>NC_046320.1:59979539-60611758 GCF_009819535.1 Lacerta agilis
TTTAGACCACGGCGCCACCTGCATCCCTGACAGATGCCACTAGGCCTGGGTGCACCACTGAACATCTAATTCTGACCCCAGGGAAAACTTGCTCAAGTCAGATACATATTCTGCGAAGGATATGCAGCTAGTCTTGCCCAGAGGTGTGAGGCACTGTATTATGCAAATGCACATGGTTAATTTCCACACATTTCTAAAGCATAGAGGGACCTGAAAAGTAGCCTAGCGCTAATGTAAGTGGAATGTTAAAAGCTCAGAAGAAAACGGCACCTAGGGCAGCTAACCTGTGAATTCTCTGAGTATATATCAAAATTGAAGCTATACTTCCCATGGGGATGTTGTATCTTTCCTTTCAATTGCATTAGAAGAAAGGTGGATGCAAAATAAGCAAGCTAGCCAAATAACCATAGGAAGGAGAATGGATAGTCACTCACCTCAAGATCCTGGCTGATCAGCCCCAACACCACGTCTATGCAAATAAGCGTCCCTGATCGTCCAATCCCTGCGCTGCAATGAGTGATGATCGGCCCTGATTTGTGGATGTGCCTCATGTAGGATATGAAGGTGAGCAAATCATCTGGCTGAGAAGGTGTGTCATGATCTGGCCAGGCGGTAAAGTTTAGGTGGAAAATACGCCGGAGTTCGCCAGTCTAGATTTTAAATTTAAAATAAAAATAAAAAAGAAAGAGCAAGAATTGAGGCTTCCGTGAAGAGTAACAAGTCTCTAAGCAAATGCGAAAATCAGCCCCTGGCATAGCCTCCGCTTCCACTTTTCGAAAACCCAACAGGCAGCTATCTCGTATAGAGTTTTCTCTCTCCACTATTTGAGTACTGTTAATGTTGTTCACTACTATTTATACAGCTGGGGTTTTTGTTTGTTTGTTTTTCCACGGACATTATGTTGCATGAATATTAATGTATTATATTCCCTTTCCCTCATGGTATTATGTAGTGTATGTTTTCTTTGCTGTAAGTAGCTTGGAAACCTTCGGGTGACACGTGACTAACATGTTTAAGAAATAATACTAGGAACAAACCGAAACAGCAAATCTGCACCTCACGGCGTGCCCCCTCAACTTCTCAGTTCCCCTCTCCCACAAAGCCATTCTGCAAAGTGTGACACTCTGTCCCCTTACCTGAATGTCCTCTAGCTCCATAACTCGAATGACAAAGCCTTTAAGCTGCTGCAGCCTCACCAGAGCAAGACGGAGCTTATCACTGATCATCGTGGTTTTTCCGAGGACGTCGGGCCAGTACCTTTGACATTTGACTTTTTCTCCTTCTACTTCCTGGGTCATCATGGCTATGAGAGTGCAGTTCTGCTCCCAAGCCATTTGCCAGAAGTCCGCCACAGTGGTGGGGAGGGGTCCTTGGCAAGCAATATAAACATATTCCTTACTCCCCACCAGCATCCGGATAAAACTGGCATTGATGTAGCCACCTTCGGTCCCCAGGGGTACCCTTGTGGTGTCATCTGCAATTCCAAAAACAGAAGAACCAGGAATTTAAAATGTGATTTGTTATCACTGCTTTTATTGCTACTGAAGAAGAAGAAGAAGAGTTTGGATTTGATACCCCGTTTTATCACTACCCAAAGGAGTCTCAAAGTAGCTAACAATCTCCTTTCCCTTCCTCCCCCACAACTAACACTCTGTGAGGTGAGTGAGGCTATGACATCTATTTGCATGAAGTTTTAGGAAGTTCAACAGGATAGGACTCTGTCCGCAAGAGTCTACAATCTTTAATTTGACATGGGGAGGGGACAACAGGGGGGGGAGGTGTAAACATGGGAAGAATAATTATTTCAGTTACATATACTTAGGCTTAGTCACAGTACAGAGACTAGTGAGCTATGCCAAAGGCTCACAGCCTAACCTCAAACACAACAACATGAAATCACATTATTTCATAGCTTCTTCAAAATGCCTTGGAACAGCTGTGGATGCAATGCTAAAAAATGTGGGAAAGCAGGTGTGCAAGTTCCTTCCTAGTGTAGTCCAAAAGGCATGTGCATTTCCTTAGCAGTGAGGGCTCGAATTCCAAATATGGAGATAGGTCACTTAATAGCTCACTGTTGGGGTGAGGGCAATGTTCTCCCCCACTTAGGACATTTACATGCATGAAAACTGCACACTCAAGTCAGATTCACACACCTGCTTTCTCCTCTTCTCTGTCAGTTCTGAAGCTGCCTCCTAGATGCGAGTCAGAATAAAGTGCATTGGGGAAATGGTGAAGAACGATGTAAGAAATGGCTTGCAAGGTCAAGCCAAAGGTCAGCTCTACTGAATCCTGCACTATTGTCTCCAACAATAGCTAACTGGACAGCCCTGGGAAGCTCTCAAGTGGGGCATGGCCGCAGCCAAATACATCACATGCAGGAAAAACCAACATTTTTCAAGTACATCTCTCTGCAGTTCCTGATGATTAGTAACTTGAGGCTATAGTCCTTCAGGAAGAACTTCAAGAACCTTCCTAGGAGGTGGCTTCAGATCTTGGATCTCTGAATATGAAGCTCGTTATTTTGATGAGGATTTTCATACATTTTGTGCATAAGAGGGCAATGATCCTAGCACCACTTCATACAAGCAAGCAGGAATCACATCCTGGAAAATAAACGTCTCAATATACTGTGCAATCTGTAACACCGAACTGTGTCTGCATAAAGCTCAGATTCTGTTGTGAAATTTGATGGAGCTGTGCATTTCTGGAACTTGCTTCTCCCGCTAAGTATCTCTTGGGAAATGAATACAGAGGTTTAGCAGCAGAACAGTGGGATATTGTGTAAACTCTGCCCAAGCAGAACGGACACAGGGTAAAGGTTAGTGCCCGTTTAGTGAGGCACGAACCTTCATGCAAAAAAAAGCCGCTGGATGCAGCATGATAACCAGGACAGGATACTAAATTATTTGCTGTACAGTCCGTGCATGTGTCACAGTGACCTAGCCTTATGTTTTGGTTGGGAGTCCTTTTCTTAAAGGGGGCATTGGCTCAAGTGAGATCTTTTAAATGTATCTGAATATAGTGGCACATATTAACTGCTCTCAGGAAACAGGCTGCATGGGATTCAGTCTCAGGAGAGTTTACTTGGCACTTATGGCGTCAAACAGAATGCCATTACCACCCAAACACCTAATACTAGGCACACAGGGCTTGCATCCGAGGGTCAAACTGGATATAATGAGGACAGCAATATTTCTCATTCACGTAGCTGCCTTGGTACGTCCCACAGTCTTGGTGCTTAAACACAGCTTTCCAATTTGGCACTTCTCCAGCCTTTTCTTAATTCGAAATATCCCTCCCAAACCCCAGACAATATCAAACTACGGCTCTTGAAAGTGACCAAGCAGATTGTGACTCACTAAGGCATCGTCCTCTATGGATGAGAAAGGGGGGGGGGGGAGAAAGGATGCAAAACCCCAAGCAGAAAGTGAAACAAGATATTTATCAAGTGTCAGGTGGGCTACTTATGCAGGGCTGGTGTACCATGTTTTAGCTGGTTGGGTAACCATTTCGGCATGCCTGCCACTGATCCAAGGCCCACACGCCGCAAAGGAGCCACCCTACCCACTCACTCTCCCCTTCATCCTCAGTTCACCAAATCCCACCTTGGGGAACATCCATCGCACCTCTATCGACACAATCAATACAGATTATCTCCTAGCACAGAGAATTCGCGTGCAGTTACCAAGCTGAGGGTCCTTTGGAAACCCTCCAGGAAAGAATAAAGAGATAAATTAAACTACAAGTGACCTTTTGGAAATTTCAGGACTTACAAGGCAGTATGTTCTTATATCTATTCTTCTTCCTGTTTTCCTTTGTTTGGCCCACCAAACACTGATCCAAAGGCTTTAGGTCTTGAAGATTCTGTAATGAGACGTTTAGGCTCTTAGTTAACTAACATCATTTAACAATTACAGGTGGGTAGCCGTGTTGGTCTGCCATAGTCAAAACAAAATCGAAAATTCTTTCTAGTAGCACCTTAGAGACCAACTGAGTTTGTTCCTGGTATGAGCTTTCGTGTGCATGCACACTTCTTCAGATACACTGAAACAGAAGTCACCAGATCCTTAAATATAGTGAGGGAGTGGGGAGGGGTATTGCTCAGAAGGGTGGTGGGAATGGGTGATCAGCTGATAGGTGTGGAAATCTCAGAAGGGTGGTGGGACAATACACGGATTTATTTTTTTTAATACAGACCGAGCCAGGCTTAAAGTATGTGTAAGCAGATTGGTTTTTATGGTGTGCGTGTAAGAAAACATGTAAGAATGTAGGGGAATAAAACAAAAACAAAAAGCAGATGTAAACCACCTGAGTTTTCGGAGGGGAAATGTCCACTGAGAATCAGAGGTGAGTGAAGCAGACCTGTTTGCATTCCCATGTTATCTCCTCTCATATTCTGAGGAGAGATATGACAGCCGTCCCTCAGGAGCTGTCACATGGAAGATGGAGAAAGCCTGAACCAATGGCTTCAAGTTACATGAAGGTGATTCCCACTAAAGGAAGAACTTTCTGATGGTAAGAGCTGTTCGACAGTGGAATAGTGTCCCCCGGGAGGTTGTGGTTTCTTCTTCACGGGAGGTTTCTAAGCAGAGGTTGGGTGGCCATCTGTCATGGATGCTTTAGTTGAGATTCTTGCATTGCAGGGGGTTGGACTTGAGGACCCTTTGGGGTTCCCTTCCAACTCTAATGATTGTGTCCACAGCGCAAGGGAGTGTGCACTCACCTCAATCTCCTTTGAAGGGACGCCTTGTTCCAATAGGCCTCGCAGCATCCGGATAGTTGACTTCAATTTGGACCCTGTATATTTGCCCGAAGGAAGTACTTGGACGATCGGAAGTGCGGCAAGCTCTTCGTCAGTGACTAAAGGGCAATCTGGCACAGGAAGGAGATGGGATTTATAAGTGCCTATAAAAATCCACCTTAAAGAGGGCAGCCCAGTTACGGTGCCACCCCATGAAATATAGCAGCAGTTGCCTGCATGGCAGCACGTGCCACTTTCAAGTTGTCAGCGGCTGATTAAAACGTATCATGATCATTGCTTTTCTAAAGGCTCCCCCATAAATAACTTGGGTGGCAAACAACCCCCGTTTCTCATTATCCCTCCATGCTTGATGCTTCAAAGGTTGCTGCCAACAGCGCTTTTCTCAGATTTTTGTGAACGTCGGCTCAAATTTATCAGAAACTAATAAATAACCATCTGCATTGTTAACGTTCCTTGCACATCGAGTACAGTGCAAGATCTTTTATGCCAGGCTAATTCACTGCATTTTGTAGACAAGGCAGACTGGTTAGTAAGCCGTAGTCTTACAGCTCAAGGGTTGTTGCCGAGAGGTTAAGGGGCTGTTCTTGACAAGCACACCGTATTTTAAAATCACATGACTTACCCCAAAGGTTCCCAAGAACCGTGTTTGCAAAGGGTGCTGTGGGAGGTGAGCCACAGTCCCCAGGATTCTTTGAGGATAGCTATGTATTTTAAATGTTTTTAATATTATTTTTAAAATTTCTATACTGCCCTTCATCCGAAGGTCACAGCACAATTTCGCAATATAAAAAAACACAAAAAATACCTACCAAAATAACAAACGAAAACAATAACCCCTCCCAGTTTCAAAGGCTATAGATTGTTTAATTAGTCAAAGGCCTAGGAGATTACCGGTTAGATTACTGCAACGTATTATATGTGGGGCTGCCTCGAAAGACAGTTCGGAAATTTCAGCAGGTGCAGCGATTCAGCAGCCAGGGGAAAGATGTCTTGAGCATGTAACACAATCCTGGCCTACTGCACTGGCTGCCAATTAGTTTCTGGGCTCAATTCAAAATGCTAGTTTTGACCTATAAAGCCTTAAACGTCTCAGGACCGCCTCTCCCCATGTGAACCGTCCCAGACCCTGTGGTCATCAGGTGAGGCCCTTCTTTGTGTTCCCCCTCCACAAGAGGTCTGGAGGGTGTCAACACGAGAACGGGCCTTTTCTGTGGTGGCTCCCTATTTGTGGAATGCTCTCCCTAAGGAAGCTTGCCTGCTACCTTCATAACATACCTTTGGGCGCCAAGCAAAAATGTATTTCTATAACTAGGCCTTCTGCTGATTGAACATTCCATGGCCTTTTAAATGTGTTTGTGGGAAGGGGGAGGGTTATTGGTTTGTTGTTGTTTTATTATGTACTTTATGTTCTCATTTTGTATTTTTTTGTTGCGAACCACCCTGTGATCTTCAGATGAAGTGTGGTATACAAATTTAATAGTTCATCAAAATGACAACCGCCCACTTTTAAAAGAAAGCCAGGTCTTTGAGGTTAGGGAAGTGACAGGATAAGTGTGGGATGACTGAATGACTGACAGAAAGACTTAAGCACCTAGCAAGGACATCATTGGTCTATAACCGCCCTCGTATAAGAGTCAGAACAATTGTTTAATAAAGATGGGACAAAATCTAACCTCTGTATAAACTATGTGGAAGCAAATCAGAATGAATACTTAATAAACAGGTAATCTGCAGAAGACCAAAAATATTGTGAAATGGCCCCTCTCTCTTTGATTGCTTACCTTTAACAGACTGCTGCTGGTTTATTGATTCAATCGGTAACTCGTCACTTCCCCAGGTAATCTCATCGTCGTCTCCCTGACCCACCAGAGGTTGCTGGGGTAATCTTAAAAATACAAACATTTCCTTAAAAAGACCCCAAACGGTGTCCGCTCCTCCCACCACAAAGGAAAAATAATAATCTTAAGAAACAAAACATTCCAATCAGCGGAAGTTCAAATGAGGTAGGAATTACCAACTTAATTAGATTATATATGCCAATTCTTAGTATGACTCATGTGAGGAAGGTAGTTTCCATTTGCGTTTTTATGGCCATCTTATTCAACATTTTACGAGGGCACAGAAAACGAAGCATAATCTACAGACGGCAAAGGAAGCCTGACCTTCATGGCATGCCACATGAAATATGGAATGGAACATGGAAACATGTGCCCATTATATCCGGCCCCACCACTGGGTGGCTTCCCGCAAAGAATTCTGGGAACTGCAGCTTGTTAAGGCTTCTTAACAGAAATACTTTATTGTCACTGGATCACATGTTTACAATGAGATTAAACGAGCCTCCCCCCCCCCACAATCTTCTTCTGAGAGTTGTTAGAAGACCTGTCTACCCCACACAGTGCTAAAATTTCCAGAGTCTCCTGGGGAGAGGAACTGATCATCAAACCACCCTGAGCACTGTAGCTCTGTGAGGGGAATAGCGTTCTCCTAGCACTTTCAGAAACCTTAACTAACTACAGTTCCCATGAGCCTTTGGGGGATGCCATGCCTGTTTATAAAGTGATATGGTGCTGCTTTAAATGCACAGTGCAGATGGAGCCCAAGCTGTTGGGTTCCATGCAACAGCGAGAAACACCGGTTTCAAGTATATCGCTAAGTGTGGCTAAGACTATATTATCACACGGTGTTTTTATTTCTAGGAAGCAAGTGTCCCATGTAACGTAAGAATCCCTACAGACAGAGGACACAATCCAGAATAGTTAAGCATGCTTTGGTGCATTCCTTTTGATGGGCTTAAGCAACCCTAATTGCTTTTGGATGGTGGCCATCAGGTAATACTTTGAATGCTGCACTGAAGGCTCTTCTGCTACTGGCTCCAGCAAAAGATTAATAATAGTAACAACAACAACAACAACAACAACAACAACAACAACCTGCTCATCCACAATGGTACTTTCAAGTCATGAGACTGGCTCAATTTTTTGAACTGTCAAAACCAGTAAATATGAGCCAAATTAAGGAGGACTGGCCTTGTGTGTATCTCCATTTAAAAAATATCTCACCTTTCAGAAATCCTTTTGTTATTACAATACTCTTCACAGCCATTTATTTGGGGTGGCTAAGGAGAAAGACAGAACAAGACCATTTGTAAAATGAACTATAATTACATAGCGGGGAACTAGCAAGGTGGAAAACTTTTCTGTAAAAAAATTCTGTGCCTTACTCTATACAGTCCTTTTCTTTGCGATGGGAGAATATAGAATAGTGTCACCTCTTTCTTTTTGCTGCCTACAGCCACCATTTTGTGCTGACAACCACAACACCCGCCAAAGGCGCTGATAAGTTTCTATAATACTTAAAAACACTATGGGAATTGCCAGACAGTCAATATTTTGGATGGCTTTCAATCACATATCAGCAGATGAAGTTGCACAATTTTAATCATTTATGTTTTCTTTTTAAAGCTGCCCTTTACCGTAAGGTCCCGGGGTGGGGGGAGATAAGGTAAAATATACAATTATGAAAACAAATAAAACGGTTACAGACAAAGCAAAAATAAAAAGTGAAAACTAGTAAAAATAGCTGCATATATAGAACAATTCCACATATAAAACCAGTGCAAAAAGTTTTTTTTATTTATTTAATAAATTCCTGCTACCATATTTATTTTACCTCTGGGAAATCGTCAGGCAACGATGACCCATCACAGTCTGTGTCTTCTGATTTCTCTTCTACAAGTTTCCCATTTGCCTCTACTGGGAGAGAAACATGGTGTCAAAAAATAAGAAAAAAACCCACACAAATGATCAGGACTGATAGGCTTTAATCACTCACTAAATGAAAGTGTGTGCCACTATTGAACAAAACCTCATGAAGGCTAGGGCTGTGGGGGAGGGGGAGGGGGCTGCTGGAGATTTCCCCCTGTTGAACATCTGCCTGCCACACAACTAATAAAAGACACAGGAGACCTGCCAGAAAAAAAGAAGAATTCCTTACTACATCCATGGGGCTAACTTGGAAAAGGTCCAGATGCTGCTCCTTAAATGCTTAGCTATCCGAATAGTATTGCCAAGCACAATAATTAAGGGTAGGAAGCAACTACCAGCAGCTGAAACGCAAACACTAAAGGAACCGCATTATTTCTTCAGCAAATCGTTTGAAGGGGCTTTGGAAAATAAGCTACCAACTTTGGGGAAGGGATCTATTTCTGACTTTCCTGTTTATGAGCCTTTTATGCTTTCATCACGCTTCATTAGTTTTTCTGCTTGTTTGCTGTCACCAGATGTTGGCCTGAGTACATACACACACACACACACACACAATCACTCTGACACCTCTTCCTCCCAGTCTGCTCCCTCTTCTCCCTCTGACCATTCATCATTGTCCCACCACCAATCCCCTGGCTCCCAGCCTTCTTCCCCTGGGGGTTCCCTTGGGGGTTCCCCAGCTGGTGCCTCCCACCAGTCCTCTGCACCCGGCCAGCTCATGACACATCATCACAACTGAGGCACCACTACCAAAAAGCCCCTTCTCTCAAGGAAAAAAAAATGCTGTGGTTTAGCAAGACTCACACAAAACATTTCAAATACACAACAGGCCGGTGTTTATTTTTTTGCAAGATACGCTGAAATGGGAGCCTCCAGCTTTGAGCCTGAAACTATGTCATGCAGAACTCTGCGACTGCTAAAGATCAGCGATTTTGCCATCGATTCACTTTAAGCAATGCTTATCAGCAACCTCTGGCTGAGAAAGCTTCCCTGGAAGTTAATGAGCGTGCAGACGGAATTAGCAGTAACAAGGCATTTGCATCACAGATAGCGACGACCTAATAAGAAATGAGTTGCAGGCCTAATAAAATTCAATCTTGCGAAGTACATCAACTCTGGAACGGTCTCTTATTAGTGGGATTTTTTCCCTGATGGCTCACTTGACTGTACCTGGCAGGTGGTTCCCAGATGAGGCGTTACTACGGTTTAGCAGGTTCTGGGCTTCTTCATCTACAACATCTAAAAGGTACTGAATGACTTCGTTGTGATCGTCCACATCATAAGAATCATCGTCTTGCACCTCTGCTTTAAAATAAAACAATGTCACATAGCTGTTGCTGCCAGGGAGAAGAAAATGAGAAACATGTGCACTCCAGCCATGGAGTTGCAAAGCACCCGCTCCCCTTGCTGAAAGGCAATACACAATTTTTAGATAAGCTCTCCTTTGTTTCTCAGTGCTAGGTAATCCTTGAAAAAGAAGCAAGCAGACTCACTCTCCCCTCCCCTTCCTCAGAAAAGAATGAAATTATGATAGGACTGTGCGATCTACGCAAGTTTACTCAGCTACCATTGCTTGCGTTCATCCAATTTGTCTCTGTTTCTCCGTGTTTCCCAAACCCTTCCTCTGGTGCAATCCGGAAATCTATATTGAAAGCTCCTTGAGGAAGAGGCCTGTTCACAGCAAAACACCATGTATACCCGGACAGCACTTTGGGTGGTAAACCCATTGAAAATCACGGCCCTAACTTAGCCATACTGATTAAGTTCAATGGGTCAATGCTAGGTAAGACTTGGTTGAATAGCATCCCAGAAAATATACAGTTCTAACACATTATTGTTCAAGAACATTATACTGAAGCCGGACAATACAACTTAGAATACGTAGGCACAGCACCCTTGTTCATTTTACTGTTTCAGTGCACTCCTAAAAGCTTTTGTAAGAGAGAGATACAAAATTGTCCCACTCTGTCATCCTTACCTGAGTTGTTACTGTAGCTGGAAAAATCACAGGCCTGACTACTAATGTCTTTAGATACGGTGACATTCCCTGGCCCTTTTGGATAGTGGCTGTTGTTCATTTCACCATTAACCTAACAAAACAAAGAATCGTAAATCAGTTTTCTCTTTAAGCACTGGTTACAATATGGGTTTAGGCGTTTTGGCCCACGATTCAGGGAAGGATGCAGCTCGCTGCTGGAGCACATGCATAGCTTGCAGAAGGCCCCAGATTCAATCCCTGTCATCATCTAACTAGGTATGACAGTGCCAAACCATGGTTTGGCATTACAATGAAGGAACCTTTCCCCAATCACATGCTCCATTTCCCACCCTGACTTGCTGACCAATTTAAAATGGTTTGCTATTAACATCTGAACTAGGCAAACTATGATTCGTACAAACCAGAGCCTATATCCACAAACCAGAATTGAGAACCATGGTTTGATAGTGGTTTCCAGTTCTGGTTTGCAGACAAAACCTGCCTAGTTCAGGCCTAAGAGTCAACTATGGTTTCTCTCTGAATTCAAAAGCAGGGACAGTACAAGGAAATGAGGGAAGCTGCACTTTTAGGTAACGCTAAACAATTGACTGAATCGGCTTACAGAAAGACACGAGGAAGGAGGCTAGTCGGATATCATCAAACAAGCAATTTTTAAATAAACTTTTCCAGACTCTTCAAAACTTGACTAATCTAATGTTTTTTTTAAAAAAATCCAGTAAATGGCATTATCTGATTCATGTCTACTTCTGCTTAAATACTGGGTATTTAATATTTATTACGAACTGAACAGTCAAAAATGCTGGATGGGAAGGTTTTCTCCCACTGGCAGAAGGAATTTCCTCTGTCTGAAACAGATTTCATCTGCCAGAAGGATACCAAAAGGAAGGAAATCTGCTGGATCAATCTCCAGCTGTTGACAAGCTGAAGACCATGTGAACAGCCAAGATCACCACTGATGTAAATTTGCCCTCTGCATAGCTGTTCCACTTTAAAACACGAAGATTTCATTGTGTGGCACAATTCCTCCTGCTGCAGCAACAAGGGGAGAGAGTAACTGTTCTCAGTTACTTACTTTTGGTGCATATGCCTCAGGTCCTATTTCTGCTTTGCCATAGGGTTCTCCAAGTAAATGACCTACAAGAAGAGTGTAGAAATTGCATGATTTGTTATTTTCCAACAAACCAATAAGTATCAAATTATAACTTGAAATTTAGCCATCTTGCAATTAAAAGTTATTTATCTTTCTTAAATGTAATTTCGAGGATGTTGTTGCTATCATCATCATCATCATATCAATTTAAATACCACCCTTTATGAGAAAATCATTAAAAACGCATTACAGAGCATCAATGATGAAAACATAATAAAAATAGAAAGCAAACCGATGGACGGCCTAATAATAAAATAGTAATCACAGAAACAGTCTTCTCCCCCACATTTTCACAGGTCATAGACTATTTAATAACCATGGGATTGGGTAAAGAGGAATGCTTTTGCCTGGTGCCTAAAGACATGTAATGATGGTGCCTGGTGAGCCTCTCTGGGCAGAGCATTCCACAACCAGGGAGCCACCACAGAAAAGACCCATTCTCTTGTTGCCACTTTTGAGAAACTGTGCACAGCACAATAGGAAGTTGTTATATCCTGTGCCTGAGCGTTAGCAGGTAACAATCAACTTGTAAAACTTGTATGTATTTATGCCCTTACCATTATGTTTTATTGACCTTGGACTTGAGCTATCGGGGCCTTTGGACCTTGGAAACACTGGATGGCCATCCCTGAGAAAAGAAGAAACTCTTAAGCAGAGTTTGTACAAACGGTTCAAAATATACCTGATATCAGTCCATAGTCAATAAGTGCAATTCTTCACCACATTATTAACTGGAAAGAGATCTCATGTGATCTCTGTGCAGGATTGACCAAAACGTTCAATATACATGCTGTAATCTGACTGTTCGCTTTTAGTTGCATCCTTGCCTATGTTCTGGTATATATGCAAATATGAAATGTGGTTATTCTTATTTTCGTTACCCTTTTCTCTTAGCACTACAAAAAAGTGCATTTTTCTATGGGGCCTCTGAAACTTGACAACAGTTTAAGGCCTCAGCATGTCTTAACCTGGGCCCAAAATATATGTACATTACTTAAATTAAGCCGACCTGGCTCTTGTCAGCGCTTGGATGGAAGACTGCATAGGAGTCCAATGTAGGCCGCCTTGAGCTGTATCACGGATGGAAGGCAGGGATAAAGAAAATAAATAGTACAGCATTTAGCCATTCCTAGGAAGTACCTTGTTCCTTTCAACACCACTGTTGGAAGCGACATCTCCAGCGTCCTCTTTGCTTCTTTCAAAGTCATGCCCTGGGTGCTGATCCCATTAATGTAATGGATGACATCCAAGGCACGAAGAGTCCCCTCCACGGCTGCAGCAGATTTTGGAGCGATATCACTAATGTATAACACTTGATAAAGGCTGTCGTGACCACCTGCAAGGGAGATGCCTGGAGGGGAAAAGGAGAAGAAATAGCATCATACATATTTTGCTTTTGCAAACAAAAGAGTACGGATGGGCAGATGCCATGAAAGTTTGGATTACCCAGTTCTTCTTTATGGCATGTCAAGTTAATGTCAGGCAGTAGATGTGGCAGCATGGGCACCTTGGGTGACTCCAAAACACGCCCAAGCACCAGCCTGACCGTCTTTGGAGCAGCTCGGAGGAAACTGACAGCATCTGTGTGGCTCATGTTAGTGACATCTGTATCATTAACCTGTGAAGATGAATATCAAAGAAAGAGAGAGAGAGATCTGAGATGCGGTAATGATTTAAACAACCTAAGCAGCACTTCCAGACAGTGAAATGAATGTCTGACACTATTATTTGCTGGCAAAATGTATGAATGCCTGTCATGGTCGGGGGGTGGGGGTGGGAAATGTCCAGTAGCACCAACTAAATTTGTTCTTGGTATAAGCTTTTGTGTGCATGCACACTTCTTCAGATGCCTGTCATGGTGATTGGGGAGGGGGGTAGAGGGGGCAGACATTTTATTTATTTACTTATTTCACAAATTTCATATACTACTTGATTGTAGATTCAAAGCTGTTTACAAAAGCACATGGGATTTTTTGCACAAGGACCCCTTCAGGTGAGGTAATGACTGACACACACACACACACACACACACACACACTGCAAGATACAAACACTGTAGATTGGAAGAGAGAACTACAAACAGTATGAATTAGGATACTAGCATCTTCTCAGTGAAAATCACTTAATTTATACCCGATTATTTGCTCATAAAACACATTCAAAGTAACTTGCAAGAAGCAAAATTGGAGAAAAGATGCACAACTGAATAATATGTAACAGCACCAAATAATGCATAATAAAAACCAACATCAAAGCAAGCACTCAGAAGGATAACGTCAAAAATGCATAGAGGCAAATCACCTTGAGAAAGTTTAAACGCTTGTTGGAATAATATTTCTGAAAGGAACCAGTGATGTGCCCGTAGAAAGGATGTGTACAACCAATGCGGCCGTCACAAGCTATTGTTAAGTAAACTGTTCTTGCACTGACAGCCACTGTAGTTAAAAATATACACTAACAAGGCTATCATGGAAACTTTTAGGTTTGAGGTGTCTCTCCAGCAGACCAGGCTATATGCACGGCCACTGCAAATCCTTTAGCCCACTGCAAACATCTTTAGCCTGCTGCAGCAACAGCCTCAGCGCTGCTGTTCTGCCTTTCCCCCAAGTTTTATCTGCTAATTTTATCTATTCAATTTATATACTACTCTTCAAAACACAAAGATACATAGCGCAATAACAAGAGGAATGCTTTTGCCTGGCACCTCAAGATATGTAATGAAGGCTCCTGGTGAGCCTCCCTGGGGAGAGCATTCCACAAATGGAGAGCCACTGTCCTCGTGTTGCCACCCTCTTTGTGGATTTGTTTTGCAACATAACAGGAAACAAACCAAGTGGTCCTTTTTCTTCTTCTTCATTCCAACTCACCTTGATCAGTCGATCTCCGGGTTGTAACCTCCCATCACTTTTGGCAGGGTCTTGAATGACGTCATGGATGTAACAGCCAACGTTATCATTGCCTTTGGTCACAGTGAAACCAAGGCTACCCTTCTCTGATTTAGTCAGGACAACATGGAGCTCCACCTCCTGGAAGGAAGCACATTTTCAGCACGTATCAGACTGAGAACTAGCAACACAATACACATACACAGCTACATAGATCTGCATGTGTTGTCTATCTATGTGGTGGTATTTGAGGAATGCAATTTCTGTGAACAAACCAATTTGCACCTCCTGGACTAACGTGCAGATCAGAACATATCTCTCCCTTGGATTTTCCTCTGAATTTTGCAGTGCAGTTGTTGGCTCAAAAATGTTCTGCCACGTTTTAAAAACAGTATATTTTAAGCATAAAGCATGTTTAGAAATATGCAAATTGAGAAAAAATGGGTGGTATTCAACTTAGTTTTTAATCAGAGAGTACCCACTGAAATGAATTGCTCTAACCTAGTCATGTTAATCAATGTGAACGCCAACCAGTATTTTTAAATAATGGATTTCTGTTTGGATTCTTTAAAAATTGCAGATTAATGTGTGGAAACAGGATGGAGAAGATCTATGAATGAAAATGTGCAAAACTGACATGGGACAGAAATAGACTGATCCGCTCGTCCCCAATGCACAAGGATAGTTCAAGATAGCATGACACAAAGGAAGAACAAACTTAGTTGGTCTCTAGGGTGCTACTGGAAGGAATTTTTTGTTTTGTTTTGTTTTGACTATGGCAGACCAACACGGCTACCTACCTGTAACAAAGGAGGAGATAATTGAGGTCAGGTATGCATGTCATTGTGTGTCTTTTCTAAGTGGATGCACTAAAATAGCTTCTGCAGTTTGCACTCGGAGACCATTTGAAATCTACTTGCAGACATTTCTTTTTAAATATGAAAATTAGATCCAACAGGCAAAGAAACATCCCTGTTCGGATCACCCGGTGTTTTCACTTTTACCTAAAAGCATCTGCGAGGGGGTAGGGGAGGTCCCAACTGACCAGAGCAGAGTATTTTAATAAAAATAAAACAACATGGTACAGTACACACAGAATGAAGAAGGATAGAGTTCTGATCTGCAAATTGGCACAGACGGTGCAAAATTCCACTGGGCTGCAACCGGGTAAACTGTAGCATTTTGCTGAGTTTGCACAAACCTAGGAAGACACGCAACCCTCCCTCCAACTACTGAGAAGGAAAAGTGGGACATTACTGGTTCATATTCATCGGCGTGTTTTTCAAGCTGGCTCAAAAGTGACACAAGGCCTCCTGGCGCTGCCACAAGCTCAGAGACGGAGCAGCTGTATTTTTCGTCTGTTGAACCAGATGTGAAGGTTCTACATCTTGATATTGGTGGCAAATCCACTGGGAGAAGAGACGGTGGGTTACTAAAGGACAAGAAAAAGAAGAAAGGAATCAAATTTAGGTTGGCTCCAATACCTCTGGTGGAGGGTTGAAATTGCAACAGTGGCAGCTGCAGTAGTAATTTATTGATTATATTTTAAACCCATCTCTTGATTCTGAAATGGAATCCTCAGGGCAGCTCACTGGTTTAGAAGACCATTCACACGGCCAAAGCAGAGGAGTCATGTTAGCAGGAGCTTCCTACTCTCGTGTAGGACCCTGGCAGAGACACATACCCAACTGGCATGTTCTCTCCCTCCTGGTCAATCGTTCGGGAGCTTCGAAAGCTTTCTTCTGCCCGAACATAACAGCGACTGATACCAAGAAGCATCAGCACACTTAGGGATCCACAGAGTTTTCGCAGCATGCATAAACAGACCTCAGCAACTCAGCATTGTGGCTAATCTACTTTATTTACATATAAACACACACGGAGCACTGCAACATTGCTCCCTCTCTCTCTAGCATCAAACAACAAAGAGAAAGAGCAAAGGACAATAGTCCCACTTCAGGGAACACAGTAACACAAACATCCTGTCTCCATCACTTCCCACTTTGTGGAATGAAAACACATACACCATCATGTGATAGACAACAATCCCATGACTGCAGACACGGGGAATAAATCTCCAACAGTTGTAGCCACATGTTTGCCCTGTTCACCTACATGGGAATGTAGGAGTCAGACCATTATCCATTTAGCACAGTGCTGTCTGCATTGACTGGGCAGGGGTCTCTCCCAGCCATACCTAGAGATGCCAGGGATTGAACTCAGGAGCCTTTGCATGGAAAGTCGGTGCTCTGCATGAAAAGCAGGACTGGGACTTTATTTTTCAATCAAAAGTGGTGTGTGGGTGAAGGGAGCTGAACCCTCAAGGCTAGGGTTTGATGAATATGTCAATTTTGGTTTCTCTGAGTTTCTAGCTTTTCCAGTCTTAAGTTTAGCTCTCCCTACTTCCACTTCAGTTTGCAAATTTATTTTTTAACAGCCCTTGTGAAAATTCACCAGTGTTTTCCTTAAAATAACCCCTAAAATACACACTTCTCTATATGCAATTTTACCTAATGCACACATTCTTGCAAACCAAATCCCCCTAATGCAATGCATTTGTGTATGCCATTTCCACTAATACATGTGTTTTATATTTACCCTAGTATATGTACTTTTGGACACATTACCTGGCTGGAGAGATGCATTGCAAAATTCAGAGGTGCGAATTTTGAAAGGTGACTGTGATTTGGTTTGTGTGTTGTTTTGGAAAGCATGAATTAGTAAGCTCGCCTTCAGATGCCAATGGAGTCAAATTTCTCCCCTCCCCCTAGAGTTTACCTCTCTGCAATCAATCGGCCCAGGCATTTTTCTCTTAAGTCAGTCCCTTTTCAGTTATCAGAACAGGGCTTGGAGGAAAGAGAGGAATTTGTTGCTCCCTTGCTGCAGCTGCAATCCCACCCCCAACTGAAACAGATGCAAAAATTAGGACTCTACCTCAAACCCCATTTTAGATATGAATGGGGAATGTTAGGTGCACAGCAAACATGGATTCCCCCTTCAAGTCTAGTAGGACTCACAACGTTATCACGTTAAAAACAAAACTATATGACTAAATTAATTTAACGAAACGAGCCAACAGCACATGCCTGTTCTCAGTTTCTGGTTTCCCTGGTGTCTCATGAGGAGCACAATATATGGTGCGAATAGTTTCCTCTTGGCTGCAGGGCGTTTCATAAGGAGTAGTTGCCTCAGCTGCTAATTTGTTTGGGTTTTGGTACAGGGCGGAGCTCCACTTTGTGCTCGCTATCTGGGCCACATTCGCAGGAAGCTCCTCCCCTCCGCTCCCGCTGCTGTCGCTGTAGCTGTCCCTTCGAGAGGGGGACTTGATCCGCTTCCTGCCCTTGTCCGTGGCTTCGTTTTCGTCAGAGCTGTCGTCTTGCTCCCCGTTAGGTTGCTGAGGGTTGCCTTTGCTGACGTCAGGGAAAATCTGCTGAGGGGAATGGATAGGCGTCTGGAGGAAAAAAGGACAAGAAAGTATGGCAGAAACAGGACCCAAGCTTGTTGGCTGCGGTTTCAGAGAGTGGGTGTCACTGTCATGCGTAATGCGCATGTACTGTGCCCACCCAGGTTATCATTGTTTGCATGAAGTACTTTGGAGGATATTAGACTCCTACACCAGATTAGTAAAAACACACTTTTTGTTTGGGTGAAGCTTCAAAGGACCGCTTCTCCCCCTATGAACCAACCCAGACCTTGCGATCATCATCCAAGGCCCTTCTTCTAGTGCCTCCTCCACGAGAGGTCTGGAGGGTGGCAACACAAGAACAGGCCTTTTCTGCAGTGGCTCCCCATTAGAGGAACGCTCTCCCCATGGAAGTTTGCCTGGCGCCTTCATTATACACCTTTAGGTGAAAACGTTCCTCTTCAACCAGGTCTTTGGCTGATTATTACCCTATATCAGTGGTGTCCAAACTTTTTTCAAAGAGGGCCAGCTTTGATGAAGTGAAGGGCTGTTGTTAACCTTTTTTTTAGGATTGAAGTTGCTGAGCTTTTTTTTTTTTTTAGGATTGAAGTTGTTGAGTTTTTTTTTTAGGATTTTACCCCAGGAAAGAAACTGTCACAGGGGCCAGATTAAACCGACTGACGGGCAGGATTGGGCCCCGGAAACGGACTTTGGACATGCCTGCCCTATACCCTTTTAAATGTGATTGCAGGAGGAGGGGATTATTGGTAAGTTTTTGTTTTTATTCTATATTTTGTGTTTTTTATATTGTGATTTTATGTTGCGAACTGCCCTGAGATCTACGGATGAAGGATGGTATGCAAACAACAACAACAACAACAACAACAACAACAATGGAATCTTTGATGCACCTTTTCATAAAAAGTCACTCATAACACCCAATGTACTACCACTCTTACCAGCAGAGAAGGGTCAATTTCGGGTAGTATCCCAGGAAGTGGCCTGCAGAGGAGGAGGGTGACTTCGGGAGATGTTCCCCTAAGAGCTGATATAACCTCCTAGATGTACAAGAGATTCAAATATCAGGCACAAACGCTGAACAGGAAGGTGTGTCTACTACTGAAACAAGCGAACAGAAAGAGGTGCACACCTGTTGGGACAGTCCTTTTAGAGACGCTCCGTTCACTTTCAGGATGACGTCCCCAACCTCAATCTGTCCGCTTTCTGCAGCAGGTTGCCCTGGGAAGAGCTTTTTAACCCTGACTATGCTGGAACCTGGCTGCTCTGGAGAAACGCTGTCCTCTCGACAGAAACTGAAGCCTAGGCCCGAGCTGTTTTTCACCAGCTTCACCTCAAACGTGTTGTCTGCAGAAAAGAAATGCAAATGTCATTGCGGCACGTGAAGACGCTTGATCTTACTCGCTGGTCATGCTCAAACACTCTCCTCAGGCACCAAGATGCTTAAGTACACATCCACAACAAAAGGAAAGCAGAAAAATCGATACTCACGCAGCCTAAGATGCTCTGGTTGCTGCAGAAGTATGAGAACAGAACATTTTTATACCACTTGTTAGAAACTTGGGACAAGTTGCCCCCCAAGCGAAAGCAGCCAGTACTTCAGAAATTAACAAGCCAAGGCTACTTCCACACCATTCATTTAAGGCACTGTGATATCACTTTAACAGCCATGGGTGCACTCAAAGAATCTTGGGAACTGAAGTTTATTAAGGGTGCTGAGAGTTGTTAGATTATTATTACATTCACAGAGCTGCAATTCCCAGAATTTTCTGGAAGGAGGGGTCGATTGCAAAACCGCTCTGGGAATTGTAGCTTCCCAAGATTCCCTGGGGGCAAACTATGACTGCTGAAGTGGTACCACAGTGCTTTAAACATTGGTGTGGATGCAGCCCAAGCCACGTGGAAGAGTGCAGAATGGAGAGTGTCAAACGTGAACAATAACTGAACTGGGAGAAAGGGTACAAATACAAACCTTCATAATTTAATTCCATTGGAACATAGGGCAAGTGGTAAGGAAAAACCAAACCAAACCAAACAACCCAGGATATGAATAAACACACTAATAGATAGGAATTCTTTTCTTTACACAAGGGACCTGGTTTACTTCCAATGGCAATAAAGTCTCAAGTGGGAAAACTGAAAACGAACATCAGTAATGACAACTGGAAAGTCTGTAAAGGTTGATGAGAGTTGTTAAGTCCTCTATCTCCCCTCACAGAGCTACAATGTGCTTTAACAATCAATCCTTCCCACTCTTGAGAATTGTAGATCTGTGAGGGGAACAGGGGCCTCCTAAAAACTCAGCACCCTTACCAAACCCTTGACCCCCATCGTTCAGCCTGGACACTGAGGTCCAGCTCCGAGGGCCTTCTGGTGGTTCCCTCACTGTGAGAAGTGAGGTTACAGGGAACCAGGCAGAGGGCCTTCTCAGTAGTGGCACCCGCCCTGTGGAACGCCCTCCCACCAGATGTCAAGGAAATAAACAACTGTCTGACTTTTAGAAGACATCTGAAGGCAGCCCTGTTTACAGAAGTTTTTAATGCTTGATGCTTTATTGTGTTTTTAATATTTTGTTGGGAGCTGCCCAGAGTGGCTGGGGAAACCCAGCCAGATGGGCAGAGTATACATTAATAATAATAATAATAATAATAATAATAATAATAATGGAGTTCCCAATATTCTTTGGGGGAAGGCGAGACCGTTTAAAGTGGTGTCATAGTGCTTTAAATGTATGGTGTGAATGGGGCCTTTGGAAGGAAAAAAAGGAGAACAGGAAGTGATAAAAACAGAGAACAGGTAGGTCAGGTAAGCAAGTAAGCGATTGTTCTTGCTTGAAGGAGAAGCAGACTAATAATAATTACGGTCATTACTGTTTTGTCCAAATGGTTCAACTGAGATCATGGACCAGCCCTGTAGGGCTACTATTATTTTCATGAACTGAATAGAGTGAAAGATTATGAGTCATTGGAAGAAGGGGAGTGCGTGAGTGTCTTTAGTTTACTTTTTAAGTTATTTTGTTAATATTGATTCTAAATGCCATAGTGATTTGTTAATCATAAACAGTGGTACCTCGGCTGTCAAACGTAATCTGTTCCGGAAGACTGTTTGACTTCCGAAACGTTCGACAACCGAGGTGCAAATGGTGGTTGGCAAAGTCAATGGAGAAAAAAAGGGGGGGAACACAACAGAAGCTGTGCAACTTCCAAGGCGCGTTCGAAAATGGAAGCAATCACTTCCGGGTTTTCGGCGTTCAGGTTCCGAAACCTTCAACTTCCGAGACGCTCGAAAACCGAGGTACCACTGTACTATGACTCACACTGTAAGTGTGATGTTAGCTTATTTATTTATTTTGTTACTGGTCTGTTAATAGTGTTTTATAGATGGCAACTGTTTTAATTATTATCTGTTAATTATATGATATGATTCACGCTGCACTTGTGATATTCTATTCTATTATTGTTATTTATTTGTTGCTTGTAAGCCACTTTGGTATTCATTTGACTGGAAATGGAATAGAAATATAATAAATCAATCAATCAGGCAATTCTACCCAAAGGGCTTGACACTGCAGTCATTCTAATGTCATGTTATGTCGCAATCCACTGGCCTGCCATTCTAGAAATAAAAATAATCCATTGAGGTTCAAGCCCACTTTGCATTCTGACAGAATCTCACCGTCAGTGACAAAGTTGTAGTCTCTGGCATGTGTCATTTTCTTCACTGGTCTCTCTGGGGCCCCGGCGTGGTTGGGCTGGTTTGGAGGTGTGTACTGTGGTGTAACTGGAGCATGGACTCTGGCGGCTGGAGGCTGGCCCTTTTCCAACACCAGGCAAACCTCCTGCAGAAACAAGCATGCAGACACTTAACCATGGAAATAAAGGAAAAGGTCGGCACAGGATGAAGTATGCAGCACCAGGGCCTTTCTAGTGGTGGCTCCACGCCTGTGGAATGCTCCCCCCACTACTGAGGTGCATGTCGCCACGCCATTGTTTCCTTTTAGCTCCTGGATGAGGGTATCAGCAGCTGAAATGATTTGTGAATAATTTTCTTGAATGGATAACCAATTCATGTCACGAATCTCCTAAGAAATGAATGCTTGCATTTGAGTCTTGCCTCTACCAGTTTTGCAACCTCAAATAAGGAAGAATATGCGGACGGCGCCAGGGTTAGCTTGACCTTTGCCACACAGTTCTGGAAGGGAAGAGCCACCACATACTTGACCATATCTTTGAAGACAGCAGCAGCACCGCCTAATGTTTCAAAAGCCTTGGTTCCTGGGAATACTCTGGCAACAGCTGCTTTTGCCTGACAGGGGAGTGCAGCAGCTGCCAGAATAAGCAAGCCACTTCTGCTATGACTGAGAAGGGCTTGGTGGATGGTGGCAGCAATAGTCGTTCCTCCTCCTCCCTCTCCCCCCAGGAACTTCCTGCAACTTAGAAATGTAACATAGGAATTGGCCCCAGAGAAACAAGGCTGTAACCTCCTACCTGGCCGGTATTCCTCAGGATTTCTACAGCTTGTTTATGGGTAGCTCCTTCCAAAGTAACCCCATTGACAGAAAGCACACGATCACCTAGGAACAAACAACGAAGGGTTATAGGAATCCCGTAAACAGAGGCTAAGCACAACCCAACAAAATAAGTTTCTTCTCTGAGCTCCAGTCAACAGCTATTCATTTGAGAAAGACTTGTGCAATGCGGGTGGCGCTGTGGTTTAAATCACTGAGCCTAGGGCTTGCCGATCGGAAGGTCAGCAGTTCGAATCCCCGCGACGGGGTGAGCTTCTGTTGCTCTGTCCCAGCTCCTGTCAACCTGTTCGAAAGCACGTCAAAGTGCAAGTAGATAAATAGGTACCTCTCCGGCAGGAAGGTAAACAGTGTTTCCGTGTGCTGCTCTGGTTTTGCCAGAAGCAGCTTAGTCATGCTGGCCACATGACCCGGAAAAACTGTCTGCGGACAAACACCGGCTCCCTCGTTTAAAGCGAGGTGAGCGCCGCAACCCCAGAGTTGTTCGCAACTGGACTTAACTGTCAGGGGTCCTTTACCTTTACCTTTTTTTGTGCAGGATAAAGTGCCAGTGGAATGAAAACATAAAAAAGAACCTTCTTGGTCAGGTCAAAGGTCTGTCAAGACCAGCATCCTGTTTCCAACAGTGGGCAGCCAGATGTCCCTGAATCTGACCAGCCATCCCCGTCCCCACATCTGACATCTAGAAATAAGCTGCCTCTGTACACTGAGGCCCTAAATAGCTACTGAGGCTGGTAGGGTCTCGATAGGCCCAACTAAGTGCACCCCCTTTTCTCATATTCTCCAAGAACTCTGGCTATTCAGGAAGCTGCAAAATCCCAACGTGAAAATAAAGGTTAATTATACTTGCCTTTTTGAATTCTACCATCAGCTTCAGCTGCTCCCTTGGGAATAACAGCTTTTACATACAGGCCTCCGTGCCTCACATTAGTGTTCACACCACCCTGCAGATCAATAAATTGGACGAATGTTACCACCTTAATGGAAAGTCAGGTATCCGAAACCAAAGGCACCAACCCAATCCTTTAAAGAACATACTCATGCAGGCTATCAGCAAGGACAAGCAGCAGCCAAAAATGAAACCCAGAACGTTATAGAAGGAATTTTTTCTTTTCTTTTTTGAGCCCCGTGCAAGCGAAAAGATGGTTCCTAAGGCTTCTCCTGGGTACAGAATTCTAGTTTAAAGTTCTGATAACAGAACTACCGAGAATATTTGTGAAGGTTAACAAAGCATGAGTCTGAGGGTATATCATGCATGTCCCGCCATTCGGATATAGACAGACACAGAGAGGGGAAAACTAACGTGCACTTCTTCCTCTTGAGTTATGGAAAGCTCAGTTGGGGGGGGGGGGGGAAGGAAACTTCAGTAGGCTAGGTGGTGGGTTTCTTTTAATGTCTGAAAATGCAGTAAGCTGGCCACCATTTCCTGCTAAGTTTACTGTGCCTTTAACTGCTGCATGACAGGCAAGAATCCAACAGGTGAAGCTTTCCCCACTGCTGCATCTCCAAAAAGGGAAAAGCTCAATTGTTGAATTTCTTTTTGCACAACATTACAGAAAGCACAATCAGGGGGTGGGGTGGGAGGGAACTTGTCCACTTTCAGAAACGAGGTTCTTGAGCAGGGAGGGGTCTATGAATCTCTAAACTGGAGGGTGGGGGATCTGAGGCTCTTCAGAACTGTTGGCCTCCCACTCCCATTGACCCAGCCAGCACGGTCAATGACGATGGGAGGAGTAGCTCAGTAACAACAGGAGGGCTACAGGTTCCCCATCTCTGCCTTAAAAAAAGGCTACTCCTTCCTTAAGAGTGTCCACTTTTAAACTAGCAGCCTTATTTTATGTATGCTTACTTGGAAGTAAATCTCTCTGTGCTCAGTAGGTTCACTCCTACTCCTATGTAGGTGTTAATAGGATTCCAAGCTGACAGTATTTAGTACAGGGCCAGCAAAACACATTTGCTTTCTGTTTCAGGTTAGAAACTGCAACCAGCGTGCTCACAATACTGCGCAACTCTAAAGTGTGTTACAGGGAAGCAGGGAATGTGTTTCATTTTTATGGGAAACTGATTTACTTTGAAAAGGATGAGAACTCTACATAATTTGGACAAATGCCCTGGGGAATATGCCTGAGCTGATTTCCTTGGGTGAGCCACAAATACCTCTTCTAGTTATCTGCATTTACTCAACTCTGCTTGTCCAAACTGCTTTCCAAGATTCTGAGATGCAAACCTTCAATTTGATCTTTGGAAAGTGAACCAAAGATTGCCATTAAAAAAGCACTTTAAGACACCCCCACAAAAAAGCAATAAACACAAGGACACGGCATTGTATACCCGCTTTTGGAGTTTTATCTTTAAAGTGACATTGTCAAGTAGTTGCAGCCCATTAAGTACGAATGATCATGTACAGAACTCAGCTTACGTTCTTATAAAATGAAAAGGCATGCCAAAATGTGAGGTTACTGCTGCCAGCTTCTAATGCAGAAATGGTCAATATGCTGAGCAGCCAAGAGTCAATGCAATTGCGGGTTCTCCTACCCTATTCCTCCTGCCTCCTCCCCAAAGTTAATGGGGTGGAGTGCAACTAAAATTCTGCTTGATACAACAGGCAGAGTGGGGGGTTTGTGCAAAATGAAGGGATGGAGGCGGAACAAGGTGAAATAAGGCACAGCTGTGCCACCTCCCTCAGCACTTTAAAAGCATCCATGGGTTACAAATTGTGCGTAAATATAAATATTTGGTAGTATTCTGCTTCACAACCAGCAGAGGGAGCTCAGAGGATGTGTGACAAGGCTATATCGACTCTCTGGCAATGCGGTCTGGTGCCAATAAGTGGCAACAGAACCACATACAAAGTCAAGAGTTACGCTTGAGAGGTAATTCACTGATTTCAGCAGCCTTCCTGCAGGGACAAGGAGAGTCACAACTGCAATTCTGCAGCGTTATAAATACAAGTAAGGAAAGTATGCATTTTTGTTGTTGCTGCTTCCATTCATTATCAGCATAGTAATACATTAGGAAACTCAATTCTGATCTCAGTCATAATTTACGCATGAATTAGGGAAGCTCTGCACATCAGGAGTGCTGTGGGAAATACTGGTGTTTCACACAGGAAATGTGGATGTCCTACATGACAATATGGTAATAATGCTGGGTGGGAAACTTGCGGTCCTCCAGATGTTGTTGGACTGCAACTCCCATCATCTCAGAATGTGGCAATTTTTGTTTTTCTCAGTTTCTGATTTTCCAATCCTAAATTCAGTTGTCCACATAAATTTGCACTTTAAAAAAAATCACGAACTTTCACCACAATTTTTGTGAGAATTTCTCCGAATATACAAGTTGGAATAATTTTTTTGCTGAATGTACACATTTTAGAAAAGTGATTTCCTTTCAAATAACACATGTTTAATGTTATTTCCCCCAATAAACACATTTTTATGGACCACCCCAGTGTATGCGTTTTTGTACACATTACGTGGCATTGCAAAAGTCAGGGAACTGAAGATTTCGAAGGATGGCTGTATTTTGGCGCCCATATCATTTTGGAAAGCGAAAACAGGGAGGTTTGCTTTTAACTGAGGACTCAACTGAATCGCTCCCCCACACCTAGCTGGAGCCCAACAATATGTGATGCACAACATACCGTATTTTTCAGGCCATAAGGCGCTCCGGACCACTAGATGCACGTTTTTTAAAGGGGAAAAACCAGGGGAAAATATTTTCCTGGTTTTCCTCCTCTAAAAGGCAGGGAGGGGTGCGCTGGATGGGGAGCCCTTCACAGCGGCTCATCCCTGCTTGCTTTAAAGGGACATGGGGATGAGGGGAGAACGCTCCATTTCTCCCCTCGTCCCCATGTCCCTTTAAAGCATGCGGGGATGAGCCTGCTTTTGTCATCGGCGCGCGGGGTGGTGGAGAAAGCAGCAGCATCCCCGCTGTTTTCTCCACCACCCCCACCTTTGGGATCGGAGGGCAGTGCGTGGGGTGGTGGAGGAAATCCTCCACCAACCTCCCTGCCGCCCACCGATCCCAAAAGCAGGCATTGCAGCTGCCTCCCTGCACCTCCCACCGAATGCAGTGGGGGATGGAGAGAGGCAGCAGGAAGCGAAGGGGATGTTGCTGGATCGTGCCCAGCACCTGGCACAACCCAGCAACATCACCTTCGCTTCCTGCTGCCTCCCCCCATCCCCCGCCGCCTTTGCAGCGGAGATGTTGCTGGATCATGCCCAGCACCTCCATTCACCAAAAGAAGTTTCTTTCGGCGAATGGAGGTGTTGACACTATCCAGCAACATCCCCGTCACTTCCTGCTGCCTCCCCCCATCCCCCGCTGCGTTTGGCGGGGTATGGGGGAAGGCCGTGGGAGCGAAGCCTTCGCTCCATAAGGCGCATAGGGATTTCCCCTTCCTTTTTAGGAGGGAAAAACTGCATCTTATGGAGCATAAAATACGGTAGTTTGCTTTACTGTGATGTACGAACCAAGTCACTCTGTGTGTGCATTTCTTTTTTTCAAGGAACTAAACATAACACTCGGGTTTCTCTTGATGTGCAGAACTTGCCCTGAATCCTTCCCCTTTGCATGTAATGTCATGCAGAACCTCAGCCTTGAGACTTTTTGAGAGAAGTTAAATATTAGCAGCAGGTTTAACTACTTGACAGTGCCTCTTTAAGGTCCACTGCTACCCTGTAAACCATACATTTTTAACAGGTCGCTCGGAGTGGAGGAAAAAAAAGAGAAAACAGCTAAAAACCTTGTCAAACAGTACCGTGACACTTATTCCCAAGCCGTTATCATTTTTGGCCAGTTCGACCTCAAAGATATCTCCAGGTTTAAGAGGCGGTGAAGAAAACTTTTTAGAATTCATTGAGTTGGCCAAATTCATGAAGTAAGGCTCCTTTACAAAAAACAGACAAAAAACAGAGAGAGAGAGGAAAAGACAAAAAAAGAGAGTATACCCTGTTAGAGAAGTGATTTGTGATTAGGCCTGTATTACATATGCAGCAGGGATAGCCAAAGGTTTGAAACCGGGGTAAAATGAGATTATACGTACATAAATATTTACACATGCACAAACACAACGCAGATAAAAAACAGGGAAGCACTCTTGAAATCTAAGCAGATATATTCCAAATGCAACTACCATTTGATGCAGTGTTTCAAGCGACATTCATGGTGTTATGGATCAAAGAGTCTGCAGCTACAGATCTTCCAGAATGAAGGAATCAATATGCCAATAATTGCATGGGTCAGATACACTGCCAAAACTGCTCAGCGTGATGCAGCCATGTGTGGGCAGCTGATCTATAAAAGCATTATGTGCCTGAGCAAGCGGTCAGCTGACCTACAGGACCCTCACGTGATCCGGTCACAACACGCACCAGATGGGCAGGTTTTGGCTAAAGAGCAGGGGGGTAGCATAAAGGATGTTAGAATGGGATTTTAAAAGTGTTTTGTGAAAACTGCCTTGGGCTGACAGGGGCGGGATATTCCAGGGTCAGACTAAGAGGGAAATACCAGCATGTAACTAAGCTCCTGGGATGCAGGTGGCGCTGTGGGTTAAACCACAGAGCCTAGGGCTTGCCAGTCAGAAGGTTGGTGGTTTGAATCCCCGCAACGGGGTGAGCTCCCATTGCTTGGTCCCAGCTCCTGCCAACCTAGCAGTTCAAAAGCACGTCAAAGTGCAAGTAGATAAATAGGTACCGCTCCGGCAGGAAGGTAAACAGCGTTTTCGTGTGCTGCTCTGGTTTGCCAGAAGTGGCTTAGTCATGCTGGCTACATGACCCGGAAGCTGTATGCTGGCTCCCTCGGCCAATAAAGCAAGATGAGCGCCACAACCCCAGAGTCGTCCGCAACTGGACCTAATGGTCAGGGGTCCCTTTACCTTCACCTAAGCTCCTATTTCTGAGGACCTCTGCCTAGGAAGGAGGCATAAAGCAAGGAGATATGTGGGGTATGCCATACACTGGGGATGGAGAACTTCTCTATGTCGCCCAGACCACACCCACTCCACATGGATTTTGTTTGCACCCTTGGGTGTTCTTTTCTGAATGGAATGTAGCTCCATCACGAAAAACGGTCCTTGCCTGCAAACAAATTCTGTTGACTTATAGAGGCAACAAAAATTACCCTGATAGGACTGCAGCTGGGCAGTCAAAGTGAGTGGGGGAGAAGTAAAATGAGAGGAAATAATGTTGCGTAAATGACTCATGTCTTTGCCTACTGAATTCGCCACGATTATCCCATAAGGCAGCTGTCACCACTTGGAACAGCATCGCTTTTAGTGTGCCACTGTCCTGTTTACCAGCAACCCTCCTGTTAAAATGATTCATACCCACAACAGAAAGAGACCTCAATAAGCGGAGACATCTCAAGTGCCCATTTCCCAGGCAGGCGGGGATTTGACGGGGTGGGGAACCTCACAATAAACAGTGCAAGCGTGCTGAAATGTGCTTTCCGGAACCAACACCAAGCTCCTGTTTTTTTCTTTTGCTGATCACATAGGCTAATATACGCTTGCAAGGAATTTCTCCTTGAGAAAATAAGCCCCCAAAGTGTTAGTAAAAAGTGCCAGAGCGGTTAAGCAATGGAAGCGCCGGTGGGCGACCCCCACCTAGCCCATCTTACTCCCCTGTTTTAATTTTGAAACGAACCAGTAATTATAGTAAGACCTCATCCACACCATGAATTTAAAGCACTCTTATACCACTTTCACAACTGTGGCTTGCCCCCACGGAATCCTGGGAACTGTTAAAGAGAGCTGAGAGTTCCTAGGAGACCCTTTCTCTCCTCACAAAGCTTCCATTTGCAGAGTGGTTGAGCAACCAATCCCCTCTCCCAAGGAACTCTGCATACTGGCAGCTCTGTGAGGGAACTAGGGGTCTCCTAACAACTCTCAGGCCCTTAAGAAACCAGTTCCCAGAATTCGGGGGGGGGGAGGAACCGTGACTGTTTAAAGCAGCATCATGGCGCTTTAAAGGTATGGTGTGGATGGTACGGGGGTAAAAGAGAAGCAAAGTGGTATAGAAATGGACTGTGCCTTTTTGGCGGCCGCTGTTGCTGGTTCCTGGCTGCTGGAGTAAGTGGCTTCATCCATGTCAGAATCTCCTCGGTCAGAATACTCCACGGTCTCCGCCGTCCCAGCCTTTTTGGCCTTTGCTGTGTTTGCCTCCAAAGATGCTCCACCTCTTTCGCTGAATTTAGAAAGGGCAAGCTGGGAATCGATGCAATTCTGGTATTCCGGCTGGGGCTTGTCGCCGATATGGTTGCTGAAACCACCATTTGTTTGGCTCTGGGACAGGCTGGCGCTCTCGGTCCTGGAGTCTTGGGAGCTGAGGCTTCCGTCCCGTTTAGCCGAGCCAAGGCCAGATAAGCTTCCAGAGGTAGGCCTCTGCTGGCTCAGTGGCTGGTTGTGTTCCTCTGAAGACGACTCTGCCTCATTGTCCAGTGTCAGTGGCAGCCTTTTAAAATACCCCTTTGTGCCACTGAGGAGATTTGATAGTGCTAAGGAGAAAGGAAAATTCCCAACAGTAAGCATTATTTAAATAACCCAATACACTGGTCAGTTGAGACATACATATCTCAGCTAATAATCCAAAATATGCTCAGGTCTTGTGCCTAGGTGCTCCATCCTACAGCCAAATCCTTCCCCCTTTCCCTCTCAGCCCTACATGGGCTTTAAGCTTTAATTCTCCACATTTCTGCTTCAGTTTGCGAATTTATTTTTAAAGTGGCCTTGTGTGTGGATCCAACATTTTTGTGTGGATTTCTCCTGTATTTTTATAAACAATTTTGCCTAATACATGTGGTTTCTCCCAAAGCAATTTCCCCTAATATTTTTGTATGCTATTTTCACTAATATATTTATTTAGATGCACACTTTAGTACATGCATTTCTTTGTACAAATTACTTGGCTGGAGAACTGCACTGCAAAATTCCAAGAAGTGCGAATTTTTAAGTATGGTCAAGTAGTTTCAGTTTGTGTATTGTTTTGGAAACTGCGAATCAGGTTAAGTTCACTTTTAAATGCAAACTGAACTGAATTTCTCCTCCATCCCTAATTGGCACCCAGATCAGAAAACTTTAGGACAGGGGTCCTCAAACTAAGGCCCGGGGGCCGGATGCGGCCCAATCACCTTCTAAATGCGGCCCACGGATGGTCCGGGAATCAGCCTGTTTTTACATGAGTAGAATGTGTGCTTTTATTTAAAATGCATCTCTGGGTTATTTGTGGGGCATAGGAATTCGTTCATATTTTTTTCCCCAAAATATAGTCCGGCCCCCAACAAGGTCTGAGGGACAGTGGACCAGCCCCCTGCTGAAAAGGTTTGCTGACCCCTGCTTTAGGCCAAACAGACCCTTTCCTTAATGGCCTTTTAAGCAGGTTATAAAAACATTTTTGCTTCAATAGGCCTCTTTTTTCTTTTTGCTTCAATAGGCCTTTAGTCTGGATTCCCCTCATGCGAAGCTTTTTGGTGACTCCTAGCTATCTGCTTTTACTACTTATAAAAGCTCTCTGCTTTTACTAGTTATAAAAGTAAGTAATTTTATTGTCTGCTTTCAATGACTGCAAGTGTCCTTGTGGGCCTATCTGGGCTGAAAGGCAGGGTACAAATATTTAGATAGACAAACAAACAAACAAACCCTGATTTAATGAGCTATGTCAGCTTATCAATTCCATCCACCCCCAACAATCTGCAACTTTGCTCCAAAGCTGTCCCTTTCCTTCCACCCACAAGCTAATTTTATCGGATGATAAATTATGCTAGCTGGGTGTTAATTGGCAAGTTTTAGTGTTGCAGAACCCCTGGATATGTGGCCGAAGGTGTAGCCAATTCCTGCTAAAACCTGCTGCATAACAGTGCCTTAAGGGGAACATGGAAATTACTTTCTAATTGCAACGACAAGAACAACTGCAACTGGGTTGTGCTATTGTGTATAGGTGTACAAAAGGGGAAAAAAACTTAGCGAAATGTGCAGATTACACCAACTATTTATCTAAAACAGGGGTGAGGAATCTCTGGCCCGTGGGTCAAATTTGGCCCAGCATGGGTGTCCTCCTTGAACCATGCCTACCTACCTCATATGTGATGTCAAGCTTATCCCTGCAGAAAGTAGCCTTGCTAGAGCTCTGTGTGGTGTAGTGGTTAAGAGCGGTAGACTCGTTATCTGGGGAACCGGGTTCGTGTCTCCACTCCTCCACATGCAGCTGCTGGGTGACCTTGGGCTAGTCACACTTCTCTGAAGTCTCTCAGCCCCACTCACCCCACAGAGTGTTTGTTGTGGGGGAGGAAGGGAAAGGAGAATGTTAGCCGCTTTGAGACTCCTTCGGGTAGTGAAAAGCGGGATATCAAATCCAAACTCTTCTTCTTCTTCTTCTTCTGTGCTTGGCAAGAATAGGTATGGCAAGTCCCTTTGTGCTGTGGTTTCCAAGCACCCAACAACCAGCTGACTGTTAGGCACTTAGGAAGTGCTGCACAAGGGAATCTGGCAGGTGGGTGGGATAATGCCATTTGATTGACAGGTGGGTTGTCCCAGCCACCTGCCCAAGTTGGTCTGCAGGGGGTGGGGGCAGATAGCGATCTGGCCCGTCGGGCAAAGAAAGGTTCCTCACCGATGATGTAAGGGAAACAATTTTAAAACGTAAGGGAAACAATTTTAAAACGAACAATAATGATAAAACTTAGCGGAATACCTTTTGTATGCCCCTCCTTAGGCTGCGAGATGACAAGGGTCACTTCTTCTGGAGCATGCTCAATAATTTCCAGCGCTGTGTGATGGCGGACCCCTTCCAAGCTCACACTGTTCACTGATATCAAGCGGTCCCCTATGGAGAGAGATTGATTCGGAGATAAAAACAATACATTTTCAAGCTTTTACAGAGGGGCCATGGAGCAATCCACTGACAGGCGCAGATGTCCAACATCCATTTAGTGCTTGGTGCGTTGCAAATGATGGACAAATTTGGCAATTTCACTTTCTCATTTTTCCAATCTTAAGTTTGGTTTGGCTCATTTCTGCATATATATATATATATGTATGTATGTATGTATATATATATATATAGAGAGAGAGAGAGAGAGAGAGGAGGCAAAGGACCCATGGATGGTTAAGTCCAGTCAAAGGCGACTATGGGGTTACGGCGCTCATCTCGCTTTCAGGCCAAGGGAGCCGGTGTTTGTCCACAGACAGCTTTCCCGGTCATGTGGCCAGCATGACTAAACCGCTTCCGGCGCAACAGGACACCGTGACGAGTGCCAGAGCGCACAGAAACACTGTTTACCTTCCTGCCACAGCCGTACCTATTTATCTACTTGTACTGGCGTGCTTTCAAACTGCTAGGTTGACAGGAGCTGGGACCCTGCAACACGAGCTCACTCCGTCGCAGGGATTCAAACCACTGACCTTCTGATCGGCAAGCCCAAGAGGTTCAGTGGCTTCAGTGGTTTAGACCACAGCGCCATCCACGTCGCTTACACACACACACACAAAGTCTGCATGAAAATTCATATGCATTTTCACCAAAATTTTAAAAAACTGTATGCAGTTTCCCTTAGCATATGCATTTTCCCAAGCAATGGCTCCCATGATGCATTGAATGGGAGAGTCTTGTATCACACTGCCATTAGTTCTTCGAAGGTTCTTTTGGACCCAGATTTTAAATCATCTCTACACGGCCATAATGCTTGCTGTGTGACTTTGGGCTAGTGACTATCTCTCAGCCTAACCTACCTCACATAGCCGTCATTTGGCTAAAATGGGTGCAGGGAAAGGTGGGGTGAAAATATAATAAGGATGAAACAAGTGTGATTGGTATTCAAGATCCCCCCTGTGGTTACGTTTTGGTTGTTGCTGGTTGTTGGTGTCTCAATAAAAAACTTCAAAGCAGTTGTGTGGGGCTGTTCATTTCACCAGAGAAGGGGTTATTTCTTCCCTGCCTCTACCCCTGATCTACACAGCTCCCTTCTGGAGTTGCTATAATTAGCCCCATTGGTTCTGGGGAGGGAGGGAGATAGGAGATAATACCCACACTCTACAATGTTTTCTAGCACTGAAACTTTATTTTTCCAAGATGAGCTGTTAAGCCGTAAACTAACAAACCAAACAACAGGCAGCCATCAATTGCAGATGGTTGGCAATATAGCTCGCCTACATAAAAAGTGTAATTGCCTGATAGGGCCATTCATTGCATTTCATTTTCCAAAATTAGTGGCAAGCGTGTCTTCCAATCACTTCTAATGTCATTGCCAATGGCAACATTTAGCATTTCAACATTAAAAATGTATGCAGCACCTTTTGTCAATTATATAGTGTTTTTTTAAGTCAGTGTTTTTAATATTCTGGCAGTATTTCTACTGCTTTCTTTCAGCACACAGTAGCAAGCCTAAGATTTACCTGGTTTTAGCGATCCCTGCAAATCTGCTGGTCCTCCAGGAGTTATTGAGTGAATGAAAATCCCAAGGTCAAGCTTTCCAGTTTTCTCCCCACCGGTGATCTGAAACCCTGTTTAAAGCAGTTATTTAGTAAATTTTATAAAACATTTGTGGCAATGTTTCATGAGATTTTCAGAGACCCATGGACCGTGGTTTACTAATAATTTCCCTGTGTAAAGGGGTGTGTCCTCCAATATCTTAGATAAGGATAATGGTCAGTTTACCCCAGTGGGGAATCTAGAGGTAGAGTTAGGTAGGACATAAGTGTTAAGTCTGTTCCAATGTCTGATAGCTTTCTAAACCTGGGGACATTTCATTCAAAAACGAAAGGCATTTTTCAGACTGAACTCCACCACAACCTGCTCGACCTAATCAAACTGCATGCTCAATTTTTGCTTATTTCTGTCTTTACACATGACTTTCAAAGTGACATCAACTCACCTAAGCCATACTTTTCATCTTTTTTCAAGTTTACCAAGCTGATCTCCCTTTCTGGCAACAACAGTGGGTTCTGCTTTGTTTGTAGAACGTCTGTAGGGAAAGGGAGGGGAGGGGAGGGGAGGGGAGTCACTGAGATACAGCAGGGCATATTTATTTCTTGGAACATGACATAACACGAAGGACTTGGAACCTTTCAAGTCAAGCTTCACTTGAATTCGCCGTGTAATTAAAAACAACTCTTCTTGCAACTCAAGAGGGGCATTAATGATAGGGCTCAACACTGCTTCAACATTTTGGGGGAAAGGAAGCTCTTCTCCTTCCTACATGAAACACATCCTTTAGGATATGCAATCTGATGAACATTTAACAATTTTATCTCCACAAAGCAATCAGGCCCTGTTTTGAATATGTGTACATTAATGCATGCAGATTCCATCTAACTTAGTGCCTTTGCAGGGTCTTCCAGAGTCAGATATTCCTCATGCAAGACTACTTATGGTTCTGGAAGTGATGCCATGCTACAGGGGCTTCATGCAGTGGAAGAACTATCCAGGCCCATGCAGGGGCCCAACTTTCGCAGTCATGCCAGGAGTTTATAACTTTATTCTAACAAGACTCCTGCCCTGGCCTCAGACCAGCCCTGCATGGACCTGCTTCCACCCACAACAAAGGCAGTGGAACTATATTAAACAGGGGCACAAGATGAGCGACTGGACCTGTGTGTGAAGTCCCCTGATCTCTCTCTCTTTTAAAGGACTCATAGCTCGGTGGGAGAGCCACATGCTCTGCATGCAAAAGGTCCCAGGTTCAATCCCCAACAACTCCAAGTAGGGCTGGAGATTTTGAAGTATCTGAAGAAGTGTGCATGCACATGAAAGCTCATACCAAGAACAAACTTAGTTGGTCTCTAAGGTGCTACTGGAAGGATTTTTTTTATTTTTTATTTTGTTTTGTTTTGACTATGGCAGACCAACACGGCTACCTACCTGTAACTGCCAGTCAGTATTAGCAACACTGAGCTAGACAGCCCAGTTGCCCAACTGGTTATCAAGACAGCTTCTTACATTCCTAACCATTGCAGTGCAACTGTTCTTGTTGCAATATTTATTTAGGAACAAGCTATCTGCTTTTTATAAAGAGGAGCTGTGGTACTTAAGTGCTTCGATGGGGGGTGGGGCAGGAATCAGCATCACCAAAAATGACAGTATAGAATCACAGAATTGTAGAGGTGGAAGGGACCACGAGAGTCACCTAGTGCAACGCCCTGCAACACAGGAATCTTTTACCCAACGTGGGGCTTGAACCCACGACCCTGAGATTAAGAGTCTCATGCTCTACCAACTGAGCTATCCCAGGATTAAGTCTGTACACGGTTCAAGTTAATTACTAATGGCCCTTTAAAAACCCAGTCATTAGGTCTAAATTTCATTGTAAAAAAGTACTGAATCAAACAGTGCTGACCTACAACATAGGCTTGGCCACCGTCTTCAGTGGATGAAGAATCAGATTCATTTTTCCTTCTTTCTAGGCTGGAATTTAAACCTGCATGAGAGTGTGAACTAAAGGTGGTTGGGAAATGGCAAAAGAGAAGCAGTGAAAGAGAAGTGGAGAGGAAAACAAAACATAGAAGGGAACAAAGGGAAAAGGGGGAAAAATAATGATATAAACATGACAAACAAAACACAAACTGGTGTAAAGGTAACGCCACTTCTGGGCATTAAGAATGCACCAGTGGAAATCAGTGAACATGGAGGTGTTTATTCTGTGTAGAATCATGGAAACATTTATTCTGTGTAGAATCAGAGCTCCATGGGAAAAAGTATGAAACAGCTGGTGGCGAAGACATTTTAGGATGATGAAATGAAAACGAATCCTGTGCAATTTTGCAAAATTGCAGTACGTCCTAACACACGGTGGCCCCTGACACCTGAGGCATGGGTCACTGAACTATAAAAAGCTTAAGGAAATATAACAAGGTGAAAGTGCTGGAAAATGCCCAGGAATTCACTTTTGATCTAAAAATGGATCTCTGCTTGCTTTTGGCCTAAAGACACCAACCGTTTAATATAGCCCAAGGATCCCAGCTATTGACTGCAGGGCATTAGGAAATGCTGTAAATACAAGAGAGGACTTGGAGAACTTATGTGGCAATGGTAACTGCCCTCCCTAAAAACGGTGTACACACGTTAACCAGAGTTTGCCATGAGGACAGCAACAGGAAAAAAGACCAATTTAAATGCTGCAACCTCCATGCGAATGCCACTGAGAAATGCTTAACCTGTGGCAGTGGCAGTGTGGCAAGCGCAAAAATGAAAAGCCATGCTTTGTCCCAGATGCACACACTGATTTCACTCAGCACCGGTGGCTTGGAGGCACTGCCTATGTTTCAGGCTATGCAAGAGAGACTTTAAACCAGGGATGGGGAACCTGTGGTCCTTCAGATATTGATGGATCACAACTTCTGCTGACCCCTGAGCAATGGGCCAAGGTGACAGAGGCTGATGGGAACTGGAGTCCCACAGCATGTGGGGCGGCCACATGATATCAATTTCTGCTTTAAACATTACACAGAGCACCTTCAAAGGGATGTACCGGTACTTCTGAGTAGCTACCTACAGGAACAGCCATGTTAAAACCAGTCCGCAAGAGAAATCCTTACTTGTTGAGCTTTGCTCCTCCAGCCGCTGATTCAGCGTCAGATTTTGGCACCTGCTGGAAGATCTTCCCCATCATTTCCTCCATTCTCCGTGAAGAGGCGTCCACGGGGGCGATAACGTTTTTACGAAGCGGGCTGACAGACACCTGGCTCTGGGTCAGGTCGTGAAAGGATTTGCTCATGATTCTGGGCCTTTCCTCCCAGGGCAGCTTCTCGTTTTTGTCCCTGGAACAGCTCTGGGCAGACTGGAAGAGGGAGAGTTCAGAGTAGGAGAGCTTTTTGAGAATATCTGCTTGCACCGACAACGGGCGGACCGCGAGCCTGTTCAGTGTGCTGCTGGCCAGGCTGCCGGTGCTGATGGCACGACCCATGTTGAACCCTTTGACAGAATCCGTGTGGAGGTTGAGGCTCCTAAATGATGCTCTCTCTGCAAGGAGATGGAAAACTCGTTTATGCACTTAAAAGAAACACACCCCAAAATGCCTTCTGTGTAGATTGGGAAATCTGGAAGAAATAAATATGGCAGCCGTGACTCTTAAAGCTCTACAGGGCTCCAATGTTGACCAATTCAATACACTCAGTAGCCACAATCCAGCAGTAACTCTAGATGGGTGATGGTGTTTAGGGTGCATACAGACCATACATTTAAAGAGCGTGACTTCCCCCAAATGAATCCTTGTAACTGCAGTGTGTTAATGGTACTGGAGGGGTAAGCTACAGCTCCCTGGGATTTATTTTTTTTGGGGGGGAAGATGCCATGCACTTTAAATGCACGGTGCACACACAGCCCTATGTGCACACAATACACTGAGTTAATGTTTTAAAAATAACGCTTACCAGTGGGCGCTGTCTTTTTTTTCTAGGACAAAAAGGAGTCACTGGGCCCCACAATCCAGGGGGAGAGGGGCTGCCATCAAAGCCCGTCTGAAAATTGGATGCATGATACAGTAGCTCGGCTGCTCACCAGTACAAACAACAGTGATGCTAATAATTACACTGTCCGTACTTAAAGACCTACGCCGGCTGCTAATTTGTGTCTGGCACAATTCAAAGCACTAGTCTGAATCTTCAAAGCTCTAAGTGGTTTGGGACAAAGATATCTGAAAGCTCATCTGCTCTCACATCAGTCTGTCTGACATTTCAGATGTTCTTCGGAGGACCTGCTCTGATTGGCTCTCTCTTTTGAGGTAGTAGTGGAGGAAACAAGGAACAGAGCACTTTGGGTTGTGGCACCTCACCTTTGGAACGCCCTCTCCATGTTTTTTCACCCCTGCCTTTTTAGGCTAGAGGCTGCCATTTTAGATTACCCCAAATGCCTCACTCTCAAAGGTTTGCTTCCATGCTTTTGTGGCTGCTACCATTCTCTGAATGGGGTACATTGGGAGATATAAAATGGCAAAGTTTCAAGAATTCCAGCAGATTCCAGAACACTGCCATACCTAAATCTGCAAAGTCTCCTGAAATGCAAAGGAGGGGAAGCAGTTTTGCCTCCAAACCCCTCTCCCCAAATCTGAGCTGAGCTTTCAGCACCCGGTCCTAAAGTAACCAAACTTCACAATGCCATCCTGTTTTGGGACAGACAGGACTTCTGACTGAGGCCAAAACTCGTGTGCATACTTTTCTTGGGACTTCAACCTCTGACGTAACATACAGAGGGATGTGCCATGAGGCTCTTCAAATGCACGTCTCTCTCTTTTATCCAGCATGAAATGTCTTCAGCTCTTTGAAGCCTTTCGATGTAACACTTAATCTTCATCTAATCTCTGCCAGTCCTCCTTTTGCACTCTTTCAAGAATTTGAATCTCTTGTATTTAAGCTCAGTGCCCAGTGCTGTACACAAGACTCGCCTTACAAAGGTTTTACATGAAAGAAACCATTATCTCTCCATTTGTAACTAATCCTCCTCCTCCTTTACTGTAAGACCTTGTCAGCTGGGTTTCTGGCAGACACCATGGGCTGAACATTCTCCACCGAGCTATTGTCTCTTTGTCAGCTTCTCACAACAAATATGTACTATATACACAGGTGGCAAGAACTATTATTATCAGGCAACATTCATGTTATTTTTTTGCCCATATATGCTTTATTGCTCCCTACATTTTTTTAAGCAATTAAATTTAACAGCTGTAGATGATGGCAGTTGTATGCAAACACCCCAAGTTGCTTTGTTGTTGTTCAGTCGTTCAGTCGTGTCCGACTCTTCGTGACCCCATGGACCAGAGCACGCCAGGCACGCCTATCCTTCACTGCCTCTTGCAGTTTGGCCAAACTCATGTTAGTAGCTTCGAGAACACTGTCCAACCATCTCATCCTCTGTCGTCCCCTTCTCCTTGTGCCCTCCATCTTTCCCAACATCAGGGTCTTTTCCAGGGAGTCTTCTCTTCTCATGAGGTGGCCAAAGTACTGGAGCCTCAACTTCAGGATCTGTCCTTCTAGTGAGCACTCAGGGCTGATTTCTTTGAGAATGGATAGGTTTGATCTTCTTGCAGTCCATGGGACTCTCAAGAGTCTCCTCCAGCACCATAATTCAAAAGCATCAATTCTTCGGCGATCAGCCTTCTTTATGGTCCAGCTCTCACTTCCGTACATTACTACTGGGAAAACCATAGCTTTAACTATACGGACCTTTGTCGGCAAGGTGATGTCTTTGCTTTTTAAGATGCTGTCTAGGTTTGTCATTGCTTTTCTCCCAAGAAGCAGGCGTCTTCTAATTTCGTGACTGCTGTCACCATCTGCAGTGATCATGGAACCCAAGAAAGTGAAATCTCTCACTGCCTCCATTTCTTCCCCTACTATTTGCCTTTAGTTTTTAGAAGTTGCTAGGGGCCTTCTAAATTAATGCAAGAACCTTGAACCTGGCCTGGGGACCTAATGCAAGCTTTTGAGCATCTCAGTTATGTGCTGTTCTTCTCAAAGTTGTTCCCAATCGGAGTAGCTCTCTCTTCGGCAAGCTGAGGTCCAACACACAGACAGTATACAGAATAGCAACAGCAGCAGGAGGAGCAAGAGGACAGAACCAGCCACTGTGCTTACCTATTTCTTGAGCATCCTGGTTACTTTGCCTGGCTCTCATCTGGAGCTGAAATTTATGTTGCGAAGAGCAAAGCTGCAGCAAGTACTGGCAGGTCTTGCTGGTGTCAGTTTGGAAGGCATGTTTTATACCATCAGATGTGTTCTGCAGAGTTATCTTCCTTTTCTGTAGCAGGAAAAACAGGTAAAAGACAGACACATATATAGGATACTTTCCAGCTTTGGGGCGATGCAAATCATTATTCAAGAACAGAACTTGCAATATGCAAACAGTTGACTGGACTGCTGTAGCGACACTGTTCATCACTACAAAACTTGAGCTGCAGAAAATGCAATTATAGCTAAGCTAAATATTATGCAAGGGTTATACTGCACGTGAAAGTATTCAAAGTGCAGGACAAGCAAGATCAAGATCATGGTGTGGAGGTTTAGTGCTCCTCCAGAGGTCCTTTTTATTGTGCATTCATGATGGTTTGTGCTCATGATTGTATCAGGGCAGTTATATGCAATTCCACTTTCAATATTGTTTCCACCTGGAAAAGTTTCAGCGTGGACGGACACACTGCTTTTTTCCAGCTGGTGACTGCTGAATTCCTTTCCTATTTCGTACCACTAATGTTCTGGGTTTTGTTCCACTCTTGTTGCGCTACAGGGAATGTGGGCCCCACCAGATGGCAAAAATGTGGCAACACTGGGGAATTATCTCAGAACAACGAATAAAGTGGAATGATGTGTGGACGGGCCCAGTATAAATCCACAATTTTTGTGTTAAGGACATGTTGCAGAAAGTACCTGTTGCAGAATGCACTTAGTCCTTTCCTCCAATCATCTTTTTCCAAATCTGCTATTGGCTGCAGGAGTGAAGTTTACACTGATGCTAATAAAGACTACCCTCCCCTTCATGTGGCACATTCCTGCTCCTACCCACCCATCTCTGAGGCTAATCTCCAAATAATCACACAAACTTAACATCACATGTAATTTGGCCCCCACAGGCATTGTTTTTTCTGTATTCACCATTTGGTGCTCGGAATGAGGAACAGAAGAACTAAAAGGGTAACAATAAATTGAGCATCTTTTCAACTCCACGGCTTGAAATCAATGGGATTCGAAAGTGCTGTAATATTAGTGAGAGTCAGAGTCAACCTACACATTCAGGGCGAAAAACACACACCACATGACACAAGCCTCCCGAGACTCCACCACCTCAGAATAGAGAGGGAGGCCTGTATGTCTGAGAGCTCCTCCTGTTAAAAGAAAAATGGGAAAGCTTCCCTGCATATAGAATGGTAGCTGAGCAGGGAGAAAAAGGTCAGTCTAAATGCCTATCATGAAGAATTTTGGCACTGGCGGAAAGGAAGCAATTATGCATACAACCCCCGTTCCCCCTCCCCATTTGCATTCTGAAGTGGTACAGTCTCTGAAGGACTGTACTGTAAGGTTCCTCCCACTCCATTATCGGTCTTCAGTGGATGAGATGCCTCCAGCAGCACAGTGACAGATCGGCTAGCAAATATCCTCAACTCCTCTAGCATGATACGGCCTGGCTTGCTGCTCATCTAGCTTTTATTAATAAACTATATACCACACACTGTGGAGCACACGGTATCTTCCAGTGTGGTGTAGTGGTTAAGAGCAGTGGACTCATAATCTGGGGAACCAGGTTCGTGTCTCCGCTCCTCCACATGCAGCTGCTGGGTGACCTTGGGCTAGTCACACTTCTCTGAAGTCTCTCAGCCCCACTCACCTCACAGAGTGTTTGTTGTGGGGGAGGAAGGGAAAGCAGAATGTTAGCCACTTTATCACTACTCCTTAGGGTAGTGATAAAGCGGGATATCAAATCCAAACTCTTCTTCTTCTGGCATGTGGATACTGTAGATACCGCATTGGCCCAAATATAAGCCATACTTTTCCTCCAAATTCTTTTAGCGAAAAGTTAAAAGTGCGGCTTATATTCGAGATCTTCCCTTTCTCCCAACGGCTCCAGGGAGGCTTGGGAGCAGTGGGCAGGCTGCGTGCCGTTGCCCCATGTTCCCGGGCTGCTTGGGGGGGGGGCGTGCCTCTTTGCCGGCGGCCTCCGCCCCCCCCAAGAGCAGCCCAGGAGCGTGGGGCAACAGTGCGCAGCCCGCTTGCCACTCCCAAGCCTCTCCCAAGCCGCCAGAAAGAGGGGGGAAGGCCGCCGGCAAAGCAGTGCGTCTCCCCGCCCCCAGGAAGCAGCCCAGGTATTGTCTTTTTTTTCTTTTCCCTCCTTCAATTTTTAAAGGTGCAGCTTATTTGCAGGTGCGTCTTATATTCGGGCCAATATAGTAACTGGAGTTTCGTGGGTGGGTGGGTGGGCAGGAGTTGAGTTGTCCAGTCTGTGATTGTACTGGTGGTGGTGGTGGTGGAAGGAGGAAATGTTACCAACGTACGCTGAAGGATATTTTTTTTGTTTCTCTCCACGGAAAGCGGAGGACAGGTGTGCGGGCTCCATTGTGGACCTCAAAAATGAGAACTCCTTTGGGGCAAACTCCCAGCAAAATCCCAGTCTGAGATTTTTTCTCTGGCAACACACGGTGGAAATGAACGCCGTATTCTGTCAGCCTTTGGCAAATCTGCACAACGAGAAAGGAGGCACAGAAAGAGAGACACACAGAGAGAAATGTTTGTGAGAAAAGTTAATCTGAGGATACTGACGAGTGTAAAAATGTTGTACAGTTCAAAAGAAGAAAAATGTGGCCTTACGTTCAGATTCACCCCCCGTTTTTGTTATTTATTTCACATAAAAACAAATGTGAACATACATTGTACATTAATCGTGTTCAATTATAAAACTGTATGTGTGTGTGTGTGTGTGACTTTAGTTCTACACCAATGAATACATATTGAATCTGCAACAAATCACTTTAACTAGATAAATAAATATTTTAAACACATCTCTTTTCTTGGTTGTTACTGGCTCTGGCTAGCTGCAACCTACGTGTAAGACATCACCAAAAATCAGCAAGGATTTTCCGAAATGCATGATGTGGCTTTCCTATACTTCAGGACTATTTAACCTTTTCCAGCCTGAGGGCCACATTGCCTCATGGGCAATCTTCCAGGGGCCACATGCCAGTTGTGGGCAGGACTAGAGGCAAAAGTGGGTGGAGCAACAGTTATGACCGTTACCCTTGTACAGCAGGCTGCGTTTCTGCTAAACAAGAGCCAGAGGTTTACATGCACACTTCTTTCCATCCAGGTGTAAAAGGCGCTGGAACCACTCAGGGACACACGTTCCAGTCATTCAAAAGCAAATCAAGGAAGGCGAAGAGCAGGGCCAGTATAGGGTCTGCTATGGGGAGCATTCCAAGGGCCAGACAGAAAGGGCTAGAGGGCCACACTGAGCTCTCAGAGCCTGAGGCTCCCCAACCTCATTACATTCTCTCTTTTTTCACCACTTGGGTTTCATCTGCTTGGAAACCTTTAATGAAAACGAGTGTGGTGGGCTCCATGCTTGACTTCCTGTACTAACCTTCAGAAATTCAAGTTCCGCCTCTTTTTCAGAAGCACCTGCGTAGCTGCTATGCAGTTTTGGCAATTCTTCTTTCACATTAGACAGGTCCAGATTTTCCAGCACTCTAGCTGGTAAATAGTGCTCCGTTCTGAAATAGGATATGCCGTGCACCTACAAAAGAGAAAGAGAGAGAGAAAGAGAAAGCGTAAGAGCAAGGTACGAATCCGCAGGCACGACCCAACCTGGCTGCAGACTGGATGATGTGCCACCCTGGTAATGCCTGAATAGCAGAGATGTGGATGATGGATGACACACCTCCCTAGGAGCTAGCAGCGATCCTATTCATGAAAACATCGACCGAGAAGCACACTATCCAGCTGGAAAGAAAGTGGCAAATGTAATCCCCTTGACTCAGGTGCAGGGAAACACTGGCCTTCCAAAGGTTGCTGAACTACAACTCCCATCAGTCCCAGCAAGCAATCCCTGGAGAGATAAGGGTTCCTCGCCCTTGGCTCAAGACCTATGTGAAGAGGACATATTGCATTTACCTTTAAACCAGGCTTCCTGAAACTCGGCCCTCCAGATGTTTTGAGACTACAATTCCCACCATCCCTGACCACTGGTCCTGCTAGCTAGGGATCATGGGAGTTGTAGGCCAAAAACATCTGGAGGGCCGAGTTTGAGGAAGCCTGCTTTAAACTGAAAGACAGGATATGCCACTGCAACGTAAGAGAACTGCTAGTGGGCCAGAAGAAGAATGCCAAATAACTGGACGCTCCCAAGAGCCCTAAATAGAAGAGATTGACCACTGTACTTCCTCTAGCAGCATAACTGTCCAACCCAGCTATGCCTGAGCATCAGAGGTGATGGACTTGTTCAATCCTGGTATGGAGATATGGCATGATCGCCCACCCTCAGGTGGCATGTTGTGTTTCCGCACGAACCCCTGCTCTGGGCTTGCCTCCCGACCATCCTATCAGCGACATCTGATTTGGGAAATGGTAGTCCTAGCAGTCGGATCTGGCCTCAAGTTTGTCCTCCTGTGACATCAACAGGAAACCCTCCTCTGCCTTTAGCACTGAATCAAAGACCCAAAAAGAATTGGATCACTTTGACTTTGAATGGAGAAGACACTGGCCCCCAATATGCATGTAAACCCTAAAGATCACTGCTTCCAAAACAACAGGGATTTTATCTCCCAGCTGGTGGGTCGCTTCCACAGAATGGAAGATGGCAGGACCCCCAAGGATGCAATCTATGGGGAGCTGGCTTCAGGCACCAGGCTTGCTGGTGGACCAACTCTGCATCACAAGGCTGTCTGTAAATGTGACATGAAGGCTGGCAACATCAACCGTGCCATGTGGGAGTCCCTTGCAGATGACCGCAATGCCCAGAGACAGACAGACAGTGACCAGAGGAGGAATGACCGCTGGGAGGAGTGCAGAGAAAAGAAATGCCATGATGTCTCTGCATCAGCAAAACCGGATGCCTTCATCTGCCCCAGCTGCAACAAAACAGGTCTCTCCTTTATTGGTCTCTACAGCCACTGTAACTCTCCAAGTTTGACTTCACCCCTGGGTGCAGTCTTCCATTGTCTCCCTAAACAGACAGGATGCCAACCATGGCAGATCCCTTCCGCATGCTTGAAAGGATGGACGCAGCCAGCAGACTAGCCACCCTTGCAACCAAACCATGGTTCAGCACTAGGTGCTAATGCAGCCAGCTCTAGTTTCTAGCTGCTAATCCTCGATTCTATGGCTAACACACGGTTCATTCCTGAAAGCTTGTTTGTGTAAAAATCTGCATTTATATAGCCTTCTAGATTCTAAAACAACTGACATGCATCAATCTACACAGCAGGTATAGGAGCTGCAAGACAGAACCAGAAGGCTGCTCACAAATGAAATATTATCCTTACTTCAGCCTGGTAATCTCCATATTCTGCCTGGAGGGCCAACGAGGCCAGCAGCAAGGCTGTCTCCTCGTCACAGTGCATCTTCTCCTCCAGGATATCTTTCCTTAACTGCAGGTAATACTGATGGCACGTCAAAGTATGCCTAGTGGAAGAAGAAAAAGGAGAGGGGGCATCTGAGTACAGTCCTTTCTCTAACCCACATTTTAGAGCGTAACCTAAGGTTACCAGATTTTTTTCAATGAATCTGGAGACACTTTTCAACTCCCTACTAAATAGGTGGATTTTGTCAGGGCACTGATTTGTAAATCCAGGGACTGTCCCCTGGAAACGTCTGGTAACCTTAGCGTAACCAAGTTCATAGAACACAGCCAGGGAAATGTGCATGGAAGATGGTTAAGAGATGGGATAAGCTTCCACCAATGTCACACACTGTTAGAATTTATTTGCATATCCCCTTTCAGCCAAAAAAGCGGGTCCCAAGATGGCCAAAAGGAAAAGTGTGGATGGAAGAAGAAGAAGAAGAAGAAGGGGGTGCGGTTTTTTTTGAAAGACGTCTGTGCTTGAATTTGTTTTATGTGTGGAGATCAGTGTATGCTGATCAACGCACAGTCATCTCTGTAAGGCTCCATTCTGATGGCATGAGTATTATTATTATTATTATTATTATTATTATTATTACCATTATTAATACTCTGGGCAGCTCCCAACAAAAAACAGTAAAAGCACAATAAAACATCACAAACTAAACACTTCCCTGAACTGTACAGTAACAATATTGTATTTATTTATAAGCACACTTTTAACACTGCCTTTTGGTTCTAAAGAGGACACCTCACCCACCACCGATGATTAAAAATCTCATTGCAATTCAAACAAGAGTGCATTTCTAAAAACCCAGATCTGCAACTGGCAATGTTAAAATACATTAACGTGGATGGGGGTGCTTTCCCAGTTTGAGGGCCCCATTCCTTTCTAGGTAACCTTCTGGGGGCTGCTGCCGCCCATTTTTGCCTCTGGCCCTGCCCACCACTGGGAGGCTGAAAAGAGTTTCTCCAGCCTTCATGTTCGACCTCCAAACCAGAATGGCAAATCAAGATCTGAAACAGATTTTCAATTCTTGGTTTGAAGGGATGTTTGGATGCAACGGGAAACCATGGTTTGCCTGGGCGAGGGGTGCAAGGTTTTCAGGGAGAGCAGATGCACTTAGAAGCACATCGAATCCCTCAGGAGAAAGCATGCATAGCAGTGTGGGTCATACTCACTGTATCAAGCTAATATCATCCACAAAGAACTTAATGCGGAAGAACAAAGTGAAGTTGATTGCGTTCTTGCTCTTTTTCTTTGGTTCTTCTTTCCAGCCTTCAGGAGCTATTTTAGTCAGTTTCAACTCGGGGTCGATGAAGAAAAACTCATTTTCTGTCATCAAAAAAGAGGGAGGAAACCCAAAAATAATTAATAAGGCATTATTTTCACTGGCAGTTGTTCCTTTTACAGAACTCGCGTTGGGTTTACTCAATTTCTGATTGGTCATTGAGTAAAATATATGAATGAAGCCTCCATTTTACAAGCTTTCTTTGGGCTGTGTTCGCTGGGAATAGGCACCTGCAGCCCATTCAGAATTGAACTCTGCCCTCCCGTCTATCAGCTGTCATCACTATCAGCTGATTGACAGGTGGGCATGGTGTGGGGGGAAAGGCCTCAAGAGGGCAAACTGGATCCTCTGGCAGGCCAAGACTGTCTTTTGGGGGTTGGAGGTTCTCCACCCTTGACCTAGATCATCCAGGAAAATTTTCACCTTACAGAAATTGTGTCCCCCTCCCCCCGACCCTGTTTGTCTTGGTAACATCAGCACGTGGCTTGAGCTGTATCAGAAAAAATGGTGTAGGAGGAAATTAGTCCCTGCCTTTACACTATGGTCTGTTACTGGAATCTCTTAGAGTAGAGATTTCGACCTTTTTGAGTCCACGGCTCCCTTAACCAATTGCACTCTTTCTGAGACCCCACTGGGGCTCAGGAGCCCAATTATGTCACCCCTTGCCTGCAGAGATGGCAGCCTCTCACCCTTTCCCCAACACCCTCCGTTGTGGAGTGTTCCCTGAGAGTGTTCCCTCTCCTTGCTTGTCCTCTGGGCAGCTGCTGCCATCCCTAGTCTCTTGAGCTACCCAGCCCCAAAGAGAGGTGCCGCCCAGAGGTACCATTTGCCCTGAGAGCTTGTAGTCAGGGCTGCTGCAATAAACAGCTGTGCAAGCCTTTGCGAGGCAGAGACATGGGAGGGCATCAGAGGAGGGAGGGAAGGAAAAGAGGGGCAGAGGCCAGTGTTGTCCACGGCACCCCAGAGTGCCACAGCACACTGGTTGAAAACCACTGTTTTAGGGGGAGGTTAAGATGCTCTTACTCATGTACTTTATAATGTGTAGTTTGGCTCTGAGATGATACGGAAATTCCATTTGTGATTATTGATCTGTGGTTGCTCACTCACACATGCAAGTCACCACTTGCTGCTGCTGTCATCAAGTGACGAGTGCACACATGTGTTACACGCCCCGCCCCCTTAGTGAAATAATGCCCTTACCTTTTAAAGTGGCTAAGCCAAACAAATGATGCTCCACTAAGCCAATATGGGCCACTACCATATCGAACACGTCTTTGCATACTGTCTTGGTATCGCAAGTCAGCTCCAGCCTCTGCCCACTCAAAAGCATGACATTTACTTTCCGGCGATTGTCTTCATTCTTCCCTTTCTTGTTCTGTGTTTCATGAAACAAATTGCAAAGAAGAAGAGTTTGGATTTGATATCCCGCTTTTCACTACCCGAAGGAGTCTCAAAGCGGCTAACATTCTCCTTTCCCTTCCTCCCCCACAACAAACACTCTGTGAGGTGAGTGGGGCTGAGAGACTTCAGAGAAGTGTGACTAGCCCAAGGTCACCCAGCAGCTGCATGTGGAGGAGTGCAGACACGAAGGACTGTGTATTGTTGGGTGCCAAAACAGAAGAGGACATTTTATGGGAGACTAAGCAATTTAACATGTTTTGGCAAATTGACTTCTGGTTTAAAGGGTGTCTACACATTAGTTAAATAAATAAACAAATATGCCAATATAGTTAAAGTGTTTTTTTGTTTTTAACTTACCAAGATTGACTTTGGAAGGTCCAAGGAGGTGAATGGATCAACAGTAGTTTTCACAAACTCAGGACCAAAAAAATTCTACAAAACACAGAATTTATTATTAGTAAATTGCATTTAAAAAAAGAAAATAAAGAGGCATTAACAATGTAAAACTAAGGACTTGGTAGCAGAGATACCAGCAGCTATTGGGAAATATGTGGGGATTGCAAATTTAAGAATAACACTTTATTTTTATTTTTTTAACAAGAATTTATTGGATTTTTCAAAATCAAGTTAAACAAAATACAAAAACACACAATACACACACTACACAAAAACACACCAACAAAAAACACAATTATTTAACCATCCTTCTCTTCTTTAAAATCCTAAGCCTGGGACTTCCTCACGTCCTCTCTTATGCATTCATTTCTAATCTTCTTTAGTAACTTTGTAACATTGTAAAATCTTATTTCTTACATCTAATCTTAATCTTGCAGTTATAACCAACATATCCTAAATCATACAACATATTCTTATCAAATAAAATATCATATTCCAAATCTTAACTTCTTATATCCTTTTTTCATTTAACTTAGTAAAGCTGTTGCCATTGTTCCTTCTGATTCCAACTTCAAAAATATAAAAATCAACACACTTTACCATAAACCTAAGTATTTCTTCCATTCTCAAATTCCGTTTTCCCCTCTGATATCGGAGTACCGTGGTCAGCATTTATAATATACATCTTAGTTCCCATACACTTTATGTATCTGACAAAGCTTTCTGTTTGTCTCCAAGTTGCCACAAATGCTTATGTAGAGAACCTACAGCATGGTTGAGTTACCTTAACATCCCAGTGGCGTTTCAAACCATCTACCTTCGAGGAAGCATTTTCACATTGACCTGTCTGCCATGTAAAACCCATGCAGAGGATTCCATTGGGTTGTCTGCCATGGAAAGTCTGGGCATTGCAGAGGACTCCAAGGCACGTTGTAAGGTATACCGCTTAGTTCACACACAGCACCGCCCAGACTTTTCGTGCTCACCACCACTCTGTGCAAACTTAGCAGTACATCCTTGGAACACACCCAATGCTCCCCTTTATGGTGGAGTATCAGTAGCAATTTGTTTTAAATTGTTTTTAAAGTTGCGTTTTAATGCTCTAACCCGCCCTGGGACCTCAGGGTAAAGCACAGGCAATCAATAAATAAGTAAATAAATAATAGGAGCAGGCAAGTTGTATTTCAGGTACAGTAAGCTTGTCTGTCATTACTGATCTCCTAATTGTGGAATTACTGGTAAGGTGGTTTTTTTTTTGGGGGGGGGGGGTTGAGGCTTGAAAACCATATGCAGTCATGCATCTAATGTACCAGGAAGTCATTTAGACTGTGCTCTCAGGATCCTTTGCATTGTCTCATGAGTGTCTTGGAAGGGACTAGGTAGCCTGGAGACATTCTAGGAAAACACTGACTAAATGGCTCTCCCCATTTCTCAACATACCGGTGTCAAAAAACCAGACACGGTAGTCCCTACCCATTTGCTTAATCACCTCCATTGCTGTTGGGACACGCAGGCCTCCCAGTAAGAATCTAAGGAATGCCTGTATGAATGAGTTGTTGTTTTTTTTGCAGACAAACTTTAAGAGAACATAAGGTAACCAACCACCAACCCATTTTTTTAAAGAAGCATATGTTCTCTTAAATGTGAAGCACTTATACAAACACATTTAATTCAAAGAATGGAGAGAGCATAAGCATGAGCATTGGAGACGTGATTACTGGAAACGGCCACTGAAGACTGAGCTGCTGTCCATGCTTGCAAGCAAACAATCACTTTGTAGCTCAACCTGAAGTCAAAACAAGTGCTGAAATGGAAGTCTCTGTGTGTGCATTTTCAGTGACTTTGGACAAAGCAGGAGGAGAAATTCTGGCACTCTGTAGCCAGAGATTTGCATCTATTTATTATTATTATTATTATTATTATTATTATTATTATTATTATTATTACTACTACTACTACTACTATTATTATTATTATTATTATTTAATTACGTTTATATACTGCCCTTCATCATAATATCTCAGGGCAGTGCACAGTATTAAATACAAGATACAAACAGAAGCAAATAATTAAAACAAAACAGTGACATATGTGTCTGATGTTCCCTCAACAGTACAGATGCCTAAACATTACCCTTAGTTTCCTTTGGGTCATGGCTGTTTCCAATGCAATTTCTCTCAGAGGGTCCCTTGTCATGTCAAGCACCGGCGACCTCACCACTTCTCCAGGGTAGAGACTTAGTCGAGACTGGCGGAGGGCCATTTTCGCCTGCAGCTGCATCATCTCCTCCTCTTGGCGCTTTAGCATTACTTCTTGGCTCACCAGGTTGCCTTCAAGTGGCGCTTCGTACTGTCTATTGATGAGGAAGAAGTGGGGGAGGAAAGTTGATTGGCCATGAAGAAATGCACTTATCAGGCATGCTAGGAACGTAAGAGCAGCTTGATCAGGCCAAAGTCTCATCTAGCCCAGCATCCTGGTCTCCCAGTGGCCAACCAGAAGCCCATGGGAAGCCTGTACCTAGGATCTGAACGCAACAGCACTCTCCCTACTTGTGATTCCTAACAACTGGCATTCAGAGGCATAGCGCCTCCATTACTGGAGGTAGGACACAGCCATGAGCGCTGGTAGCCACTGGTAAGTTTTATCCTCCATGAATTTGTCTAATGCTCTTCGAAAGCCATCCAAGTTGGTGGCCACCATTACTTTCTGCAGGAGCAAATCCCAAATGCTTTATTTTGTCTGCCCTGAATCTTCTAAAATTCAGCTCAAAAATGCACCAAAGATGCATTTTTAGGAAAAAAATATTTAGAAATGTGTACATTTTTAAACACAGAGATAAAATGAATACTTAATTGTGAACCCACAACAGGTATTTCATAAATACATAGGTAAGTACATATTTAAATATGAACTTTCGTATAGATTTCCATACAGGAAAACACACACATGCATGCACAAACACAGAGATGAACTTGTGAACAGACACATGCAGAATTCAAATGGACTAGAAACGGATTGATCCGTCCGCCCTTAGTAACTACTACACATGCGGCCAACTGTGGCTTCTGACACATTTGTCAATAACTTGTTTGTTTGCTCCAAGGAGCTCAAGGTGGTGTACATGGTTCTTTCCCTCCCCATTTTATCCTCACAACAACCCTGTGAGGTAGGCTAGTCCGAGAGATGGTGGCGGGCCCAAGGTCATCCAGTGAGTTTCACGGCTGAGCAGGGATTAGAAACTTGGTCTCCCATAGGTCCTTTCCCAACATGCTAACCACTACATCAGTGCATAAAATCATCACAGATGGCTACACCCAGACAGCATATAAATTATTACACCAAGATACCTTCTGTGTAGGAATCTCATAACACACGAAGCAGCCTCTCAGTATAAAAAACAAAACACCCACTGCAAAGAAACCCCCACTTTCAACTTTCTTCCGTAACAATAGCATCCATGGCCTCAAGGTCAGACCTAAATTTATAAAGCTACCTCTGAACTTCTTGGCTTAGTTTCCTAAGTCAGACCATAGGAATTACTTATTAACTTAGTGCTGGTAGGATTACCAGTCAACTGGAAAATGGGATTGTGGTGAAGGTAAGAGCTGCAGCAATGCCTCGCCTGCTGAACTTGCAGAGGCACTGCTGCGCATTAGGTTGAAGAGAGGGAAACAGGCGTATTCTGAGCAGAAGCTCTCAAACCACACAGAGTTACTGTGTGCTGTATCCATTATTTCTTTCCCTCACTGGTAGGCCTCATAACAGACTGACGCTAAGAAGAGACACAACCCAAAACATTTTTTAGACTGACAACAGTAAAAACACTGGCTTAAGTATCAAATGTTTCTGTTCATCTTCTCTGCCTTTTAATTAGACTTTTTCCAGTTCGGATAACTCCCTCAAAAATATACAGTACTAAGGTAAGGGGGTGCAGCTAATCCAAGCATAGTGATAATATCTTCAAAGAATTGTAACTGGAAGAGGAGGGGAATCATTTCAGATGCTCAAACGCTTTAAAAAAAAAAGGCAGAACTGGCCATCGGTTGTAGTCATCCTGAACTTGAACGGCAAAGAAATGATTAAGAACCGGAGGAAAGGTTGCAGTCAATTGGACTTTTTCCTGTGGGTGGATAAAGAAGGGTGGGGCTGTTTTACAACAAAATAGGGTGCAGCAGCTTGGTTTGAAAAGAAACAGTATTACAGCTTCGCTTAAAAGCTGTTTTTGTTGGTACTGGTAGATTACTTACCTCATCTTACTATAAATACAGTAGTACCCCAGGTTACGCACACCCCGATTACGCAACCTGGAAGTGTTTCCGGAGCATGCACGACTCGCGTGCAATCCCTGGATGCGCAGAAGCACTCAAATCGCACTACTTCTGGGTTTTTTTCATGCATTCGTGATATGCATGCCCACGTTACGTGCCGCAACCCGGAACCGATCACATGCGTAACCCAGGATAACACTGTATGTTAAAATGGTTTCTCCTCTGAAAAGTGATCACAATGCTGGAGGAGTAAGAAAACGTGTTTTGACAGACTATCATCTTTAAGGGAATGCCCATGTCAATACCCGCTGCACTGAAATTGACAACAATGTGGTCCTCCTTGCCCCCGATGGACGACTTTGGGGTTGCGGCGCTCATCTGGCAAACCAGAGCAGCGCATGGAAACACTGTTTACCTTTCCGCCGGAGCGGTACCTATTTATCTACTTGCACTTTGACGTGCTTTCAAACTGCTAGGTTGGCAGGAGCAGGGACCGAGCAACGGGAGCTAACCCCGTCGCAGGGATTCGAACCACTGACCTTCTGATTGGCAAGCCCTAGGCTCTGTGGTTTAGGCCACAGCACCACCTGTGTCCCCACCTGCCTCTGTACCTCCTCCCAAATCAATTTATTGGAGGGACAGTAAACCACTGCACTCTTCAAAAGGATTCATTGCTGTGCTTCTTGTTGAGTACAGGCACTCAGCAGGGACAGAACAGCAGCTCACCTGTTGAATCCCAAGGAAACATGTCCCTTGGCATATTGGCCCAAGACAGTGCGAGGCATGCCGCTCAACAGCAACCACCTCTTAAATGAGCACACTAATAAATTGAGCTCCAGTAAGAGAAGCGGTGCATGGATTAAACCAGCTATTTGTGAAATGTTCAGATTAGCGCTCTCTCTCTCTCTCTCTATATATATATATGCAAGCACACATGCCAAGATTTTACTGCCACTAGAGTTTGGCTCCCTCCAGTTTCAGACTCAAGTGCAAGACTGGTTTCTCACGTCTACATGGATTGACATGGATTTCAAAGCAGACTGATTTCACTATGAAGCAGTGGAAAGGATCATTGCATGCAGAAGGTCCCAGGTTCAACTCCCCCAGCATCTCCAACCTGGACAGCTCCTGTCAGAACCCCAGCCTGTATTGCCAGTTGAAAGTATTGCTCCTGCCAGTATTTGAAGGGCACCAGTTTGCTGTAAACAATACTAAGCTAGTTGGACCAATGGTCTGACTTGGTATATGGCAGCCTTGTGTATTCAGCTGATGACCTGCGAAGGGTCATTTGCTTTAGTGTCTCCAGTCCTACACATCCTCTGACTTTTCTGGCAGGTGACCCAAGGCGACACCTACATGCTCACAGATTTCCAGACACATATTTCTTTCCTGTAAGTGGGAGGATAGTTTCTTTAAAAAACGAAACAAAAACCACCAACTCTTCCCCCCCCTTTTTTATTTAAACAGTTGCAGAAAAGTTCGTGTACGCCCACACGTTTCTTGGAGAATTAGTCAGAAATAATTCTGCCTCAAAATTTACCGGTACCTCAAACAGATGAAACCTTGAACTGTTCCAAGTTTGGGCAAAGGTGGGAATCAGACTATAAATCATTGGGCAAGGGAAGAAATTCACTCATCTCAAATTCACAAAGACAAAATGGATGGTGTTCAACAAATTTTACTCAGAGCAAACACACTGTAATTCATGGACCTAATGTCGCCAAGTTCATTAATTCAGCGAACGGAGGTGCTGGCACAATCCAGCAACATCCCCTTCGCTTCCCGCTGCCTCCCCCCATCCCCCGCCACGTTCGGTGGGAAGAGGCAGCGGAGATGTTACTGGATCGTGCCAGCACCTCCGTTTGCCGAAAGAAGCTTCTTTCGGCGAACAGAGGTGCTGGCACGATCCAGCAACATCTCCGCTGCCTCCTCCCACCGAACGTGGCGGGGGATGGGGGGAGGCAGCAGGAGCGAAGCCTTCGCTCCATAAGGCGCACAGGCATTTTCCCTTCCTTTAAAGCTTGGATGGCTTTAAAAAAGAGGATTAGGCAAATTCATGGAGAATAAGGCTACCGATGGCTACTAACCATGATGGCTATGTTCTACCTTCACTACTGAAGGAAGTCAGCAGTAGGGAAGGTGATATTGTGCTTACCTCCTGCTCTTGGACTTACCACAAGCATCTGGTCAGCCACTGTGGGAACAAGATGGCTGACTACATGGGCCATTGCCTGATCCAGCAGACTCTTAGACTCTCGTGCTTTTTTTTACCTCAACCTTTGTCCATGTATTCGACCTGATGAAGAAAGATCGTCTGCTCCTGGGGAAGGACCACTGGAGTCATCTCTCAATGCTTCAAACCTTCTCACTGGCACATGAAAAAGAAGCAAGACCAAAAAAAGATATGACTTAAGCTTGTGCAGGAAATCTTACTGCAGCATCAAAAATTTCACAGGATGAAGGTGTCTACTTTTCACGGGGGCAGTACATCCATGTTACATCTATGGAGACATGGTAACATTGGAAACTGGCATCAGTCATATTTTTAAGAGATTGTCCATTGCTCTGTGGTTACCATGTGTTTACCTTTGGGCTTTGGAACTTTTGGGCTTTGGGAACTACAGGACCTTACGAGGTAGTTCAATGCCACCAAGCTACAATTAACAGAAAAACCCTGACAGCTGAACTGGAATAAAGCCAGTTTGCACTGTAGATTAACGCACTCTGTTGCAACAAATCTCCCTCCAATTTTCAAAAAAGGCCTTTTTGCGGTTCAGAAAGTGATTCACTAAAAAGGGTGGCATGACGATCAACTGATGGGAAGATGTATAACCTCTGTGCAAAAAAATCAAGAGGAAAGCACGTTGTCATATAACTTATTCACATCAAATCAGAAATTCTCAATAAAGAACAGACACTGTAAAACCTCAACATTAGCATCAGAATGAATGCTCAATAAACAAGTTGCCTGAGGGAGGCCCTTCTTGTCTATTCTCTCTCTTTTTCTGCTGTTTATTTCCCTGTGCAGCCTACCTAGTACTTTTCCCATAACCAATGATGTGGAAGGAGCAGAGACAATAGTATTAAATCAATGATTTGTAATGAGGTGGGAGGAGCTTCAACACTAAATATGATGTTGACACCTTTGGTGATAAAAGCAATGATGCTTTTGCTCAAGTCACAGCCCATTAGTTGAAGATCTGTGGTGTAGGAAACCCAACTACATACCATTTTTGGGCATTCATATAGCTCTTACCTTGCCTGAAATCTGCCTCTGAAGAAATGAACGATGGAGTCTCACTTTCCGTGCTGTATATGTCACTGTGGTACGATTTGTATCTCTGTACATGCTCTGAAAGATTTTTTTGAAGAAACACAGAAGAGTATGAACAGTCAACAGGGATGTGGCACCCATTACACATCATATGACCATTGTACATGCGTTTTAAGATGTGGGGGGAACTGCTGGTCATCAATGTGCTGTTCTGGAACTTGTCTGGAACTTGTTGAGGAGTAAATGGTTCTGCAAAACATTATCTTAATTCTGCAGTCCTCTCAGCCAATTTACCAGAACAGAGTAAACAGGATTGTTTACTCTGTTCTGGTTCTGATAGTCTGTCTCCACCACCACCACTTTCTTAAAGGCCTAGTGCAGATCTAACTCAATGAAAAAGAAGAAATCACTGGTTGATGCTCAAATCTTCTGTTTAAATCTCCCCTGTTCAAGATATGGCATTTCTTCTGGCCATGGTTAAGGCTCCCCAGGTTCAGAAACTAAGTTTAAAAACACGGTATGTGTGCTAGAATTTGGGAATTCCCTTTAAGGTAGTTAGCAGCAGCCAGACATGTTGCAGAACCATAATGAAACTTGAGAGGGGTGGTACCTGGGGGGGGGGGTACCCGGGGGGGGGGGAGCATGAACTCCTTCAGTCTGCTCCCAAATTGCTCTGCCATGGTTAGCATCAGCGCAGGCCCCAAATGTGATTAATTATAATTGATGTATTGACTGAGGAAGATGAGACATGAACTCAGAGGAAACCATTTGCTATATCCATCAAGCAGTCAACAATGTTTATTAACAGAATATAGATAAGATGTTGTTTCAGTAAATATTGAAAACAGTGTCCTTCTGTAAAAAGGTCTAGTAAAACAAATCAAGTTAAGATAGGTCTGTTGTTCTAATGGCCTTCTTGTGAGCACCTATAGGCCTCTGGTTGACTATTATAGGAAACAGCATGTGGACCTGATCCAGTAGGACTCTTTTATGAGCAAGTAAATCTTGACAATGGAGTATAGGCTTACACTTTTTTTCTGTTGTAGAAATAAGCTTGTAGTATGGCAACAAAGAATGAACAACACCAATCATTATATCGAACACAACAGAGTGTACACTGATCTTCCTTCTGTTGCTATGTTTATCCTTTATTATTGCATCTAGGGTGGAGCTTAGTAACGTGTAGGACATCTCAACCTTTCCTCAGCTGGTGTGGATCTACCCTGAATTAAAATTTCTTAGGATCAAGTTAAAACTAGCAAATGCTCGCTGAATCTGTGAATTAAACCTAGAGTGTTGTTAGCCAGCCAGGACTGACATAGACCAAGTAATGCGGCTGGAAAATCAATGCATGTGCCAATCTATATTGAATTTGCGCTTGTTCTGCCTGGTTGTCAACAAAGCACGTGCTCCCAGAAAGTAACAACCTCGGCTCAAAACTAACAGAACACACCACTTATTGAAGGCAATGGATGTGAGCCCCCAAAGTCGTAATAGGGACAAGAGCTCAGTGCTGCCAAACATCAAGAGCAAAAGCAGAAACAACAAGGCCTACGTTTAACAAGTTTCAAATTATCAATGCAGAAGTTCTCAAAAAACAGGATGTTATACAAATCACCAGCACTGCAAGTGTGTGTGTCTGTGTGTGTGTGTGTGTGTGTGTGTGCGTGGAAAGAAGATAATTAAAACAAGCAATACCAAAGAGGCGGGAGGGAATTGTTCTTTTAAAATGGGAATAACCCAAGCCTTTTAAATAACTAAAGCATTCTGGGCCTCGGTTTTCTAAAACCTGTTTTTAGTTTTTGAGATGCCACAAGTTCTGCTTTGCTGCATTTATGCTGGTTTCCTCCACCACCACCACCCCAATGTTTCATGGTTTTATGCTTTACTTTGAATTTTGTTTGCTTCTTTGTTTTAACTGCTAAAATAACTTTATGTTATGAGGTGGCATACAAACGCCATAGATACATAAACAAAACAAGGTACCGGTAAATGTTTTTGTGAAACAGTTGTTCATATCTGTATATTTATTACTAATAATTTTATTAATAAATGCTTGAGGTCCCCCCCCCCCTTTTAAAGTAATCTGTGGCAGGCATTTTGGATCTAAATTAAGATTGGAAAAAAGCAGCTGACTGGGGCTGATGAGAAGTGGAATCCAATAACATCTGGAGAGAGACATATTGGCTACCCTACTGTTCCAGATTTTTTTTTTAGAGGAGATGAATAAAAAGATCAGTTACCTTCCCTGCTTCCCCCCCCCCCCCCCCCCCCGCAAATGTTGGTAAAAATATATGACATTAGCTAAAGCTTTTTAAAAACATAACATTGAAGTTCCTGGCCAGTATCATTTAGAAATCCTAATATTTGGAGTTAGGAGTGGCTTGTCCTGAAAGCCAATCCCCTCATGTTCTATCAAACCCATTCTGTCCCTGAAACAACAGTAGTCTGTGTTGCCAACTTCCACAGTCAGCAAAATACGATCAACCCAGTTCAAAAGACCACACTAACCACAAAAAATATGATTGGACCACTGCTAGATTTATGACTGTATTTAAAGGACAGGGATTGTGTGTCTCTTAACCAATAGCTGTTGCATACTATGCCATACTTGCTCATGCATGAAAAACCCATGCTAAACTCATGGAGCCAAGCATTCCCGCTTCAAAACGACACAGAACAGAAACTTACTGAGAGAAATGGTAGTCACTCTATTTTACACAGGAAATAACACAGCTACAACTCAAGCAGTAATAGTTGAAACATGTGCCCTGTTCTATAGATACCCTCACTGCAATACCGCAAGCTTAACTACATGTGCAACTTTTACTTGAATAAAATGCAATTTGGGTAGTGAGCGAGCATCACAAACATGACATGAAAGACTGAGAAGCAAATATGTTAGAATGACATCTGATTTCAACATGCTATACTGACAAATTACAGATGTTAAGAATCATTGGTCTACCCCATTCCCCAATTGGTGTTCTATCGTGGGTGTATTCTGCAATGCGTTCTTGACACAGTAATAGCGCATTTGTGGTGGACTTATTCTATTTTATTAGTTGTTCTCTGATGTTTCCCCAATGCTAGGGCTGTCTGGAAGGGCTATAGAGCAACAAAAGTGGAACACACGCACATATATTGACACATGACTGCCGACATGCAGGTCCTTTTGGACCTGGAAGAAGGCAGAATGAGGGAAGAAGGGGTGGAACAGGGCACACACATATCCTCTTCACCCCCAAGCAAAATGGGCGCCGCCTCTACACACACATCTTAAACATGAGAAGTTATGGAATTTCTGTTGGAGATTCATTCCTCGTGTCTGCAGTCATGGGATTGTTATCTATCACATGAAGGTGTATGTGTTCATTCCACAGAGTGGGAAGTGACAGAGACAGGATGTTTGTGTTACTGAGTTCCGTGAAGTGGGACTATTGTCCTTTGTTCTTTCTCTTTGGGTTTGATGCTAGAGAGAGAGGGAGCCATGTTGCAGTGCTCCGTGTATGTTCATATGTAAATAAAGTAGATTAGCCAAAACACTGAGTTGCTGAGGTCTGTTTACGCATGCTGTGAAGACTCTGCGGATCCCTAAGTGTGCTGATGCTTCTTGGTAGCAGTCGCTGTGATGAATGAATGAACGACCAGGAGGGAGAGAACATGCCAGTCGGACATGTGTCTCTGCCAGGGTCCTACACGAGATAAGACACTCCTGCCAACAATTTCAGCAGAAAGTTAAGGGATATGCACTGATTGAAATTGAAGCAGTGTGACCACCCTAAAACCTTTGCAGCCCAAACATGATGAAAGCAGATTCTCATTTGACTGCCCTGATAGCATCATGAGTACAATAAAAAGGATGTCTAGAAGGGCCATTAGCTTGCCAAGAAGGCATAAACTGCTCTCGTGGTGCAGAGGAAGCAGCTAAAAGCCTGCTCTTTTAATATAAAGCTTTTCCTGCACACACTATGGGACAGAATGACCTTGAACAAGGACAATTGGTGCATGATGCTGAGCAACTATCACCAGGCTTCGAGAGAGTAGCAAAACAAATCTATTTACTTTACAATAAGGCTGGTGAAATCTAGCCTATAGGGGGATTGTTATACATAACTGATGTTATCTGAATATCATATTGCCAGGCGTAGGAGGGCTCCCAAGGGTTAGACAATATATTATAAACACAAAGTGCCAGTGATTGGGGCAGGGGGAGGGAGGGCGCAGAGGGAATTTTGCCAGCGCTTTATTTTTCTGTGGAAAAGTTTCCATTTTGTAAGTTCATTAGTAAAAATAAATGTGCACCAGCCGCAAACCATTATTAAGCAGGGCTGGCAAGCTTCAAAGATTTTAACTTTGTTTACTAAACAAGAGTACAAGAAACATGCTCAAGCAGATTGTTCTCTAGGAGATCAGGAAATTTTCCAATCAAAACTGAAAAAATTGCAATATAAATTATCCTATGCAACTTAGCCTAATTTCTATAGGCAAATTTTGCAATTCTAAATTCCCTGGAAAAGAAACAAGCTAAATTCGCACAAACTGTTGAGGGTGTCGATAACAAGGAAGAAGCTTCTTGCATCATAAGCTTGCCTCCATAGAATGTACTTAAGATTCTAACATTATCAGCTGGCTGTGTGTGTGACAGCTGATCGTTAATTTTAATATTTCAGAACGGAAGCAGTGTCCTGTGGGGTAGTTATTATATGACCAATTATATGACCAATCTTGGCTCCTCCCCTTCCAAAACGTTGCTTTAAAAGGTCATTCTACCTGGTTGTTATGAAACACCCACTGTGTAACAGTTACAAAAGTGTTGCACCTGAACATGCACACTCTTCCTTCCTTTTGTATCCTAAATCTCTTAGATTATAAACTATTGTTTTTTCTCAGGTGTGAGAAACCTCCAGTCCACAGGCTGAATTCTGCCTTCAGGTCTCCCTACCCTATCTGACCATCAAGACCAGTGTTTTTCAACCTTTTTTGGGCAAAGGTACACTTGTTTCATGAAAAAAATCACGAGGCACACCACCATTAGAAAATGTTAAAAAATTTAACTCTGTGCCTATATTGACTATATATAAAGTAATTTTTCAATTTTTCCCACGGCACACCAGGCAACATCTCGCGGCACACTAGTGTGCCGCGGAACAGTGGTTGAAAAACACTGATCAAGACTATCTCCAAGCCACACCCCATTCAGGCTCCTCCTTGGCCATTTCCCCCTGGCTGGAATGTGTCCAGGAACTGTGAAAATGCTTCTTGTTTGCTTGCCTTGACGAAGGGTGGATAATTCTGCAGGATAATTCTGGAAGTGTTTCGGGGAAACAGATGTGACCATGTGCTTTTGGTATTACAAACACTCCAGTTAGTAGGAACGATAATACTCTTCCCCTCTTGATTTTCTCTTTGCAAGTATGGTAGTACAGGCAACCCGCTTTTTGTGAGACTGATATGTGCGCAATCGCACACGCGTGCATGGAACCGAACTGGAAGTGACCTGGAAATGTCGTAAGACACGTCACTGAAAGGGTAGGGTGGAACGGGGTATTTCGATTGCGCGCGATGACACGGAACACAACCCCTGTGCAAATCAGGAGTTGCCTGTGTACACAACAACCACACATTTCATTGAAGCTGAAATACAGGAAGAGGTTGGATTTTTTGCTCCACAAACAGTACGTGCACAAGAATAATAGGAGAGGGGAAAGAGGTGATATTGGACCGGTAGGAATAAGCCTCCTAAGATGGACCATGAATTCACACTTATGTGTTACCACACCACTTCTTTCAAACAACTGAACACAGATTATTTCAGCAACTCTTAAAACAACCAGTGGCCTATCTCCATAGTGCAGGTGGGAGATTGGTAACAGTGGCTTCCCTAAGGCCCCCTAAAGAGCTAATGGCTTGGTTGAGATTTGAATCAGGGACTTCCTGGCTTATGCTTTTACGGCATTTCCACACACAAAGCTTAAGCTGCCAAAATTGCTTCATAATGTGAAACCTAAAACAGCCAAATGCAGTGTTCTTCAACCTTGGGTCCCCAGGGACTGTTGGATGACAACTCCCATCATTCCCAGCTGGCTTAGCCAATGGTTCCAGATGATTTGAGTTGTAGTCCAACATCATCTGGGGATCCAAGTTTGAAGAAGACTGGGCTCGAATACACGCAGAAATGGAAAATGTCTCTCTTCCTCTGGTCTGCACTAACAAGGAAGCAAATGTGAGCACAAACTGCAGAGGGAAAGACTCAAGTGTTTAAGGTCACAACTACGTCAAGACATTTAAAACACTCTTATACCAACTTTTAAGAGTTATAGCTTCCATCAAAGAATCCTAACAACCCCAGAACCTTTAAGAAACTACAGTACCCAGGAACATTTTAATCATTCTTCCCAAGGAATCTCTGAGAATTATAGTTCCGGGATGGGAATATGGATCTCCTAACAACACTCAGCACCCCCAACAAACTACAGTCCCAAAGGTTCTTTGGGGGAAGCCATGATTGCTTAAAGTGGTCCGAGACTGCTTCAAATGTGTGGGTGGAGCTTCAAACGTGTATGGCACAAAATTCACTGACCTTCAACATTCATGGCTCCTCTCAGCAACTGCAACTTCTTCTGCCTCTCTTTGATCCTGTCAAAGGCACTTGATAAGGCTGCTGATGTCGACGTCTCTGCCACATAGCGCCCCTGGTCTAGTTTTTGAGGGCCAAATATATCGAGGGCTATGCTTCCGTCGGAGTATCTGCCCTCCTTGTTTCTCGTAGCTGCCGAAGTCCGTACTGGGATTGTCCCTGCATGATGATAGTGCTTGCGGGAAACCCCAACATGGTCTTTCTCGGTCACTTTGTCAGCTGAGCAGAGCAGATCTGAGGAGGAAGCCCAGACTTTCCGTTTGGGGCCAGCATCTGCTTTCCTTTCCAAGTCATCAGCTCTACACCGGTAAGGGCAGCCGGCATCCATGTCATCTTCACGGCCGGAATTGTAATCGGGGGAAGCACCCTGGCAAAATTCTTCCTCGCCTTGAAGACCTCTGAGAGACAAGAACCCCATAGACTTACTAAGCCTTTTGCTAAGCATGGTCTGTTCAAAGAACGGAGCCGGGAGGACCTCTGGGCCATCAGCCACTAAGCTTCTTCCTGGAACAAGAAGAATCCATCTTGGACATGTACAGCTTTTTCCGCTTTTCAACAAAAAACGATGCTTGAATTGGTTTTTGAAAGGTTGGACAGAGTAACAACGAAAGGTTTTCTTTACAAGGCAAGTGTGACAGCTTTATATAATGTATTAATTCAATGGAAAGAAATGGCAATATTATATTTTGCATTTATTTATTGCAGAAGTAGACAGCAGATAGAGTTTGACATATCTGCCATTTTTCTCCAGACAATGGAGTGGCAGTGAACAGGGAGCAAAAGTTAGCCTCTGCCTTGACAGTTACAGTTCTCTATAATGGGAAAGACTTCCACTTAACGGCACTGTCAAGGGCTGCAATCCTAAATCCATTTACCTGGGAGTAAACTCCACTGAATTCAATAGGACTCACATCAGAGTAGACATGGTTAGAACTGTGTTGTAAAGCTGTCCTCCACCATTAAAACTGGGACTTAGCAGCCCAGCTACCCACCTCCAGGAATCCTACAGGTTTTAGCATGAAATGTATGTCTGGTTAAAAACACACACACACAACTATGGTGCAATATACCGGTACCCCACAGGGGCTCATGCAGTATGATGGACACTTTGGTTGCATATACAAGGTAAGATTAGTTGCCATTTTCTGAATAGCAGAAACAGATGTGTTCTCTCAGAAAGAACTAAATTGCCTCGAATATGCCACAACAAAAATTGTATTTTTATCTCTTATCCACTCCCCTTTCGAGGAATCCATATGCTTCTCCCATGAGAAATCCTGTTTCAGTTGCTTCTCACAGACACATATAGACATAATAAATTCCTGACGGCAATACAGGGAAACTTCGGTTGTTTCAACTGTAACGCATTGTCTTTTCCTGTCATGAAATAAAAAATGCAATTTCCCTATAAAATCCTGCCCATGTACCTCACAAAGTGACCACAGAGACCAGCCAGTGGTAGATTCAGTAGGTGTTTTTTTTTAAAAAAAAAATCAGTTAAGCACTACTACAAACCACCAAACATTCTTGAACTTTATTCTGGGACAGCCTCCTGATTATTGCCAATGGCTCACGGTGATGGAAACTTCGATGGAAGTTTCGTGTTGTGAGCAGCAGGAAAATACATCTTGTTTCCACATGGAACCAAAAAGAAAAAGGTCAAAAGGGTGCATTAGAAGGACGGGGCTAGATTCAGCCCAAGAGATAAATATAGCCTTTATCCCCAAACTGTCAAAGATAAAGTACATCAACAGCATACACAGTTATATAACGCTCAATCAATTGTCATCGCTGATGCAACTGCACTGCCAGCAAGCCATGGCCTTAAACCTCAGACCAGTTTCAAAGTAGTCAACACTGTAAAAAGAAACCAGAAGCCTTTTTACTAGGCATCCAAGGCCAAGAAATCTCAAAATGTGATAGAACTGTATTTATGTATGCCACAATAGCAGCTACAATTTTGATGGCTAAAAACTGGAAGACAGAGGAATTACCAACGACTGAAGAATGGCAGATGAAAATGATGGACTATATGGAATTTGCTGAGATGACCGGGAAACTCCGTGACCAGAGGGACGACGCAGTGGGAGAAGAATGGAAGAAATTTAAATTGTATTTGAAAAAGTATAGTAAGATTGAAATCTAGAAGGAACTTGGAAGAAAAGTCAGACTGCAGACTTAGAATTATGTTAAGTGTTAAAGAAATGTGAAATAATGAATTAAGAATATAGTTAAAGAAATGGATAGGATTTTTTGAAAAATAAGGTTTGTACAATGTAAAGAAATTACTAAAGATGAATGAACGCAGGAAGGGCAGACGTGAGGAAGTCAATCTACAATGTTAAGGAAAGAATCAGTTTTTAACGAATGATTTTTTGTCTTATTTTTGTAGTTTGTAATAGTTTTTTTGTAGTTTGTTTGTAATAGTTGTATTTGTTTGTTGCATGTATTTTATTGATGTTTTGAAAAAGTTAATAAATATATATATTTTTAAAAAGTAATCACACTGATGTTAATGGATTTACACTTGAGCAAGTCTAACTCCTCTGTTTTCTGATGCTCTTGGGACTTTTTATTTCCTTGACATGAGATTGTTTTGTCTGTCAGCTCCTGGTTTCTTTTCAAAAGTGCTCTCTTGATCCATCTTCTCTGCTCTGCCTAATCATCACCATCCAATTTCCCTTAATTTATATTTTCTGCCAAATGTCTTTAACATTTTGCTCTCTCTCTCCTCTCCTGCTGAAAACCTTACTCCTCATTCACCATAGTTGTGGTTTTGAATCCAGCTTCCCTCATCATCTTGACTGCTCTCAACGATAAGCTGCTAATGATATTCTATTAACAAAAAACATCAAGGCTCTGAGTCTGCAGTTTACAGCAGCTGCTTTTAATACTGTCAGCCAGTCTCTTCTGAATTTCTTGTTTTGGCTTCAGTTTCTGGACTTCTCCTCTAGATCTAGTTGTCTATAGGTCTTTCCAGCTGCTCTCTTCAGAGCACCACTCCACTCATGCCAGCCACCTACTGCCCAGGAGGAATAGAGTGCTCTATGCTGAAATAGACAAGGTTTTCAGATGCCGCCAAAAGGGCATCACTATAGTACTAGCTCCACTTCACTTAGGTAGCCAGTTGCACATTCTAGGGTCCTTTGAAATATTCCATCCCTCTTTTGCTTCTCACCAGTTGCTTCCAAGAGAAAAGGAGGGGAGGTGGTGAGAATGGAGAGGTGTTTTGGAGGGTAGAAGGCAAGACTGTCAACAGGCTAGGCAGGCACATAGTAGAGATACATGAGAGGGAGGATTAAATGGGGTTGGTTGAATGTGGGGTGGAGGGTGGGAATGGGGACAAGCAGAAACAGTGGAAAGTGAAATTGGAACATAACCTTTTCCCACTTTCATCTCCTCCTTTCCACAATTCCTTGTGGGTCCACACTCCTCCCACCCCCCCATAAGATGCCAAGTTTTTGGGATTATACTCTGAAGGGGCTTATTTATGGAGTCCTTCATAAGATTTTCACTAAAAAAGCAGAGGGATTAAATTATTAAGTTCTGTGTACATTATTAAAAGTAACTGCAACTATTGCTCTACTTTAATAGTGACACCCTAATACAAATTCTGCTATTCGGACACATGGGTCCCATTGTTAAGGAATTCACCATAAAGAATTAGATAAATATTTCAGCATCGCTTCACTCTGGAAGAAAAGTGGGGGGTGGTGTATATATTTTCATATTGAATATCAGTCTAAGAAATTTGCAGCTAGCTGTTCATCTCATGGTTACAAGCATTGCACCACCAGAACAGTCAAATAGATCTTGCTTTTATTGGGTGCTCAATCTTCACATGGGAAAAAGTGCCCTGAAATACTTGTTAAACACTGAAGATAGATGGCACATAAAGTAAGAGGAGGGGATTAACAACGTGGATTTAGTTCAGGGTGGAAGAAAAGGAAACACACAGGCACACACCAAATAGGGCCTTCACAAGATCTAGCGCAACTTAAGCTAGGCCAGACTGGGCAAGGCGAAGCACCAATCAGATTCTGTCTTCCTCGGATACTGAATTATGAGTCTCACAAACTTGAAAGCCAAAATGTGGGTTGAGTTTAATGCTGACTAGCTTTGAGCTTTCAGGCCTTTTCAGGCGCTATTTGCTAGGGACAAATATCACGGAATCATAGAACTGTAGAGTTGGAAGGGTCAAATAGCCCAACCACCCTGCAATGCGGGAATCTTTTGCCCAATATGGGGCTCAAACTCATGGCCCTGAGATTAAGTGTCTCATGACTCAGGTCAAAGTGTGGGGTGGCCACATGATTCTACATCTGCTCACCACCATGAGAAGAAGTGGGGGGAGTCTATTCCAGGCTGCAGCATGGCAGGTGTATTAAGGAGAAGAGAAATGTGTATTTATGGGAGATAACTGCATTCAGATTAATCTATTCTTTTAAATGTATAACATTTCTATGCCTTCCTCCTCCCAAAGAACTGTGGAGTGGCCTATGTGGTACAGACCTGGAGGTATTATTTTTCCTCCATCTGAGGATATGGTATGGAGCATGTGAAATACTAGGACTCTTATTGAACTGAGAATCAAACTAGATGTGGCACATGTTTCTCTATTACAGGCATAGGCAAACTTGGCCCTCCAGATGTTTTGGGACTACAACTCCCATCATCCCTAGCTAACAGGACCAGTGGTCAGGGGTGATGGGAATTGTAGTCTCAAAACATCTGGAGGGCCGAGTATGCCTATGCCTGCTCTATTACAAATTAGCCACCATAGGTGTGTATGTGTGAGCATGAGTCCACACATGTGCATGGGGAAATTCCCCCCTACCTTTCCCCTCACAACACAATTCAGCTGAGCCCCCTCCTGCCCCACTCTGAGCCACTATTAGCTCCAGAGGAGTCTTAATTGGATTACAGGGGGGGGGAGCTACCTTCTCCACTGCAGCTCCTATCCTGATTGGCTTTTTACCTCTTTAAAATCGAGACACACTAGTTGCACTCCTGACATTAGCACTGCATCTATTTTGGCTTCAAGATGCTTCCCTGTCTAAAAAAAATGTGTGAACATGTCTTGTATTGAAGTAGCCATGCAATTGCTTCTCCACAACTCCAGAACTATGGGGCAGTACCCAATGCACTCGTTCCACCAGTGCAAGGATTTACACTTGCACCACAGAACTTTCTCCCTCCCCGTCCCCCCTTGTACTTTGGATACATGTTCAGGTTTTCCCTCATAGCTACCACCATGCGCTCAGATTTTTGCCACATCACCAATGTGCCACTTAAACTGTAGCATCTAGCTGTGAGGTGAGCAATCTTCTTTCAGGGGCAAAAACCTGTCAAGCTGGTCACAGCACCGGGAGCACTCTGCTTCCTTCATTGCACTTGTCTGCAAGGCAGATTAAAAAGCACTTCCCCAACATTAATACTCCCTTCATTGCTAAACACTCACCTGTGGGAAGTCCTTTCCCTCTCAGCCTCTCCCGGATGGCCTGGCTCCTGTCAGTCTGCACCTTTCTGTCCCCTGTGCAGGGAAGTTGATCCACCTGTTTTTTTAAAAAAGAAGCATTTTGGTGAGGTTCCTGGGCGTATTAGCGCTAGTTTTCTTGGTGTTAGGTAGCACCTGTAGGTGAGTTTCAGAGTGAGTTCTTTTCTTTTCAGTGATATGGATTTAAAGGGGGGTTAAGACCACATTGTGGTCCATTGAGTGGGGTTAATCTCATAGCTTATGTCATCCTAGCATCGTTTTTTGATTGTGTCTAGGGGGTTTGTGGGATTTTGGAGTAACATTTTGTATACTGCAGGTACCATCCCTTTACTGTGTCCCCCTCCACCCCTCTCCCCCTTTCCTTCCTAATGTCTCAACAAATGAAACTGATCTGTAAAAAATGTTCCTTGGGGGAAAAAAGAGAAGAGACATTGCACATACCTTTGTAAACCAAGACAATCTTTAATAAAAATACATTAAAAACAAAACAAAAAAAGCAATCAAGCAGATCTAAAAAAAACCATACACATTATTTCAAACCATTTGCAGCATTTTATGCATTATATGTTTCCATGCTCCTTTCAGATCAGAACTCAGCCAGCTCTTCTAGGGTGGTTGAATATTGTGCTGCTGTTGTCGTTTAGTTGTGTCCGACTCTTCGTGACCCCATGGACCAGAGCATGCCAGGCACTCCTGTCTTCCACTGCCTCCCGCAGTTTGGTCAAACTTATGTTGGTAGCTTCGAGAACACTGTCCAACCATCTCATCCTCTGTCGTCCCCTTCTCCTTGTGCCCTCAATCTTTCCCAACATCAGGGTCTTTTCCAGGGAGTCTTCTCTTCTCATGAGGTGGCCAAAGTATTGGAGCCTCTGCTTCAGGATCTGTCCTTCCAGTGAGCATTCATGGCTGATTTCATTAAGGATGGATAGGTTTGATCTTGCAGTCCATTGGACTCTCCAGCACCATAATTCAAAAGCATCAATTCTTCGCCGATCAGCCTTCTTTATGGTCCAGTTCTCTATTGTGCTACTTGCGTGTAAAACTCATCAAAGACTCATTTTAGCAAATGGACAATTCTGTTTCATATCCCTAGCGTTCTATAGCACAAGGCAGTCATTAGACATTTGATTGCTATGGTTCTCTGTTTTGGCATATATTTTACCAAGTTTCTTTTTGAGTACTGAGTACTTAATATACAGAGATTTCTTGGTTCTGGGTTCAATTCCTGGCATCTCCAGGCGGAGTTGGGAACGGCCTCCCTCATCTGAAACCTGAGAAAGCTGCTGCCAGTCCGTGTTGACAACATTGAGCTAAATCAGGGGTCAGCAACCTTTTTCAGCTGTGGGCCGGTCCACCGTCCCTCAGACTATGTGGTGAGCCGGACTATTTTTTTTGGGGGGGTGAACGAATTCCTATGCCCCACAAATAACCCAGAGATGCATTTTAGATAAAAGAACACATTCTACTCATGTAAAAACACACTGTTTCCCTGACCGTCCATGGACCGGATTGAGAAGGCAATTGGGCCGCATCTGGCCCACGAGCCTTAGGTTGCCCACCCCTGAGCTAAATGGACCAATCGCTTGGCTCAGTGTAAGTTCGCTTCCCGTGTTCTTAATATCACAGGAGAAATCACCAGATTGCAATTGACCTTGCAGGCCTAAGGCTGCTGAACAAGCAGGGAAAGCTCGTAATCAGGGCAAAACACGCAGCCCTTTACGCCTTGTAATTATTTGGTCAACAGAAATCGAGACGTGCTGGTCAGGAGCCAAGGAGAGGGCTAACATTGCGGAAGCTGCATCTTGTGTTGACTCACAGCTTTTGTCAACATTCTGCATGACACACATCGCACATCCCTTTATGTCTCCTTGCTACATGGTCTGGGCCCTGACTGCACTTGGGAGTCTGTCACTCCCGAATTTAAACAAACAGAACAGTAAGCAGCGCAATTATTTGATCATATCAGCAGCATGTCTCCAGCGTAATTTAAAAAGGCAAGATGCTGCAGGCCAAATTTCACCCTAGTTTATCTTTGGCGAGTTTTGCCAGCATAAATCTGAGGCATTGTTACACAGTAATAACAGGCCTATGAGATCTGATGAATGAATTGACTTACTGGACAGAATTTAGACATACAAAGGAGGATATAGGCTAATGTAGTTTGGCATCATTAATCTGTCAGGGATATCCATATCATCAGCTTGCCAGGTTGTGCGCAGTCATGAGGTACGTATCAGGGTCAGCTCAACTTTCTTCAGGGCTGAAATTAAGCTGAGTAGGTGTGCAGAAAAAGTAACTTAAAGGCCATCTCAATTTAAGGCAAAAGATCCTCCTCCTTAGACACCCTGTTGCAGCTGTGACTTCAGCTGATTAAAATGAGAAGCTGAAAATTCGGAGCGTGCTCATCTGAAGCAAACCTGGGAAGTTCCAAGGAAAGCAAACATGACCATTCTGGAGAAAGTCTAGAATATCTGTTGGCTCCCAGCCAGCTGAAAGGAAAAGTCTGAGGGGGAGTAAGTGAGAGGGGACCCCATGTGTGTGGGGGGGGACCCTCCCACTTCAGACCTTCACCGTCAAACTCTTGGAGGATGCTAACCAATGTACAGATGACAGGAGATGAAGAGAAACTTGATGCAGTTCGCATTTAAAGGCAAACTTATCTGATCCGCACTTCCTGAAATGACATGAGAACCAAAACACAGCCATCCTTTGAAATTCTCCAAACTTTCCAGCCAACTAATGTGTACAAAAACACACGTGCTGGGGTAGAGTGTGCATAACAATGCATATATTTGTGGAAATAACATTAAAAATTCTTTATATTAGGGGAAGTTGCTTTGAAAAAAATGTATATATTAGGAATACAAACATATGCATAGGAGGAGAAATTCGTACTTATACTTTGATGAATTTTCATGTGGATTTTTTTATTTAAAAAATAATGCAAACTGATGTGGAAATATGGAGAACTGAACATAAGACTGAAAAGAAAAGAAAAGGAGGGAAACCAAAGCTGACAGACTCACTGATCCCGAGACATGATGTAGGGGGCACTTTGCACCCCCATCCTCTCCCCCTCAAATGAGGGTCTGAGGGCAGAGACAACTGTCTGCCTCAAGTATGGACCACAGTTTTTGCCAAGGGGACAGAGAAGAAGGGTTGTATTTCTGTGTTTTTGTAATAGGAGGATTTGCACATTACAAGGGGCACTGCAGATGGCACTGAAGCTTACAGTCCCATGTTCCTCAGCAAGTAATGACGGTTGTGGAGCATGGGATCTATAGTCTTATGTCATTAAACCAAGGAAGGAGGAAGAACTACAAATCCCACGATCCCATACTAGACAATCTCAACCACATCTTAAAGGCAGGTCTTCAATACCTTTCCTGTGTCTAGCAAGTCTCCCCTACTTTGGGTTAGCTCCTCCCCCTTTGCAAAGATTTGGGGTGGCGGCGATGAACCGGGGGGGGGGGGCTGAGCCTTCAAGTAAGAACTCCCAGAAAAGGGGAATGGTTTTCAAAGCAACATGTGTATGTGTGCGTGTGCTCTCCCATCACTGTCTCTCTTGCAAATCTCTCATGAGCCGTCTGAGATCCTGTTCTGAAATTTGCGTTGAAAACTCTGCTGGATGTTTCTTTAAGGGAGGCTGAGAAGGTGACTAAAGAGGCAGCCATTTCTTCACAGTAGCTCTGCCAACTTTCAACGGTTGCTCAACATGCTCGTAAACACTTACCCCAGACAAACTCCCCAGAACCAGTTTCACCAACTGTTTCACATATGAGAAGGAAGGGAAACAGCTGCTGTTCCGGATGTGAGCACTGCAAGCGTCCAGAACCGTCCGCACAGAGACACGGGCATAAACAAGGTCTTCGCACATGCTAAGCAGTATGCTGTTCAAGTGATCCCCAAGTTTAATGGGCTGGCGGTGAAAAGAAAAGAGTAGAAAAGCATGGTTAGCACCTGCCTGCTCCTCGCTTTCATTCTCTCTTAACAGATCATGCCAATATCAAGTTAAGGGAGCTGCCTTATAGTGACCCGACTCTCAGTCCACACTTGACTGGCAGTGGCTCTCCCAAGGTTTCAGTCAGGGTCTGTTCCAGCCTTACCTGGAGATACAGCAGACTATTATTATTCATTGAATTTATATAGAGTGCTTCATCCCAGGGTGGTTCACAAGATAAAAATACAGGATAAAAGCACTATATAAATGGTTAAAGCACAAACAAAACAAAACAATTGCAATCTTAAGCCCTGTAAGAATGATTGCACAAAAATATATGGAGGCAAATCCCAGAAATATGATGCAGATAGAATTGTTTATACTGCTAGGAAAAGGTTTTTGGTAAACCAGTAAAAAACAGGAACTAGTAGTTCACACCTCTACGGTTTAAATAAGTCCACAGCTGTATGGTTTAAATAAGATGGGGTGATTATAGGTGAAGTGGAGATAAGCTATAAAATATGAAGTTGCCCTTTTATTTGTCCATATAGGCCAGTATTGTCTGTGCTGACTGATAACAGCCCTCCAAGGTCTCAGATGGAACCTAACAGACCAGATCCAGGCATTTTTGGAAGAAACTGATTTTCTGGATCCATTTCAATCGGGGTTTATGCCCGGCTTTGGCACAGAAACTGCTTTGGTCGCCCTGTATGATGACCTCTGTCGAGAGAGAGATAAGGGAAACATGTCCCTGTTAATTCTTCTTGACCTCTCAGCAGCTTTCGATACCATTGACCATGGTATCCTTCTGGAGCAAATGTCTTAACTAGGGGTGGGTGGCACCACTTTGCGGTGGTTCCAGTCCTACTTGGATGGTTGTTCCCAGAGGGTGTTGCTTGGGGAATGCTTTTCAGCGGAACCTTCAATGTTGGGTTCCACAGGGCTCAATCCTATCCCCCATGTTGTTTAATATCTACATGAAACTACTGGGTGGCTTTATCCGGACGTTTGGAGTATGTTGTCAGCAGTATGCTGATGACACCCAGCTCTATTTTTTCCTTTACATCTGCAGGTGAGGCAGCGGAAATGCTGGACCCAGTGTCTTGCCTCAGTAATGGACTGGATGAGCACCAACAAACTGAAACTCAATCCTGATAAGACTGAGGCACTGTTAGTGGGTGGTTCCCTAGACCAGATGGGGTCACACTTCCTCTGAAGGAGCAGATTCATAGCTTGGGGGTACTCCTGGATCCTTTGCTGTTGCTTGAGGCTCAGGTGGCCTCAGTGGCCCGGAATGCCTTCCATCAGCTTCGGCTGGTGGCCCAGCTAAACCCCTTTCTGGGCACGGATAGCCTAACTACTGTTGCCTTTGCTCTGGTAACCTCAAGGTTAGATTACTGCAATGCGTTATACGTAGGGCTGCCTCTGAAGACGGTTCAGAAACTTCAGCTAGTGCAGAATTCAGTGGCCAGGTTGCTCACCGAAGCAAGATGGTTTGAGCATATTACACCGATCCTAGTATGACTGCACTGGCTACCAATTAGTTTCCAGGCCCAATTTAAAGTGCTGCTTTTGACCTATAAAGCCTTAAACAACTCAGGACTGCAATATCTCGAGGACTGCCTCTTTCCATGTGAACCTACTCAGACCCTGAGATCATCTTCTGAGGCCCTTCTTTGTGTGCCTCCTCCTCAAGAGGTCCGGAGGGTGACAACATGAGAACGGAGCCTTCTCTGCAGTGGCTCCCTGTCTGTGGAATGCTCTCCCCAGGAAAGTTTGCCTGGCACCTTCATTATACACCTTTAGGCACCAGGTAAAAAAGTTCCTTTTTAACCAGGCCTTTGGTTGATTTGATTGAAATCCTATGCCCTTTTAAAATGTGGGGTGGAGGGGTTATATGGTTGTTGTTTTTATTTTGATTATGTATTTTGTGGTTTTATACTTTGATTTTATTCTGTGAACAGCCCTGAGACCTCCAGGTATAGAGTGGTATATAAATTCAATAAACAACAACAACAACTCCCATGTAATAACTGTTACTTGGCCCCCTTTAACTGGAGATCCTAGGGACTCCGCACAAAGCATGTGGTCTGCCACTGAGCTATGGCTCTTCCCTTGATCCAAACACAGTTGCTACATCTGTCCCCAAGAACCGCAACGGGCAGGTTCTTACTGACATGTTTTACCACTGCCTGCCATTCAGCTGCAAGTCAACGGAACTGCATCTGCAAAGTGCAGCATTCTAGCTGACTTCAGGTAATAGGAAGAGTTCCACTTGCAGTAACTGGTTCGTTTGCACATGGAAGATATCACTTGGCACTACAGGTAACCAGAAACATGTGCAAATGTGTGAACCTGGACCTAAGTACGTCTGGATCTACTTGGCTGTAACACAGAAACGTGATACGAAGAGAGTCAGAAGGAAGGAAACAAACTGAATGGACAGCTGGAACCAGCCTAGTCTTGTAATTAGTGGACAACACCCAAACAGCTGGGAACTGCTTACATTTTTTCCTGTATTACTAGTTGATCATCTCGTATATTCTGTTGGAAACCCACACTTCAAGGGTGTACACCCTCGGTTGATAGGATGACTTCCCAGCTACCAAAAGGCTTTGAGTTTTGCATTTCATTTTCAAGCTTTCAAAGTGGGTGGTTATCTTCTGATGACATGCCCTGTCTAGCACTGCACACTATGACAATTATTTAACTCTGTTTGTTCATTGGCAGGAGTGTTAAGTAAAAAAAAAGTAATACTCTTCCCATTTGGCAGAAGTTCCTCCCATCTGTGGTCATGACATGCTGGGATGGAGGAAAGGTTAGGCATTCTACCTTCCGCTTCCTACTTCTCCCCAGCCGTTTGCCTCCTCCCAATACCACTTTGCAGCAAGAAAAGCAAATAGAACTTGCCCGGTAACATATTATTACGCCCCCAATAACATCCCTTCACTACTCACCTGGCTTTGCGGGACATCATAGTCAGCTCCCCAATAAAGTGTCATTCCGAGAGAATAGATGTGGATCTGCAACACAAGAGACATGTGTGGAATTAATGGTGTAGCAAAGGCATCTAATTATGCTTGCGATGTGCGGGGGGGGGAGACAGGAGGGAGTTAATACAAGATGGAGTCTTGCAAGACACTTGAGAAAAATCTCAAGATGTCTTATAACCACATGAGATGCATTTTATGTGAAACAGCTGCTGCAGAAAGTGATTTCTTATGAGAATTGGCAGTAATATATAAAACTCTTCAGTCTGGGCGCACAGAACTAACAACTCATTTCTTAGAGACGTTTTCCCTAAAACATGTCTGGCTCTTTTTTTCTTTTTTTTTTACAAGGCAGGAACGGATTTCAAAATCCACACATCCCTCAAATGAGCTACAAAGCCGAGTATTCCTGGCAACAATAGAGTTAATACAGTTGTGGGTTTTGTTTGTTTTTTAGTTTGAATTTAGCAAGTGACCAACAAGGCATTCTTTTGTCTGTCCAGCAGCCTGCCAGAAATTTATCACCGAGTACATCATTTCTTTGGTTTAGGAATGAAGTCATAACCCAGAGTCTCATGCAACCCTGTCATTGTATTTCAGGAGGTCATCATAAATGGGAATTTGCTTTGGCTTGTAGCACTTTTTGTGGAACATGCTCAGATTTCAGGAACAGGAGCTGAAAATAAAAACAGATTCCCACTCAGAAGCTCTCTTGATGAACTATAGCCGAAACAAAGCAAAATATTGAAAGCCAGAAGTAATTAGAAGACACAGTGTGCTTAGCAGCACAGAATTATGAGATGGACTTGCTTTGTAATTAAAATAATAATATGTCCTTTAAAAGATTATTTTTGTTATTGACCTGAATCTTTTTTTTACTCCAACTGAGGAAAAAATTAAGAGGCAAATAAACTGAAGACACAAAACTGATTTGCTTAGTTACTTGTCCTCAGATAATGAATCTGTTAACAAAAAATTAACAAATCATGGTTTGCTCATCATTAACATGCATCAGGCTTGCACACTCCCACCATCCTCCTGCTTACCTTCCTGGGTTGAGCAAACCCTAGTTTCTCATACTTCGAGAACAAACTTAGTTGGTCTCTAAGGTGCTACTGGAAGGAATATTTTAATTTTTTATTTTGTTTTGCCTAGATTCTCAGTATGTCCAGTATGGTCCATGAAAACTATGGTTTGGCTTCAAAACAAGAACTAGAAACCCAATTCAAGCCACAGTTTCCAATTCTAATTTTGATAGCAAAACTATGGTTCACATACACCAGTTTGTACATAATGACCAACTGTGGTTTCGTCAAAGCAGGAAGTGGGAGAGGGAAGGAAAGAACAGGGAGAAAGCATGCAAGCCCGAGGTACAGTTGTGATGTTCAAAACATGATTTGGCTACTATGCACCAGGTAAGTCAAAATCCTTTAAATCACTTGATTTTCCGGTCATGGAACAAATGAGCATCTGAAATGAGATAAAAGTGAAGGGGCACGCCAGGAACTTTTCTCTTTCCTATTTCTCTCTTACATAGTTGGCTGTATAAACACTTCAGTCACCAACACAAGCATGCAAAATTAATCATAGCAGGAAAGGGAGGAGTCCAGTGGCAGAAAAACACTTTGCATACAGAAGGTCTCAGGCTCAACACCCAGCACCTCCAGCTAGATCTGGTAATGTCTCCTGCCTGAAAAGCTGCTCCTGGTCAGTGCGGACAGTATTGAGCGGGTCTGATTCAGTATCAGGCAGCTTCCTATACTCCAACTACACTGGGAATGCCGAAATATAGAGACTGATGTGGAGCCATACTGCCATACCATACCAACGACCAAGGCCTGCAACACAAATTCACAGAGTTGGACTGATGCAACTCAGGCAGACCAGAAGCTGGAAGAGAAAGAATACTCAAGTTCTCACACACATTATCATGTTGCACTAATTATTTAATATGGAATAACAGCCACTTACTGGCTCCATACCATGCCTGTTACAATAATGAAAAATCTAAACCTTTACTACTCCTTAGCAACTCTTATGGTTATGAAAAGGTTGCTAAAATGTGCTGGGGGTTAACTAATCAAAGGGTTGCTTCATACTATGCCCCGGCTTCTAAATTCTACATATCACAAAGTATGGGTGAAATCCTCCGGCCTGAACTCACACTTACCTTTCAGTCCCATGCAGAAGGTTTAAAGGCATGCTACAAATAATGGTTCTCTCCTATTCAAAACACATATTAGCAGACACATTGCAAATTAAATTCTGAACTATACAAAAGTGTTTGCAGGTTTTCTGTGCAGCTTCCAACATCGAAACACACCAAGCAAGTTTCAATCCAAGTCTTCGTCAGCAACACTGATACCAGTATTTATTATAAACTAATTCAATATTTAAAACACACACACACACACACACACACACACACACACACACTGTGCCCCATGCAGGTTCCAACCCTGTTGTATGTACACTGAATGTGGGTCTCCTTTGCAGACACAATGTGCAGGTGTTCATGATGGGGCCTCCATGGGACCAGGAGGTGTGGTTCTACTCCAGGGGACCTCAAACTCTTTTCAGCAGGGGGCCAGTCCATTGTCCCTCAGATCTTGGGGGGGGGGTGGACTATATTTTGGAGGGGGGGAAATGAACAGCGGTGGAGGGACGATGAGTGGCGCGTGTAAGGGCTCTGGAGAGGGGCTGCTTTAAATGGCGGTCACTCGAGAGGGGCGCGTGGCTCCTGTGTCTTGTGAGTGGCAGGGCCTGGCGGCGGGACGACGAATGGCGCGCGAAAGGGCTCCGGAGAGGGGCTGGCAGCAACAAAGCCCAGCCCCCTTCCTCCTCTAGGCAGCGCAGGGAGAAGCCAGGAGGAGGGAGGGAGGAGGCGCCGCTGCCGCCGTGTGAGGGAGAGGGAAAGAACGTGCGCACTGGCAATCCACGTGGTGATTCCCGGACCATCTGCAGGCTGGATTTAGAAGGCAATTGGGCCTGATCCTGCCTGCAGGCCTTAGTTTGCTGACCCATGTTCTACTCTACCCACCATGCATCTGTTTAGTTTATACTTTCATATTCCATCCTTTCTCCAGTCTGGAGCAAAGGGTGGCTAGCAGAGAATAAATAAAAGCAACATACCACCCATGAAACATCATTAAAACCACAGCTTGAGGAAACACTACAGAAGAGAGATCCGAGCACAATACCTTTTCAACATCAGAAAGAGACGAGAGTGATTGATTTTGGAGGACTTCTGGTGCCGTGAATGCTCGCAGGTCTTGGCTGGAAACATTTTCATCTGTAAAAGATACACTGCCGGATGGAAGAAGCAGGAGAGACCATGGGGAAATGATGAATCCCAGAGCAGTGGGATCAGCTGTAGGTGGAAGGAGGAAACCAGTGTCAATTAAGATAGCAGACATGTATTTAAAAAAGGACTTTTCATGCATGCATTTAATTACCATTCTTGTCCCAAGGCACCTCTGGCACACAGACCTAATTAGTGCCTCTAATTAGCCTCCCTATTTGGCTTACAAGGTCATTTTGGCTAAGCCACACCCATCAGCCCTGTCCCTGATGCCAGGGCAGGTAAGATGCAGCTGGGCTCAAAGGGGGTTTGCAGGCTCTCGACTACCAGCAAAGCCCCAGTGAACAACACCTTGAAAGCAACAATGACCAGCTGATTGCCAGGGCTTGCAAAGCACTGTGAACTGGGCCTCAGTATGCACTGCCAATCAGCTGACCATTGGGGCGTGCAAAGTGCTGCTGTGCTCCAGCTTGCTTGCAACTTCCTTTGGAGAACTTCCAGTGCTGTGAATTCTCCCAGGTCTTGGGTTGGCTACAAGCATCCAGTTGACCACTGTGAGAAAAGGATGCTGGAGTAGACAGGCCACTAGCCTGATCTAACATGGCTCATCTTATGCTGAGCATTTCCCTGAATGGTAGGTAAATAGCACAGGCAAAAACAGGTCAGCTGATGTCACTGCGGTGTCAGGTGACTGACAGCTGCATACACCTACACACTTATCAAATGGCTATGGTTCTGAGTCAACAGTCAGATCCAGCTACTCACCCTTGTCCTACAGTTTTAACATCTTTCCTTCTGCTCCTGGATTTTGCTGCTCTCCAGTTACACAAAGGAGTTTGCTACCTTATTCAGATTCAGTTGCCCCAAAAAAGGATTTCTTTTTATCTGCATTATTTGACTTTGCTAGCAGTCTGCACCTCTCCTTCCCCAACCCTATGAAGGCAGGAAATATTTTCATATGCTGTGTTTTGTACAGTGGGACCCAACGCCACCTTGAATAGATGAACTAATGTTCCTTTCCCTGTCATTTTGTGTGAGCAATTACTCAGAAAACATCAAAGCCAGAGCGGAACGCTCCAAATTGGAATACCTTTCCTCCCTCAGGTTTCCTTTTTCGGCTTGAAAAACCAATCCATCGACTGAAAATTATTGCAACGGTGCCTGTCTGGACTAATTCTTAAAGGCAACACTTAGAACCTAACTGGTGTACTGGTGGGAATCTGTGTGGCGAAGGCAAAGTGCTGCACTCTTGACAAGAACTTCCATTCATGCTCCCTGAATAATGTTGCCACGAAGAAAAGCAAACTCTGAGATGATTCAGCCTACACTTGACCTTTTAAGAGAGGAAACCTTCTACCCCCAGAAATGGCAAGCCTTGTAACAATAAACTTCTCTGTAGAGTACTTGACCAAACTGTCAGCCATGCCAGTATGCGGTGTTTTTTAGTTATTGCGGAGGTTACTTTCTGTCTTAAAGGACCCAACACCTCTGGTGGGGGAAATCCATCTTGTCCACTCTTGAGAGGGCGTGGGACATTTTAATACCATCTTCATCCACTTTTAGAAACTGAGAGTTATCGGCATTATATAAGATGACAGGAGAAGAGGACATGTATAAAGCCAAGTGGTAGATTGCACACAGAGTGGTCAATCGTAGTCCCCGATACTGAGAAGGGCTAAGCTCAGTGATGACAAGAGCACATGAGCATTTAACCGCCCCAGTAGCAGCATCCCAAGCACAACTCATCATAAATGCACAATAATAAAAGATGTCTAGAGGGGCCCCATTGTTGATCTGGAATAGGCAGCCGTAGCGCAACATGGCAACTGGCTATGGAAGCTACAGAGAAGGGGTTGCTCTCCCAGTCACTTTCCTGCGCGTTTTGTTGTTGTTGTTGTTTTTTACTTTTGGGCTAAAAAGCAAGCTCACGACATTTCACATGCCAGTATTGGGACATAGCAACTGGAAATTATCTGTTCTCTTGAGAATCTACCAGTCTCCACCTCCTGGCTCTGTGCAGATACCATTTTTTCTTTTTAAATCAGAAGTTTTGAAACTCATCAGGAAAGTGTTATCAGGATTTCTTTATCTCCATCTGCACCATTTAAGTGAATGTGCTAACAGTCTGCACCCCTCCTTCTGCACCATACAGTATTTTCATATGCCATACTTGGTGCAGTGAGATCCAACATCAGCTTTAATAGATGAACTAATGTTTTTCCCCCCTGTACAGTTGTACCTTGGAAGTTGAACGGAATCCGTTCGACTTCCAAAACGTTTGAAAACCAAATTGTGGCTTCTGATTGGCTGCAGGAAGCTCTTGCAGCCAATCAAAAGCCATGGAAGCCCCGTCGGACATTCGGGTTCCAAAAGAACGTTCACAAACCAGAACAATCACTTCCGGGTTTGTGGCGGTTGGGAGCCAAAATGTCCCAAGTGAGTTCCAGGGAGTTCAGGATCTAAGGTAGGACTGTATTTTGAGTGTGCAATTTCTCAAAACATAGGACTGCGATGATAGGGTGAAGGTCCCCAGTGCCATCAGGCAGTCTTTAAAACTAGGGTTTCAATTGAGATTTTTTTAATTTATTTTTTACTACAACTCCATGACCACTTGCAACACTGGCTGGGGCTGATGAGGGTTGCTGCCTCAAAACATTTGAAAGGCACCAGGTCACAGAAAGCTGGCCCAGAAGAAAAGGTATACAGTACAAGGCCAATGCTTGCAAAGAAATATTTGAAGCCAACATCTTGAAGATCAAACTAGAGCTGCAGAATAGACTTTAATCTGAATCCAACCACGGCAAAAAGAAAATAAGAAGATGGGTTTTTCTTCTTCTGGGGTAGCCTGCTAAATTTGCCAAACTGAAATCAGCCAAACACACAGACAAATGCAACTGCTTGCCAAATTTCTTGAGAAGCAAGCACAAAAGGAACATAACAGAGAAAATGTGAGTGGGGAGGTAGAAAATCAAGTATGAAAACTAACTCCTTCTCCCTTGTTCACTCACAGACTTCAAGACAGAATGCATGGAAAACAGTATGTGGTATAGGCCTCCCTGAAAAAAGTGAACTACACCAGGGAGAAGACTAGGCTAGAACCATTAGACATAGCATGCTACTTTTTCACATACAGGAAGATTTTGATGCGTGGCATCAATCAAATGTGTCATGTGCTCACCAACTTATGTAGACAGCTGTACCTCATTCTGCTTCAGGTATGGGGAAGCACTGAAACATGCAGTTCTCAACCACTTTCTTGATAGACGCTAAGATTATTGCTCTATTGAAACAGCCCTGTCTCTTTCTATGCAACCCTTCTTTGGCTTCTTATCTCTCTCACGCCCCTTCTGGGCACACCTGGCGCTAATACTCTAGAACATATGGACCAAACTGCATTTCTCTTGCTGTGGTTCTAAATGTGCCCTGTTCTGATCGGGGCCAGCCCTCCATCGGCCTCTGCAAAATGAATCAGGAAGTGGCTGTAGGTAAAACGCTCAACAAACTTTTCTTGGCTACTGACCTGGCTGGCTTTGTGCCAAGGATTTTACCAACACAGAAAGCTGCGTTTTACAAATTCAGACTGCTGGAGCATGTTATTGTCCGGCAGTGGTTCTCCAGCATTTCAGATAAGATTTCCCCCCAGCACTACCTGGAGATGCCAGGATTTGGACCAGGGACCCTTTGCATCAAAGCTGATGCTCTATCCATGGAGCTACAACCCTCTCCTTTACCAAACCTGGTTGTGCATTCTCTACGAACAATTAATTCAGTACCCCTGCTGTGGCAGAATCACATTCCACCTCTGCAGCCCATCCTCTGCAGCCTAGATGTTGTTGCATGATTTCTCACTTCCTCGGGGAAAGGGATAAATTCCAGGGCCAGCAAGCACAGAGGAAAGGTAAGTGTGAACAAGCCCTTAGATTTATTCCTTTATTTATTTGTGCATGGGGTTGTTGGGTTTTTTAACCCCTGTCCTGGGCAGTCAAAGAGAGGCTCTGAACCCTCCGCTCTCCCTCTGCTTTTCTGCCCAATTTAAAAAATGCAAAGTAATGTTTTCTTCGCCCGTTCCTTCCTAAGCGGTCCCGTGTGTCATTTGTTACAGGGGACGGACCTCTCTTTGAAAGGCTGTTCAGTCCTAGTCTAAACCAAAGAACTGTAAGAGCAAGTGAGCAGGGAGTTGGAGGTTACCCACCAACAGTTATCACCCAGACAGCAGACTGAGCCGGCACAAAGGTGCCCTGGTCACAGACCTCCTCGTTAAGGTGAGACGTGTTGTATTTCCCTATTTAAAAGGTAACGGTAAAGCACCCCTGACAGTTAAGTCCAGTTGCAGACGACTCTGGGGTTGCGGCGCTCATCTTGCTTTACTGGCCGAGGGAGCCGGCATACAGCTTCCAGGTCATGTGACCAGCATGACTAAGCCGCTTCCAGTGCAACAGAACACTGAAACCAGAGCAGCACACAGAAACACCATTTACCTTCCCGTCGGAGTGGTGCCTGTTTATCTACTTGCACTTTAAGACGTGCTTTTGAACTGCTAGGTTGGCAGGAGCAGGGACCGAGCAACGGAAGCTCACCCCGTCACGGGGATTCGAACCGCCAACCTTCTGTTCGGCAAGCCCAAGAGGCTCCGTGGTTTAGACCACAGCGCCACCCGTGTCCCTTTTTCCTATTTAAATTACAGCAATTATTTTTAAATGTCCATCTCTATTCACAGAACTTCACGTATGCAATGTTTAGGCAAATCTGTGCCCTCTTTCCAGATGACGCATTTCCTCTATTCGGCGACCCGTTAAGTCACCATCCTATCATTCTCCTTAGTTCATGGTGGGGGTGACTCTCTTTTAAAACCCTGAAGAGAGATCTCCGGAGAGCAGGAGACCATGTCCCAACAATCAGCTCTCATCAGCCAAGTAAGCATTCCTAACAAAGGAATAGCTGGCAGGCAGCCATGTCAATGGCCTATGCTCCTGGGTCCTCCTCTCGCATGCTTGCCTGGTCTTCTTTCACCTCCTACACTGCCTGGCCTCTCTCCCTGGACTGAGTCTTGCCCCAGATCTCGTCTAGGCAAAACCACCCACTGCTCTGTCCCTTGTTGAGGCTGCGGACAGGGCTGTGCACTCCTTAACTCAGCTAAATGTCAATTAAACAAAGGAAGTTGCTTTATAATATGCCCCGAGAGCCTCTTGTTGTTCCCCTTCTAAATACCTTGCACCGTTGCATCCTCCGCAGCGACAATGGAGGAAAACAAAGTGGTTTGCCATTTGGGTCCTCCCACTCAGAAGCCCTTTGATGCAGAGTGTCCATGTATAAAGTGATTTTTAAGTTGAGTTGTGCTTTTTTAAATACCTCCCTAACCCCCCACCCCAAAAAGTCACTCCTGTTTCTGTCTCTGCACAGTTGCTCTCAAGTGACTCCCCTGTCACTCTCCTCCAAAGTATTGTTGCTTCTAAATCTCCCCGCTCTCCCCACCCTCAAAATGCAGGAGTTCTTCCAGCGAAAGGGAATTTTAATCTTCTTTCCAGGACCACTGGAATTTTTGTTTTTTGTTTTTGTATGGCCCTTGGTCAGTTGTGTGTCATTTTCAGCAATTAGCTACCAGATCGGTGAGCTAATTCTAGAGCTATGCAGCCTGGTCACAGAAGCCTTGTGAGTTTTAATAAGCAGTGCCAGAAGAAAACTAAGTTTGTTTGTTTGTTTGGTTTTTTAAAGCGTATATTTATGAAGGCAATGCAGCCTCATTATTCCGGCAAACAAGGCAATGGCACAAAACAAAAAGCAGATGATTTCTTGCAATCTGTTTGGATGTGCAACAAAAAGGCAACAATTTCACAATTCAAGAAAAGCCAGAATTATTTTGATCACATTACTGGTGCAAAGCCATTCCCTTTGCCTCTCTCTGTGTCAACTCAATGACAGCATAGCGGTGAGACAGTATGCTCCTGCTTAAGAGCACCCACCCAAACAAAAAGTGAACAGTGTGAACTAGAGTCAGTCGCTCTCAGGCTAACCTACCTCACGGGTTTGTTGTGAGGATGCTGCAACGAACCTCCCTTTCACACTCCCCTCCCCTGTTACTAAGTTTATTTATTTTTATTTTATTTTTATTGCTCAGGTGTTCCGGGTCAGACTAATTAGCCACCTTAACTCCCTTGTAGTTATAAAATAGGAGTATCTTAGTAACCGGAGTGTCTTTGTCCAGCTGCTGCGGCCGTTTATAATCCTTGCTCTGGGCTTCAGGGGTTAAACACCTTATTGCCTACAGCCCCAGGGTCTCTCTCTCTAGATCCCTCACTGTATCAGTCTGCTAAACCCTTTTAGCAACTCAGTGGCATACACAATGTTTCAGCCCACTAGCCCCTCCTGAGTGAAATCCCAAAGACACAAACTAACACCCCGCAGGACAGTTTGGACTCTTCCATGCGTTCACCTCTTCATGAGCAGTTAAAACCCGCTGGACCCAAAAATTGATGACTGACTTATAGCAACAAAACTAGTCTTTATTTTCTTTTTAGAGCATAACTGTTTCAGAGAATCAAATGTTTAAACGTAGTTTCCTAACAGCATAAAAGGTTTTCTATTCAGTATAACATACTAAACCTTCGACCTAGCCTAACCTACCCACCACTATCCTGGTCTCTAACCCTCTCTCCCTCAGTCACCACTCACTCCCTCTTTCTCCCTCCTCACCAACTGCCGCTCCCACCTTTTAAAGGGCAAAAGTCCCGCCTCCTGCGAGCGAACTGCCCCTCAAACAGACGGAATCTTAACTGTGCCCCTGAAGGACCAGGTGTGCAGCCTGGGAGTCATTTTGGACTCACAGCTGTCCATGGAGGCACAGGTTAATTCTGTGTCCAGGGCGGCTGTCTACCAGCTCCATCTGGTACGCAGGCTGAGACCCTACCTGCCCGCAGACTGCCTCGCCAAAGTGGTACATGCTCTGGTTATCTCCCGATTGGACCACTGCAATGTGCTCTATGTGGGGCTACCTTTGAAGGTGACCCGGAAACTGCAATTAATCCAGAATGCGGCAGCTAGACTGGTGACTGGGAGTGGCCGCCAGGACCACATAACACCGGTCCTGAGAGATCTACTTTGGCTCCCAGAACGTTTCCGAGCACAATTCAAAGTGTTGGTGCTGACCTTTAAAGCCCTAAACGGCCTCGGTCCTGTATACCTGAAGGAGCGTCTCCACCCCCATCATTCAGCCCGGACACTGAGATCCAGCGCCAAGGGCCTTCTGTCGGTTCCCTCACTGCGAGAAGCAAAACTACAGGGAACCAGGCAGAGAGCCTTCTCGGTAGTGGCGCCCGCCCTGTGGAACGCCCTCCCATCAGAAGTCAAGGGAATAAACAACTACCTGACATTTAGAAAATACCTGAAGGCAGCCCTGTTTAGGGAAGTTTTTAAACTGTGATATTTTAAATGTATTTTAATGTTTGGTGGAAGCCGCCCAGAGTGGCTGGGGAGACCCAGCCAGATGGGCGGGGTACAAATAAATTATTATTATTATTATTATTATTATTATTATTATTATTATTATTATTATTACTCTTCACATGCTGGGGTTTCTGACCATACCCTGCATAAGGGCAGATCCGTTACAGATGCTTTAAAATTTCTAGAAGAAGGGTGAGATGAAAACACAATTAAGCAGTAACTGAGCATGCCTCTGCTAAAATAACCTGTGACCACCCATACAAAACAGTGGGCAGATTCTGAAATTCTCTGCTTGGTCCTTAGTATCTTAACAGAGTCATCTTTTCTGCTTTCCAGGGAACACACACCACAATGCCAGACATGCAGCCTGTGTGCAAGGACTGGGTGGGAGATGGGTGGTCCCAGCACCTGGCCTTGATATTCATGCTTTGGGTGCTCTTTTATATTAGAAGCACGGCATCACTCTACATGCACAAATCTACTCCACCACAACAAACAGGTTGCCAGGATGTGCATTTGTGTGGGCCAGCATGGTGTTGTTGTTCTCAAACTGTGGTCCACCAATCGTCTGTGAGCTACATTCAGGTGGTCCATGGCAGGTCTGTGGGTTTGTGGTTGAAGATGGGAGACAGCACACCCACTGCATGTTCGTACTCATTTTTAACTGCATTTTTATTGCTTCTTTAATTTCCTACGTTGTATTATTACTATTATTATTGATTAAATTTGTATACTGCCCTATATCCACATGTCTCAGGGCAGTTACAACATAAAGCCACAATATAAAAACACATAATAGAAACCAAAACAAAGACAACCATAAACAAAAACAACTACTCCAAAGGTACAGCATAACAAAGAAAGATGCAATTAAAAATCACGCAGCATTTAGCACAGTGCAACACAGAGAAAAGGAATTCTGCCAAGACCCTTTGCAATTTTCAAGATCTTTTGGGGGGGCAGTTGGGAACCACTGGTATAGTGGTCAGAATGTCAGACAAGTCCTGGAGGAGACCCAGATCCAAATCCTTACTCAGCAATGAAGCCTAACCTACCTCATAGGGTTGTTGTGAAAAATACAATGGAGGAGGGAGTAATTTTGCATGCTTTCTGGTGCTCCTAAGAGGAGCAATTACTGGGTTACTGGTAGTGAGTACAAGAGGTCAACTGGAACATAGTCAAAAGTTTTATGTTGCTAGGTAAGCCCGATAATTGTAAAGGATTGATTGAGTTGTCTTTATTATTCTTACATTCCCTAACTAGGACTTGACAGTTTGTACAGAACCTCCCTGTTTCGCAATATGAGTCCTGGACAAGGCAAGAGCACTCCCTTTCCTTACAAAAGTTGGCACCTCCCACCCACCTGTCACGGTGTCATGAAGGCATAAGCGGCACCGTGGATATTTACTGATTCAGTGAATCTCCCGACACATCACGGGCACAGAGTTGTGCGAGGTTGGCTGGCACTTGTACATGTTCACGCAACAAGATTGACAAGATTTCGTCACAATTACCAGGTTCGCCATAGCTCAGGCACACACATACCGTACCTTTCTGTCTATAAGAAGCCCCCGTGTATAAGACGCCCCCTATTTTTGGGGAGTGAAATTTAAGAAAATGGGGGGGAGATGGCACAAAGTTGTTGAGCTTTTTTGGTGGAGGATTACCAAGGGTTGTTGAGCTTTTTTTTTTTTTAGGGGGGCATGCCGAAAGTTGCTCACCTGCACGCGTCACTAAATCTGCCTCCTGTGCTGTCTGTCCCCTCGCTGGCAGAAGCTGCCAATTGCCCGCCCATTTGCCGCAGCGTCGGCCAATCAACACCACCCATTGACGTAGCAACCAATGACACGCACAATAGCCGCTGACAGGCACAACAGCAACCAATCAAACGTCCACCCTATGCACTACCCATGTATAAGACGACCCCATGTTTTTAGCTTGATTTCTAAGGAGAAAAACAGACTTATACACGGAAAAGTATGGTAATTCCTCTTCAAATCTCCTATATGCCCACAAAGTTAGAATTCTGGAATACTAGGCATTAAATAGATAGATAGATATAGATATAGATATAGATATAGATATAGAGATATATATTTTAAGCCATGGAAAGAATATCCCCTCATTCATAACTCCAGGCATTTCCTAGCTGGAGGAACTACCGTGACAGCCACAGAAATGTTCTCAAGTGAAGCACAACCTGCTATTAGCGTGGAAGGGAAAACCCCACACTCAACTCTCCAACAACAGCATCATATGACCAAAGGAGCAGACAATGAGCTGCAAAATCGCTCTTAAAAACTTAAGATCAAACAGCAACAATGCCACTATAAATGGAAAGGGCAGAAAGTCTCCATTAAGAGTTGCCTTCTGCAGTTTGGTAAGCTATCCTGTTTAAAGAGGCAACACCTAACTGACTTTTCAGAAGAACAACAGAAAAAGGAAAGACCTGCTCTTCTACATACACCGATGCCCATAACACATAAAAGAAACATCACTGGAAAGACCTGTTATTTCTGACCTCATGCAGTATAAGCGTACAAGATGCAGCATGCGTCTGTATGCAACAGAAGACTACAAGACACAGCACACACCCTCTGAATGACAAGTGCTAATGCAGGTAATTAAACAGGTGGAATAATAGGACTGGCCTGGGATAGGCATCTTTGTGCAGATTAGCCTGGCATATATTTTGATGTTGAAATGGAGGTTAAAAATTGCCGGCCTTTCCCTCCCTGCTCAGCGACTCCTGCTAATGCTATGAATTAGGGCATGGAAAACTGTGTTAAATGGCTTGCTTTGCAGCCCTGCCAAGGGGACCTCATGTGCCTCCTGCAGATGCGCCTTCTTAGAATCCACATTTCTCATGTTGCGGTGGTCATCGGCGGCTTACATAACTTTGGAGCTGACAAAGGACAAGGCGGATCAACGCCCAAAATCGGAGCCTCTGCATTCAGAGTCAGCATCCTATTCAAGTAACTGTGAACTCTGAGTGAGGCTCCTTATGTAGATGGAATGGTACCTTCCCATGCACAAATCTGAAGGTTTCAGGGGAAGTCTGCGTACAAAAAAGCTTTAGGGAGGGAAAGAGCCATGTGCAATGGGTACAGCATGCCGACAGACTGTCAAAGAGTTTAAAAAATAGAATTCCGGGGGCCGGAATGACATATCCCAAGAAGAGAGAAGGGGAGCACTCTATACTGCAACATTTCACTGCAGGTCTCACTTGCATCACCCGTTACCAAGCGCAAGAGACAAACCACAGGTCCGTAATCCTTACGAGCTTTTAGGTGGATGTGGCTGGCAACTGTTGGAGTCAGCATTTTAAGCTTGATGAGCCTCTGATCTTATTAAGCAAAACAATTCTGACGTTCTTATCAATGTTTCTTGGACATAAGAGGCTGCCTTGAATCGAGTCAGACCACCGGATCATTTAGCTCAGTACTCTTGACTGGAAGTGGCCTCCTAACGTCTCTGGCAGGAATCCTTCCACCAGAGACCCTTTAGCTGACAGTGCTGGAATCGAACCTTGAACTCTCTGCACGCAATGTGGTTTAAAACTGAGCTGTCATCTAGTTTCCTCCATGTACTGACATAAGCAAGGGGGCATGTTCTGTTGGCTCACCTTCAATTTCAAGTTTCAACGTCACCCCAAATGCTGTTGGGTTTTGCATCATAAAAGACCCTGATGTTGGGAAAGATGGGAGGGCACAAGGAGAAGGGGACGACAGAGGACAAGATGGTTGGACAGTGTTCTCGAAGCTACCAACATGAGTCTGAACAAACTGCGGGAGGCAGTGGAAGACAGGAGTGCCTGGCGTGCTCTGGTCCATGGGGTCACGAAGAGTCGGACATGACTGAACGACTAAACAACAACAAAGCGCTGAACTACACAACTATCCCGTAAGCCAATGCATTAATTGCTCCCTTTCACAGATGACATTATGGAGGCCAGATTATCAAGACAACATAAGGAGTAGAATCATAGAGTTGGAAGGGACCCGGAGGATCGTCTACCCCAGTGTTTTTCAACCACTGTTCCGCGGCACACTAGTGTGCCGCGAGATGTTGCCTGGTGTGCCGTGGGAAAAACGTCCCGGCCGCTGTTGTTGCCTTCCTTCAGCTAATCAGGGTCAGCCCGCGCGTTTGTACACAGAGCCGAAAAGAGACGCCGGCTGCCTCAAAAGTGCCTCCCTCCTTCCTTCGCCCTCCCGCCAGCCAATCGTCTGCGCCCTCCGGCCTGCCGGAGTTCCCCGCCTCCTCGGCCGTCGGCGTGGCCCTGAAGGGGTCCTGCGCTCCGTACGCGCCTTGTCGCGAGTGGGGTTCCGAGGCCAATCGGATTTGGGAACTTGGGCTGCTCCTAAGTGGAGGGTGAAGAAGTCCGGTTGCAGCTTCTTTCCCAATAGGAGTGCGATCCCGTTAAAGTGACTGGGAAATGGGCCAACACGGGGTGAGGGGCGGGGCCGGCAACGTGCTATAAAGGCGCGAAGGCGTGTGTGGTGATGGCGCTTGGTGGCATGCGCGTGCGTGAGATTTTGGCGGCGCGAGGAGGACGAGTTGGTCTCGCTGCCGCCGCCGCCTCCCCCGCAACCTCCTCGCTCGGCTGCGCTGCTCGGCCGGCGCCCTGAGGGGACGTGGCGGGTAAGTAGCGGGCACGAGGCAGCTCTGGTGGTCAAGCGAGGGAAGAGGTTTGAAGGCGGCAAGAGGGAGGCTGGAGCGGCGGCAGCGGTTTTCTGAAGGGAGCCCTGTCGTCCCCGAGTCTGCAGGAGGAAGGAGCAGGCTCGCTTTCTGAGGCTGCCTTAGCGGAGCTTCCCTTTGGGAAGGGCTTGGCCTGGGGCTTCGCTGGAGGGCGGAATGAGGGGCGCTTCTCGCCGGCTGGTTTGCGTTTCTGACCCGCACTGAACTAGTGCAACAGGCAAATCAACAACCATTCTCTCACCTTTTGTCCTGGCCACCAAAAGTATAACTTTGGATGCAGCAATGGATCTGCCCCACTGCTGGAGGTGGGGCTTGGGGCTTTCTGTGTCCATCAGTGCAAACCTTATGCATTGGTCATTCGTTATAGTTTTGGAGCCTTAACAATCTTATAAACAAACATCACTAATTTTCCTAACTGAAAACTGTGGTTCTGAGATGCTTGGACACACCTGCCCAATTTGTTCAATGTTGCATCATACTGTTGTCATTTTAAAGATCATTATTTAAAGGAGACCAGGGGCTGAAGTGGATATTTTTGAAGCACATGCTTTTGTTTTTATAACCAAATAAATTATTGTGAGATGCTCAGACTCTTAAGTTTTACAGACTTCACCAGAATTGATCCTGCTCTTTATTATGTTCTCCCCCAAAATAAAAGCAGGGAGGGAGGAATAAAAAAACACCCAAGGAAGCCTAATTGCCAGAGGAGGAGCTAGCTGCTCCAGCACCCTAAGCAGCACACATGCTGTGCACCGCTGGGGGGGGGGCAAGTCAAGCGTCCCAGGGCACTGCCCATGGTGAGGGTCCCAGGGGGACAGCACGGTGTGGACAACCACTGCCGTGCACAGGTATGTGGACAACCACTGCCGTGAATTGTACACAAGATCATCACAAAAAAGGGAAACACCACATTGGCTGGGCTCTGAAGTGTGGCATGGCAGTTAATTATATCATGTCAGGATGTCTCAGGAGCTTCTCCACTCATGTCTTTGTCACAAAAAGTCACTCAGGTACAAGACTAGAGTCCCTCAGACCTTACTTGGGGCTGGACTATATTTTGAAAAAAATATGAACAAATTCCTATGCCCCACAAATAACCCAGAGATGCATTTTAAATAAAAGGACAGGTTCCAATTCTGTAAAAACACGCTGATTCCTGGACCATCCGCGGGCAGCATTTAGAAGGTGATTGGGCCACATCCGGCCCCCGGGTCTTAGTTTGGGGACCACTGATCTTAAGTCCAAGAATTATAAAATACTTTCTTTGTGTTTATTTGATTCCTATTCAAGAGAATTACTTTATATATAGTTAATATAGGCACAGAGTTAATTTTTTAAACATTTTCTAATGGTGGTGTGCCTCGTGATTTTTTTCATGAAACAAGTGTGCCTTTGCCCAAAAAAGGTTGAAAAACACTGGTCTACCCACTGCAATGCAGGAATATTCAACTGTCCCACGTGGGGATCGAACGTGCAACCTCATGTTCTTAACCAGCTGAGCTATCCAGGTTGAGCAACATCCAATGCCTGACCATAGGAGATCACAACTCCTAACCTACTTTTGTTGCTTATAAAAAACAAGGACTATTAATTTAGAAATGCCGTTCTTACAAAAGGGGTGAAGAAGTGTGTGTTTTGTTTTTGGCTTGAGGGTTGGATTACCTTAGTGGAAAGCACTCAAGGGCCACATTCCAGTAGTGGCTGGGGCCCAAAAGTGGGTGGGACTATATAAACACCAAACACACAATTCACACACACACACACACACACACACACACATACCTCTATCTTACATGCATTAGGACAGCCTTAAAGATTGCTTTCTAAATCAGGAGTAACAAGTTCCTCGGCTCAGGAAAAAAAATATGGAAAGATTACTACAACATGATGTACATCATCAATACTGGGCTAGAAGCCATGCTCTAATAGTTATACACAAGTATCTGTGATCCCATTGTCTAGGAGTGTTGCCTGGGAATCCCAGCCAGAGCAAGAAGTGGCTTTGTTGTTATCGCTTCGATCTTAGAAGCTGGTATTAAGCAAGTGCTCTGCTAGCTCGAGGGCACTCTCACATAAACATCTGAGGAATTATCTCCATCCTCCTCCTCCTCATTATTAAATATAATAAATAACGATAGTTTCATTTGCTAGAAATCTTGGGTGCTGGGGGGGGTGTCTCAGCCTAGGGCGATGAGATGCTCTCTTGGGGCTTCTTCAGACATTAAGGATTTCTTGCACACAGAACAGTTCCTTATAGGAAAATGCTCATAAACAGCATGGAGGTAATGACAAATGGCCATGCATCTATTTTCCTCCACATGTGTTAATTGCAGCAGAATCTGGTGCGCAAGTGATGGTTCTATGTAGCAATCTACTTTCCATTCAAGAGTTTTGTGATGTGTAAAGTGGCCCCAAGTCAAAATGGAACTGTGTGAGCTTCTCTAAGAGGAAAGTAGCTCCAGTATGAGGTCAGCATGTTGGAGAATACACATCAGTTTTAATGACGGCGTGACCCTGTACGTACGAAAGTTGGATACAATAGCTGCCATCTCAACCCTATGGATCTATGTCTATTAAATTACAGGAGGAAGCCACCAGTTAATCACACCAAGCAAACTGGTGTTAACTCTTTATTAGCAAAACAAGATCAGCACAGGAATGCCAGGCCCAGTGAGAACAGCGACTCAGGTCTGGCCCCCATGAAGCATTTGCCAAGACTAAACGTCCCTGCTTCCACACAGCCAGCTATGTCTTCTCCTCTCCAGGGTTTTTCCAAGCATTTGGAGACTGCGCCTACATGCCTGCCTTTGCTCCTCCCACTTCATGCCTCTCCTGGTTCGGGGGGTGGGGAACTTGTTGCAGCAGGAGGGAGAGATATCCATGCCTCTACACTAGCCTGACTCATCTCTGCCTCTTGGCTTCCCTTCTCTCCTGTTTCTGCTTCTGCCTCTGGACTTCTTTCTGCCACAGACTCTCCCAGCTCACTAAGCCCTGTTACCTCTTCAGTATATACCATATTGGCCCGAATATAAGCCGCACCTTTAAAATTCGGGGGGGGGAGGAAAAAAGTCAACACCCGAATATAAGCTGCTCCCTTAAAATTCCGCAGGCACTCACACCCGTTCTGTTTTACCATACGTCTGTTTCAGCAGTGATATCGTAAAAGCCAATTTTTGTAAGGTCGCAAATTTAAGCCGCACTTTAACTTTTCACGGTCAGAATTTGGGGGAAAAGTGAGGCTTATATTCAGGCCAATATGGTAATACCTGGTTTGCAGGATATGCACAGACTGCCAATCAGCTACTGGGCCAAGTTCAAGGTTTGTGGCACTAACTTATAAAGGACTCTACATGTCAAGAGCGAGGTTATTTGAGAGATCACCCTTATATACCCAGTAGGCCACTGTGCTGTGCAGGGGAGTTTCTCCTTAAAATCACACTAACTCAAGAGGTGTGCTTTCATCCCCATTGAGAAACGAAAGGCACCCACTATCTGTACTTCCCGGGAACAACTGAAGACATTTCTGTTTAAGCAAGATTTCCCAGCAGGAGGAAAAGGTCTCCCTGCCTTTAGCTGTTCATTTTGTACTGTTTCTAAAGCGTACTTTGCAACTCCTTTTAACGGTGTTTTTAGTTGTTCTTTTATGGAGTGTTTGTAAATCACCTTGAGAAAAATGCAAAATACCACTCCTCAATTACTAAACAACAACAGAGCATGCTAAGAAATGGCTGAAGGGGTGGCTGAAGGGGAGGGAAGTGGATGGCTTGTAACATTTCCTGATTTCACGTTGCCAATAAGATATATGACTGCGGGCTGGCACTAGATGTGGTTAAAAAGTCTTCAGAATGACTAATCAATACCAAAAACATTGCACAATCCCTTCCCACTTTTCAAGAAAAGCAATGAAAGGCACATTTGCGCGGTGTTTTCACAGTCCCCATTTGGTTTGGTTTTACGACTTAATAATAAAACCCCTATTTATGGAAGATGAAAGGACAGGGAACTCTTACTACATCGCCTGTGCAGTTCCCTCAAAGCGGTCTGAAGACAATGCAGGGATCCGAAAGTAAGCGTGCAATTCAGAAGTGTGCATGTGAATCAATAAAAAGGCTTTATTTGTGTGTTTGTGAGGACAGTATCAAGCTTCAGATCATCACAGAATTCAAGGACAGTAAATCTCATGAATCCCAGGCAATTCCCAGACTGCGCAAGAGGGCTTTCTGAACAGGATTAGTCCTTGGAAATTACGCTGAAGAAAACGAAGCATCTTTTTGGGTGAAGGTGCATAGGACTGGTTTACAATTCAGACTTCCTTTATAGATAGTAAAAAATAACAATACAGGAGCTCTCAGAGCGCAGAGAACAGAACTGTTCATCGCCATTCCCTCTAAAAGCAAACTTGAGGGTGGAGTGCCAATCAATCTGGAAGCAAAACAGAGGCTCATGAAAAACTCCTCACGGAAAAGCACCTGCATTTTAGTGTGGATTTCTCCTGATACACTTATTTCTGCATGCAATTTTGCCTAATATTTTTAATACGTCATTTCCGCAAATATATGCATTCTTAACCGTGCTTTACCGCAGTATACACAATTTTGTACATATTACTTGGCTGGAGAACCGCACTGCAAAATCTAGTGTTTTGAAGGATGGCTGTGCTTCAGTTCTCGTATTGATCTGGAACGACAAACCAAGAAGAATTTCTCCCTCGTCCCTGTGGTTATGGTAGGATATCTCCTAGAACAGCCGAGCCATTGCATTCTGCGCTAGCTGCAATGTTGCCTTGAGCTCCCCCCCTTCTTTTTAAAAAAAGGAAAACTGGGGTAGAAACCTTCCAATCGAACAAGAGTGAGGGACTTCTTCCAAGCATCTAGGATCAGGACTACACCTTCCATGAGACAAGGTAAAGGGACTGCCTCAGGTGGCAGGTTCCACAGGGGCAGCAGCAGCTCTGGCAAGCTCCTTGGAGGCCAAGTTGCCACCTCTACAGCGGCCTCTTGGCAAATACGTGGCCCTGCTGGGTCTCCTCTCAACCTTGTCGCCAGAGTAGATCTTTGTTCTCCATTTCTTCCTGATGTAGATCTCCAGTCACTCCCTCTTCCCTAGCAGATGTCTTGGGCCGGCCCTGTCTAGGATTATCCTGAGATAATGCAAATGAAGTGGCCTGAGAGCATTCTAAAGCAGCCTTCACCAGCTTGATGCCTTCCAAGTGTTTTGGACCACAACTCCCATCAGGGGCTGATGGGAGTTGTGGCCCGAAACACCTGGAAGACACCAGACTAGCAAAGGTGTCTAACCTTAACATGGAGACAATAACACTGACCTGCTTCGCTGAGCTGCAATAAGCAGAACTACAGTGGTAGAAGAGTTTGAATTTGATATCCCGCTTTTCACTACCCGAAGGAGTCTCAAAGCGGCTAACATTCTCCTTTCCCTTCCTCCCCCACAACAAACACACTGTGAGGTGAGTGGGGCTAAGAGACTTCAAAGAAGTGTGATTAGCCCAAGGTCACCCAGCAGCTGCATGTGGAGGAGTGGAGACACGAACCCAGTTCCCCAGATTACGAGTCTACCGCTCTTAACCACTACACCACACTGGCTCTGGTTATGTACTTAATTCGTTCCAGAGGTCCCTTCTTAACCTGAAACTGTTCTTAACCTGAAGCAGCACCACTTTAGCTAATGGGACATCCCGCTGCCGCTGCGCCGCCAGAGCACGATTTCTGTTCTTATCCTGAAGCAAAGTTTTTAACCTGAAGCATTATTTCTGGGTTAGCGGAGTATGTAACCTGAAGCGTATGTAACCTGAAGCGTCTGTAACCTGAGGTACCACTGTACAGAAAAATGTGTGGCTTTGAACATTCTTAACTGTTGTGGGAATACTAAGCACAGTTATTATTTCTATTACTGCAGTGATGATGGATATATATAAATTGCAGTCAGCTACAGATAATTATTATGCTATCTCCTCTCCCTACAGTTCTACTCTCTATATAGATATATATTCCTCCTAGGATAAACGCAGGGCACAGTACAATGGTCCCCTATCTCCACTCTTCAACAGTGAACTGGCCTGCAGTGGGAATGAAATCGTTTTAAATGAATGAAGAAAAGAGCAAGCAAAGGCAGAAGAGAAAATGGGTTTTAATTCCCCACTTTTCAGAGAGGGAAAAGGACGACAGGATGTGCACAACTGGGTTTACTGAGATAAAGGACCATTTCCCCCAAGGACCTTGGCTATGCACTCACAGAGAGGGCGGTGGGCTCTTGTGGGCGTTGCTTTTTTGGAACGGCAATAAAACATGACCTTTGAGACTCATTTTTCGCATTAAGGAGTTTGGAGTAGGAGGAGAGACTGCCCCAGGCTTTTCTCCTTGACACGGCGCCAAATGTGTCATCACAGAGCTTCAAGTGCTTGGGATGGGAACTTACAGAACGGCCATTTCTCCAACTCAACTTTTCATTAATGCTGATAAATCAAAAGCGGCTGACGCAACGCTCCAGCAGCATGAGGGCTACCACCATGCACTCTGACCCATAGCTTGTTGGTAGGCTATGGGAACATTTCCCCTGACCAATATTCTAGATCCCTTCTTAGAATGTTCATCTTTCATTAAAGCACAAAGCAAGTCTCTAGAAGGGCTGGGCGATAGCTGGTTTTCAACATCAGGATAAATAACCAGCTGAACATCACAATATACGGATATATCACAATGTCTGATATAAGGATGGAACTATATAGACTGAGGTATTCGCTGGCTCCATGGTTTTCCCCACATTGTGATTTTTGTGTAACACACACATACACACACCATGATTCGCTATCTATTGCCAGGTCAAACATTATGAAATCAATATCATGATATGGATTTCAAACCGGTTTGGGATGATACATTTGTACCTTGGAAGTTGAACGGCTTACTGGTAGTTCTCGAACGTCGCAAACCCAGAAGTGATTGTTCCGGTTTGCGAACTATTTTGGGAAGCCAAACATCCGACGGGGCTTCCGCAGCTTTGGAATGCAGCTAACCAGAAGCCACGCTTTGGTTTTCGAACATTTTGGAAGTCGAACGGACTTCCGGAACGGGTTCCGTTTGACTTCCAAGGTACGACTGTATATTGATGAAATCTAGTCTCTAGCCCTTTGGCTCATGAAGATAAGGAAAAAGAAACACGTAGGCAGTGCCATGCAACTAGCAAACTTGGGTGACGAGGATGACGGAACATAAAAGAGGTATCAGCGCCACTCCTCCGCCCACCCTTTCCCCGCAAAAAATCCCAACAACAGCACGACAAGGACAAATACTGAGTACAGCTGGAAAAGAAAAATGGGAGAGGTGATGGAATGGAGTAGCCTCAAGAAGGACATGGCTGGCTAGCACCCTAAAAGGAAGCAAACGTCTTAGGACGATGCACTGTAGTGTTTTGTTGCAGGTCCCTGTTATTCTGTTCTATTTTCCAGCAATAACATCCCACTGTTCTGTCCAATAAATAAATAAATAAATAAATAAATAAATAAATAAATACAGAGGCACTGGAATGACTAATGTCTGGCACTTATTTGTCATTTTGCTAGAAATTTAATTTTGCAGATGTGATTTAATAAGCCAAATACCTTCCAATGTACTGGGCTCCATTTATTCCCATTTTTGCCCTTATACAGGAATCCATGACAGTGTTCTCCAACACACAAACACACACACACACACACACACACACACACACAGTTATGCACAGGTCAACCACAAAGTCCCCACTCCCTGCAAAGCTTCTGCTACAAGTCAGGACCTTACCTTTCCGGAACAACTCCTGAAGGCTTTCCGCGCTTTGATTCAATACAGCCCATATTTCTTCTTCATGCAGTGGTCCTCCCCGAACCTCCAGGGCTTCAGCTAGTGACACATGCATGTTATCTGAGGAATCAAGACAAGAAGACACTTGTTCAAGAATGCGCCAGGACTCCATTCAGGTCTTTCTGATGCTTACTATTTGCATAGAATTCGGGAGGAATTTTGCTCTGAAGGCAACTACAAGGGCAAGAGCAAATCAAACCTACCTCCAAAACACAATATTTAGATTCCTGAAAACATCTTGTATGCACAGGGCATACGAAGAGGGGTTGCTTCCAGTCAGAGTAGACAGTTTGGGACTTGACGGACCAAAGGTCTTATTGGGACTAAGACAGTTCCATAGGTTCAATTCTCACATTAAATGTACTAAGCGGCATTTTAAAAAATATTTTTCCTTACAGAACTGCCCTGGCTAAGTTCTGCAACTGTAGGATTAATTTTGGTGCTCATATCAATCTTCCTCTCTCACACATCAGGGCTAGTAGCCCAGAGGCAGGCAGGAAAAATAAGGAGATGTTTGGTACTGTCTTAAGCTGACTGACTCTCCAGACAAGGGTCTTTCCCAGCTCTCCCTGGAGACACAGAGGATTGAACCTGTGACCTTCTGCATGCGAAGTATGTGGGGCTTTGCCATTGAGCTACAACCCCTCCCGTAACACAGTCTGTCTGCAATTCACCAACTGCAAGTTGCTCGGACTGAAGTGTCAGGACAAAAGCCAGAGCTTCTGTAGGGCCAGTACACTCACCAGGGCAAGAAGTTTTGAACATACAACTGCACTGGCTTCCAATTTGTTTCTGGGCCTAATTTAAAGTACAGTCATACCTCTAGTTACATCCGCTGCAGGTTGCATTTTTCCATGTTACAAACGCGGCAAACCTGGAAGTGTTTACTTCCGGGTTTCGCCGCACGCACAGAAGCACTCTGCGCGGCCTGCACATGTGCAGAAGCGCAATATCTCCGCTCAGGATGCAGACTTTTCGGGGTGCAAACGGCACCCCTGAACGGATCGTGTCCACAACTCGAGGTACCACTGTACTGGTTTTGACCTATTAAGCCTTAAACAGCTCAGGACTGCAATACCTCATGGGCCTCCTCTTCCCATATGAACCAACTCAGACCCTGCAATCACCGATCCAGAGGGAGGCAACATGAGAACGGGCCTTTTCTGCAGTGGCTCCCCGCTTGTGGGGTACGTTCCCCATGGAAGCCTGCCTGGTGCTTTCATTACATATCTTTAGGCGTCTGGCTAAATAAAATATCCATGGCCTTTCAAACTTTAAGGGTTTTTGTTTGTTTGTTATCATGGGATGTATTTTTAAGTTTTCATATTGTAAACTGCCCTGTGATCTTTGGATGAAGGGCAGTATAGAAGAAACAATAATAATAATAATAATAACAACAACAATAATAATAACAATAATAATAATGATAATGATAATGTGACCCAACTGGCTATTTGTGTCACCTGATCTCTGCTGATTCGGAAGCTGCAGTAGCACCACTTAGCCACTTGTAATGATGGCGCTACAGCACAGCTGAAAACAGACCAGCGATTCCCTCTGGGCTGTTCTGCAAACCATCCCTAAACCTAATTGGTGCCGCCTGTTTTATAAATCTTGTTGCCCAAGATAGTGATTTACTAAAGAGAGATTTTATGGGTAATAACTTATTAAGTATCCAGCCAGCTGCTATCAAGAAAGCAGCTTTCAAGTTTCAACAGCTCCTCCGCTAACAAAACCTGTGTAAGCTGGGGGGAGAGGAATCACCTCAAAAACCAACCCCAGAACTTCTGCAACAAGAATTTAAAAATCTTCAGCCTGGATAAAATGTGCAAATACAAGACATTTGAATGAGTTCTTCCTTTCACACAATTCATTCTGCTTTTGGAAGTCACGACGACAGACAAGGAAGCTATGCAGGATACTGAAGCTCTGCTCCTTGGAAAAGTTACTCAGGACTTCATTTAGCACCAGGCACAGTAAACACCGTTTCAAGCATGTATTTTCAATCATAAGGAATAGCAACCTGCTTTAAAAAAGAGGGGGGGGAATGCTGATATTCTGCAGCAAATACTATACAGTGGAACCTCGGTTGTTGAATGCTTCAGAAGTTGAACATTTTGGCTTTCGAACAGCGACAACCCAGAAGTGAATGCTTCTATTTTCGAATGCATCTCAGAAGTCGAACAGCTTCCAAGGCGCTTTTCTCCATTTTTTCAATGGATTTTGTTGACCGGCAATTGCTTCTCGGTTGTCGAATGTTTCAGAAGTCAAACGGTCTTCCGGAATGGATTAATTTCAACAACCGAGGTTCCACTGTATTCTGAAAGCACACTCAGTTTTCCAAGTGTGGAACCTTAAGTGGTCAAAACAGAACCATCCACACACAATAGGGAGGTATCAACACCCAAATTTCCGGAAGTACGTAACACTTTTAGAGTAAAAGCTTAAGGGAAAAACTGCAGAATTGCCTACTGAGGACTGAGCACGCATTCTTCTGAGAGTATCTGATGACTGCTGGGGCATGGAGTGAATGCAATGAAATATGTTGAAGAGGCTATGGCTAAATAGAAGGAGCCCTGAATAAGAAGCACTTTATATGGCATTTTGTTCCAGGTCCAGTTGTTAATTAACACACCCACCCACCCACCCCCAATATAAGCACACTAAAAACGGCATGACTGTTTTTCACAGGTTGCCACCATTGTGAGAGGGGCTCTAGAGTGCTTCAGGTGGCACATATTAAATCCTACTTGAGTCGTGGGTTTTGCCCTCCTGTGCTGGTATTTCCAGGTTGAAAGTCTGAACCTTTGTGACTAAACCGAAGTGAAAGCTCATGTTTTCATAGTTTGAGTTCACTTGTACGCCTAGAGCCATTTCATACTTGCTTGTAATCCCATCATCATGTACTGCCAAGAATTATATGCCACAGATGTATTACTGGAGAAAAGAATGGTGCAAAACCACCAGTTTGACAATGATGCTGTTTCCTAAAAGCCCTTTATTTCTGCAATAAAACTACCCTGACAATGTTTGCTTGATTTGATAATAGATATGAGAAAAGTGTATGAGAAAAGTGAACTCATACAACTTGGCAAATTTGGCTATAATATATCAGGGATGGGGGAAGAAAATTAAACAATTTCCCGCTTAATTTTTTTTAATTGAACCAATTGAACCACAGGGTTTAAGAGTTGAAAAGAAATCCCAAGGTCATCTACTCCAACCCCTTGCAATGCAGCAAACACAGCTTAAGAACCCCAGACAGTTCACCACCCTACCTCCATGATAAGAAGTTAATCGACATGATATAATGGTAAAAGGAATATCATGGAAAATAATGGATCATCATAAACCAACTAGTATTGGAAATTTATATAGCACAACTGAAAGAAACAAAGGTTTTCAGTCATGTTGCCCATAAAGGTTGCAGCTATATGGACCAATAATCTGACTTTGTTTATGGCAGCTTCCTATGTTTCCCTACACGTTTCCCATACTGGCAGCTCATTCATCACAGTGTTACATACCCCCTTCAACAGCCTTGCTTTGGCCTTCTGCCATACCTGCAGCATCCAAACCAACCTTGAAAGATGTTCCACATGCAGCGCATTGCCGTAATCCAATCTGGAGGAGGTTACCAATGCCTGGACCAATGCCACAACTAAAGCATCCCAATCCAGGAACAGACACAACTGTTGGCACCAGTCAAAGATGGCAGAAGGCACTCCTAGACAATGAAAAGTTTCTACATCCAGTGTCAAACACGTATCCAAGAGCACTTGCCAAGCTATGCACCTGTTCCTCCAGTCAACCCTCACCCAAAACAGGCAATTTTCGAAAACCACTCACCCACATAACCTCCATTGTACTAAGATTCAAAGCTCAGTTTAATTACCCTCATTCAACCCATACAGCTCCTGAGCAGCCACACCTTTCAACAGTCATGAACACAGTCCTTAGTGTGTTCATGACACCATTCTTCAAACTCTGCTCCCAATGGCTTCATGTAGATGATAAACAGCGGGGGGGGGGGGCTGTGCCCTGCAAAACCCTATAGCGTAACTTATCAGGGGCTGAAGAGCACTCTTCAGATACCACTCTCTGGAACCAACCCTGGAGAGAGGAGTGGAGCCACTGCAAAATAGTACCCAGAATACCCATTCCACAAACCTAGTCTGGGAGGATACCATGGTAGGTATTATTAAACCCAACAGTGAAATTTAGGAGAAGCAGCACAGGCGCTCTCCCCTTGTCTTGTGCATTAACTAGCTTACCAATGCCAGGAAGTGTGTGTTATCACCAGCACAGCCTCATTAACTGATCATTGTAATTATTTTGCTTTTATGTTATTACATCACTGTCTGGAGTTTTTTTTTTTTTTGCATTTCATTTTTTCTCCCAATGTTCCCTCCCACACGAACTCTCAACTATATTGTTGGATTTTTTAATGTTTGGAATTGATTTAAATGAATGAAAGAAGCTCCCCTTCATCACACACACAGCCCAACAAGACAATGGCAAAAATCTACCGACAGCATACAAATCAATATAGCTAACCTGATCGAAAACACTCACCCACCCCAATCACAGAGGAAACCAAAGACCACCACAGCCAACCACAAATGAACAATCACACCCTACGCCAACCCCAACCTCTCTCACCGCCAAAGGAGCACAAGCGAACAACAGAGAACCTACACAAACAACGCTGACACCAAATTCTACATATATTAAGTAGAATAAAAACATCACCACCCCACCCCACCCATCTCCCCATCCCACCCACCTCTTTCCCCCTTCTCTTCCTAATGTCTCAACAACCGAAACTGATTTGTAAAAATGTTACAATGGAAAAAATACGAGAGAGACATTGCACACACCTTTGTAAATCAAGAAAATCTTTAATTAAAAATACTTTTTTTAAAAAATGAATGAAAGAATTCCCAGGATGCCTAGATCCAGGTTTGGGACAAACACTCTCTTGGTGAGAGAGCCGCAGCTGAGCTAATCACAAAACATGCAAGAAAGTAAAGCTTGGAAATATAGGTTGATAGACCTTTAAGATATTCCCTTCTAAATTCCTTCCAAAGTTCCCCTTACTTCCCTTAGCAAAGAAAAATAGACAACATGCTTGGTCAGTTAAAAATGTTTACTTGCAAACTCTTCAAAAGTCAGATTCATGTGCTTTTCAATAAAGTAGCAAGAAAAGAAAGGAAGCAAAAGAGTTTCAAAAAGGTAAGAGTTTCTTAATTATTTGTATAGAAACACAAATTATAGAAACACAGTCTAAGCTTGGGACAACCAACCCATACATACTTTCTGATCAGTCACATGGTGCAAGAGAATGAACAAAGGCTTTGGTAACCCTTCCTCCCAAGGTGAGGGGGCGTGACCTAGTTAAGTCTGGCAGAACTGCTTACTCTATGGTCTTAACCCCTTCAGGCATTAACTAGAGCTAAGCATGCTTGTTATATGAGACTGATATTTATCCCACATACTGTATATGTCTGCCAATTTGGAATTACACTTCATGCGCTGGCAAAGTAGACTGCGGCCCACGGTGAATTTATTACTCTTAAAGCAGCCACAAGACACTTTGTTGTTTAAGCTTCAAAAGGCTAACACAGCTACCTCTCTAGGAAAAAAGGCAGTTTTAGTTAGCCTTAACCACTAATGGTTATGCAAGGAGCAACAGTTAAAGCAAATGAAGGTTGATAATGACAATGACATTGTAGCAGATAGAACAGGCATAGGCAAACTCGGCCCTCCAGATGTTTTGGGACTACAATTCCCATCATCCCTGACCACTGGTCCTGTTAGCTAGGGATCATGGGAGTTGTAGTCCCAAAACTTCTGGCGGGCTGAGTTTGCCTATGCCTGAGATAGAAGGAAGGCACATGACACATGCTAGATCTCCAAACTATGTTTTGGAGTGTAGTGCCTGTACTGAACCTCTTGGAAGTAAGTGCAGAAGAGGAAAATCAGAATGCAAACAGATTATCTAAAACAGGGGCCAGCAACCTTTTCCAGCCATGGGCCGGTCCACTGGCCCTCAGACCATGGGGTGGGCCGGACTATATTTCCGGGGGGTGGGGGGGTGAACGAATTCCTATGCCCCACAAATAACCCAGAGATGCATTTTAAATAAAAGCACACATTCTACTCATGTGAAAACACCAGGCAGGCCACACAAACAACCTAGAGATGCATTTTAAATAAAAGGACACATTCTACTCATGTAAAAACACGCTGATTCCCGGACCATCCGCAGGCCGGATTGAGAAGGCGATTGGGCCGCATCCGGCCCATGGGCCTTAGGTTGCCTACCCCTGATCTAAAATGTACTTAACAATACTAGTTTGTTGTTGGAGATGCAGGAAGGCCAAAGTTAACCTTTTCTGCAAATGGTGGGCTTGCTGCTTAATTAAAGAATGCAGTTTTATTTCCAAGTAAATAAAATAATAACTGGTTGTCCTTCTACTCAGTTGACACTGACAGAAAATCTCACATGTACACTATATGAAAGAATATAAACCTCAAGACCCCATCCTTCTTCTCCCCCAACCTTATACTGTACTCAACACTAATGTCTCACAACAAATGCAACTGAGTTGTAAGAAAGACTGTACAACCTGAAAAAAAGAGACGAGGCATGTACTTTTGTAAACCAAGGAATTCTTCAAAAATATTAATAATAAAATAACTGGTTGTTCTTGCAGTCGATCTGGTAATGATTTTGGAATACTTCAGGTGCAGAGCAGTGCATGGGAAACCAACAGGATGCCCTCAACAGACCAAAGGCGGAGAAAAATCTGGGGCTTAATAGTACTGAATAAAATGATATAAACAATTACGGGATGGAAGAATCGACTCAACAGAAACTTTTAGAAATACCGGCTTCCTTTTATCCTTCACTGGACCTGGCATCATACAAGGGAGTCGGTGTTGCTGGATCTTGTAAACATGATGCAATATATTTACTGAATGCATTTTCGCTTATGAATGTGATTATGTAAATGTGATTTTTTATTTGTTTTTGTTTTTTTAGAAAAAGAAAGTCAGAACGAATAGGTGGTTCTCGGGGAGTCGGTTGAACATAGTGATAAGAAGATTATGCTGTTGGGAAACCAAGTAGCAAATGACATAAAAATGTGCATAAGCACTTTTCAAACTCTTTAAGCATTAGCTAGATGAGCAGGATCAGGACTATAGTGGGGGGGGGGGGACCGTCTCCCCGTGTGCCAAAAATAGGAATGTTAAGGGGAATCCTGCTGAATAAGACCTAAGGCTCAACTAGCATCTTGTTCTCAAACTGGCCAACCAGATGCACCTGGGAACCAAGAACACAACAGCACTTTGTTTCCAGCAACTAGTATTCCGTGCGTGTTGCCTTCTGACACTGCTAATGACACTCAGTCATCATGACTAGCGCCCACTGATAGCCTTATCCTCCAGGAATCTGTCTAATCCCCCTTTAAAGGCATCCAGGTTGGTGAATATCAGGGGTATCGGAAAATTCCAATGGAAACAGAAATGGGAGCACAAATTGCCAACGTTTCCTTATTCATCCCATGTCCAGAACAGAATTCAATCCAGTGAGTATAGTCTTCGCAGCTGCCGTTGTTTCCAGTCCATGTGAGATGTAATTGGGTATGTTTTCCTTCCATTTGCATTGTGCGCGCTTTTGCGGGGTAGCGCAGCAGCAGCAAAAGATGGCGCCTTTTGCTGCTGTGGTGCCTGGCAGACCAGCTGACTGCAGCCAGGCAGGTGGAGTTGCTAGGTGCCAAAAGCGGGCGCCCAGACATCGCCATCCAGACGCAAAAGGGCAACTGCCAGTTGCGAAATGTGACTGGCGCCCAGCTAATTTCGAATGTTGCTTGGGACTACAACTCCAATCATCCCTGGCTGCTAGCTGGCTGGGGCTGGTGGGAGTTGGAGTCCAGCAGCATTGAGAGAGAGTACCGCATTGGCTACTCCTGCTGCTCTAAGCCAATAGCTTTTGAAATATAAGGATCACATCCCTAGGGATGGGTAGTAGGAATGCAGGGAATACACGACATCAATTCTTATCCTACTTCACAACACTCCAGTTAATCAATGCCAAACAGAGCGCTGCATCACATTCCTCTCTTGCACGCTGATCACAGAACTAGAGCCGCATTACCTTTTCTCAGAAGTGGAGTCACTAATGCCAAATTGATTTCACAATGGGTGAACAGCAAGCTTTTCTCCCATGAAACACACACACACACACACACACACACACTTTTTAAATTTCCCTGATTCACCCGGTAATGAGACAAACTTATTTCTGGACGTTTTGTTTATAACCAAATGGCACATTCTAATCCCAAACTCCTGTTTTTCTTATAACAGCATATGCACACACACACACACACACACACACACATATATGTATATGTATATGTTTATGTATATGTATATGTATATGTATATTAGAAAGGGTAGTAGAAAGGGGTAGGAGGAAGGAGTATTTTCAAACACCCACTTTCAGGCACTGAACTTCCAACAATGCCACGTTTAGCCAACACATTACACCTTATCCTAAATTGCTATTCAACAAACTGTATTCAATTTCAACTACAAAGGCAAGTTTGATTCTTGTAAAAGCGAATTGCCCTTGTAAGTAATCACAGGGTTCTTGAATCGCGTTCTTCAAATTAAGGGATGGATTCACCTCTGCAGGCCGTCTTATACCACCACGGCAGAGCGTGCTCCCAAACAGCACGTCTTTCTAGGTTTGTCTGCCCCCTCCTCACAACTTTCATTTTTAATTGGCATATGATCCAAGCAACTGCAACCAAGGCTAATCCAATAAACGAAAGTGACTAGCAGCATTTCAAAGAGTTCATTAGCACTGGTAACCCTACTTAAATGGGCAGATGAGCTCATTAGATCTCAGGAGTGGTTGCTATCAAGAACAGAAGTGCTGTTTTTCTCATCCCAAATTGTGCAAGTGTCAATTATTGTTAATTTATGGAACAAAGAACATAAGCAGAGTCCTCCTGGATCAGGCCAAAGTCCATCAAGTTATAAAATAGAATATCATAGAATCATATAGTGAGAAAGGACCAATCGCCTGCAATGCAGGAATCTTTTGCCCAACGTGGGGCTCAAACCTATGACCCTGAGCTTGAGTCTCATGCTCTACCAACTGAGCTGTACTCCAGTACTCTATTCTCACAAAAGCCAGCTAGATGCCCATGGGAAGCCCACAAGCAGGACGTGATTGCAACAGTGCTCTCCCTAATTGCAATTTCCAAAAACTGGTGTTCACAGAGGCATACTTCCTCCAACAGCGGAGGCTGAGAATACCTGTTGTGGCTAGTAGCCACTGGTAGACTTATCCTCCATGAAATTGTTTGCTCTGCTCTTGAAGCCATCCAAGTTGGTGGCCACCACTACCCACTGCGGGATGCAACCTGGTCCACGTGACAACTGCTCTGTGAGGCAAGACGTTATGCCACACTCATAGTTTAGAGATGGATGCAAATGAGCCACACAAAGCCTCAGGTCACAAGGGTGATTTAGAAACCTTTGGTTTCCACTTTTGCTTCACCGCAGCTCACTGTGGCATCTGAACTAACTAAACTATGGTTAACAAGCCAATCTGAAACCACTGTTTAAATCATTAATCCAGGGATGGGGAACAGGTTGTTGGACTCTTGTTCCCATCAACCCCAGCCAAAATGGCCCACGGTGAGGGATTTTGTAGCCCAACAATATCTGGAGGGTCACAGTTTCTCCACTCCTGCATAAAATAGAGTTTGCTACAAAAACAATGAGATGTGGCCAAGCAAAAAACGTAAGTGAAGGCTTCCTAACTCCCCTCCACAGGCATGCTGGACAAACAGGGGAATGTGCAAGCCTGAGGCTTATTGCAACTCACTCGCCTTATGCTAAACCATGGTTCAATGTAACATCCAAACTGGGCTAATAACTGCCATGCTTCAAACTCTGGTTTTGAATTGCAGTGAAGCAGGAATTGCTGCTGGCTTAAATGTAAGCCTGGCAGGAAAAATGCTCAGTTCAGAAGAGATGGAGTGGCAGGGAGGCATACCTGATCCTGCCATCTGCTCCCAATTGCTTAAGGGTGGTCATGAAATCAGCAGCATCCTGCATGCACTGAATCCAAGCCCAAGGCTGCCTTAGTTTGTGCCCTTGCCCTTAGTTAACCACTAATCTCTGCCCCTGTGCACTACTAATGAAAGAAAGGGAGTGAGTCAGACTTCCTTGACCAAGCACATACACACTCTAAAATTTATCCAAAACATCCATACATTAAGGGTTGAATAAGACCAGACAGACAGGAGGAGAGGCATCGTCAAATTTCCTGTGTTTGTGCCATTTCCCCAATCTAAGTTACTCCCCCAAAGCTGCTATTTGCCCTCTAGGGTGAAGTATGCAAGCATCATCCAGGTGGCAAATCAACATGAGTTGTAAATCCTTTAACATCTGCAAATAAGCAATTAAATAAAATGTCATCTACTAGTCAAGGTGATTATTATACCAACCGTAGACAATATAGGTTAGCTATCTATTCAGTCTTAATTTGATATTTGGAGACAGGAATATCAGTGCAGTTACAAATATTTCTAACTTCACTGATAATACAGAGGCTAGCAGAATCTTGTCTTAGTGTTATCATCTTCTATTAGTTCAGCTGTGATCGCCTTTAATAGTTCTCTCTAGACATCCCAGTATTGCAAGACATTTCTGGAAGCCAAGTAGGAAAAACAGAAAATAGAAGCTGCAGAAATAATTACTCAACTTCCTTTCTGACCTATGACATTTGTAATTCAAAGCCTTAAAGGCTGCTTAACAGAAAACAAATTGTGTCTAAAATACTGAGTCAAAACAGAGTTCCATAGAACTCGAATAATACTTGACACTGAATGACTCAAATGCCGAGTTGCTCAATAGGTTCTAAGGTCTCACCCTGATAGTGCAATGCTGTGGTGTATTATGCAAGGCAAAGAATGGGCAGGATTGTGCTCCCAATGCAGCATATTTCATGGCCCAGCTCCCAGGCCCCTCTCATCAAGGAACCAAAGGTTTTGGACGGCACCAGTTAGTTAGCTGCTACTTGCAGTCTCCCCTCCTTCCAAGTCTTCTGTTGCACGCAGAGAATTCAGGAAAATGGACTAGTCTATTACATTGTGCTACCGGTAGGTAGAGGGAGTAGCCTAATGGGACCACACCAGTCCTGATAGCTGCATGAGCTGTCAGTGAGCTAATGGGCCCAATTCAAGGTGTTAGAACTAGCATACAAGGCCCCAAATGGCTTGGGACTCCCAACTACCTAAAACAGCACCTTCCCCAATTTCAACCATCCTGGACGTTATGATCGGCAGGTGAGGCCTTGTAGGTGCAGCTGCCACTGAGGGCTGCCTGACTGGTGCTGACCCCTGACAGAGACTTTTCAGCAGCTGCTCCCCATTTGCGGAATGCTTTCCCTAGTGAGGAGTGTCTATCTCCCTCACTGACTTTCATGAAGAACATGCACATTCAAGCTGGCAGACTCTGGTGTCAGTTGCAGCAAAAGCCTGTTCCCTGTTGGAATCCAAGTAGGTATGACACCCATTTTTCCAAAGCAATTTCCCCATACAGAATACAAGCTTAATGTAATTTTCACAAATATATGCACTTTTGTATCTATTACTTGGCTTGAGAACAGCACTACAAAATTTGGAGACGTGAGAATTTCAAAGAACAGCAGAGTTTCGGTTCGCATACTGTTTCATACAGTGTGATTTCCCTTAAAATATGAACCAAATTGAATTTCTCCCGACCCTTCACACAGGCATTTCCCTTCCTGGAACTATATTGATCCTCTGACATAACCCTGAAAACTACTAAACCGGAAGCTGTACTATTGCTCAAAGAACAGGAGGAGATTTGAGTCTGGCTGTTGCAAATATGGTCTGAGATCTTACACAAAGAAAAAGTTCTTCAATGGTCTGAGTTTTCCCCACTGATGACCTGCAATGAGTCAACAGCACAGACAAAGGCACACATGCTTCCAGGGAAGATTAGGTGCATAGACTTGACTGGGTTTTACTTAATTGTGTGATAAATGGGAGTCACAGACCATTCATACAATGCTGATTCTCAGAAACAACCTAGCCCAGCAATCTCTCTACAAAACGTTGAGTTCACAGCTTGCGCTACAAACTGTTTCCACCTTCTTAGAAAAGCTTTTCTCTCTGTGGTTGAACAAGAGCCAAGATTTCCTGAAGGACAGGTGGAATTTTAATCTCCAGGGATTGTGCATCTATTTTTGGGTCCTGCTAGGGAAGGGTTGCCACTGTCAATAGAGGGGATCCCTAGAAATCTGATTAAGGTTTTGGAACAAAGACAGCTTTGCAGCAGGAAACTGTGCATTTTAAAGTGACTTGGTCGCAGGCACCAGATGGGACAAGGTTGTGGAATCAGCTTTCCCTTTATCCCAGGGAACCAAGATTCCAACCACCGGCTCTGTTCCACATGCTCTCTTTTTTACTGCTTGTCATTGCAAGTTGGAACTAGCTTAATAGCTTAATCATACAGGCATTTCTGTAACATTCATGAGTGACTGCTTTCCTAAGAACATTCTAAAGAAATCACAATATCCGTAACCAGCCACAGGCAAGTCACCAAAACAAGAGATGTCTCACTGAGGAGTCTAATAATCCTCGATCCCTATCACACTGGCATCAGCTGCAGCAAAATGAACACACACTGTTTTCCGAAAGTATTTGAAGAAAGAAAGAAAGAAAGAAAGAAAGAAAGAAAGAAAGAAAGAAAACTTGGAAGGTATAAAAATGGAAACAATAAAAGTTCAAAGATGGAACTGCTTTAAAGGATGAACTTCAGAAATTGTTGTTTAGTCATTTAGCCGTGTCTGACTCTTCATGACCCCATGGACCAGAGCACGCCAGGCACTCCTGTCTTCCACTGCCTCCCGCAGTTTGGTCAGACTCATGTTGGTAGCTTCAAGAACACTGTCCAACCATCTTGTCCTCTGTCGTTCCCTTCTCCTTGTGCCCTCCATCTTTCCCAACATCAGGGTCTTTTCCAGGGAGTCTTCTCTTCTCATGAGGTGGCCAAAGTACTGGAGCCTCAGCTTCAGGATCTGTCCTTCCAGTGAGCACTCAGGGCTCATTTCCTTCAGAATGGATAGGTTTGATCTTCTTGCAGTCCATGGGACTCTCAAGAGTCTCCTCCAGCACCATAATTCAAAAGAATCAATTCTTCGGCGATCAGCCTTCTTTATGGTTCAGCTCTCACTTCTGTACATCACTATTGGGAAAACCATAGCTTTTAACTATACGGAACTTCAGAAATAAAAGATAAAAATACAGAAAGTTGTCTTATACCAAGCAGTGAAGAACTAACCTTGGCTACAGCTCATAGTTAGCGAAGAGAGAGCTGAACCACAAATCCTGGTTTGGACAACGTGCCAAGCTGAGCTCAGTGTGGAGCAGGAGCAAACACAACTGGGGAGGAGCAAACTGGTTGCGAACTCATCTCCAGGCATTCCCACACATTTGCCCAGACCTGCTCAGCCAAAGATTGGGTTTACTGTGTCTTGTGAACCAGGCTGGTACATCAGGGATTTAAGATGGGACCTTTGGCATGCAAACATCTGCTCTGCATATGTACTATGGATCCTGCAGAACATGAACCTTGTTCTCTCCAGGGATAGTCTGACAAGTTTAACCATTACAGCACCACACACCCACTACTATGAGAGAGGAACTGGCTGAAATCATGTAGACAAAGTCTGTGAACACACCATATATTTAAAGCACATGACCCCCAAAGAATGCTGGAAACTGTGCTCTGTGATGGGTAAACTGTAAGTTCCAGTATTCTTTGGGGGCAAGCATGAGTTTTGAAAGTGTACTGCATATGCAGCCTAAATCCTTATATGCATGTACTAAAAAAAAAGAATCATAGAATCATAGAGTTGGAAGAGACCACAAGGGCCATCCAGTCCAACCCCCTGCCAAGCAGGAAACACCATCAAAGCATTCCTGACAGATGGCTGTCAAGCCTCTGCTTAAAGACCTCCAAAGAAGGAGACTCCACCACAAGACAGATGTAGGAACTTTTCTTTTGCTTCCCTGCCTAGTCACCAAGAGGCAGTTCTTTCTTTTCAAAGGCAACAAGGCTACAACCAATTTACAAGTTGTTTTAGGTTTAAAAATACTCAAGGTTGATTCTGAAGAGGCGTATCACAAGACTACGTTCCACTAATGTCCTGTTCACAAAAAATGTGTAGCAGTTCAAATTTCAAGACAGTAGGCTATAATGCCCCTTGAGCTTCTTCAAACCTTTGACCTACCCTTCCTTCCTTTCACAATAATGAGAGCATAACATGATCTGGTATAGAGCTTCTCTCTCTCTCTCTCTCTCTATATATATATATATATATAAATTTAAGTACTCTATAAAACAATATAATCAGATTATAACATGAGCAAAGCATGCTTTAGCTTAGATTTAAACAAACAAGCCCAATACTTTTAAGGTAAATAATAACAGGCTTACAACAAACACTCCTATTATTTGATACTCAGCTTCTGATAAGCTGATAAACTGAGCAACCTGGGACCTTCTGAATGCAAGGCATGCTCTCAACCCATGGAGCTATTGAGCCATTGCTTATAATTGCTATAATACGTTTGTTATAGTTGCTGTAATATACTTCATAGGGCATCAAGTGGGTTCAGAAGGCAGAACGAGCAGACCATGGCAACACAAGCCAAAGGCAGGAGTGGGAATTGTAAAGATATCCATTCCTTGCAACACAAAGGTCTGTCACACCTTGCCACAATAAACGTTAAGGCAACCTGAGCACGAGAAATACGATTCAGTTCCCATTGAAAGGCATTTAACTCAGACCTTCCAAAGCAGTAGGTATTTTGTGTTTTCCTACTGTAAAGTGCCCTGTGATCTTCGGATGAAGGGCATTATATAAATTTTAATAATAATAATAATAATAATAATAATAATAATAATAATAATAATAACAAAACACAGACATCTTTCAAAATCCGCATGCCTCCAAATTCTGAAATGCATTTCTCCAGCCAAGTAAAATGCATATATATAAATGAAAACAACATACAAAAATGTATTGGGGGTTTAAAAAAAGGATGCAAAAACTGGATTGTATCAGGGGAAACTGCTTTGCAAAAAATGTGCATACAAACATATGCATTTTAAGAGAAATATGTACTAAAATGCTGGTGAATTTTCTTGAGGACTAAAAAAAAAATAGTAATCTGAAGTGGAAATATGGAGAACTGAACTAAAGTCTGGAAAAAGAGAGAAACCAAAATGGACAGTTTTGTCCCTCCCTACTTTGTGTCACCAAGAAAACAATGCGCTGCAATGGAAGGATCCTGACCACAAGAGGTGTGTTCCTGACTCTGCATCCTGAACTTCCTGGTCTGACCTTCAGGTTGCTACTAGCCCTACGACTTGAAGATAGAGCTGTCTCAGTCTAGAATTAATTATAGGGTTGTCTCATATGCAACAAAAAAGGGGGGAAAGAAAACAATGAAACAGGAGCAGCTCAGATATAATTTCCTCCCATTCATTTTGAAAGTGTCGCACACAAACCTTTTATTCCAGTGAATTACATTGAAAGGCTGTGCAAAAATTAAAAATTGCCATTTGGTGGCAGAGCATACCCTTTGCTTGTAGGAGGTTGCAGGTTCAACTCCCTGGCATCATCAGTGATGTGGAAGGGCCATAGCTCAGTGGTGGAACATCTGTTTTGCATGCATAAAGTCCCAGGTTCAATCCCTGGCATCTCCAGGTAGAGATGGGAATGTAGATGCCTAGAAACTCGAAAAGCCACTGCCAGCCACTGTAAACAATACTGGCCTGACTCTGTATATGACAGCTTCCTATGTTCCTATGGCCAGGTCACATGTTATGGAAATGACCTTTGCCTAACGCCCTGCAGAATTACTGCAATAAAACTGGCTAATGGTCTGAACTGGTGACTCTGGGGATGTTTTATTTAGAACATACATCAGTTGATGGGTCAGAACCCACAAATGGGCCGCACCACCAACTTAAGATGGGCCTCCTTGCTGTCACAGAATCATAGAATCAAAAGGGATCCTGAGGGTCATCTAGTCCAAACCTCTGTAATGCAGGAATCTCAACTAAAGCATCCAAGACAGATGGCCATCCAACCTCTGCTTAAAAACCTCCAAGGAAGGAGACGTCTGCCACCTCTTGTTGGGAGTTGTTCCACTGTCGAACAGCTCTTACTGTCCGAAAGTTCTTCCTGATGTTTCGTTGGAATCTCCATTGGTTTGGGTCCTAGGCTGCCTCCAGAGCAGGATAAAACAAGCTTGCTGTCAGAGGAGGACAGGGTGCCCCACAGACAGGAGAATTTCAGCAGAATTTCACACCTGCACAACAAGAAGCGCCTAAACAAAAATCCTCTATGTGGCATTTAGCAGCAGCCAATGTGGTGTCCTCTAGAGTTTGCTGAACTCCAACTACCATCAGCCACAGCTAGCATGGAGAATGGTCCAAGAGTCATGGGAGTTGTAGTCCAACCACATTGGTCATCCCTGAATTAGATGGTAAAGGAGTCTTGTCCTCCTTTGCATTCTGGTCACCTTAGAAGCCGCATTCCGCCCAACCTGGTGGCCTCCAGACATTTTGGTCTACCTGGGACCAGGTTGGGGAAGGTTGCCCAAAAAGCAGGTAGGCACAAATGGCTCAAAAAACTGTGGGTCCCACGAGGTGGCTGAACAACAGCTGGATGGGACTAGCTATCGTTTGCTTTCCCACACACCTGTGAATCTGAGCACTTTGTCAATTTGTCACCTGGGTTGAAATCAATTCTCTGTCCACAGTGCTACAATTGCCTCATTAGAAACTTAGGGGTGTGGTTTTTGTTTAGTATCAAGAGATTCAGATTTGCAAGAAAAATATACCTGTACAAAAGCACAAACGTGGCATAGACTGGAGGAAACAAAATACTTTACTGCCACAGCAATTTATAATTTGCTGCACCAGACCATTAGTACAGCTGTGATGCCTCAATCAATATATCAAACTACCATCAGGAAACACACCTTCATGTTAACTTTAGACAGATATTACAACAGCACTGCAGACAGATAGCCTCAAATGCTTGCAACACCGTGTCAATAACAATCTAGTCTGGCACCACAAATATTTCCTATAAGCACTGTTCGCTTATGGAGAGACAAACCCCTCCCCCCTTTTTTTGAGAGAGGCTTATGTTGTCTAGCATAAATCTTGCAATTAGGAGGGTTTAGCTCCAGATTAGCTGAGAAAGCTACTCACACGACTATGGCAAGGAAGAAAGGGGTGTGTGTGTGTGTGTTAAGAAGAAAGCTGGTGCACACATTGTATTTGCATTTTATACAATTGATTTAAAAAGAAAAAGTAGATCAGATTTTTAAATAAATAAAAAATCAAGTCTCGCTTTTTGAAGTATCAGTTATATTGTGTCACTTTCAAAAAGCAATTGAAAGTGGCCTGGATTTTTAATATAAACATGCTATATATGCAAGCATCTCTTCAAACCTATTTAATAATCTGAACAAATTAAAGACTATTTTTTTCTATGTTAAGAAAAGCACAAATGTTGGTTAAAAAATATCTGACGTCTAAGGTCAAGTGCTATGAATCAGATATCATAGGTCTTGCGCTGAATTTCTCATTGTAGCCTAAAAATGAGTATTTCCAACTATCCAGTTCCGCATGCCACACATTAAGAAGGATGGAGACAAACTGGAACAGGTTCGAAGGAGGGCAACAAATACGATCGCTGGTATGGAAAACAGTCCTAAGAAAACTGGGTATGTTTAGCCTGGAAAAGAAGAGGGGCCATGATAGTAGCTGCATATAGAATTGAGATGACTCAAATGGTGGACCATGATACTCTTCATCTTGGTCATGGGTTCGAGCTCCACGTTGGGTGAAAGATTCCTGCATTGCAGGGGGTTGGACTAGATGACCCACGTGGTCCCTTCCAACTCTACGAATCTACGATTCTGACTCTTGAGAAAAGTGATGCTTCCTTTCCAACTGCTTGCATACACTCAGGATATTTTTATACTTTGAAAATCGCAGGGTGCCCTTCAAGCACTCTACGGCTGGCAAGAAAGAGCATGTGTTGCCAGAAAGTGTGGTGGGGGAAATAAGACCTCCTCTTATGATGGAAAGCCAAGTGTGCTACAGCCAGAAACCAGAGTTCATGGAACTTTCACAATGTGCAGGCGATAAATCCTTTCATATTATTAGAATAACTGGACAAAGGGACGCATTATACCCTCGGCTGCGCAGCAGGGACATAAAATAGCACAAACTCTTTTCTAAATGAACTTCCAAATCCGGGGTGGGGGGCAGGGAGGAACTAACAGATCATCTTCCTCCTTTAGAAGCTTCTCTGTCTGAGACTCCAAGGGATGGGAAGTGACTGGTGGCAATGGCGGTCGAGGGCAGAAGAGCTTATGGCGAAGTTCTTAGCTTCTGTTTTATTCAGAGTACAGTAAGAGAGTCTCAAAAGGAGTAGCAAAGGGGGAAACGCCTAAAAAAACCTCCAGAGTTATTAAGTATTTGGGTGCCAATGATATGGTAGCTTCTGCGCAGAAAACGCACTGGTGACTTCTTTGTGGTCTGGTGCAACTGATAATATATATATAGAAGTCTAATTACAATCCAGTGCATGTTTACTTAAAGGTAAATAGTGTGTTCAATAAGTCCTACTCTGAGGTAACTGTGCACAGAATTACAGCCTAAAGAGCCCCCCCTCACTTCTTCATATACACCCACTGAGAAAGAGGACCACCCCAAATGAAATATCCCAGAATCCTCCTCTTCTTCGTTTTCCCACAATTCCTTGCAAGCCAAGACCCAATAGTTCCATCCCTCAGTTACTTCTCATTTCTTGATCCCAAAAGTATGCATACTATAATTTTATGCAAGGGCTATTGCTGCTTTTCTTCAGTTGCAGCAAGAGATAAAACTCAGTGGTGTGGCCCAATAAACTGTGAAGGCCCGAGGCTCTTGCTTTTCCTCTTTCTTTTGGCACCTGCTGGGAACTCTCCCATTTGCTTAAGGGGCAGCCGGCCAGTCAAAATAAAGCATTGCTCTGATGTAGGTCAGCGAAAAAGGGGGTGCCAGAAAAGCTGATACAGTGTAAAAAGAACCCACATCACTTTAATACAACTTAAGTAAACAAAGCTGTGGCAGAGAGGGCAGCTTAAATCAAAGCAGGCCTCCTGCCCAGACATTGTGCGATGGAGCTGGTGGTGGTGGTGATGAAGGGGAGGTTAATGTGAGCGTGTATGAAACAGCACATTAATGTCAGCATATTCAGTATTTTGATCAAATAAAACTAAATGTGAACAACTGCACCAAGTGCTTGTCAGCAGTCCTAGTGACTTGACACTCAGTGGACGTAAAGAATCTGACTGGAAAATGAGAGTAGATGACGCCCGCACCATGTATTTAATACACTTTCATAACACTTTAAGAGTCATGTAGAATCCCGGGAACCGTAGTTTGTTAAGAGTGCTGGGAATTGCAGCTCTGTGGTGTCTGCACCCTTAACAAACTACAGTTCCCAGGATTCTTTCGTGGAACGCGTTAACCGTTGCACTGGGTATAAGAACACTTTCAATGGATGTGACCCTAGGTTTACTTTTTATTGAGCATTCAGGGAAAATGCTGCCTGTGTATTTTTCTCTAAAGTCCACACATTAAAGCACCATGATGCCACTTTAAACAGTCATGGCTTTCCCCAAATAATTCTGGGAGCTGTAGTTTGTTAAGGGTGCCGACAGCTGTTAGGAGGCTCCTATTCCCTCACAGAGCTACAGTTTCGAGAGTTCCCTGAGAACAGGTCTTGGCTATTAAACCACTCTGAGAAATGTAGCTCTCCTAGGGAAACAGGGTCTTCCTAACAACTCTTAGGACCATTAACAAACTACAGATCCCAGAATGAGATTTGGTGCCAGGCAACTACTTTTCTATTTTTTTCAGGCTCTTTAATTCAATAGCTACTAATAATCATGATGGCCCTATACTATCTTCAGAGGAGGCAAACCTCAGAAAACCAGTTTCGGGGGAACAACAGCAAGAGAGGTCAAGTTGCATTGCCCTCATTTCCAGCTGGGTGAGACAGCTCTTCGGTCTGATCCTGAGGGACTCTAATAATGTTAACCGTGTGTGTGTGTGTGTGTGTCCCTGGTTTTATGCTCCTCATGTTGATTTTGCTCTTTTTCTGTATATTTCTAGCAGTTTTTATTGCATGTTAAAATTTTGTAGGCCTCCCTGCGAATTTTACCGAAGGGCAGGCTACAAATCACTACACTAAATAAATAAATTCTGGTTTGGAGGCAGGCTGTGGTTTGTGCAAAGGATGGTTTGCTTGGTTTGGATGCCACGGCATCCTGTAATTACCACAGGCCAGAATGTAGAACTGTAGGGATCTGCCTTATACTGAGTCAGACCACAGATCCGTCTAGCTCTGCGCTGACCACAGCAAAGATTGCAAACCTGTGGTACTTCAGAAGTTGTTGGCCTACAACTCCCATCAGCCCACCTTGCCTGGCCAATGATCAGGGATGATGGAAGTTGTAGCCCACAAAAATGCTCTCCGCAGGGAAGCTTACCTGGGGCCTTCATTACGTATCTTTATGTGCCAAGCGAAAACATTTCTCTATAACCAGCCCCTGGGCTGATTAACATTGTAAATGTGCTTGTGAGATGGGGGGACTTGTTGGTTGGTTTTGGTTTTATTATGTATTTTGTGTTCTCATTTTGTATTTTATGTCGTGAACCTCCCTGTGATCTCTGGAAGAAGGGCAGTATACAAAATTTAAAATAAATAAATAATAATAAATAACAAACTTTGGAGAGGCACAAGGTCCCTATCCATAATCTGCACTCCAATCAGTGTAAAGTCAGCTGTTCACAGTCTCGGGTAGGAGACTCTTCCAACACTTCTTGGAGAGCCTGGGGACCTTCTGTAAACAATACACTCTATCATCAAGCTATGGTCGTTCCAGTGCACAAAAAGAGAGAAGAAATTCAAGACGTCCAAAAAAAAGTAACTGTGCCCAAACCATTCTGTGTGTATTGAATCAGCGTCTCTCCATATATAAAACCTAAAGAGTAATTTAAAAAAGAAGAAGAAGAAGAAATGCTGGACAATGTGGTGAAGGAGATTACCGGTAACTATTCTTAAATGGAGTACAGTATAGGAATATCTTTCAGATGGGCATAGGGTTGTAATGCAATAACAACAACAACAACAACAACAATGGTATCTGAAGAAGTGTGCATGCACACGAAAGCTCATACCAAGAACAAACTTAGTTGGTCTCTAAGGTGCTACTGGAAAGAATTTTTTATTTTGTTAATAACAATAATGTCACATAACAATAATGTCATATTCGAAACAAAATGGAAAATTCTTGCCAGTAGCACCTTAGAGACCAACTGAGTTTGTTCTTGGTATGAGCTTTCGTGTGCATGCACACTTCTTCAGATACACAGATATCTTCAGATATCTGTGCATACAGATAATGTCATATGCACACCATTTCTTTCCCCTAAATAATCCTGTCTTTGTTAAGGGTGCTGGGAACTGTAGCTATGGAGGCAAGCTTCAGTTCCCAGGGTTATTTTGGGGGGGGGGGGAGTACCATATTTTCCGGCGTATAAGACGACCCCAACTTTTCCAGTTAAAATATAGAGTTTGAGATATACTCGACTGCAGATTCTCCACTCAGCGTATAAAACGAACCCCGACTTTTGAGAAGATTTTCCTGGATTAAAAAGTAGTCTTATACGCCAGAATATACAGTGATATGCTTTTAAATGGTGTGGATGTGACCCATGTCTCAATATTTTCCTGCATATTAAATCTGCACACTTAATGGGAGGGGGTAGGGTGTGAGAGGGAGGGAGGGGAGGAGGGGAAGGGGGGAAACGTAATTGGCTGTATTGTTGATAATTTGGATGGATTTTGAATTTCTTTAATAATTTTTTTTTTAATCTGCACACTTAACAATAAGCAATTCTCCAAAAGAAATCTGAGATACTTTGCCTTTTCCCATTTTTGGCACTGAGCAGACCAGCCTTGGCATTGCTCCACCGTGAGTTATCCATCCATCAGACAACTCTTTTTAACATTTTGATTCCATCAGGTAAAATCTGACAGTTACAGAAGTCAAGCAGGAATGCAACAAGAGGAGTCAAAATTCTAAACCGATAACTTTGGCACAGACAACCCCTTTTAATATTTGACTCTCCTAACCTGGCTCTTCCCATTAATACCCTGCCCTGTGTTTAAACCTCCAGGCTGATTTGGCCGTGCAGGGCATGTGATAGACCAGCCACAAAGCAGCTCAATAAATGACAATGAGTCTCTGTAGTTGATGAAGTGAACTTTCGGCACCGCTCACCAGTAACTCTTTATAAGGAGGTAATCTTTAAAATTCATTATTAAGGTCAATCAAAGGACTGCACACCATGGTGAACAGCACAGCACGCAGCTATCCAGAACATGGAGTTTTGGACGATTAAATTGTTTACTGCAACTCAAATTGCAGTGCAGCGAGATGCAAGACATTCAGTGCCCACGCAAGGGGGTGAGGAAGGGATCGGTTTCCCCAGACTGCACTTTTAAGCCAGTCTCTGAACTCTTCTCGGGTTCTTCCACAGACTTTTATGCACCTTTCATTTCCAAGAGAATTTTTAATCAGATTATCCCAACAGGATCTCTGGTTAAAATAACAAAATTCCACATTGTTTGGGCATGAATTGCCTGGGCATAAATCAAGATGACTGGGAAACATATTTTTCCATGCCGTATCAAATGTGGTACTCTCTCTCTCTCTCTCATGGACAACAACAACATGGAACCCTACACCCTTTTTTATATCAAGCTCTTTTTGGGAGGCACAAGAGGAGGAGGAGGAAGTGTAGTCAAAGGGCACGGAAAGAGCATGCACTGTCCCCTCCAAGGCCAAACTACATGTGACCTTAAATGCATAGTTCTGTCCCCACCCTCCAAGATCTGACAGGGTTCTGGATCAGTGGTACAGAATCTGCTTTCCATGCAGGTGGTCTCAGTTTCATTCCCCAGCATCTTCCAGTCTGAAACCATGGATAATCACTTTATTTATTTTAATTGAAATCACTTTAATAAAATATAAATATTTTAAAAAGTACCGGTAATGAGACATGGAGTGATATACGGTACATGTATGCAGGAAAGTGCCGCCAGGCTTGGAATTTCCTGTGTCCTTAACTAAAGGGCACTGTGGAACTGCTGGGTTTGTTGGTTTGTTTGTTTTTTGTGGCCACATCCAAGTTGATCCAGTGAACCAGGTTTTGCATGCAGCATGAAAATTTGCTGAGTAGACAAAATCCTTGCAATGAAGGCACCAGTGCATTTTTGCATACAGGGCCCTACACATGCCAGGGCACTGTGTGCCAGCTGTGTTTATTCATATGGCACAGCCTCACACATGGAGCCTTCTGTTTAGAGTTGCCAACATACTTTTTTGGGCAGAGCTCCTGTGCCTTTAACAGCATCATGACAAGCAGGAAAAAAAGTTGGCACCCTTCATCTGCTATTCCTATAGTTCCACTGAAACGGGGTTAGATTTATGGCCTCAATACATCGAAGGAATAGGCCACAACAGGCTATAGCCACCAGGAATCTTAATACATGCCCACTTCCTCAAATTGTTTCAAACATCAATTAAAGTAGTCTTAAATAAAGGTGGTTCAGTGTAACTGCGGCAATGAATCAGGTTGACAACTTTCATTATTTTCCCCTTAACACTGCAGGCTTAAACAAACAATGAAAGCATAGAAAATGTTACAAATGTGCTATATTTCAAAAGCAAACCAGAGCAGAGCTCCTGGCTTGTCAGGTTGTTATTTATTCAAGGTTCCACGTTAATTAGCCCCATTTGCCATCTGTATCAAGATGTTGACGATCAGGGTTTGTTTATCATTTAATCTTTCTATGCATCAATTATTGTTGCTGTTGTTTAACTAAATACCATACTGTATTTCGTACTGGAGCAAGCCTCCCAGATTCATCCTTCTGGCTAAAGGGGGGTGGGGAAGAGTCGATAATTGCATTAAACCTTTGCTGGAGTATAGAATTAATGGTTGGGAACAGGTTCTACTGCAAAAACAAGGAGTTGCAAATTAGAGCATCTATAATCTTGGCGATAATGAGATAAGTCACGTTCTATTTGCTTAAAGTAATAGCAGCCACCCATTGCAATGCTGGTATCCTTCCTCCCCCCCCCCCAGGCAAAATTACAGAACTGGCGATGGACTTCACCCCTCCAGACTGCAGGTGGTGCATTCCAGTTTTAATGCACCTCCATATAAAGAACTCCCTGCAGTTAGGAAACTCTCGGAGCAAAGATACGGGTCCTAGCCTAATTTTTTGGCCTGCTGAGCTGGTTTACTGTTTGCAGGGGTGCATTAAAAAATATGAGCACCCAGCTGCAGGCTGAAGTGGTACAGCCCATTCTGCAATCTCGTCCTGATGCAAGTCTAGACAGGCAATGAGTTCTTCAGCCCACCTCCTCAATGCAAACCAAAGCAGAGGATTTGATAGAGCTTCTTCTCCTCCTCTGCTGCTCACTTCAGGACACATGCAAAGAGCTCTTTATCCACAGCCACTTAAGCTGTCACAGGAGAGAACTTCAGTATGGTTTGTATTTTGACGAGAAACTACCGGTACCTAATTTGCAGTACTCGAACCAATACTGAAGCAAATTAAAACAATTATCCTTTGAAATTCACACGTCTCTGAATTTTGCAATGCAGCTCTCCAACCGATGTGTACAAAAATCCATACATTAGGGGGAAAAGTGCATAAAAAATGCACACATTGGTGAGAGTGATGTGCAAAAAAAAAGCATTACATGGTGGGGGCAAATGGTTATAAAAAAAAAGCTTGGAATGGTCAAAACTGCAGGCAAAAATATGTTTATTGCAGGAAATGTAAAAAATAAAATAAAATATTGAGCAATAATTGCAAATTGCTGCAGAAACAAAGAGAACTGAATTTAAGATTGAAAAAGTGAGAAACTGAGAGAAACCACAGTTGATAGATGTGTATGCCCCTAGCTTATGGCAGGCTATGGGGCAGAGGAGAAACAAACAGCCATGCAGCAATAAAACTGCTAGCACATTTGCAAAGCCTCCTTCCACCTGCCTTGCTTCACCCTCTAGTCTTTGCTTCTCAATTTGTATTCTACTGTGGCTTGTTTTATTGATTAGTTTAGAAATTGTTTATTGTAAATGTTGGGTGGGTTTCTGTTTAACTTTTATATGTTGATATTATTTTGTATTACTCTAATTGCTGAATGTTACTTTTTGATGTAGGTTGCTTATTTTAAAGTTTTGTTTTATTGTGACATTTTTGTATTGCATTAGATTGTTATAAGATGTACATTTTTTGTTTCTTCTGCTTGTAAACCGCCTTGAGTATCGTAAGATAGAAAGGTGGTATACAAATAAAAAATTATTATTATTATTATTATTGAGCTGAGTCTGGTTTCAAACTGGATTGGGGACCACATGATGAGGTTCTTGTATTGCAGGGGGTTGGACTAGATGACCCTCGGGGTACCTTCCAACTCTGCAATTCTATGATTCGAACTAAGGGATATAGAAGGACACACTGCCAGAGCCTCTGTTGCTCTGAGGGAAACTGGCAGCAGAGAAAGTTGGCCTTGGGTCAGGCCTGGCATCTAGACATCATGAGCTGAAACTTGGAGAGGGGCTTGGCTCATATGGGCTCTGGGAAGGGATTAAAGAGCCCTTTAGCCTGGGAGTGAGCCGAAATGGCATCACAAGCTGTGATGGTAGGAAATTTTGGAAGTGCGGGGGTTGGGATACTAAGTCCCCAAGTTCAGAAATCCTTTACGAGCCAAGCTGAAACCAGGTTACAGCTTGACTCATAAGGCAGGAAAGGAACTGAAAAATAACACTGCCAATATCAAAATGCCTTTATACAAATCTATGGTGCAACCACACTCTAGTGTATAATTCTGGTCCCCGCCCCTCAAAAAGGATATTGTGGAGTTGGAAATGGTTCAGAAAACGGCAACCAAACTCATAAAGTGGGTGGCGTCACTCCCCTATGAGAAGTTATGACATTTGGGGATTTTTAATTTAGAAAAGAAGAAGAAGAAGAGTCTGGATTTGATATCCCGCTTTATCACTAGTCTCAAAGCAGCTAACATTCTCCTATCCCTTCCTCCCCCACGACAAACACTCACCCAGCAGCTGCATGTGGAGGAGCAGGGAATCGAACCCAGTTCACCAGATTACAAGTCCACTGCTCTTAACCACTACACCACAACTGGGAGTGTGTGTGGGGGGGGTGATAAGAGGCGTATAAAATTATACATGGCATGGTGAAAGTGGATTAGGAAAAAAATTATCCTTCTCTCATAATAATCTATTTCCCAGATTCGCTTTAAAAACAACCATATAGCATCTGACTAATAGTTTGGCCTAATCGCCAACAGAAGTGTGTGACAGTGATGGGGAACCCATAGAGTCTTCAGATGTTGCTGGACTTCAACTCCCATCAGCCCCAACCAGCATGGCCAATGGTGAAGGATGATGGGAGCTGAAGTCTAACAACATCTGGAGGACTACAGGTACTCTGCTCTTGACATACTATGCCAATGTTGTTTGTGGATGCTAAAGTTTCCTGGTTAGCTATTGTAAAGCCTATTTACTCTGTCCAATTCTGGGCATCACAATTTAATAAGGATGTTGACAAGCTGGAACATGTGCAGAGGGGAATGAGCAGGCGTTATGAGGAATGGTTGAAGGAGCTAGGTATGTTTAGCCTGGAAAAGAGGAGACTGGGAGGAGATAGGATCTTCAAATATCTCAAGGGCTGTCACTTGGAAGTTGGTTCAAGCTTGTCTTCTCCTGCTCTGGAGGGTAAGACTCAAACCAATGGCTTCAAGTTACAGGAAAGGAGAAGAACTTTCTGACAGTAAGAGCTGCCTCACAGTGGAACGGTCTCCCTCGGGAGGTTGTGGACTCTCCTTCATTGGAAGTTTTTAAGCAGAGGTTGAATGGCCACCTGTCATGGATGCTTTAGCGGAGATTTCTGCATTGCAGGGGGTTGGAATAGATGACCCTTGGGGTCTCTTCCAACTCTACAATTCTATGATTCAGCTTTTAACAATAGGTGCTCTTAATTTGTTAAGCAAGCGTTAGCCATTTCACAAATGCACAAGCCTTTCTAGATTAAAGCAGCATGCTCAGATTGCACATCCACGATCTCCTCTCCACTGAGAGAGGTGAGAATTAAGTTTCAATACAAACCCCAGAACTTTGGTGCTAGATAAGATTGCATAAATGCACTTCATTGTTCTCTGCACCCAACCCACCCTTTTAACAGAGCTGGGAAAGAGACTTAACAAGGAGAGAAACAGCTGTGTATTCCATTTCCATTTTACAGCATATCATCAGTTCACCTGTAATTGTACACAGGCAGCCCAACCACCCAGGTTGCCTTTCGACACAGGACAGTTTTATACAAAATGCCAGACACGTTCAGACATGCTTTGATTTCTCTCATTCTTTCCCTTTCTCCAAGAAGCAGAAACGAACCATCTATACTGTGATTCAGTTTTTTCGATGACTACGTCATTAGTGATTCAAGGCCAGATCCAGGCTATTTCCTGAAATGCATCGTTCCGACTAATAAGTCTTTCCTCGTCTCACCCAAAGCAACTCATTTAGTCTTCACCCTTCGCCACGTTTCTTAATTGTTAAGAACAAGTCGCATGGGGTTGCATCTTCATAAGTGACCACTCCCAATTTGCAAAGTTTGTTTTGGCCTTTTATCTGATTGGGCCTGTTCAGGGACAACGTCATCCTGGGGTGGCGAATGAGATACTATGGAAATGCGACCAAAGGCACCCAACCACTATGACAGCTCACACAGAGAAGAAGCTGCTAGTCTGATCCATACGGGGCTGATGTGCCTCTGCCGCAGATGGCTAGAGGGTGGCACTACAGCTTCCAGCCCAACTAAAGTCATGTGACACAAAGAGCCAATAGGATCTCAACTTTCCATACAAAGCTGCCAACTCTGGTCTCAGTCTGAGGTTCCTTGTGCATCTGCTTACCAGTTGGCCAACTGCTTCCAGACCCAGCAGCCATGATTGTGGGATCAGTTAGGGAAACAGATGAGGAAGCACATAAGCCCCTCCAACCCAGTTGCAATTTCCTTTCAAGAAAATATATGGCTGTCTCCTTTGAAGGAAGTCTTAAAGGCTTATCAGGTTTTCCTTGGCTCTTAAGGAAGGGCTCAGTGGTAGAGCATCTGCTTTGCAGGGAAACGGTCCCAGGTTTATTCTCTGGCACCTCCAGGTGTGGCTGAGAATGTCCCCCGTCTGACATCCTTGGAGAGCCACTGCCAGCCAATGTAAACCAGGCATGGGGAACTGGATCTGTGGTCAGGCCAAGTCTGACAGCTGAGCAGAACCACCCACCTGTCAATCACCCGATGTCTTGACTGGTGACTGTTGAATCTTGAAAAGCCCCTTTCAAACCACTACCATCTTGTGCCACGGTTTGCATGGGGCTTTGCTGATTGGTGGTGCCAGCAAACCTGCTTTAAGCTTAGCCATCTTTTCACAGAGGCCACACCTAATTGCTCGCAAGCCAAATGAGCAGGGCTGGTGGGCTTAATTAGGTTCACAAAGTGAAGGTTCCCCATCCTTGGTGTGTGGACAATACCGGGCTAAATAGACCAACAATCTGGCAGCTTCCAGTGTTAACTGAAGTTTTATTGCACAAACTACTGCTGGGTTTTTTCATTGGGGTTTATTTACTTTTTATTGTATCAAGTTTATTTAAACTAGTTGTTTTAGCACGATCTGAACTGTATGCTTGTTTTTAATTAAACTGTGTATTTGTTATTAATGTAAGCTGCCTTAGAGAAGACTTGAAAGGCAGCTTGGAAATATCTGAATACAAAAAGCCCAATGTCTCTTTCCTACCTCACTCAGGTGACATAGTAATGTCTGATAGGCCACCAGCAGAAGGAACCAGCTGTTTAAGGGGACATGCACAACTACTTTCTTCACCTCTTCATCACTAGTACGCAAGCACGGATCTCTGCCAATGAACAAAATGCCCATATAAAACATCTTTGTCCAACTTCTCTCCACTACAAAGGAGGAAAGCACACTTCTGAGTAGTTCCAACTTCCTTTACCAGTTGGATGTGTTAATGATATGTGTGTGCTGTTCGTTAACTAACAATTAACTTAAGGAATGCCACTTCATTATTCCTGCTCTTTACTTACACTGCAGTAAAGAAGAACCAATTAGCCTGTGTTATGCCAGTTCTCCCACTACCATTATTACATGGTTCTATTTCCTTGATTCTCATCTGCTATTTTTACGAAATTACAGGTAAGGGTTTAGTAAGAGTTATTTTGACATATATGAAGAAAGGCCTGGCTATTCAAATATGATTTGATGAAAGCACTGTATCCCCATATTCCCAGAGTTAGGTTCAAACATAGTTTCTCAAACTTATGTTTCCAGCTGTCTTTGGACTACCATTCCTGACCACTGGTCCTGCTAGCTAGGGATGTTGGAGTTGGTAGTCCAAAAACAGCTAGAGGCCCAAGTTTTGGGAAACCCTGCTCTAACCATCCCCAAGCCAACAGTCACTGTTGAATATGAGCAGAGCAAAGTACTTTTTAATTACCGGTAAGTACCAGTCACCACCATAAGGAGCTTTTGCCCCATATTATTATTCATTATTCTTATAACATTTATAGCCCACTTTTCCTCAAAGGAGGGGTCCACCTTCTATCTACTTTGTTCTCACAACAACCTGTTAATGTAGGCTAGACTGAGAGATGGCAACTTCCCAAGGTCACACTAAGCTATTTTGGTTGTCCAAATGCAGGCTCAAGTATATTCCACAATTCTGCAATTGTGGTACCCACTGTTGGGCTCAGAATTCAGCATCCTGTGAATTTCTGCATTCATTTTAATACGGCCAACACAATTTTTATCCTTAAGACTGAAAATACAGCCTTGAAAATGAATGAGCACTACATACTTAGTTCGATAACCCAGGTGAATTAATACACAGACTGGCAGTCGCTCTGCAGGATTTCAGATGAGTGATGAACAGTGTTAATGGAACATACTTTTAGAGGCAATAAATTTACAAAATGTTAATGGGTTTACATCCACACCCCTTCTTTCTTGAAAGGAGTACTAGAGGGCGATGACAGAAGTCTCCACAGAAGAGTTTTGAGAATCCCTGCTCCTGATAATAAACTGTTCCAAGAAAGGAAAACCATCAAGCACATTGAAAAACATCAGAGTTGCATGTGAGACCCTAAATGTATTTGGACCGATAAATATAGACAACGTAGGTTCAGGTCAAGAACGTGCATTTTCTGCCTCATTTTACACACACAAATACAATCTGTCAGTAATTCCCAAGGACTCTGCACACATGAACTCACATAGAGAATAATTAACACAGAGAAACACAAAAAGGGATATAAGATTAAACATACTGTACAGACTTAAAACCACAGAAATCCAAGTACTACTTGCTTACATATACCACTCAAAAGAACACAATTAGGATCCAAAACCTGGTGCAAACTTTCTGAAACAGAGATGCTGTCACACAATCTTTTACTACCTACAACGGAGAAAGGACACAGGCCAACCCCCCCCCCCAAAAAAAGCCATTCTAACCATTCCTTAACCAGCTCTGAATATCTTTTTCTAATCAGGGGAAATATTAATTGCACATTTTGGGGAACTATCAATCACACCCTGGTTTATTTGCAGACCAACATTAAGCCAGAGTTCCCCAGGTTGGATGTAACAGGGGGAACACATGCCAGGATCTTTGCACTGAAACCAGCAGGCAATGGGGGAGAAGAGGAAGGGCAAGGGAGGAAAACTCTGCTTTGCTGCTCATTCCTGGCTTCATAAACCATGGTTTACAAAACCCGCAATAATTGGCCAAACTGGGTCAGTGGCTTATTTATGGCCACTAAGCAAGTACATCACTGGGATGGAATTTTGAATGAGGCCCTCCTAGCTCACACTCTTAGCTACTATATTCAGCGTTGACAGATTTAAACCTTGCTGGATCTACTTTGGTTTGTTTAGGCTAGGAGAGTCAGAGGCAATTACCTATTGCACTCAAACCATGCATGTGTATATATGCGGCACAGAACTACATTTCCGAACTCCGACAGATGACCTGCTTATAAGCGCTCCTGCCCATTCGTTCACAGGGAGATTAGATGAAGCTGCATCAAAGGAAGTGCTATCCCACATATTCCCACACACTTTCCTTATCGCACAAAGCCTGGTCCTTTGCGGAAGTGGGTTTCTTGCACAAGGCTTCCCAATCAACTATAATTGTACGGCCTGAATTTGCTGGTATGTGACTGATTTCCATCCAGAAACAGGGAAGTGTCTGGAAATTGCTCTAGTCACCACAGACCAGAAATTCTAACAGCCAAATTTTGTGAAGTGGAGATGTTTGGGTTTTGCTGAGAAACACATGTAAATCTACCAGTAACTCCCAATTTACCTTCTGCCCTATTCCCTGCACCACAAGAAACTATTATCGTGGGGGGAAAACCCACTTGATATTGAAATAGCTCCTAATTTCACAGAGCTGCATGGAAGAGCAGCCCTCTTCAGGTGTTCAACCTAAACAAAGGTGAGGGCAACAGCACGCAGGGCGATTAATAGGGCACATACCTGACCCAGCCCACCATTTCCCATGCATGGTCACTGCTGAACTTCCTGTTCAGCTGGATAGCTTATAAACCCCTTCAGACACAAAGGTCAGAAGTGGAGGGAGCAAGGACAGCACATGGCAGGGGACATGGCACATGGCAGGGGCTATGCATGTCTTCCTTGGCTAGAGACTGGTTCATTAGGATGAATAGGGCACTGCCCCAGCAACCTCAGTCTACCTTTAGCCAACCCACACCTGTCTGCCTTCTTACTTACAAGCAGCCCAGGGAAGTGGCCTTAGCTGTCCTCTTTCTCCTCATTGGTGCCAGTTTTGCACTTGCAGAATTCAGCAGCAAGTAAGATGGGGGGCAAATTACAGTAGTTGGCTCTGCCATTGTCGTTGGTTCTGGATCCACTTACTGTTGGTTTCCCTGCTTTTGACTGTACCAGCTCCAAAGGGTACAAACCACCACTGCCTGACTCCTTAATGGGTTCACATGTCCAGGCTGAACACCAGAAGAGGGCTTACTGACTTACAGAAATAGCTCGCCACAGGTCCCACAGCTCAGCACAGTCAACAAAATATGACTTGGACAGAGCAATGAATGTACTGTATATTCTGGCGTATAAGACTACTTTTTAATCCAGGAAAATCTTCTCAAAAGTCGGGGGTCGTCTTATACGCCGGGTGGAGAATCTGCGGTCGAGTATATCTCAAACTCTATATTTTAACTGGAAAAGTTGGGGCTCGTCTTATACGCCCAGTCGTCTTATACGCCGGAAAATACGGTAAATTTCACTTTGGTACAGGCACACATATGCACACCTCTCCCAGTCAAGTGAGAGGCATTAAGGGAGGTTAAGGAAACATTGCAACCAGTCAAAAACATTTAAGGATGGTGCAAAGCCATACTAAGAGGGGGTGTGGCCTGGGGAAAGTCCCGAGGGCCAGATAGAGAAGCTTGTGAGTGCGCACTTGGGACCCCCCCCCCACCCAAGGCCTAAGTTTCCTCACCCCTGGTGTACATCACATACATTACACATGCATCAGGGCTGGGCCATGGGCAGTGCTCCAGAGTGCCAGAAGTCAGGAACTGGGAGCCAACAGAGAAAGCAGGATATGAGGCCAACCAGGAGGTAAGGTCAGAGAATGAGCACTCATGTGCATTTAAGTTGTACACATTCAGCTTTACATTTTTGGCAAAAAAAAAAAAAAATTAAATTAAAAAGGTGGCAGAAAGAGAGCAGCCATCCAGGAAAGAGAACTTTGGCAATCCCACCCGCTTTGAACCTCATGTGTTTAGACTACAGTATATGCAATGCTGGCTTTAGGTGTAATCCTTGGAAATTTGCCCCCATGTAAATTGTGGGCTTACTGTATGCTAGCACTTCAGTAGACCTTGCTTTGCCAAGCCAGGTTCATCTAAAAAAATTAAGTCCTTCCCCCCTCCCCATTCCTACCCATGAAGAGCCAATGGCCAGGATGGGCAGGTGGAACTAGGTCAGATCAGGAGGAATTTCTCCCAGAGAAGCTACAGGTACAAAGTTCAACACATGGGGAAGTGATGAGCAGTTCCTGGCAAGATGGACACCTAACAAGAAGTCAAGATTGGCTGCGGCTCCATGTTATTCAGTGACACACCTGAATTTGCTACTATATAATGTGTTAAAAAAAGACTTTCAGAAGTCACCTTCCAGCAGGGAAACAAGTCATGTCAGTTTCAATTTACCGTATATGTCTCTCACAGAGCTGAGACCAAGAAACGCCTTGCTTCAACTTCTACCTTAAGGCTTTATATATTCAGGAAGATCTTTGTAAATAGCTAGAGACTCTACAATCTGATATGGAGAGAAATGCCTTGCAGAATAAAATTCACTCTGAATAAAGCAACACATTTTGCTTGCAAGAAATATCACTTGGGTTGCTCAATACCATACAAGAAACTGATAAGGCAGTTGCAAGGTTTCTCTTATCATTTCTCCACCTCAAATGAGGCAGACTTGTTTGGGAACACACAATGGGAATTTAATAAACTGATTTTCATTTAAAAAATCAAAAGGGAGGGCCAGTTCCTGCATAACATTTGGTTCCAAGGCACAAACAGGTGGAAAATGTTGTGCTCGAACTGGTCATCCCTAAGGACTGTTTCAGCATGCTTGTATAAGGAGGAGCTGTCAGAAGAATTCCTGAAAAATCTAAATGGAAGGGCAGCTCCAATTAAACATTTTCTGTTTATGTCTCCATTCAGGACTTGCTTCAAAGCATCCCATGGAGCCAATATTATTTCAGAAGATGCCTGGAGTTAGGAAACTGCCATTTCCGCCTTTCATAATTCTTGTTCCTTGTAATTATTATTTTTAATCAGGTTTCAAGTCCTCATGATAGCAAAGGTCACCTTCAAGCGTTAAGTAATGTCTAAAAAAAGTTTATATATAAAGGCTGAAGTGTTGATTAATAAGCATGTTTGTGACCCTTTGTAGTCAGTTACTTCTACCTCTCTACAAATCCGATACTTGCCAGTAAGTTCAGCTGAACTCAAGTGGGACTTATTTCAAAGTAAACATGCATGGGATCATGGCCTCCTACCTAGACTCCTCCATGCTTTCCTACTGGGAATGACTTCACCCATTATGAAAAAAACCACACACCGTGTTTGCCACAGCTGTATCAGCACGTAATATGTCAAATTGAAAGGTCAGGCAAGGACAATCTAGTCCAACCCCCTACAATGCTGGATTCTTTTACCCAACATAGGACTCAAACCCACAACCCTGAGATTAAGAGTCGCATGCTCTACTGACTGAGCTATCCCTCAGGGCATGTGCTTGAAAGCCTTGATTGCCCATGTTTTCCCCCAGCAAATGTCTACTACATCTTTGGGGAAAGCATCTTTCCTTCATGCTTATATATATGTGGGCATATAGATGGGGAATGTAATATAAACAGGAGGCAAAATGACCATGAAAGGCAATAGGTACGTATTCTGTGACAATTCTATGCAAAGCTCAAAAGTAAACCAGATACACATAGCATTATTAGCAGGAGATAACATAATCATCCTAGGTCTAACACCCGGAGTGAAAGGAAAAACACCATTGTTCAATTCAGGCCTAAGCAAATAATATCAAGCCCCCTGATAAGTTCTCATTGGCAATTTCATGGTGGAGCCTCCCTTTGAAGTTCCTTTGTTGAAGGATCCTGGGAAACTAAAATATTTTCCTATTGGTTTCTGAATGCTGCCAACTGCTGTGTTAGATCTGTGTCCATTTATTCCTTTGCACAGAGATTGATCTGTTTGCCCTACATCGGTAGAACAGAAGGGCATTGCTGGCAGGTGATAGCATGCATCAGCCTGGAGAGCTCAGTTGGTTAGAGCATGGTGCTAATAATGCCAAGGTTGCCAAGTTCAATTCCTGTAGGGTTGGACTAGGCGATCCTCAGGCTCCCTTCCAACTCGACAACACTATGATTCTATTCTGGAAGATGAAGATGAACAGGGGAAGCAGCCGCTGACATGGCTGATGGTGTTGCAATAAGAAGATACAGGGACAAAGCTGACCACTGGGTTCGCGGCAGGGTCTGGTCCTGTGCTGATGTAGCCTGTTATTGCAAGCAGCTATTTTCAGTTAGTAGGGACCCAGGTGGCGCTGTGGGTTAAACCACAGAGCCTAGGGCTTGCTGATCAGAAGGTCGGCAGTTCGAATCCCTGCCACGGGGTGAGCTCCCGTTGCTCGGTCCCAGCTCCTGCCCACCTAGCAGTTCGAAAGCACATCAAAGTGCAAGTAGATAAATAGGTACCGCTCCAGCGGGAAGGTAGACGGCGTTTCCATGCGCTGCTCTGGTTCGCCAGAAGCAGCTTTGTCATGCTGGCCACATGACCCGGAAGCTGTCTGCGGACAAACGCCGGCTCCCTCGGCCTATAGAGCGAGATGAGCACCGCAACCCCAGAGTCGGACACGACTGGACTTGATGGTCAGGGGTCCCTTTACCTTTTTATTTTCAGTTAAGGGGATATCTGTAAGACAGGAGGCCTGATGGACTCTCAAGTTGGGAAAGCTTATACCATAATAAACCATCCTGGAAACTGTTGTCATAAGGAAAGTTTCTCTCTCATCTGGGGCCACCACAGCACATCTTACAAAAATAATAATAATCCTCTTTTGGAGCCAAACTACATGTTACACTTCGGAAGAAGTCAAACCATTGGTCCATGTAGTTCAGTATCATCAACCCTGGATGACAGCTGCTCTCCAGCTTCAGCTCCAGTTTCAGGCAGGAATCTCTCCTAGCCCTACCTGGAGATGCCAGGGATTGAACCTGGGACCTTCTGCATGCAAGGCAGATGTTCTGTCACTGAGCTATTGTACATCCCCAACCGTGGGCATAGCCAGGATTTTTGTTAGCAGGGAGGAAGGACCTTTGTTGTGGGGGTAGAACTGTCGTGATTGGTCAGTTAGTTAAGTATTTCTATTTTTTACTCAATGTAGGGGGGCTGGCTGCCCCTCCCTGTCTACGCTCATGTCCCTAACCACTTATTAAATAGTATGCAACTGCAACTTGTGCTTTTTATTATATGTGCCAGGGGGTGGGGAGTGAAACATGACAATATTATTATCCTGACCACAGTGCAGAAGGGTTTAATCCACTCTATCCTGAGACATGATGGAAATTTGTTCCTGCTCAGCCAATGGGAACGTTTTTCTTAAGCTGCAAAATGGAGTCGAAACCTCAGTTTCCATCCCAGTTGCAGTTGGAAAGGGATGCACAGCTGTGATCAGGATAATTATCCCCTGGCGCCTTTATTTATTTAATTTGTTTATTTACATTTACCGGCATATCCCGCCCTTTCTCCCAAATGAGCCGAGGGCGGCAAGAAACACGTCTGCAATAAAAAACACAATAAAAAAATATTTAAAACATTCCAAAACTTTTAACAAATTAAGGAAAAAAACAGAAGGCATGTGCACTGAACATACTGCATACTTTGATTCTCAGAACAGAAACTGAAAAACTGAGCAAAGTCATGCAAAAAATAAGTTGTGCACAGTATGTCCTGAGTTCTAGAATTCCTTCTGAACATAGAACTGAGGGCAGTCCTGGATGCAAAGTATCAGTATAAAGAAAGGATGGAGAACCTGTGGCCCTCTGTATGTTGCTGGACTACAACTCCCATCAGTACTAGTCAGGAATGATGGAAACTGTAAACTAGCAACATCTGGGGGACCACAGATTCCCTGTTCCCAAAGTAAAGATTGGCACTCGGTGTTTATCTAATAGCAGAAATCAGATGATTATTAACAGCCAAGTGTTGTGACTTATTTGCAATTGTCTAACCTATGTTTTCACTACGGTAATGATTATGGATCAACATCCCACAGCATTTCATTCTCCTGCCCTATTGTTTGATGTGCAAACTACTCGGTGAGAAAGAAAAACAACCACCACCTTGGCAACACGCAACCAGTATATTTGTGGTTAAATGACAGCTATTCTTGAGCAAGGTACGATCAAGCATGTGAAAGGAGCAAAGTACTGTAAATAAGAAATGTCCAAAAAATATATATGCTTGACCTGCACTTTCTAGGCACGAGTCTGAGCGGTTTCCCCCTAGCCTTGCTGCTTTCCCAGGTCAAACACACACTTTAGCTTTCAATAGGAGCAAACGTCATAAGTCAATCCAGAGAAAATCCAAATTTTCTCCAATTGAGTGCTAAGGAGCGCTCCCACAGCAGGACAATAAGAAGTGTGGATAAGCACTTAGCATTCCTTGCCTGCTCATTTTTCCAGTTCAAACTGAGTGATCCTGAACCCTTTGGTTTCTGTTCTGTTGCGGTTGAATCGAATGGGAAGACAAATACAATTCCATTCGCCCATCAACATCACTTAAGTAAACAAAATGCTAGGATGAGGGGACTGAAATATTTATATTTCCAATGTTTTTGTTACTGGGCTGAAGGTACAGATGAAGCACATAAAGCAAATTGAGATTGTACACTATGGTGGCAAACACCATAGTTCCACATTTTCTGAGATAAGGGCCCATCTGCACTAGACATTAAAAGCACTACCATACCACCTTAAATAGCCATGGCAAATAATTATGGGAACTATGGTTTCTTAACGGTGCTGAGAGTTGTTAGGATTGAACCTGGGACCCTCTCATGCAAAGCAGATGCTCTGCCACTGAACTATGGTCTCTTCCTGTCCCCAATTATGCCCAAGGGAAATTCAGGGATCTTTTGTAATGCCAATTTGAGGGGGGGAGGGGTGGCCACTTATACCCAGACCCACTTAAAAATAAATAAATTAAACACTGGCCCCGAAGCAAAAGCATATATGGCCAAGAAGCCTCGGGATCCTATGAGCTGGATGGAGAGAGGCTGCCATAAGAGTGCTGGCCACATTTCACCAATGGCGCCCATAATCTATGCATAATTAAAAGTAGATCCGGCAGATCTACACCATACATTCAAAGCACATGACTTACCCCAGAGGTTCCTGGGAGCTGTCGTTTGCTAAGGATTCTGGGAATTTTAAATTCAGAAGATCCATAATTGTTAAGATCTATTTGGGCGTGCAAGATTTTGGCCTCAAGCAGGGCGCCAGATTACGAAAGATTACCAAAGACCACCCCTGTTATAACTTTGAAGGGGGGAAACTAAGCTGCCAAGATTCTCTGGGGAAAGTGAGTGGGTGGTAAATGGATGGTGTGGATCTGGCCCTTGCAGATCTGAAGCCTACCAGGAACAAAAAACAATACACCACATTTTCTTGTCAATCAGTCCTGTGGGACTAAAAATACTGTAGTTACTTTGTTAAGTATGCCCCAAATTTCTCCAGATGCAAACAGTCAAAACGGCAGCAGAAAATCCTACCCCCAGCCCACCCGCTCTCTCCCTTTCCAACAAACCCAGCCAAGCTGCAGTCACAATCAATGCCGTATCTCAAGAACAGGAGAAATACGGCCAATTTGTGCCGTGAAGAAGATGCTTTAGATACACCAGTTGTCAACAGCCGCCTGTGGCCCCACACTTTTGGATGCCATGCATTTAGTTTGGGATCCACCCAACACACATAACCGGTTACGCCGTTTCAATTCCCAACCAAAATCAGACTGCTCCAGCGCAACTCCTGGCGGTTCTCTATGAAGCAAGTCCTGACTTTGTTGTTTTTAAAACATGCAATTTAGGGAGAATGACACACTCGCCAATATGAGAGGAGAGATTATGCTGTGGTTTTGCGGAGGTGTTGATTACAGGTAGATAAATATCAAAAATGAAACCCGTATTATTTCTCAGCACTCCCCAGCAGATTTCTCCCCTGATTTCCGACTTTTCTCCCACAAATCTCCTCCTCCTCTCTCCCAATCTCATCTGAATGCCAACAGGATTATTACCCCAGAGTAAAAGTGTTGAAGGCGAGCAGGCCAAGGTCCTCAGAAGAAAACTTCACAGAAGTGACTGGGGATCATTCTCTCAGGAAAAAATTTGTATCAGGGCACTAGCATCTCAACTTTCCAAGCTCAAGTTTTATTCCAAATGTCTTCTCCATCTGCTAGTTTGTGAACCTCAAAATTTCTGCTCTGTGCTGAGGTTTTGGGACAGGAAATAGTGGGAAACTTTAACAACAGCAGCAAAACAGCTTGCATCAATATTCTCTTTCCTCCCTTGCATTCTTCTGAAGAGACACAAATTTTCCACAATTATTTAAAAGGGAGAGAGAAAAAGACGGGCAGGCAGGCCAGCCTGCTGAGTGAAAAAAGACACACATACACACAGAGCAGTGAAAGAAAATGTGCCCTATGAAATTTATTCTTTCCCTTCCAACAAATCCATCTGTACAAAAGTCTCTCCACAGCCCACATCTCTCCCTCACACACACACACACAAATGCTCATCCCAACACCAAGCAAAGACATTTATCTCCATCCTGACCTCCCAGTCCAGTTATACCGTATATGTTCCACGTGGGGGGTGATCCATGTAGAAACAGATTCTTTACGACTCCAAAACCACACCACTTTGATGGCTTTTCCCTTTGGCGGTTTACAAACGTGGGAGAAGTTTTATCCTTCCAACACACACACTTTCACTGCAGCTGGCTACAGACTGATGCCTCCACACCATCACAATTTCCCAGCTACTCTTTAAAAGTACAGAAAGCAAACAACAACAAAAGGAATTTCTTCCAGGGGTGGGGAAACCTTCGGCATGACGGACGCTGCTGAACTAAAAGTGCCATCAACCCCTCCCTTCTTCCTCCTGCACACCACGGGGAGGGGAGGTGGGGTCCGACACATACCACCCTTCCGACTTTCACTTGCGCCCATCAGTACGCGAGCACGCAGCCCAACTCTGCATCAGTGCATCATGATCTCAGTAGTCCTTATCAGAAATACCCCAAGTGCGCGCACACACGAACTAAAGACTCGAGGGGAGGGATATTTTGCAGCTGGGGACAGACCCACCCCGTATTATAACATTCTCGAAAGGTAATTGTTGACTACGAAGGGGCAGGACGCCGCCGCCGCCGCCGCCTCCCACCAGTACAAGGCAACAGACACCGACTTCACTTACCAGCCGCGTTGAGGGTTTTTTTTTTAAAACACACCACGACCCTGGGCACGGGATGGAGAGCCCTCTCTCCTCCCCCACGATGGCGCTAGCTGGAGGAGCCCAGAGACTGGGAGCTGATGGATCGGGGCTTCGGCGTCGACAGCATCTCCTCCCGGGCTGCTATTTTGAACGCCCCGAGCCCCCCATCTCTCTCTCCCCCACTCCCTTCCGGCTTGTTTGTATGTATGGCGAAAGAGCTCAGGGCGCAAAGTTTCCCTGGCCGAGCCTGCAAGTTAGCCGCGGTTCCAGAGCCCGAGCAAGCGGGCAGGGCAAGGCAAGGCGATGCGGGCTTGGGATCTTTCTTCGGCGCCTGCCTGCGCCCTCCTCCTCCCGACACCAGCCGAAGCGGCTGCTCCCGGAGTGAATGCGTGCGCGCTTGTTGTGTCGGTGTGCCTTCCTGCGCGCGCGTCCCTAACGCTGCCTCTCCAGGGCTGTAACCATTGTAGCCAGCCGCGAAGCAGCCTCCCCCGCCCGCCCGCCTCTCAGCCACTCACGCCCCTCGGGGAAGCTGCTGACACAAGCTCGATGGGATCCCGTCTCTCGCTCTCTCCCTCCTGTCCCGCCCCGTTCTGGGGCCCTGGCAGGTCTAGCCGCTCTCTGGTTACTAAGCCAACCTCCAGGCCTGTTGCTGTTGCCGCCGCCGCCTCCAAGAGCAACGTGGTTTCTTCCTCTCCTTTAACTTTTTCAAGACGCTCCAGGAAAGCCGCCCATCTTTCCAAGATGATAAAGCTAGGTTCCCCCCCCCCCCACCACACACATACTTCGCACTCGCCCCTGCACATTGATCATTTTTTAATTTTATCTTCCATTCTGTGCAATGGCATGTGCACAAAATAAGATTTAACGTCGTTTAATATAATATCTAATATATTTAATATAATACGAGACTTTCCTGTGCTTTGCATTGACTCCTAATAATAATAAATATAATACTTTCTTTTCTATTCTTTGCATTGGCTCCTAATAATAATAATAAGGGTTTTTCCTCTGCTTTGCCTTGGCTCCTACTGCTTTATTACTGCTACTAATACTGTATATATCTATCTATCTATCTGTATATATATACGGGAGTCAATGCAAAAAAGAACTTATTCTTGTTGTTTTTACTAACTATACTTTGCATTGGCTCCTATATGTTACTTATTATTATTGCCAAATATTATTATTAAAAATACAGTCCGAACCAAAGAACCTCTGGATATTGACTAAGAAGCCTCCGTTTGCCACTATTATTATTATTATTATTATTAATTACATTTCTGCACCACCTTTCATCTGAGGATCACTGGGTGGTTTACAATATAAATCTGCATGCCAAAGAAATAATGTTTCCTCAAAGATACCCACCAAAGTAAACACAACCAAAGGGTGGTTACACTTATCCTCTCCACTCCTTTAAGATGCCTCCTCCCCCATCACTTCCAGACTATCCTCACTTTGCAGGTTCTTAAAAAGGAGAGAGCATCTGTTGCACAACCTTCCTCACAGACAGTTTGGGAACCCCGGGTGTAGATTATTGGGGGGGGGGATTCTTACAAGACACCACCTTACAATAACTAACTATAGCTTTGCAATAACTGAAGTGTGTGTGTGTGCCTAATTTTCTCTTGCTTGCATTCCGCTCCCAGTGTTGAATTTTAGGGTGTTGGAGCAGGGAGCCTAGTTCTTTTACTTTGCAGCGCAAAAATCACATGGATGGTGCTGTTTTTTACTACAGGGAACCAGGCAGAGAGCCTTCTCGGTAGTGGTGCCCGCCCTGTGGAATGCCCTCCCTTCAGATGTCAAGGAAATAAACAACTATCTGACTTTCAGAAGACATCTGAAGGCAGCCCTGTTTAGGGAAGTTTTTAATGTTTGATATCTTATTGCTTTTTATTATTGTTATTAATATTCTGTTGGGAGCAGCCCAGAGTGGCTGGGGGAACCTAGCCAGATGAGCGGAGTATAAATAATAATAATAATAAATAATAAATAATAATAATAATAATAATAATAATAATACTTTTCGTTATTATTTCTACCTAGGAGCCACCTAATAAAATTCATCATTATTCAATCCTGTTATTACCCGTATAGTGATTGCTAATAATAATAATGATAATAATAATAGTAACCACAATATACATATTTTTCTAACTCAGTTTACATTGCACTGCTTTGCATACACAACCTTAGTCATTCTTACTGCAGTAAAGTAGATCTGTGTTATATCCTCAGGAGGTAGGTTAAGAAGGATGTTCTCTTTCCGGGACTACCTGAACGGCAGGAATGAAGGACAGAAGCCTGATATTACAGAGGGACAAGAAAAGGTTGTGTCTACAAGGCTGCTGTGGGCCCTGGGTCAATGTGAAGGGTGGATGGATTCCCAACACTAGCCTGCTGGCACCCAGAGCAGGTGGGGAAACAGGTAAAACCTTACTGGAATAAATGACTCGTGTTTTGCACTTCTGATGTGGTTCCAGGAATGGAAGTATCCGGTGGTACACAATACCAGACCTCTTTTGTTGTTGTTAAAAAGTGTGGCACTTACTGTAACAACTTCATGTTAAGTACCAGCACCTATTTTTCTACTAAAAAAAAAGCACTGGATGTATCTGTCTTGGGTGCTTTAGTTGAGATTCCTGAATTGTAGGGGTGTGGACCAGATGTTCCTTAGGTGTGGGGATAACCAACGTCTGGGACAGCCAGTAATTCCCGGAGTGCCTGCTCCCACTGGCCGTGAATGGGTCCATTGGTTATGAATCTGAAGGTCGTGAGATTGTTGTTGGAGTTCCGAAGGTTTCTTTTGGAGTCACGAAGGCTCCTCTGGAGTTACGAAGGCTTGAGGTTCCAAAAAGGAAAGAATAGAAGCGGTGGCCCAAACTAAGAAGGCGGCCAAACAAAACTTTAGAAATAAAAGAAATAAAGACAAAGAGACTGCAGTCAATGGTGAAGTTGCGCTCTAGCTACTGCTCTGTGCGGCTTGGTTTCTCTTTCGCTTTCTCTCTCTTGGCTTGTCTCGCACGGCTGTTCTCTCTTGGCTTGTCTCGCGCACTCTACAGAGAGCCTTTTATGAGTAAACTGAACAACGTCATAACATCATCATTAACCAATCACAACATAGTATTTGGTTGAGTTTCCGGGCGGGAAACTTCTTACTGACCGTTACTGAGGCTGTTTTTGGCGCGCTTTGCTGCTAGCGCGGAGGGATCCAGGCAGCAAACCTCTGCCGGATCTCCTTGCCTTCCGTGGTAAGCACGGAAGGTTACCTGTACTGCGGCAAGGTGCAGGAGTACCTGAAAACGTATTCCCACACTTAGGTTCTTTCTATGGATCTCTAGAGTCCTGAAGATGAAGAGGCTTGGAAACAAAACACTTTCCTAGCCAAAAAGAGATTGAATATCAATATGAACCAAAAAATGAAATCTTTTTTTAAAAAAAGAGGATGTGGAATTATATGAAAGCATCTTTCCACCAGGCCCACTGCTTTTAGAGCTCTCTCTGTTCTGCCACCTTTACCATTATCTCCCACCCCCACCCCCCGTTTCTTTCCCCTAAAATGGAGTTAAAAATAACCTGTTAGAAACACCTAAAAACAATTACCTACCCTCAAACTAATCATTTCGGGGTTGCCAGAGGCAGAACTTTTCAACCATGCCTGGGTAAACATGAGATTTTTTTAACAGTGAGGGCCTAAACTGATGTTTTCCAGTGGCAATGAAGATAAACTTGGAAAGAGTGAACTCCTTGGATCAGAAAAACAATAGCGGGGATGACTGGAGCTCTTCCAAAGAACTTGCCTCCAAATTAAGATAACAAAGACGCCACAAAGAGTCATGTGGCTCTTTCGAGACTTAAAGAGACATTTATTAAGGCATGGAACAGGGGTAGGCAGAAGATTTTCTGAGATCTGCTGGTAGATCTTCAAAATCCCACTATCTGCTTTCTGGAAACAATTGAATATATTTTTGTTCCAACAAAAGCTGGATGAATGGGTCTTTCTGCCTTGGGTGTCTTGTCTTTCTATTTTTAAATTCATCTGTTTATGTTTTTTTAAAAAACGTTTTCCACTGTTTTTATATCATTTTGTCCATCACCTTGAGATACTTGTGCAATTAAAAAGTAATAAGAAATATATTTTAAAAATATCCTTATCTACTCAAAGAAGAACTCACGTGGTATCATTGCTTAGCTTGGTATTCTTTTGTCGCACCTAATATAATTTTTGCCAAAGTGTTTAGCTTTGAATTGTTGTCAATAATTCGCAATATGTCGTTTCTTTCAAATCAGGGAGGATGTGCATGCATGTAGGAGACTTGATGCAGCAAACATAATGCACACTTTGTGTTTTTTTGGAGCGAAGCTGCAGCAGGAGAGTGAGTAAACAATTACAAGCTTCAGTACTCCAGCTTGGAAAGTTGCTGTGTTTACTTGCAAAACAGTCCCTATGGAAGACCCACAGGCTTATAGCTTTCAGGAAACTTCTCTACTAGGCATTCTGAGGAAAAATGTACTGCCAGAATCCTGTCACAGCAAAGTTTCTAAGCATTTGTCTCAATCCAGTGAAGATTATCTGTGGGCGAAAACTGGCCTTTATTGTCCTGGTCCTCATCTTCACCATACATTTAAATCAGTATCCTATCAGTTTAAACCAGCCTTTCTCAACCTTGGGTCCCCAGATGTTTTTGGCCTACAACTCCCATCATCCCTGACCACTGGTCCTGCTACCTAGGGATGATGGGAGTTGTAGGCCAAAGACATCTTGGGACCCAAGGTTGAGAAAGGCTGGTTTAAACAGTGCAGAATGGGGTGAAGGGTCATGAGCAGCTCAAAATGTTTTGTTGCCCAGAACAAAGGGCAGGATGGTACACCTCCCCTCCCAAATTCAACATACCAGTTTGGCAATCAAATCTTACTTCACTGGCTCCTTCCACTGCACCTAGGAGCAGGAGGCTAGCTTAGGGTGTGCTGGGCAGCAAACACCTGCAAGACCTTGCTGGCATTCCCTGCCCCCCAGCATCTGCCGCCTGAGGCACCCACCTTGATTTGCCTAATGGTAGGAGCTGCCCTGTACAGAGTGTTATACAGTCGTACCTCGTTTTGCGGCCGGCATCCGTTCCGGAGCCCTGGCCACTAGCCAAAAAGGACGCAGGGCAAAGCACCGCATCTGCGCATGTGCAAAGCGCAATTTAGCGCTTCTGCGCATGCACGAGTGGCAAACCCGGAAGTAACCCATTCCAGTACTTCCGGGATTGCTGCGGACATTTGTGGAGGTATTACTGTATATGCAATGGTTCGGAGGCCTGTCAAGGTCACTGTTTTACTGACGAATGGATGGCACTTGTTAGAAGTACAGTTTGTGACCCATCACACATTATTGCAGGGCTCTAATAAGAATAACACAAGTTGCATGGCTTGCAATGAAATAGGGAAGCAAACCATCATCGAACAGTGAAGTGATGCACGGCATAAGGGAGGTGGTGAATTTAAATGGCAAAAGGTATGGGAAGGAGGCAATGGATTTCCCCAGCAGCTATTCAAAAATAAGAAGGCCAAGGGTTCACAAAGCAGCTCTATAGGGAAGAAGAGACTCGCGTGCCAGCAATGAACCAATTGTGCCCAAGAGTCAAAGGGGTGTAGACAAATGCAAAAGGGTGATATTTGGAAAATACTGCTATGCCACTGCCCTAGAATCCCATCAGTGCTTTGAAAAGGAGGTGGTGACTTGGGTTTCCCATCCCTCTAATTCAAACATTTTCGTATTCAGAATAAGAATATTACACAGGTCTGTATTCTCGTCAGCAACTGAAGCATCTTCTACCAGTGGCAGAATCCAGGCTTCAAATTGGTCCCTAAACCTTAAGGTTGTGGGATGTCAGTCAAGTCCAACATTCTGAGGGAGGACCAACTGCCACTTTGTGTCAGTTAGTTTTGGTCTGTTGGTCGGTTAGGCTGCTGCTGCTTAAAGATGTGTTAAGAGACTCACTAATATAGTTTATATCTTTTCTTTTGTAACCTAAATATGAACATGAATGAATCTGTCAGTAAATTACTTTACTTTGGGTATTAATCAGATTCATGTGTATCTTTATTTTTAGGGGCATAAAGGGATTGACAATCAAGAAAAGGACGAAAGACTCAAACGAGTAAGCAGCCGTTTGCCGCTGTGCAGGTTTAAATGAGGAACCTTTAACTTGGCAACTATATTATATAAACGTTCCCACAAAGGGAATAAGCAAGACTTGGAAACCAGCATGCAATAGGGTATATTTCACGCTCGCCTTGAATGTCACAAGTAAATTAACACTGCTGCTTCTCAATCCAATGCCAGCAATTCGGTAGAGCAGCCCAAGTTTGCATCTGCCAGGTCTGATGTCACAGGAGAGTTGTTTTCATGCAAATGAGGCAGAGGTGATTTCAGGCTTGCTGGTGAGTGTACATTCCAGTAGCTCTGACTGACTGGTGTGCCAGTATGATGCAGCAAGTTTGCAAACATGCGTTTAGAGAGTCACCGTTTATATGGCACCAGCTTTAAGTGTATTCCTTAAAAATTACCGAACTTTTCCATGTATAACACGCCCCCATGTATAAGACGCCCCCTATTTGGGGGGACTAAGAATTAAGAAAATGGGGGAAGATTGCACAGAGTTGTTAAGCTTTTTTTAGGGGGGGGGGGGTTGCTGAAAATCACTCACCCGCCTGGCCGGCACTAACACTCCCGCACGTCGAAAAAGCCTAACGCCTGTCCACCCGCCGGCAGAAGCAGCTTATTGCCCGCCCAATTGCCAAACCAACACCCAATCAATACCACCACTGGCTGCAGACACCAATAACGCTGCAGACCATCTCCAGCTTGTGGCATCAACCAATCCCATGTCACCCCTATGCACGTTTATAAGACGACCCCCCATTTTATACATAATTTTTAAGTAAAAAAAAAAACAAAACCTAGTCTTAGACACGGAAAAGTACAGTAACTTGTGTGGTGCTACTCAGTTCTGGCTTAAATGGTGTTGCAACCTGATGTAATGCCTTATCGTTCGTTGCATGATGGAGGAAGAGTAAGCCAGTTAGCCAAAGTGAGGCAACTGACGAAGGGTAGATACTGGACAGTGGAAGCAGCCCCCTGACTATTCCTCTGAAGGACAGAGGTATCACCATTTCCTAGACTGCAGGGGAAGGATGCTTTTCTCCAAACTGGCCCTTCAATTAAGGCTGCAATCCTATACACACCTAGGAGTAAGCCCAATTGAAATCAATAGGGCTCCCACTTATCAGTGTGGTTTACTTCTTAGTATACATGCATAGGATTGCCCTTTAAGTTAGTTTTCTGAAACCTTTCTCCAGGTGAAGTGGATGGAGAGAGAACCTCTGTGGTGGCATCCCAGCTTTGGAATTTCCTCCCCAGGCCAGGACGTTCACCTGGCACCTTCACAATTATAATTTAGATGCCAAGCTAAATCGCCCTTGGAACTCTCCAGGGAAATACATATGTATGGCTTTGACACTTCTGTATTTTTTTTAATGAAAACTCTGGAGGCCCTTTTATTCCAGTCTGTACTTAGAATATGTGCTGTGCGAGTATGATTTTTAAATGCTGCCAGGTTTTAATTCAACTCTTACATTGTAATCATTACGTTTTTAGGTGCTTTAAAATGGTTTGCAAACTGCCTTGTGAGGGCAGTATGAAAGTCAGGTTAGAAATCCTTTACAGAGACACACACACAAATGGGTCTGCTGGATACATCAATTTTATTGTGTGCAGAATTGTATGTGTGTAGGATGGAAGGTCCAGAGAGGGTGGAAAAATGAGAGTGGGCCTTTTCACTGCTGGCGCTCTGTTTGTGGAATGCTTTCCCCGGGGAGGTTCACCTGGCACCATCCTTATTTTCAGCACCAGGCAAAATCTTTCCTTTTTACCTTTTACCTTTTTTTCTTATTTTAAGGCTTTCAAGCAGTCATGGCCTCTTTTAGTGGGGTAGGATCTGTAAGCAGCAACTTCGTTTTACAGCTCAATTTTGCCACTCCTGCAGTTTGGGAGAAAAGGCCATCTAAAACAAATGTTTCATGCCCAGCCTCTTCCTCCAAGCCTCTGAGCCTCATTACTAGAGAAAGCAATGGAAACTGACTGACATAAGCAAGTTTATGGCTTGTACGTATATCTATGTAAATATGTTGGTTTGGTGTCAACATATTAACTTGGCAACAGAAGAAACGTGTTTGAGTTGATCTCGCTTCTACTTTTACAGGCCTCTGTTTAAAATGTTAGTACCTGAAACAATGCATTCTGGTCAGTATATTCCCTTCCTTGTTCTTTTTCGCCCTTCCCTGTTGTTCTTGATCAACCAAGCAGAGTGAGATGTGGAGGGCTGGAATGTTGAAGGTGTAAAAAATAAAAATAATGCTCATCTTTACTTGTCTAATGTTGTAATTGCCTACACAGCCTTCTTACACTCAGAAACTGGAGATGTTAAGAAGGGTAGCCTCTTAATTATAATTGACTTTTAATTAAGAGTCTAGGCTTGCATCTCTGCTTTCTGGGCCCTGGAAAGCTATGAAAGGCATCAACGTAATTTTTCAGGGTTGATCCAGCCAAGTTTCAACACATGTAAGTGCTGCTAATTGTAAACTACGGTTTTTACAGGAGGAGGGGGATTTATTTATTAGCTTCTTTGCATTTTTATTTGTAGAAAATAATCTGATAGGCTGATATGGAGCGATTTATATTTTCCAAGCTTTTATATTTCCATAGCATAAAACTCCTATCTTAAACTAACGGCAAACATAGAACTCTTCATTCACCAGAGGAAGCAATATAGACTCAACAACTTCCTTTCCAGCTGCTAAGTGAAGTATTGTCTCAGTGCCTTATCAGACGAAAAAGCGCACGCACGCACGCACACACACATCCCACCGAAGACAACAAAATGTCCATATTCCACAACTCTGAAAGTCTTTATGGTTTAGTAGTAGGTAATATTGTTGCCCTACAAAATGTGCCCAGACCTCTCCCATTATTTCAGCTCAACGGTTTTCCCATGGTGAACTGGTGCATGCTGAAAGGTGTAATTTATCATACCACATTATTATTATTATTATTATTATTATTATTATTATTTTCCCTTTTTGTATTTGACTTTTATTTATGATATTTTAGGGCATTATAAATCACTTATGGATTATCTTTGAAATATGGAGCTGTATGTATATTACCTAAATATAAAGTAAAAAATATAGTAAAGTAAAAAATAAAGTAAAGAAATGATGGGTGGTTTTCCTCCTCGTAGCAGCACCGGGCTATGAGGAACAGCATCCTATCCCAGCACTATGATGGGGAAGAAAGCTCTTCCAAACTCCCATGTCTCTTCTTAACTTTGAAAAGTGCATTCTGATGTGGTTTCATTTTTACAAACTCATAGAGGAAACAGGAAGGGACATTCCCCCCCCCCACCCCCCCCACCCCCGTGGCAAAGGTTGGTGGGTCACTAAAAGCAGCTTTGCAGGCCAGGTCTTGCTAATGGGCTGTCAGTTCACCACCTTTTCTGTAAGCTTCTAGATTCTTTATGGAAGGGATGGGGAACCTGTGGCCCTCCAGATGTTTGGACTCCAACTCCCACCAGCCCCTGCCAGTGTAGCCAGTGGTGATGGGTAAGTTGCAGGGTATGTGGCAATCTCACAACATGAATGAGAAGTCAAGGAACAGGTTTACCAGGGACACTTTGAATTCCCTGCATGAAGCAGTATCTGGATGGTCTACAAGGCCCTCTCCAACTATATGATCCCACTTTCACTGTCACCTTACATGGTGAGAATACCAAATCCTAGGCACTTGTCTCTACACCTACGTCGTCTACCTTCCACAAGGAGTTGAATCATGCCTACTTCCTTTCTATTTTAATGAAGAAAGTGGTGGGAATAATGCTAATAAAGTAGCTTGTGCTACATTTCAGTCCATAAAAACGGGATTACCTATTCTCAGAGAACTGTCAGCATGCAAACCATAATTTTAATGAACTGACTGGCTTCCTTTTTTTAATCTTTTATGTAAAAAATAAAAAACCATCATCATCCCACCCTCTGGTTTGTATTTGAGCACTCATAACAATTAATTGGTGGGTTAATTTAATGACCTATCTTTTGAGCTGCAGCCTTCACATTATGTGGCATTATAACCTTTTTTTAAAAAGCTGAAATTTGTATCCAATGAACATGGTGCAGGGGGGAATCTTTTATAGTAGCAAAAGCAACCATTTCCCATGGTTAACTCTTCTATACAAAAGCCAATCTATTTGATTAGCAAAACAATCCCTGTATTCTTGGTTCTTGGGCTGTCTTCTGGGGAAATGAATATGAATATTCCATTTTGCTCTAACAAACATTGCAGTTAGGAGCTTCCTGTAATCAGCATCATAATTTTCACAGAACCCAATATGATATCATCTTATAACAGTCACTTGGCATTTCAAAAAAAAATATGCTCTTATAGGCTACCTGGACGCAGGGGAGGGCCAATAGGAAAATGTGTGTGTGAATATTGGATTGTGTACATAAGGGAACATTAATGTTACTGAAGTATCTAATGTTGTTCTTGGAGGGTAATTCAGCCCTTTTACTGACTAGAGATTATACACTGTACGCCAGGGGTCAGTGAACTTTTTCAGCGGGGGCCGGTCCACTGTCCCTCAGACCTTTTGGGGGGCCAGACTATATTTTGAAGGGGGAAAAAATGAACGAATTCCCACAAATAACCCAGAGATGCATTTTAAATAAAAGTACACATTCTACTCATGTAAAAACACGCCGATTACTGAACCGTCCATGGGCCAGATTTAGAAGGCGATTGGGCCAGGTCCGGCCCCTGGGCCTTAGTTTGCCTACCCATGCTGTACACCTTACCCCTTCTCTGAAACGAGCCCTGCTGCGCTCGGAACATCCTACAGCAAAGTAGCTACTGGGGTTTTGTTCTCTAAAGAGAAAAGAAAAGAAAAGAGAGAAAAGTAATTTGCAAAAGCTGAAGGCAGAATGTTCTTTACATGGCTTACCCTGCCCCAAGTAGTGAATTTCTGAAGATAATCTGTCTCTTGGTTTGAATTTTGACAAGTTTCACTTGGCTAGTTCTTTCCTTTTTTCCGTCAGTTGATTTCTTCCCATAGAAGAGATTAATGTTTTTGTACTTGTGTGTTTTACCTGCGGTCACAGCGGCTGCACACAGACATCACAATAGGTGATGCATTACTGCGATGAGAAAAAGCCTAGGTGAGCCTCAGGCTCTCACACACTCCCTTTCCCTCCCCTCCAACACAACCGTGAGGAGATCACAAGCTTCTGCTTCTGCTTTGGGCCAACCACAGTTTAGTATTATATCTGAACCCTAAAACTGTGGTTAAGCTGAAGCAGGGTTTGTTTGAAATATGACCCTGCGCATTGCAGTCCTCTACCTGCTGCACCTGTATAAGTGCAATCATGGATTGAGGGAAACACAGCGTCTCCCCTCATTGCTAAACTTTACAGATTCTGCAGAAATAACAGCACTAATTGATTCAGATTTGATTACAGGCTGCAATCCTACACACACACATACCTGAGAGTAAGACCTCTTGAACTCAATGAGGCTTACTGAGTAAGATGTGCAGGACTGCACCATTAATCATGTTTCCTATATCTGTAGCAGTTTTAGTTTTATTGTAGTTTATCTTTTGCTAGCAGCCTTGTACCCAGTGTTGCTTGGGGGATTCTAAGAAACCCAGTAACTCAGTGCAGTTTTGAAAGGTTCAGTCCACCATCTTCATTCAAAATGTCATCCATCTGCTCCTTGATCTCATGAACAACCATGAAAAGTCCAGATGTCCAGATGCACAGTGAACGAACAGCTTTCCAAAATGTATAGTAAATGTAATTTCCATTTATCTTCCTCTGCAGAAATCTAAGAACTGGAGGAGGTTGTCCCATCCTTGTTTTGCTGTGGTTTCATAATAATCATTCCTACTTCTTTTTTCTTCACAATTCTCTGTAGACGAGATCCACCCCACATGCATAAAACTTGGTACAACCCCCACCCACTCAGTCTGCTTGTCTCATTTTTGCTTCCTTTTAACCCAGCAGGGACTTGCTTTCATCCGTTTTGGCCCACCACCACTTGGATTCTGCCTACTCTGCCCCTCGCATAATTTTTAAAAACCTTAGTGTCTCAGTTTTCTCTGATGTGCATTTTCGCTTTTTTGTCAGTGTCAACCACTCCCACATTAGAGTGTGCAATGAAAAAACAGGCCTGACTGTGAAAAGGGGGGGGGAGTTTTTAGCAATGCGTGTTTTCTTACTGAAATTATTAATGTTTGTTTAATGATGAAAACAGCAATGAAAGCTACGTGAGTGTGGTTGATATGTTTATGCTGGGATTAACTAATTTGTAGCATAGAGCTATACATCAGGTTCAGGGGTAGGCCTTCTTGATGAATGGGATAGGCCTTCCAACTCCCATCAGCCCCTGTCACCGTGGCAACTGGTCAGGGATGATGGGAGTTGGAGTCCAGCAACATCCAAAGGGCCAAAGGTTCCCCCACCCTTGCAATACATATGTAAATACATATGGGAGTAAGCCTGCAACGTACACACATTTGACTTGCATGCATTCAGTGTTATGCACTTGGAAAAAATATTATTATTATTATTATTATTATTATTATTATTATTATTATTATTATTATTATACAGATTGGAAAGGGGTCGGACTTCCAGGAAAAAAAGACTTCGGAAATCTCATCCAATGTGGGTGTGTTCCCCTGGAATGTAACCTGCACATAAATTATGGGCTTAGAATCATAGAATCACAGAGTTTTGGAAGGAACCCCAAGGGTCATCTAGTCCAACCCCCTGCAACGAAAGGGCTGACTGAACCGAAGTATACACTACATAAGTAAATTCCAGTGTGACCACTAGGATGGCCTCCTAGTTAAGTGTATACTGGAATGTAGCCCAATATTATACTGTAAAATGTAAACAAGAGACAAGTGGAAATTTCATTGCACCCTAAGGTAGGGCAGTCCCAGCTGCACCTGCTAAGATTTCCTCTTCTGCACATCCATTAAAGGTACATCATCCTTGTCCTCTTTTGCCTCTAGCAACCGTATCCTTAAGTAACCATAGTGCATTTGGAATAGCCGTGACTGGCCTCCTGTCATTTCAGTGTTCAGTTGCAGGGGGTCTCTGGTTTTAATAGCAGTGCCAGGAAAGTGCATGTTTGTGTCAATTTTTCTGTCTTAATTCTCTCCCATCCCTGAAGCTGCTATAAAGAGACTGTGGGAAATATATGGGCACAACACAGGTGCTTTTGGATTTGGTTTGGTTTGGTTTTTCCATTGCAGGGCTAATAGTAGCTTGGTAGGCAATTTAGATAGGGAAATGGTATGGAGGGCAGAAAGCAGAAATAACCCCCCCCCCCATGGAATAGGTGAATATGTCCTTTTAGGTTTCTCTCAGTTTCTCACCCCCCCCCCCCCACTCTTAAGGTCAGTTTTCCGCATTTTCACATCAGTTTTCACATTATTATCTGAAGAAGCGTGCATGCACACGAAAGCTCATACCAATAACAAACTTAGTTGGTCTCTAAGGTGCTACTGGAAGGAATTTTTTAATTCTGTTTCCACATTATTATGATTATTATTTAAAAGGCCTCATGAAAACGCTAGCAGAATTTTAGTGCAAAATTCTCCAAACAGGCACATTTCTGTATACAATTTTGCCTGACATAAACATTCTCGCAAGCAATGCCTCCCAACAAAATGCATTTGTATATGTCGTTTTCATGAATATATGCATTGCTTTTTTTCTACCAAAAATAAATAAAAAATTGCTGGTGCTCACCATGTAGTTGTTACAGTAAGTGCCACACTTTAAACCAGTGCTTTTATTCTAGGGGGGAAAGGCGATAGTACTACATACCCTTGAGTAACCCCAGAAAAAAGCACTGAATTTATTATTATTAATTATTATTATTATTATTATTATTATTATTATTATTATTATTATTTATATACCACCCTATACCCAGAGGTTTCAGGGCGGTTCACACAAAAGATCACAATATATAAAATCAAAGTAAAAACAATAACCCAATTAACACCCCCACACCCCAATTGGACACAGTATTCCATGTGTGGTCTGACCAAGGCAGAATAGAGTGGTGCTATTACTTCCCTTGATCTGGACACTATACTTCTGTTGATGCAGCCTAGAGTAGCATTAGCTTTCTTTGCTGCTGCATCACACTGTTGACTCGTGGCCAGCCTCCATGTCACGTTTGCAGACGTCTTTGTAAAGCAGACTTGGTCTGCCAACAGGCTTAGTGCTTGAAGCCAGCTCCCCGTAGAGAACGTCCTTGGGGATCCTGCCACCTTCCATTCCATGTACATGACCAAGCCAGCGTAGACGTCACTGAGACAGGAGTGAGAAGGTGCTGGGAATGTGGGCTTGGGAGAGCACATCTTTGTTTTAGACTCTGTCCTGCTATAAGATGCCGAAAATCTTCCTGATGTAGTGAGTGTGGAAGGTATTGAAGTGACGCTCCTGATGAGTGTTAAGTTGCCCACGACTCGCTTCCATAAAGAAGTGCTCAGCACACAAGCCTGGTAGACCTTCATCTTAGTACTGGGCCAGTACATACTATCTAGTTCATGTGTTGGGGGTGTTGTTCTTGTTGGTATCCATTTGTTTTGAGAGACAATGGCATACACCACTGGGAGTGAAGTCAAACCACTGCTTTAGCAGCACCAAAGTAACCTCCCTGGGATGCAAGTCTGGCCAGTGTGTATGGAGGCCCTGGGCTGCCCAGAAAACAAGACCCACCTCTTGGCCTTGCTGATGTGGGTTGAAAGGAAAGCAGAGCAATACGTTTGGCACCAGCTTGGCTACAGGAGTTGCCAGAAGGAGGCAAACAAGCCACCATCCAACCATCTTAGGGTCGGGCCTACATCTTATATTTTAACTTGATCCTTCTACTATTAGGTCTTAGAGGCTGAACATTTAAAATGACTATGATTCTCATCCATCCTGATGGCAGTGTTTTCTTCCTATGAATGTCGGCTGTGGTTTGGCACATATTTCAACCCAAGTGGGCGAGCTATACATGAAGGCAAATCTGAAACTCCGGATGGTTTTGTTAATGCAATCTTGTCTGTGCTGCAAGGCCGAACTGCGTTCATTACACATGAGGGATTGTATTTGAATGCACATCTGTTCTGCTCTAAAAAAATAAACAAAGGAAACCCTTTTCACCCTTGGCTCTTTTCCTTTAGATGTTAAACCAAAGAAGAATGAACAAAGTTGTACAGCTGAGAAATAAAACTCTGCACGTACTAAGTCTTTTGCATGCCCTTTTGGTGATTTTAAGCCTCTCTGCCAGCAGACCGTGCCAAAAAATGTTGGTGATGGGTCCATAAATATCATAAATTTGCTCATGTGGTGACAGGATAAGGGGAAACTCTGGACTCAACATGCCTATATACTCCATACCAGCTAGGCTAAGCGCCCCCAGCTCATATGTATATGTTTATACATAATTCCTTTCATAGCTGTTGCTTTTCTGAAGTCATAGGCCAGGGCTGAGGAACTTCAGGCCTGGGGTCCAAATGCAGTCCTTCTGGCTTCTCTCTCAGACCCCCAGGACCCTCCTGAGGCCACATCTCCTCTTCCTACAACACATCCTTCACTGGCTCTGCTTTCTGCCCTGCCCAAGTTCTTTGCCTGGCTGGAACATGTCATTGAATTCTAATAATGCCTCTTGCTTGCATGTCTGAAGAATGGAGAGCTCTCTCTGTGTGTCTATAGCTGGTTTTTAAACAGGGAGTCAGGGTGCCAAATCCTGTATCCTGAACTCAGTCCCTTGCTTGCACACTGGCAATGCCCAATTCATGCCTGAGGTGCTTTGTGCCAATGTAATATCTGCGCAGCTGCAACCTTTTACTGTCTTTCTCTAAATGAAGGAAGACAGGGCAGACCTATGCACAGAGGCTGATAGTTGATGCTGTCACTGCATTTGAGCAGGAGTAAACCCCCTTGTCCTGGGTTTCTCTTTGCCATATTCACTCATGTTTTAATAGTACTGTAGTAGTACCCTTGTACTAAAGTGAGGTGGTATTGGGATCAGATGGAGGTGAAAGCCACTGTCCCTCTAGGACACCCTCTTTGCCTCTCACAGTCATCTCAAGGTGATGTACAATAAAGGAGAAAAACAAATAATAGAATTGTAGAGTTGGACGGGACCAACCCCTTCCAAGTCTAACCCCTCAACTAAAGTAGGGTTGCCATATTTCAAAAGGGGGGATTGTCCAAAGAGTTTTTGAACTATTTTTAATGAAATTCACCAAAATCTACACTTCCGACATGGGCTGCCATACATCCGGGTTTTCCTGGACATTTTAGCAATTGCCACCCAGACTCTGTTTACGGGGGTCGAATACCAGGCGTATGGCAACCCTGAACTAAAGCATCCAACCTCTGCTTAAAAACCTCCAAAGAAGGAGAGTCCACCACCTTCCAAAGGAGTCCATTCCACTGCCAAACAGCTCTTACTGTTTAGTAAAAAACAATTAAGAACGCATAAAACAACTGATACATTTAAAGCAAACCTAAATGATACAAAATGCACATCCATAGCAAAGGCATGTTTATCTGAAATGTCTTTTTCAAATGCTGCTTTTTCAATTACAGCACCCAGTAGCTCCAACCAACATGTCCAATGGTCAGGGATGATGGGATTTGGAGTCTAGCCACACCAGGAGGATCATGGTTTCTCCAGCCCTGCTTTCTAACTGCTAATTAAGTAAGGGATGCCATAGCTGTGACCTCTCTTGACCATGCCTTCCTAATACTTTCACCATCTGTCACCATATTAGCTTTCTGGTATTATCAGGAGTCTTGCTCTCTACTGCAGTGGGAGATGGGATGGGCAAAAGGAAGTGGCAGATTGCAGAAGCAACAGCAGTTCCATCTCCTGCTTAAGCCAGTAGTTTTAAAGGGGCAGAGGGAATTTTACCTGGCACCCTTTAGACAGACTTTTTAAGAAGCCGGCAAAGGTCAAAAGTTCCATTACCATTTTATTAAGAAAAAAGAGTTGCAAACCATCCCAAAATCACAACAGCTGTTTCAGCTCTGCACCACGTTATTAATTTCAGTGTTGAAACATCATATGGCGTTTTTCTTGCATTTGTTGTATACCGCATGATTTCTATTAAATGTTACTATTTTAACAGGGCATTTATCAGGGACAATTATGACAACACATTTTTCCTAATCAAAATCCCAGCATCCACAATTAGTGCTGCAAAACTCCACATTCCTAGCTGCCACCGAGTCAATGAACCAGGTTTCCTTTGCTCCCATGTGTGCTGTTGTGTACTTAACCAGTTTCCTCCTCCTTGGACAGAGCAGTGCAATACTCCCATTATGCTAGGACCAGAAATTCTCTTCTGGTTCTAGCTCACATGCCTCCAACACGTGGGGAGCTTTCAGACTGTTGCTGTTTTGGGATGAGATTCAAGCATATACAGGTGAAACTCAAAAAATTAGAATATTGTTGAAAAGTCCATTTATGTAAGCAATTGTTTTCATTAGCTACTGGAGTTTAATATATGAAATAGACTCATGACATGCAAAGCGAGATATGTCAAACCTTTGTTTGTTATAATTGTGATGATTATGGTGTACAGCTGATGAAAACCCCAAAGTTGAGATTGTGAATTTGGGGTTCTCATCAGCTGTACGCCATAATGATCACAATTATAACAAATAAAGGCTTGACATATCTCGCTTTGCATGTCATGAGTCTATCTCATATATTAGTTTCACCTTTTAAGTTCAATTACTGAAAGAAATGAACCTTTCCATGCTATTCTAATTTTTCGAGTTTCACCTGTATCAGCAAATTCAAGTTGTGCAATTACAGTTGATTGGGATAAGGAAAGTAACAGGGAAATGTACTGGACAGTGTGGGATAACACTTGCATTGATGCAACTTACTCCAACTTCCCAATAAACAAATCAGAAAGAGAGTTCATTATGTAGTCAGCATTGCCTAATCTTTCTGCAAACAAATAGGAGAGTGGCTCATTAAAGAGGTCATCTGGAAGCACTCGCATAAGAAAATGATGGGGGCACGCCCTCAGCACATGCTCCTGGAGCACCACACATGTACACACAAGGTGACGCCAAACTGCCTCCACTCCCCAATGGCACACCCAGCAATGGCCTCAGATTTCCAGGTATCCCTGCAGGTTCACATCCCCTTACGTGCCTCGCAAGGACTGTTTTATAAGCACAATGCATACAGAGGAGTAACAAGACACAGCACTCATCGAGAGTGCCTTGGGCAGGAGGCCTGCAAATAGCACACACAGTCCTTGCGGGGCAAAGTTTCAAGACTCATGCAGAGAAGGCAAAACTGCTTTGAGAAACGGCGAAGCGGTGGAGCCAGGAAAGACAATGAAGGCAGCCACAGACAGCAGCAACCTCCAGGGGTTTACTCCACAAAGTTGGAAAAACAAGAGATGGGATTTTGAGCCCCATCAGGGGGAAAGAGGGAAATGGCCCCATTCACCTTTTGCATGTGCAGCAAAAAATAAAACAGAAGTAATATCAAGAGCAAAAGAGAAGGAGCTTGCAGGACTCAAGCTCACATTGTGAACACTAGCAATTGCCCATCCACTCAGCCACAGCAAAAGTCAGGCATGTAATGGGGAATTTGCCTTCTCACCCAGCCACAGACACCAGGAGTTGCAGGAGGAGCCCTAGACAGGTGGAACAACTTAATGGTTTTACACACCTGGAATACTGTGTCCAGTCTGGGCACCACAATATAAGAAGGATGTTGACAAGCTGCAACATGTGCAGAGGAGGGCAGCCAAGATGATCAAGGGTCTGCAAACCAAGTCTTATGAGGAACGGTTGAAGGAGCTGGGTAGGTTTAGCCTGGAAAAGAGGAGAGTGAGAGGAGATATGATACCCATCTTCAAATCTCAAAATGGTTGTCACACAGAAGATGGAGCAAGTTTGTTTTCTCCTGCTCTGGAGCACAGGGCACGAAACAATGGATTCAAGTTACAAGAAAGGAGATTCTGACTAAACCTCAGGAAGAACTTTATGCAGGTGAGAGCTATTCAACAGTGGAACAGTCTTCGGGAGGTTGTGGACTCACCTTCCTTGGAGTTCTTTAAGCAGAGGTTGGATGGCCATCTGTCATGGATGACAGAGTTGAGATTCCTGCATCACAGGGGGTTGGACTAGATCACTGTTGCAGTCCCTCCCAACTCTACTCTCCCCCTTGCATTGCTAAATATCCCATCCATGACTCTGCCTTGTTAAAGCTATTCCACCAGCATTATTTATCATGGCAGTGGTGTATTGGGGCATTGGGGCAACTGCCAAACCCTATAGTCCAGGATTAGGTTCCTTTTTTTAGCTGGAGGTCCTCATACCTTGTGGGCAACCTTCTGGATGCCACATGCCAGTGACGAATGGGGCAACAGGGCTCTTAACTTTGTACTGCAGGCTGCATTCCAGCCACACAAAGACCATCCTGCAAGAGGCTTTATCACAGTTCAAGGACATATTTCAGCTGGGCAAAAGCACCTGGGGAGAGTGCAGAACAGTGCTGGTGAGAGGCATAGCCTGGGGAGATTTCAAGGGCCAGAAAGAGATGCCTGTAGAACGCACCCCTGAGGTTCCTCACACCCTGCTATAACCCTTCAGCCACTGGATCTTTCTTCTACTTCTCCTTCCAGTTTTTGAAAAAAGTATTTCTCTGCTTTTTCATTGTTTCTGGATCATATGGGCCCATTGGTATTCTGGACCCAGAGTTTGCAGTGAGAGCCACTGTGATCCTTTTCTTAAGCTGAGAGAGAGGGGGAGAGAGAGAGAGAGAGAGAGAGAGAGAGAGAGAGAGAGAGAGATCCCCCAACCCAGTCACTTCATTTAAAGTAAAATCAACCCTGCATAGCAAGGATACAGCAGTTAGAGCATTCCTATGGTCTGATGGTTTATTGCAAAATTTGCAAATGGACATCTCTCTAGGTCATCTCAGCTAAAATGTAGTAAATGAAAGCCACCACTACTATGAAAACTCCTGAATTTTCACTGTGGTCCACAAAAGAGCAAGTTGGTTTTTTTGGACAGCTTTAAGATTTTGTAATGCTATAACTACCCAGAGATTAGAATTACCAGTCCTGAAAAGTTTCAACTAAGTATTGCCTGGAAGAAAGTGAGGTTTAAGAAGCATCCAGAACACTGCTCTTTCTGACATGCTCAGGTTTGTATCTCTGCCTCTTTTTATGCTGGCTTCTGAAAATTCTGATGGGCTCCTAAATTTTGCAAAATGTTTTGCACCCCAGCTCCTGATGGATACACATACAGGATAATGCATTGGTGAACTGTTACAATGCCCAAGGGATACAAATTATTGCAGGGGAAATATTCGCTGAGGCAGAAAGTGTGACAGAAAGTGCAACCAATCTTTCTCCACCAGGATTTTCAGATACACCTTTACTTCCCTCTAGTGGGCCCTGTACAAATTACAGATATTTCTGACTACCCCCAAGAAGAAAATGGCCATTCATCCTTGAATTTTCAGAAAACACAGTTTATGAAGCTGTGGACAAGCCTATGAATGCATGGACTTCCCTTTCCTCTTCCTTCATCTCTGTGACCAGCTCCTGCAAGGAGATGGTGGTTTGCTTTAAGCCAGAGTTTCCTAGTTTGGACCCAATGGGCAGGGATGAGGATCCTCTAGTTTGTAGGCCCTTGGGATTCTCCCCAGGTAACAAACCCCTGGCACAGGTTGCATCCTTTACTGACATGGCCTTGCGCCTACCTTGAGTGTTTTTGCCCAGCTGGAACGTGTCCTGGATCTCTGATCACCCTTCTTGTTTACCTGGATGGAACACAAGAGGGGTATGTGTGAATGAATGTGTAGAAACAAGCCTACATTACAAAGGTAACATTCACATTTATCGCCCTGCCCACTGCTTCAGGATATGCCACCAATTAAGCAAGCAAAGAGGTGATTCCAGAAACCACCTGATGGAGTCTCTCTCTCTCTCTCTCTGTGTGTGTGTGTGTCTCCATGTGTGTGTGTGTCTCCATGTGTGTGTGTCCATGTGTGTGTGTCCATTTTCCAGCTCCCCCTCCAGTGTTGCTTCAGTTTCTGGCAAGAATCCTGAAGGAGAGGGCAATAAGAGCATCCATGCTCTGAAGGAGTGCTCTCAGCTTAGATGCTGCCCTTGCTGTTGCCATGGCTACCAGGGGCCACAGGGCTGCATTGGGTTTGTGGACCACGGTGGGGGTGTGTGGAACTGATGTGGGCCCAGGTTTTCCATGGTGCGAAGGGTGGGGATGAGGTAAATCAGGCTTCCTCAACCTCGGCCCTCCAGATGCTTTGAGACCACAATTCCCATCATCCCTGACCACTGGTCCTGCTAGCTAGGGATCATGGGAGTTGTAGGCCAAAAACATCTGGAGGGCCGACGTTGAGGAAGCCTGAGGTAAATAATGGAATCCTGAGGTAAAAGCCCATAGTGAACTCTTGCCTTCCTAGGCCTTCAGTACCTGCAGATACTCGACAGTTGAAACATTTCCTGTCATTACAGCTTTATGGTTGGAGTCTCCCAGGCTGCTAAAATTATTTTAACTCCTGTTGAAACTGTGTGTGCTTTGATCTACCATTTTTATTTGTTTTTAGTATTTTGTATTTATGAGTGATCGTGAAGCCTTCATCCTGGTTTTGTTTTTTGGGAAGGGTGGGATTAAAAAAAAACAAAAAACCTTCAACAAACAGAAAAACAAACCAGCCTGCTCTTGTTGGATTCTTATCTGCCTCAGAGCTATTAAATACATCTGAGAAACTTGCCAGCTATTAGCTGGCAAGCCTAAATTAACACTTTTTTCCCCCTCCGCCATTGGTTATTGCCATCCATATTTGGCTAGAATTCGTTTCTTTTCTTTAAAAAACAACAACACTGGGATGGTCGAATGCTTTGAAACTCTGCCCCCCCCCCCAGTGATTTCCCCCCTTTCCTCCAAAAACCCATAATTTCTGCTGTGCGTTGCCACAGCCTAGGTTTCTATCAAAGGAACTGTTTATTCCACCCATTCACTTTCTTGCCGTCTGGTTAGATCTGAATAGGGGTGGGAGAGAGAGTTTCAGTTTGGTTCACCTCTATATGAAAACCTACCAAATTGCACATTCCGAAGTAAGTAAGCAAATCAAAATACTGCTATACTTCAAAATTCTTAAAATTTTGCAGTGCAGTTTTCTTACCAGTTTTATTCACAGAGATGTGTATATTGGGGGAAACGGTACATAAAAATTATACAGATATTATTGATAGCAATGTACAAAATGCATTTTGCTAGGGGAACTTGCTTACAAAAACAGATATAGTAGGCAAAATTTCATACAGAAGTGCATACAGTAGAAGAAATGCTGGTGAGTTTTTGTGAGGCTCCATTAAAAACAAAACACAACCAAAATGCAAAGTGATGCAGAAATGTGATGTAGCAAACATAAGTTTGCAAAAAAAAAAAAAATTAATTGAAATTGAACATTTTGTCTGGGAAATCCTTGGCTCTGTGCACCATTGCCACATGGTAAGTCACCAGGAATAAAAAATTGGAATTCAATTTGCCAAGGGTCAGAAATGGGGAATAAACAACAGAGAAAAATGCAGGAACAAGAATAAAATATTCTCTCCATCCAGCCAGAACATGGGAAGTCCCATTTAAATTATTTTATTTGGAATGTTTAATTGGCTTTTTAATTTGGACTGTATTATTATTTGTGTTATGATTTGGTAAGGTTTGATATGTTATTAATGGGAAATTAATAAAAAAATATTTTAAAAAACAAACAATTTGCCAAGGGTCTGATAATAAACCTCCTGCATTTGCTTCCTTCCGACAAAAAAGGGGTATGGTTGGATATGTGAAATTCAAAGTGGTGCTTCAAAGATTGTACAAACTTTAACATAGCCATCTAATAAACATGTTTCTGCTTTCAGTAAGTTAACAAGGAACAAAAGTCTAGGGTGTAAAAGCAATTGCATTATTTATTTTATTTTATATAAAATTTATGAATTCATCCATAGCCAAATATGCAGTGCTTTAAAAAGAAAAATCCTACTTCCATTATGTCAATTTTTTTTTGAAAGAAAGCTTCTGCTCAAGAACCATGCGTTGATCAGAAATCTATTGCCATACACCTCCTGTTTAATATTCATATCCTTTATGAGCATATGCAACCCACCAGTAATTGAATTCAACTGCAGTCATTTGGAAAATGTGCTCACTTTCTCCTGTAGCTGCTGCACAGCAGTTGCTCCCCCCTTTTTTTGCCTTTAGTGAGAAAAGTAGGGAAACCATGGAAAAACAATTTCCTAGAAGGCAGGCTTGTGATCATGCAGAACACAGAAACTGATCTCCAGTAAACCTGGTGGGTTTCCAAGGTCTCTCAATAGGCTTTTACAGGCCTGAAAAGCTTCTCTAGCCTGCTCACCAAGACTGTAGTGCTTATCCCCTAATGTTTCCTCAGTGCCCCCATGCGTTTCAGTCCACCTGCTAATGGCCAGCAAATTATACTTGTATACCTAGTGTGCATGTAAAATCAGGATTTGATTGCAACTACCAAAAGACAAATCCAGTGCATAGTGCATCTATGAAACACTACGAAAAGATTTGCTGTGCACTGGTAGTTACAACCAGATGTCAAAGAGATAAAGAACTAGAGTGGTACCTTGGTTCTCAAACTTAATCCGTTCCAGAAGTCCGTTCCAAAACCAAAGCGTTCCAAAACCAAGGCACGCTTTCCCATAGAAAGTAATACAAAATGGATTCATCTGTTCCAGACTTTTAAAAACAACCCCTAAAACAGCAATTTTACATGGATTTTACTATCTAATGAGACCATTGTTCCATGAAATGAAAGCAATAAACAATGTACTGCAGTTGCACAATCAATCAATCAATAGCTGAAGTGGGTTCCACACAGTCACAAAAACAAAACAAAAAGAGCCGCAAAAACAAAAACACAAAATAAATAGCAAAAACAGATAGCGTAACACTCGAAACAGAAGTGTGGCACTCAAATCGGAAGCGTAACACCCAAAACAGAGCACATTCGGCTTCAAAAAAAGTTTGCACACCGGAACACTTACTTCCGGGTTTGCAGTGTTTGGGTTCCAAGTTGTTTGAGTACCAAGGCGTTTGAGAACCAAGGGACCACTGTACACAACTTTTAGAAGACATCTAAAGGCAGCCCTGTATCAGGAAGCTTTTTAATGCTTGATGTTTTATTATGTTTTTTATATGTGTTGGAAACCGCCGAGGGTAGTAGTAGTAGTAGTAATAATAATAATAATAATAATAATAATAATAATAATAATAATAATACCTTGGTGGTGCATGTATACAACCAGACGTGGGCCCGAAGTAGCTGGAAGTCAGCAGGAGAAATACAACTTCCTGCAGCAAATTGTCATATATTAACTGATCCTTGAGAGGGTTTCTGGTTGCAGGGGCTCCAGGTTATGGGTGCACAGCACGTGCGACATGACATCATGACATCACATGCCCTGCGGCTTAAGAACCTGACTTCCAGTGCCACTGGAAGTCAGGTTCCATGGTCTCGCAAGGCCCCAGACAGCACCTCTGAGGTCTCGCAAGGCCTCAGACATGAGTTCCATCTTAAGATTTAGTGTCAGGGGTATAACGTATTCCTGGACACCGCAGAGTTAGACGCAGACTTTTCTGGAAGCTTCTGGCTGTTGTGTAATTGACTGGACAGCACAACGTAGGAACTCAGCAACTCACTGGATAACTATATACAGTATTTATTGATTGAAGCAACTAGCATCCATAAGTTACTATTTACAGACTTTACAAAATAAAAGAAACAAAACATAAAATCTTTTCCTCTCTGTCTCTCTCTCTCTATACTGACCACGTTCTCTACACCAACCATACACTAACCACACTAACCACAAAGCTCTCACACAGAGCTGAGTCTTTAGGAACTCATTGACCAATCACAGGTCGTTGCTAAGGGTCTGAGAGAGAGCAGATCTGGGCTTTCTGCCAACTACTAATTGCTTGGAGATAGACAGCTGCAATTCTGCACGTAGGCAACTCTGAAATCTCTAACATTCCAGAGCTTCACACGGCACCAGAAGTTGCAATTTTTGTGGGTGCTCGAGCCCCCAGAGCCCCCTATAGTTGGTGCCCCTGTCTGGTTGTGTCCCAGAATAGGAAAGGCTGCTACTTTACCCGGCACAACATGCTGACTATATTTAAAGCACATGGCTTCCCTCAAAGAATCTTGGGAACGGCAGTGTACCCTCTCAGAGCTACAACTACCAGCACCCTAAACAAACTACAGTTCTCAATATTGCGGGGGGGGGGGCATGTGCTTCAAAGGTATGTATGTGACCTCTCTTTGTGGTTCACAGCCTTTGCTTAAATGCACCTCTTGACTTGGTTTGCCATGTGCTGTGAAATACCTGCTTCTCTCCCCCATGTGCCTTAAAATTCATTTTTTTCCCCTTAAAGGACGCTGTACTGCACAATCTGACAAATTAATTAGATGGCTGTCAAGATATGGTCCGTCTAGAATCTGGAGCACTTGCGCTGGGGACGCAGAGTTGTGGGATTTGGATGCAAATTTCTGGTGAACCAAAATGATCCACTCCAGCAGCGTCCAAGCCAGCACATAAATCCTAAATGTCAGTGCACCACAATCACACAGTTCCAGCTGTCTCCCGTGAGCGGCCTTGACCTCCATCCTTTTAAGAGGATAGCAGTATTCCTTTTCCCCCTGCAGCAGCTGAAAACAACCCAAATGGGGTAATAATAAACAAAAACACTGAGAGACCCTGCCTCTGCCAGCATCCTTCGCACAGAAATGTGGCAGCATGCTATTTTGCATTTGTTATACAGGGCCCAGATCTTGCTATGATGGCTCTGCCATCAATTAGTGTTTTCAGCATTTCCCAAGCAGCCTGCCATTCTATCCCCATAAATATGGATAGGTAACTCCATGGCTTCTGGTTTCCACCAAGCAGTATTCAGCTCACCATCCATGTGTGGTGCCTCTGTAGGGAATTACGATTCTCTGGTTTTTCTGCTTGCTTAGGACTTCAAACACTGGAGGTTTGTCAAACACCTGGCATGGCTGATGGAAGGCTACACATAGCTAGTTGGGTGTAGTGCATGCCAGCAAACAGGCTCAATTTAGTTCATCTACATGAACATAAGAAGAAGAAGAAGAAGAAGAAGAAGAAGAAGAAGAAGAAGAAGAAGAAGAAAGAAAGAAGAATTTATTTATACCCCGCCCATCTGGCTGAGTTTCCCCAGCCACTCTGGGTGGCTCCCAGTCAAATGTTAAAAACAATACAGCATTAAATATTAAAAACTTCCCTAAACAGGGCTGCCTTCAGATGTCCAGCCCTCTAGAGTGAATTCGGAGGGGACATGGGAGTCTGCAGTGGGGAGGAGATGAAGTTTAGGCCCTGTTATGTGAGCAGTCACCTGTTTCATTCTGTATACCGGTAGTTAAAGCTATGGTTTTCCCAGTAGTGATCTATGGAAGTGAGAGCTGGACCACAAAGAAGGCTGACCGCCGAAGAATTGATGCTTTTGAATTATGGTGCTGGAGGAGACTCTTGAGAGTCCCATGGACTGCAAGAAGATCAAACCTATCCATTCTGAAGGAAATCAGGCCTGAGTGCTCACTGGAAGGACAGATCCTGAAGCTGAGGCTCCAATACTTTGGCCACCTCATGACAAGAGAAGACTCCCTGGAAAAGACCCTGATGTTGGGAAAGATGGAGGGCACAAGGAGAAGGGGACAGCAGAGGACAAGATGGTTGGACAGTATTCTCGAAGCTACCAACATGAGTCTGACCAAACTGCGGGAGGCAGTGGAAGACAGGAGTGCCTGGCGTGCTCTGATCCATGGGGTCACGAGGAGTCAGACACAACTAAACAACAACAACACCATTTATCCTTTTTTTTTTTTTAAAAAAAGTCTACATATCCTTAGTTAGTTAATTATTATTGCACTGCCACTTTCCTAGCAAACATCTATTGCAAGAGGCCCTGGAAGAAGTGGACCAGGGACAAAGGAACAGAGACTGAAGCAGGAAACCCACCCTGCCCCCATTTCAGTGGTTTGACAGCCCAGTCAAAATGGAGAATTGCCTTAGGCCACTGTCCCCTTTAACCCCAACTGTCTGGCTCTCTGAAACATAGATGGCTCACAGAAATACCTACAAAATCTCATAGCTACAAAAATTAAAAAAGAAAAGAAAAAAAGAATATACAGCAAACGGAAGGAACAGATATGAAAGTACAAGTGCCTATTTGGTGTAATTGCAGACAATGAAAGTTCGTAATAGGTTTCGTTTCATACCAAGCATACAATTAATTTCCTGTCTTATCTTTTTGGATGTGCATGCCCCTTAGTTATACGCCTGGAAGGGGAAATGGGGAGAGTTCTTTAGATGATGCTGAGGAGAGAAGGCTCAGAGCAGAGCTGGAACATTTAGCCTTGGCAAACCCACACCAGTTGAACGACTTACGAACCAAAGTGTACTTACCTGAAGTGATTCCCATGGTAGATAGGTACCAACTCCTCATCTCACCTTTTGCTGGAGGGCCAACCCAGATGGGACAAGAAATGCATGTGCAACAATTTTTTGTTTTAAAAAAATGCAAATAGCATCAACTCTTGTATGTGAGATAATGAGCACCAGGGAGGAAAAAATTAACCCCTTCGTCACCTGCTAGGGAACTAATAAAAAAAAATCCCTCATCTGAAGCTGGTATTTACTTTGGAGGGGGGCGGGATGCCAATGAGGATTTCATCCCCATGCAAATAGTGCCTTCGGAGACTGTAGCAGGGAAGAGAAGGGTTGGATCTCCTCCCATGCCTGCTCCAATCTCAATGGTTATCAGCCCTCCCACTAATGGTATTTGCATTTAAAGCCAGAAACCAGAAAGCCCTGCACTTTAAATGTCGCATCTAGTTTGGCCCTGAGAAACTACGGAGCAGACTGAGGTCATTATTATTTTATTATTATTATTATTTATTAAATTAGTATACCGGCTTTCATCCGTAGACCTCAGTGCAGTTCACAGAATAAAATGCAAGATAAAAACAAGAAGAAAACAAACCACCTAAATGCGCCCACCTAAATAAGGTTGCAAATCAGGTACAAATAAATACATATTTGCATTTATTTGTATCCTATCAGGGCCTCCCAAAGACATCTGGCTGGCCATTCTTTGAGAAAAGGGATGTTGAACTAGATGAGCCTTGGTCTGATCCAGCAGGACTCCTCTAATCTCCTCCCAGCATCACTTGTGGCCATCTTGGTTGGGAATGATTTGTCTTCTCTCCAAGCATTGATGCAAGTTGTCACTTTGCGATACTAGAGCTCTACAAGACTGGGCTGCTCCTAGTCCCCATGGTTTTAGTAACCCGGCAACCTAATTTTAAGATTACTCCCATTAAAAAGAAACAGGCCTGGCATGTATCCACCCCTACCTCTGCAGGCACAGCCTTTTGCTTTGGGGAGCTGGCGAAGCCATTGCAGTATGAGAGTCATAAGTCTGTTTGCTATCACAAAAAACAATGTCTGCTGAAAGTTGTAAAACAAATTAGCTTCTCCATTGTTAGGATAAGAAGCTAATTTAAAATCCAGACACTCTCTGAACTGTGTGTGAAGATGAGAGGGAAGAGAAGAGGATTAACCTTATGTAAATTCATCCCTCAAGAGTTCAGAACTGCCAGTTTTGTGCTCAGCAGCATTCTGGTTTGGAGTCCTTTGGAAAAGCTTCTGCCTGGCGGGTCCTTGTCTTGGCTGTCTCTGGATTAAACTGGTTCACTCACAACCATGCACAGAGAAAAATCGGAGGCTATCTTCAAGTGAGGTCGAAGCAAGGTTGTTGAAGCCCGTTCCTAAATGCTATACTTATGTACATGGCTAAATTCAGACCTAAGAGTTTTATCACCATGTAATTATAATATTCATGTGGGAAGCTCATTGAACCAGAGATCTGCTCCCCCACGCCACCTTAAAACGTAACAACATAGCCTGCTGGATCAGGCCAATGACCCATCTAGGCTGGATCTAGACACATCAAAGAAGCACTTGTGTTAAACGCGTTGCAAACTCTGTATGAGAAATTGAGTTAGCAAAAACAGAACTCCACAGGGCCATCTGGTGTCACAGGGTTACAATGCACAAACAACACACATATAAAGTGAGTTTTCTTTGCCAATGTAGCTGAGTCCCTAGTCCAGCATCCTGTTCCAATGTGGCCAACCAGATGCCACTGGGAAACCAGCAAGCGGGACATGAACACAACCACACTCTCCTTTTCTGATGTTTCAAGCAACTGGCATTCAGAAGCACTACTGCCTATGACTATGGGAGCATAGCCACCTATCCCCTCCATCCATGGTCCTAGTCTTGTTTTTGAGGGCCACTCCCCAATTTTTTTTTGCTTACAAGTATGGATATAAGAAGACTTCTTTTTCTGTTCTGTCCTGCATGTGTTGCAGGCAGTACCGTTTCCATTTTGCTGCAGTTTGCCTTCTGCCAAGATCCACATTATTTGTCTCGCTATCGGCTTAATTACGTAAGTTGCATTGCCATTTCGTTATCCCACCCCATTCATTTCAGTGCAAAGGACATGCTATACAAATGGGGGGGGGGGAATCATAATAATTTATGTAACATTTGCAGACTGAAAGCAAAGCCAACAGCAGGCATAGGCAAACTCGGCCCTCCAGATGTTTTGGGACTACAACTCCCATCATCCCTAGTTAACAGGACCAGTGGTCAGGGATGATGGGAACTGTAGTCCTAAAACATCTGGAGGGCCAAGTTTCCCTATGCCTGAGCAACAGTGAATACTCATTGATATTCCAATTACAGACACGGAACAAATAAGTGGACTCCCAGCAATTTCTGCTCCCATTTTCATCAGAAGGGTGCTCATCAATGGCTCCTCTTCATCCTGGAGAGAAGTGACTAGTGGGGTGCCACAGGGTTCTGTCTTGGGCCCAGTCTTATTCAACATCTTCATCAATGACTTGGATGATGGGCTTGAGAGCATCCTGATCAAGTTTGCAGATGACACCAAATTGGGAGGGGTGGCTAATACCCCAGAGGACAGGATCACACTTCAAAATGACCTTAAATGATTAGACAACTGGGCCAAAGCAAACAAGATGAATTTTAACAAGGAGAAATGTAAAGTATTACACTTGGGCAAAAAAAAATGAAAGGCACAAATACAGGATGGGTGACACCTGGCTTGAGAGCAGTACATGTGAAAAGGATCTAGGAGTCTTGGTAGACCACAAACTTGACATGAGTCAACAGTGTGATGCAGCAGCTAAAAAAGCCAATGCAATTCTGGGATGCATCAATAGGAGTATAGCGTCTAGATCAAGGGAGGTAATAGTACCACTATATTCTGCTCTGGTCAGACCTCACCTGGAATACTGTGTCAAGTTCTGGGCACCACAGTTCAAGAAGGATACTGACAAGCTGGAACGTGTCCAGAAGAGGGCAAACAAAATGGTCAAAGGCCTGGAAACAATGCCTTATGAGGAACGGCTTAGGGAGCTGGGTATGTTTAGCCTGGAGAAGAGAAGGTTAAGGGGTGATATGATAGCCATGTTCAAATATATAAAAGGATGTCATATAGAGGAGGGTGAAAGGTTGTTTTCTGCTGCTCCAGAGAAGCGGACACGGGGCAATGGATTCAAACTACAAGAAAGAAGATTCCACCTAAACATTAGGAAGAACTTCCTGACAGTGAGAGCTGTTCGACAGTGGAATTTGCTACCAAGGAGTGTGGTGGAGTCTCCTTCTTTGGAGGTCTTTAAGCGGAGGCTTGACAGCCATCTGTCAGGAATGCTTTGATGGTGTTTCCTGCTTGGCAGGGGGTTGGACTGGATGGTCCTTGTGGTCTCTTCCAACTCTATGATTCTCTGATTCTCTCTCTCTGAGAATTCCTTAGCATCTGTACCTACAGAGAAGGATTAAAAACAAACAAGCCAGGGGGAGGCATTCGCAAATGACGCCCCCACCCACAGCCTGAAGTGGTACAGTCCTTTCTACTGCCTCGCCCTGTTGCATGTGTAGACTACCCCCTAATTTCTTTATGGTTCTGCATTACCTTAAGGGAGCAGGTGCCATGCAGAGGAGCAGGCGACACCCATGTCTCTGTCCTGTCACTTGATGCCTATCTCATAACGTCAGAAGGATAATGGGAATGTAAACAAATACTTCACCTTGTCATAAATCAGCTCTAATTACAGCGCCATCACATTATATGTGCGGCGGAAATCTAAGAGCAATGATTATGTTGGATCTGACATTGGAAATCCTGGTCGTTGTGCTTTATACTGTTCCAAGGGGAGTGCTGGAAAAGAAAGGCCATTATTATGAGGATATGCACATCAGCCTGTCAGCTGGCAAAACGGGCAGCATGACAATTTAATGACCCTCCTCCATATAAAGGTATAACTCCTTATAAATCTTGCTTAGGGATACCATTTTAATGAGGTAAATAAATCTGAGCTGTGCCATCCAGCATGCAAAGCGCCAAGCTAGGAGAAAGGGATAAATCCAGCCGCACTGCCAGCATTAGCCTTTTCGAATTCCATGGCCAATGTCCAACAACTGCTTGGCCAGATGGTAATCATTGCTAGAGCAGGAAACAGGTTTTTGGTTTTGCATATTCCACATCGCTCTTAAAAGTTTGCCCTAGGACTAAGAATTATGGCATCTGAGAAGTGGAATGGCTGCACCTGCCAATAGAACATGGACATATGGGGCACTTCTGTTAAAGGCCAGAAAGTTTCTAAGTTCCCCTTTAACTAAGCGCTGCTGGCAGCCAGCCCTGTGCTGACCTACTCTGTTGCATGCAGAAGGCATTGGGATTGTGATAGTGGAGAGGTTTGTCTATATTGTATGAGCATCTCCACCACACTGGTTTCTCAGTTGCAATCCAAATGGACTTGAAATTTTAGCTCTGTCATGAATCTAATTTATGACATTATCAAGATTAAATAATGATAATGATAATGATAAATTAATACTTATACCCCACCCATCTGACTGGCCCCAAGAAACATTGAGTCCAGGTCTAATCTCAACCTTGACACATCTCAATTTGCACATTCTCCATTAAGTTGAAAACCCTTTTATGCTCTAAGTCAGAGTTTCCCAAACTTGGGCCTCCTACTGTTTTTGGACTACAATCCCCATCATTCCTTACCACTGGCCCTGCTAGCTAGGGATGATGGGAGTTGTAGTCCAAAACAGACACCCAAATTTGGGAAAACCTGCTCTAAATTATTTTTTTGGTATCAACCCTCCTTTCCCATAAATACTTTAGCCACTAGGTGAAGACATTTCTCTTTAACCAGGCCTTTGGTTGATTAATATTCAATGTCTTTTTCAATTTGTTTCTGGGAGGGGTGTTATTGGTTTTGGTCCTTGTTCTTGTTTTCATTGTGTATTTTGTGTTCTCATTTTGCATTTTTATGTTGTGAACCGCCCTGTGATTTTAGGATGATGGGTGGTAAAATAATAATAATAATAATAATAATAATAATAATAATAACAATAATAATAGCTATCCTGCATTATGTATCTCCCTGAATCTCCCGTGGGTGGCTTGCACTGCCATTAGGCTACTGCCTGGTCCATTTAGTGGTTTGATGATGTCACATTAAATGGATTAGAAATCAAACGTGATTAGGTTTAGTGCTAAGCCCAAAGCAGAAGCAAAACACAGCCTTGTTGCAGAAGGGAAGGTCTAAAAGTGGGTCAGGGCACGTTGCCCATACCTTTCACCCCTGGGTTGCAGGTATGCAAACAGTAGGAGCCACAGCCAATGGCAAACGGAGCCAACTAATTATGCTTCTTCCACCTGCAGAGTTAAACAAGGTCAAATAATCAGGGAAGCATTGCTGTGCAGATCTCTGCATGTTGCCTTTCACCAAATTACACTTGTGTGTGTGTGTACATACAGGGGCAAATTTATTCATTTATTATTTACCTATTTCATAGCATTTGTACATTGCTGGGTTGTAAACACACACGCGTGCACACCCCCCTCTCCAAGCGCTTTACAAAAGATAAAACAGCAAAATCAAGATGAAACAGAAAAAAACCAAGAAAACAGTTACAACGCTGGTGCTCCTTCCTTTTCAACATTGTGATGTATCACCATATCATGATGCTCAGCGATGTTGCAAGACCTTATATTGCCCAGCCTAGTCTCTGACTCCCTGTGACCCTGGACCACCACACGACAGGGCCTGAGGTTCACCAACCCGGCGCTAGGCAGCAACCGCATGCCCCTTTCTTTTGAACCAGGCCCTGTGCTTGGCAGCATGATAGAGCACAGCAAGGATAATTAAGCAGCCATTGAAAAGGCACTGTTTGTTTGCAGCACAAAGTAGTGCATAATTACTTAAGCACCGTGGAGTTGTCTGCAGTCTGCATCTTATATTGAATGTCTGAGGACACGCCTACGCCTCTCTCTCTCTCTCTCTCTCTCTCTCTCTCTCTCTCTCTCTCTCTCTCTCGAGCTTAGTAAACATGCAATGATGTGAAAAGAAGTCAGATGGGGTAGGTGAGTCATTAGCATGCATGGTTCTGGTAAAACACCTTTCTGCGAAAATCAGGTTCATTTCTCCCATAGCAAATTTCACCCCACAAATACTACTCTTGCTCCTGTCCGATGTTTGCCTTGAGTGCCCTCAAACAGGTACCTTCAACCTTTCAGGACCCATTTTGAACCCAAACATACATTTGGGGACCCATTTCGTAACCCTTTCTCATATATTTGCTTGGTGGTAGAGATCCTGTTATGACCCATCTTGGATCAGGCCGAAACACACTAGTAAGTCCTGGCCCACCAGATGAAGACCAGCACCCTAGAGAGATGGCTGTATCTGAAGTTCAACAGTTTATGAGAGTATTTCACTTAAAACAAACAAACAAACCATACTCTTATTAGAATTTACTTCCATTTCTTGAATATGGGGAGAAGATAGAACTTTTTAAAAATCAATGCTACTAAAGGTTTTCAACATATAATGCATATATCTGAAGGAGCGTCTCCACCCCCATCGATCTACCTGGACACTGAGGTCCAGCGCCGAGGGCCTTCTGGCGGTTCCCTCATTACGAGAAGCCAAGCTACAGGGAACCAGACAGAGGGCCTTCTTGTTAGTGGCACCCACCCTGTGGAATACCCTCTTTTTAATGTCTGATGAATTATTGTATTTTGGTATTGTGTTGGAGGCTGCCCAGAGTGGCTGGGGAGGCCTGGCCAGATGGGTGGGGTATAAATAAGTTGTTGTTGTTGTTGTTGTTGTTGTTGTTGTTGTTGTTGTTGTTGTCAAACAAAGCTAGTATCTATAGAGAACAAAATAATAAAAAGGAAAAGAGAGTAAATGGGAAAAGAACAAAGCAACACAACCACAAAATTTTATATACTATCTTTATCTTCAATTTGCAAATAGAGATCTACATCAGCTGGGCCAGCTCCCATCTTTCTCAGCCTCAGCCTCACACCCTGAGAAAAAGCACTCTATTCTGTTTCTCACACAGATTTCTTCTATCAATCTTATCTCTGTATGTATTTTCATATATTTATAAGTAATATTACTTAATATTAATAAAAAACTATTCTCGGTGACAGTGGGTACCCCACTTGCCCCTGCCCACCACCAGAGTTGTGCCATTGTGGTGGTCTATTCCGGCGAGATCTCGCTAGATCTCCCGGGAAGCTGCCACCACCATCATGCGACCTCGGTAACTGAGGCTTCGGCGGGGGTGGCACCTTCCCATTTTGCCTTGGGCGGCAAGGTGGGGTGGGCCACCCCTAAATGATGTCTGCTTTATTTATTCTTATCCTGTGAATCTTAGCTAATATATACAGTGGTACCTCGACTTACGAGCGACTCGACTTCCGTATTTTTCAACTTCCGAATGACCTCCAGAAGCGAAAAAATGGCCGCCGCTTCCAAAATTTTCGACTTGCGAAGGGAAAGCGGTGGCACGATACCTCGACTTACGAAAATGTGAATGCTCTTTTTTCAACTTCCGGATTTCCCCCCTGTTCCGAGATGGCGCCTTCGACTTACGAGCGCGCCTTCGGAACGGATTAATTCCGTAAGTCGAGGTACCACTGTATATCCTTCACATTGCTTGTAAACCATCCTGGGAATATAATTGTAATTTGTAATGTAAAAATACTTACAGGGCTAAGGATCAAACCCTACACAAATCCAGAGTGGAGTCCCTAAGACGGTTGGATAGCATTTTGTATGTCTTCTGGTAATTCCTACAGCCAAGCTGGTGCAAAAACTTCTGTTCTGCTGTCCTTTGGGCCACATCAGCGAGGCCGGAAGGGGGTCATGTGATGTGGGGAGCCCTGGACTTCCATACTTACTGCCCAAGCTTGTGCATTGCTTCGGTGGTTTGACTTCACCCCCAGAGGCGCACTCCATTGTAGCGTGAGACAACCAGAGACTGAGTCTTCAAATAACTGGGCATCGTCGTCATCCCCCACTTTGGCTTCACCATGTCATCTATTTGTGGAAAGAGAAAAAGAAAGAGACGGGAACATTTATTTATCCCACAACATCAGGGGTTATTTGGATTCTCTCCCCTGCCCTCAAAGGAGCTCTATATCATGGGTAGGCAAACTAAGGCCCGGGGGCCGGATCCGACCCAATCACCTTCTAAATCTGATCCGCGGACGGTCTTGGAATCAGCATGTTTTCACATGGATAGAATGTGTCTTTTTATTTAAAATGCATCTCTGGGTTATTTGTGGGGCCTGCCTGGTGTTTTTACATGAGTAGAATGTGTGCTTTTATTTAAAATGCATCTCTGGGTTATTTGTGGGGCATAGGAATTCATTCTGCTTTTCTTTTTCAAAATATAGGCCGGCCCCCCACAAGGTCTGAGGGACAGTGGACCGGCCCCCTGTTGAAAAAGTTTGCTGACCCCTGGAAACAGCATGGGAAGATTTATCTTCATAAAACGAGCTGTCGTGCCTTAGTGCACAAACCTTATCACAGATCTAACGGCAGAATAAAACTATTGGGAATGCTGTTGCTTTTCCAAGGCTGCTGAAGAGAAAATGGGAAGGTAAAGGTGTTGTGATTATTTGCCACTCCAGTTCGATCATTTGGAGCATTCGAAAACCTCCTTTTTAATTAAGGATTTACTTATCCCTGAGCACGCTAAGGACCAAAGAATAACTAGCTGGTGACAAAAGAGAGAAATTTCTTCACGCCCTGAATCACTCATGCTCCTCTGGAGTTCTTCTGACCAAAATTTACTTCCTCCACAGACTCTTACAAAAAGGAATCGCAAATCCAATGCATCTTACATTAGCACCTCCATAAAACTGATCAAGATGTCAGAATTATTTACTGGGGGAAAGTGAGGCAAGTATTAAAAAGAGCTTTAACTACTAGCTCAAACCCAACATCTTTGATTTAATGCTGGAGGGGACACCTCTATCTTCATAGGATAAGTGTTGGAGGGTATGAACTATACCTTTAAAGCACATTTGAGGCACATGCCAACCTTCAAAAGCATTCTGGGCACTGTAGTTGCAATTCGCAGCAACCCTTAACATGCTACAGGGCCCAGAAAACTCTGTAAAGTTTTCTGTAAAGGTATAACTGTTTGCCATGCAGCCTTAACACCGCTGTTCCTCTGGAAGTTCACGCTCTGTGGGGGATTCATATTATTAGTTAGAGTTAAACACAATCTTGAGCTTTTCTCTCCATCGTTCCTTTCAATATTTGCACATCTAAAACTGCATATTAATTGCTATGTAGAATACAAACAGGGTTAGGGTATTCCCCCCTCCCCTCAATAAACTTCAACAGGCCTCAGGAAGCTTCGCAGTAAATGCTACCCTTCGTACATTTCTAGGCTTTTAGTATATTCTTGCGCGATGTTTGCGGAAGAAAATGGCATTTCTCTCTTTTCACATATATCTAATTGCCCATTTCCCCCCACCCTGGGAAGCGGAAGAAATGCAATAGCACATGCATGGCATCCCAAAAGGCAGGGAGCTTCCAAGCGGGGCTGCAAAAGATTTTGGAAAGCCGCCGCCACGTACGTCAGCATAGGCAATTGTATTTATTTATTACATTGATATCCCACCTTCCTCCAAGATTATCCTTACAACAACCCTGCAAGGTAGGCCAAGGGACAGTAGCTGGGCCAAAGGAAAGCCAGTGAGCTTCATGACTGCATCGGGACTAGAACTGGCATTCCAACTCTTAGTCCGGCATTCTAACCGCTATGCCACACTGTCTAGTGGGACTGAGAGTCGTGCTCTGTGCTAAGCAGCTCCCTATGTTCTGAAATACATTGCTTTCATTAACAACAACAACAACAACAACAACATTTTTATTATTGATATGCTGCCCATTTGACTGGGTTGCCCCAGCCACTCTGGAAGGTTTCCAGCAAATATAAAAAAGCAACTTCTCTCTACAGCCAGGTGATGGCAGCATTTTGGAGTATTGCAACAAGCTTAATTCTGTGCAGCCAAGCCTTTGATATTCCCAGCTAATTCTTTTCTTGCCAAGGTCGAAAATTCTCCACAGGTCCACTTCCTATCGGTAAAATAATCTCAAGATCTCTCATTGTAATTGTAATATAATGGGGGTTCTCCTGCCACACACAGAAAGAGAGAGATGTTAAAGTCATGACATTAAATCTTGTAAAGAATAAATAAAAATAAAGATTTATGTCATGACTTTCTTTCCACAGGGTAATCCCAAGTGGCTAACCGCATATTGCCATCCCTTCTATTTCCAGTGTTCTGCCTCTGAGTGCTGTTGTTGCCTTAGCCAAAATGGTACCACCCACATCTTAATCTCTAAGGGAAGCAGGCAGCGGAGGGTGGTCTATTAGGGCAACCCCCCCTCCCCCACCTGCCTGCCTTCTTCCTTATAACAGGGGTGGACTTTGGTCTTTCGAATTTCAGCAGCGCCTTATGCAAGGGTAAAATTCAGCAGCCGCTGGCCTCTCCCCCCCCCATTCTGCTCAATTCACTATGTCATAGTTGCAGCGCCTGAAGTTGCAGCGCAGCGCCCAGTGCGGTGGAGCCAGTCACACTGCCCTAAATCCACCCCAGTCCTGTGGGGTTTCCAATGGCTGTCACCTTCTTCCTCTTTAGTCTCAGTCTTGCTCTTGTAGAAGCCAGCTGGGAGTACATAGTTAAAACATGGAGCCCTTAGCTCTGGCTCCACCTCATGTTGCCCCCACTGTTTTCTGTCCCATCTGCTTTTCTCTTGGGCAGATTTTCTGCTTTCCATTCTTACCGTCCCTTATCGCTAAACTAGACTCCGAACGGGCAGCTTTTCATATACAGAGGGCTGCCCTCTGGCATCACTTCAAACAGAGGACTGCATACCGTGCAACAATTTCAAACCCCAAACAAGGATGCACATCTTCCAGAACATGCTCCCGCAATCCACACCTCACTCTCACATCCCAAAAGGGCTCTTTTGGGGGGGTGGGAATGCTGCCCGAGAGTGCAGTGTTGAGATTGCGACACCCAAAATGGCCGCCATCGTGTCATGTGAAAATATGTGATGTCCTGCTTTTTTCCTGGGCACCTGACAGGTATGGGACTGTTCTGTGTAAAGAGGGACACATGGCCACCCTACAGTTGTTCAAAATAAGGTCAGTAACTTGACACTTGCCTGGGGCTACTAAAATAGAAGGATGTCCATTTATTTATTTTATTTTTTCAATAAGAATTTATTGGATTTTAACAATAAAAAACACACAAAATACAACAAACACTACAAAAAAACTACAAAAAACAATACAAAAAAAGTACAAAAAAGAAAACTTACACACAGTTTTTTATCTATCCTTATCCTCTTTATAAGCATTGTTTTGGGACTTCCTCACATCCTCTCTTCTGCGTTCATTTCTAATCTTCTTTAGTAACCTTATAACATTGTAAAATCTTCCTTCTCACAACTAATCTTAATCATACAAATCATAATCATCATATACCTAAAATCTTATTCCTAAGAAAATAAACATTACACAACTCCAACTTCTTATATCCTCTCTTAACTTAACTTTTGATTACTGTAGCCTAAATCTCTTCTGATTCCAATTTCAAATATTTATTAATCACATCCTTTCAAATAATTATACATTTCTTCCAATTCTCTTACACCATTTCCCCCCCCCCTCTGGTTTCGGATTTTCGTGGTCAGCTATTTATATTTCCCCTTTAAAAAAAAATCTACCTTCACCCCATGCCTTTCCTGACCATTCTAACCCTTCCCTTTTTCCTTCCCACCCCCCACAGATCTCTCCCCCCCCCCAAGTCCTCTCTTTCCAGCTCCTTCATCTTCTTTTGTTGTTTCCATCATGCCCAATTCTGGACTTGACACTCTTAGTTGCATCTTCTTCTTTTCCAGGTTGTATCTTTCTTCTTGGTAGGCAACTACTCTGAAATAGCCATAAAGTATCTCTTCTTCATTCTCTGTTACATGTTGCATTTTCCTTTGTTGCTGTCCTTGAACTCTTGGTCTCTCACTCCAAGAGCTCTCTATTCTGTCCAGTCCCTGGGCTCCAAGCCTCTCACACTTGAAGAGCCCTTCTTGTTTTCCTAGAAGGATGTCCATTTAAGCTTTCTGCCCTGTCCCGTAAGCTAAACTGTGCACCTCACAGGAGATTAAAGTGAGTTCTCCAGTTTCCCCCCACCATGTTCCAGACATGAAACTGAGGCAGCAAGCGCACCTAGTGTTGAGGATTTTGAGCTAGACAGCGGTGTTTCCTGGTTCTTGACAATGGTAAACCCTATGGCAGGAAGGCAACTTGTAAAGGGGAAGCCATGGGGTGTAGAGAACATATTTCAGTCTTGGGTGGTGGGCTCTGAAAACACATCCAGGCCATTGTTGGCTTTATAAAAAAGACCACTGTTGACTCAGCATAGTTCGGTACATCTGTGGAGGAAATGAATTCTCAGGCAGTGGATTCCATATGAATAAAAGGGCTTAATATTCTCAATTCCTCTAAGAGGTAGTGATCTCTGCCATACAAGTACACATCCATTCTGCTTACTACTAGCTTATAAGGATTGCTGATGCACTTTTTTACTCTGTGAACTGCCCTGAGATCGTGTGTGTGTATATATACGGTAAATAAAATAAGTAAACCAATTGTTTGTGTGTGTGTGTGCGCGCGTGCACACACACACAAACACACAGAGAGAATTATTATTATTATTATTATTATTATTATTATTATTATTATTTTCAACCAGAAAGATTTTGTAGCTCAAACTATGTGAAAAATAAGATGTGTCCGAGGGTTGACCAAAAGAACCCCCAAAACACACACAAAAAAACCAACACCACTTCTAAGAAGTCTTAAAATGGATCGTGATTTTATTGGAAATAAACACAGGTGGCGCTGTGGTCTAAATGAGCCTCTTGGGCTCGCAGATCATAAGGTCGGTGGTTCAAATCTGTGCGATGGGGTGAGCTCCCGTGGCTCTGTCCCTGCTTCTGCCAGCCTAGCAGTTCGAAAGCATACCAGCACGAGTAGATAAATAGGTACCACTGTGGCGGGAAGGTAAACAGCGTTTCTGTGCACTCTGGCTTACATCACGGTGACTTGTTGTGCCAAAAGCGGTTCAGTCATGCTGGCCACATGACACGGAAAGCTGTCTGTGGACAAATGCCGGTTCCCCCGGCCTGAGAGAGGAGATGAGCGCTGCACCCCATAATCAAATTCAACTGGACTTAACCGTCCAGCGGTCCTTTACCTTTACTTTAAACATTTCTGAGAGTCTATGTAGCAGGATAGGGAGCATTAGACCAAACCAGAGCAGAAATTAATTCGCTCCCCCTTAACGAAAAAAAAAAGTTCCTTAGAAGTTTCTTAAAAGTAGGAGTCGTTGCTGTGGTCAAGGTTTATAGACTTAACAACATGCTCTAGATTGGGTTCTTAGAACTGTAAACCCCTGACAAGTCAGGATATTTCCTCACAACATTTATTTTTACTGCTCTCTGAGTTGAAAGTGCTACTTCAGCTGCAGCTGACTTTCTGCTGTTCCCTTTTTGAAAAGGACAGTTTCATTCGCCCTGATAGTTTAAAAAAAAAACAAGCAACTTCTGTTCTTTTGCCTCCCCTCTTAACTACTGACGCTTTGCCCATAATAATGCATGGTTTCCCGAGGAACAGTCTGCTGTCAGTGCTGTTTAGCGCTAGCCTGAGGACTGGAGGACGCTTCTGGTACCACAGAGGCATATCTCCACTGACCAACATCTCTGCCCCAGAGACTCAGGGGAACTGAGGCCGGCAAATTGGAATGACACGAGTGAAGCGTGAGGTATTGACAGCCTGACAGCTCATTTCTCTCATCCTGCCAAAGCTCCTCATTCCCAGCTTAAAGAGGGGGCCCTGGAACCATTAACCAACTGCTCTTCCTTTCAGCCCTAGTGATTCCAGAGCTGTACATCCTTTCTAATTGGTGGTTGTGAAGGCTTCACTAAAATGTAAGCCCAAGGAAGGAAATAAAAAGGAATTGCTGTTCAGAAACAGCATTTTCTTTTTCTGACTCCCCCCCCCCTCCCCACAAAGTTGGATTCCTTGTGGATGTTTTTATCTTTCCAGAAGTGTGTGTGTGTGTGTGTGTGTGTGTGTGTGTGTGGTCAATATTGTCCCTCTACCTCTTCCTTCAAGAAGCTCAGGGTCCCTGTAATATTGACCCTCTAAATGGTTTCCTTTGCGGGATGCGGAGAAGTGAGCAGAAAATAGTAACTCTGTAAACCAGACTTGTTAATACAAAAACTTATATAGTATTGTAGTAATACCCAGAACCATCGATAATTGGTTCTGTTTTGTCATTTCTATATTCTCTACTTAAAACGCCTAATCTGTTCTTTGCGTATTAAAAAAAAAAACCTGAAAAGGGAAAACAGTCCAGGGTAGCTCTCATTTTATTCTCACAACATTTTATTCTCACAACAACCCTGTGAGGTAGGTTAGGTTAAGAGAGAAAAAGAGCTCACATGACACACACACACACACACACACCCTCAGTGCATTGAAAGCTCACACCAGCTCGCCTCACCCTCTTTCTTTGTCAGTAAACCACCCCCCAACCTTTTGGTAGTTTTGTGAGGCAGCTCTATGTATGGTTCTCAGTCAGAGGTGTAGTCATCTGGGGTCTCGGGGGGTCATAGACCTGTTACATTTTTGGGAGCAGCGTTCTACAAGGGTCCCTATGTCAGTGTCTGATGAACCCAGCTCCCCAAAAGTGACGATTTGGATTGACTTATGCTCTGCTGTTGCAATGTTCTGGTGTTTTGCGATTTCGGGCTACCTGAAGACTTTGTTCTCTTCTTCCCTTCCCCTTCTGTTTTCTGGATAAGTGCCTGAAATAGGCATCGTTTGAAGGCAAGTTGCTGTGGCTGTGGAAAGCATGGTGGAATTAATGCTACCAATTATAGCATTTCTACTCTCAGCAGCCAGTGAGAGGTTTGTATAATGGGGCAGGGGGTTAGACATGAATCCACCACATTTGAGGCTTGTCCATTCCTCTCAGTAGCACAGCAAAAATAAAAAATAAAATAAAATAAAAAAGAACAGGAAAACTTCCAGCACCTTCTGCCTTGAACGGTGCAATTTCCGTGTGTGATTCAATCACACACTGGCAATTTCAGATTGCAAAATTACAATCGGTTGGTGCTCATGATCGACAAGCCTGCTTCTCCCCCAAGCAGGACATTCCTGCAGTGAGGAAGATGATTGCAAAATGCACTGGAATGTGTAGGATACACATGTGTAGATGTGAACAACGAGAGCTCACCCTGTTGCAAGGATTCGAACCGCCGACCTTCTGATCGGCAAACCCTAGGCTCAGTGGTTTAGACCACAGCGCCATTAATTTATTTAATGCTAAATAAACTAATAATAAATAAATAAATAAATAAATAAATAACATGACACCTAAACTCCCTTCAGACTTTGGGCAAACAAAACAGGATGAACGCTAAATAAATGGGGCACCTGGAAGCAACTTTAATCTGACACTCTTTAGTGGTTCGGATTGATGGATTTGCTGTTTTTAATTGTTGAAAATGCAAGCTAGAATCTTGTATACAAAAAGGAATCAGAAAGAGATGCTATTTGCCAGAGTCTGGTGGCATTTGCAGCAGTGGAATTGGCCACTCCCTATATTTAAAAAGCAGTTCTATTAGAAATACTAACTAAAAACAAAATACTTTGCCCCGATTTCACTTATCATTCATTGCCAGCTGGCTTGGTGTAATCTACAGGTGAGGTTTCATAAATTATCCATTCCGCACTGTTTTTAAATTGACATGTCTGCTAATATGCTGTATTGAAGGAGTCAGCAAATAATGCTAGCTAGAATAATCAAATTCATGCCATTTTTCTCCCCAAGCAAACCAGTCTCTTTAAATTGTTTTGTTTCGGGTGTGTAGGGCAGGAAGTCATAGCAAATGACAGAAATTTGGACATTCTCCCAGGGAGACCTTGTTGGTAGAATTTAGATGTGAGGTGAAAATGTTTTCATTCGCACAGGCATTTTAAAATTGACCTGCTGGGACAAACTGCCATTTTGCCATATGCTTGTTCCAATGCTTAATTGCAGTGCTTTTCAAATGGTTTGGAGAGGGCCCCACCTGTAAATTGACTCCATCTTTCGGATTCCATTTTCCCTCTCTGCAACGGGGCCTGCAAGTGCATTCCATCAGCACTCAACACTGAAAGACTTTGCATTTTATTTTTCATTTGACATATCTAGGGCTATATCCAACATTAGCCATACTTAGAATAGACCTTTTGAAACCAACAAGTCTAGTTATCTCCCGCTTGGACTACTGTGATGTGCTCTACGTGGGACTACCTTTGAAGGTGACCCGGAAACTACAACTAATCAAGAATGCGGCAGCTAGACTGGGGGCAGCCGCCGAGACCATATTACACTGGTCCTGAAATGCCTATATTGGCTCCCAGTACGTTTCCGAGCACAATTCAAAGTGTTGGTGTTGACCTTTAAAGCCCTAAACGGCCTTGGCCCAGTATACCTGAAGGAGCGTCTCCACCCCCATCATTCTGCCCGGATACTGAGGTCCAGCTCTGAGGGCCTTCTGGCAGTTCCCTCACTGCGAGAAGCAAAGCTACAGGGAACTAGGCAGAGGGACTTCTCAGTAGTGGCGCCCGCCCAGATGTCAAAGAGAAAAACAACTACTTGACATTTAGAAGACATCTGAAGGCAGCCCTGTTTAGGGAAGTTTTTAATGTGTGACATTTTAATGTATTTTTAATCTTTGTTGGAAGCCGCCCAGAGTGGCTGGGGAAACCCAGTCAGATGAGCTGGGTACAAATAATAAATTATTATTATTATTATTATTATTATTATTATCAGACTTAAGTAACAAGGTCATTGATTTTCTACCTGAAGTGAGGCTTTTTGCCTAGTGGGACCAGTTATTTGGAACGCTGTTCCTAGCAAAAGCAAACAAACACCTACAATTTTTTATATTTTCATCGCCCGCTGATGAAACATGGTGGATTCTCCATCCTTGGAGGTTTTGAAGCAGAGGTTGGATGGCCATCTGTAATGTATACTTTATTTAGTTGAGATTCCCTCAGAGGCCCTTCCAACACTACAATTGTATGATTCTATACTCTCCCTCCTTCGGGAGGCTTTTTCCAGCATGATTTTATGTATCTCAGAAGAAGGCTACCCTACTGCTTCCTCACCTTTTCTTACCCCTATCCCCATCCCTATCTCTGAGCCTCTGAAAAAGCCACCCACCCCCATTCAGGGGGCTTTTCAGGAGGCTCAGGGAGATGCAGGGGTGAGGAAATGATTGGAAAGCTCCCTTTAAGATACATATCACCATGCTGGAAAATCAGCACTTTTCTAATCTTGGAAACAGATGCCTGAACCATTTTTATCGATGGTAATTGGGGGGGGGGGGGAGAGGCAAATTGTATCCCTTATGTCATTATGCAAATATTAAAGAAAGAAGTGCTAAATTTACGATCAAATAAAACTGGGATTTTATTGCATGCTTTTCCAGCTCATTACCTTTGGTTATGCAAAATTACATCTATGTTCTGTAATAAGATGGAAATTCCAAAATAAATGATTGTCCAACATACATGTATTATAGGCCCAGGAAGCAGAGAGAAGAAGGGTGCAGTTGTTATGGAGTAACATCAAGGGAGGAGTGTTTGCAGCTACCTCCTCCTTCCGCCTTTGGAATCCTTATAACAAGCTGCTACCTGAATGGTGATGCAGTATGACAGACTAAATTCAAGCCACACAAAAGCCATTGGTTTCTGAACTTACACCTCTCCATCCAGGTAAGCACTGCCACAGTTAAGCACTCAAGGAGGGGGTTGAACAAGGCTGGTGTAGGGTTTGCCCAGGGAGGAGGTTGTGGCCTAGGGAGAGGACTAAGGGCCACATAGAGAGGCTCAGATGGGCACATTCAGCCCCAGGCTGCTGTAAGTCAGGGGTAGGCAACCTAAGGCCCGTGGGCCGGATCTGGCCCAATCGCCTTCTCAATCTGTCCTGCGGACGGTCCAGGAATCAGCATGTTTTTACATGAGTAGAATGTGCCCTTTTATTTAAAATGCATCTCTGGGTTATTTGTGGGGCATAGGAATTCATTCATTCCCCCCCCCCCCTATAGTCCGGCCCACCACATGGTCTGAGGGATGGTGGACCGGCCCACGGCTGAAAAAGGTTGCTGTAGGTGGTCCTTTTAAGCAAATCACATACCCCATTTTCCAGGAACAGTCCCGGAATTATGAAAGACTCCCTGGCTTCTTTTTTGATCCTGGAATGTCCCTAGTGCCGCCGCTGCCAAGCTCAGGGAGAAGAATGAGCTGGTGTTTGTGCCAACTGATGATAATAGAGGGCCTTCTCGGGAGTGGCGGGCGCCCTGTGGAACGCCCCCCCCCCATCAGATGTCAAGGAAATAAACAACTATCTGACTTTTAGAAGACATCTGAAAGCAGCCCTGTTTAGGGAAGTTTTTAATGGTGATGTTTTAATGTATTTTTAATCTTTTATTGGAAGCCGCCTAGAGTTATTATTATTATTAGCTGCGTCCCATTGTTATGGTGGTGGTGGCAGTCGCCCTTCTCCTGATAGGAAATGCTCTACAGGGTTGGGGAGACACAGAAAAATGAGTGGCCAAGGAGGGTTTGTTGTGGGGTGTGGGGAGGAGTGTGAGAAATGCTCCTATTTTAATCTGAGGAATGTTGGAGGGCATGAAATGGGTTCTCCCTTTCAGGGCTTTTGAAGGTCAAATCCAGCCCTTTGAACCAGGCCTAGACCCAAATGGGCAGCCTGGGCAGCTGAAGCAGAATGGGTTTAATACAGTCTGAAAGCTTCCTACCTGCCTACAGTCTGCATAAATGGAGCTGCAGTCTGCATAAATGGACCTCTGAACCATGCCACTATGTTCCACTCCGCATTCAAACTATGAATGGGAATTTTAACTGGAGAGCAATCACATGACATAGGCATCATGCCCTGGGAATATGTGATATTCCTCACAACTGAAGTGCTGCCTCGAGCAAATTCGCTGAGGGATCCTGTGCAACAAATGCATGACAGTTGCACAATGATTGTATTATAACTTAATTGCCTGAGAAGTCTCACATTCAAGGTTCTTGTCACTTCTGAATAATATGCCTTGCTACGTAACCACGAAGCCGGAAAAAGCTGCTTGGAACCGGCAGCAATTTTTGTGCACGGCTGATGGCGGGAGTTGTGGCAAATCCTTTCGGGTTTGCTTTCATTTCACAGGCTTTGCCAGTGCAACCCCCCCCCCCCGAGCTTTGCATCTCATTTCTCAGACTTTCCCTTGAGTGGGCTGTGTGTTAACGAGCAAAGTTCCATGGAAGACAATGGAACAGTGAGGATTAAGGAATCATCGCGGAGGTCTCCCCACATAAATAATAAAAAAGCAAACAAAATTTCCTGGTATACAGTTGCAAATGATTTCAGGCGCTGCAGAACCATGGCTAAAATTAGAACCGTTAGAATTTCTAGGAGGGTTAGTGTGGGGATAGCCAGCAGATGGGACGACCAGTAATCCCGGAGTTCCTGCTCCCACTGCATCGTGAAAGGGTCCGCTGGCTATGATCTGAAGGTAGTTGTCGTGAGTTCTGAAGGTTACTGAAGGTTTCCAAAGGTTTTCTGCAGGTATCTGAAGGTCCCGGAGATTCCGGAGGTCTCCGGATAGAAAGATAGGCTAAGCTAGGTAGCGGCCAAAACTTAGAAGGCCAAATAAAAGCTTTTGAAATAAAAGAAATAAAAACTAAGAGACTGCAGTCAATGGTGAAGAAGCTCTCAACTGCTCTGTGTGGCTGGTTTTGCTTTCGGTTTCTCTCTGGCTTGTCTCGTGCGTTCTCCACACACGCTACAGAGAGCAGAGGCTATTTATTAAGAAATCAAACATCGTCACAACATTTACATGAACCAATCACAACCTTGTCTCTATGCTAGTTTCTGGGCGGGAAACTATCAAGTGACCGTTACGTTGACTAAATTGGCACGCTTTGCCCAAACGCGGAGGGATCCATGCAGCAAACTCCCTGCTGGATCCTTTGCCCTTCCTTCCTAATGCGGAAGGATACCTTAAAGTAAACACAAACAAACAGGTGCAGTAGCACCTTAAAAACATATTCCCACAGGTTAGGATTTCGTCTAATAACAAAATGTACTCCTGGCCCAATTGCTGGCCGGTGCTGTAGTGAAGTGGGCCCCCTAAAGAGGATTGGCACCAGCTATCAGGGGGTGCCTTGGAACAGTGCCAATGTTCTTCTGCAACATCACCTATCACTTTCCCCACACCTTGGCCTTGGGCGCCATTTTAGTGCTGGATGGGCAGCAGTGCTGCTTTTGAACAAAAGCTGATCTCGCTTCCCATCCGCAATGGTCACTTCCCATTTTAATTTACCCAGAATGCACTGCCCTGGCCTATAACTGTGAAATATTCTACAGATCAATGGAATCCATCCATTTCACTGTTCCATTACCATCCATGGCCATCAGAGGGGGAACTCATCGCATGGGTGTGACATCACATGTGTGATGTCATGTGCATCGGGAGGAGGCTTGCAAGGCCTTACTAGCCTGCTGTCACCAAGGGGAGGCATGATAAGGCCTGTCACCACCATGGGGAGGCTTGGGGAGGCCCAGTCTCTCAAGATCGGGGGGCTGAGCCCCATCCTCACATACTAAGGTGGTCAGCTCGCTGGCTCTGGGCTGCTCCTAAGCAGGGTTGGAAGTCCACAGCCCAAGTCTTAATGGGTTAAGATCTGGATACCTTTATCGGGGGAGAGCAGACTTTGGGCATGTTGGCCTGTTTTATTCACCAGAAACCCATGAGCGACCAACCGCACCCAGCTGCAAAATACATATCATTAGAATTAAAGAGTGGGGTGTCTTTAAGCTTAACAGAACCATTAATGCACCCTTAGTCCTTTGGCACAAAACTCCACTGCTGGTTAGCTTTGTTCATTTCAGCACCCTAATTTAGGTGGGGAAAGTTGATTTGTTGTTGATGCTGATGCTAAACCACGAGGAGCCAGAAATGCTTGCTGGTCTTGTACAAATCACCTAGATATCTACCAGCAGACTCATGTCTAACTTTTTGCTCACATCTCGCTAGAGAAACCACATATATGACTTTAGAGGGGACCGTCTTCTCTTTGAAGCTGTCCTCTTCTTTGAAGGGCTGCCTAGTCCAAGTTCAGTTTAAAGATAAAGAAGGGAGAGCAGACTGAGAAGCCACACAGGTCACCTGGTCACAGTGTTCGGGAAAGATGCATGCCTATTTAAAGAGTAGCAATTATTTCTAAATTTGCATCCATCCATATGCATGAGCATATGCACATTTCATGCAAATCGTCATCTGCATTTATTCTCTTTTTGGTAAGTGGCCACTTTGCTTCCTGACCCAAAGGACATAGATAGACTGCTCATACAGATTTGTCCATGCAGTATGATCTACTGGAAAGGTCCTAGTCTATTTGCTTGTTCCAAATGTGTATACCCTGCCTTTCCTCCCTTGCAGAAATAACTTAACACAGCTTACAGTAATGAAACGTCATACCACGTTATACAAACAACCACCAATCATATAAAAAAATCAGCAACCATGGCAGAACAGAAGGGACATTAAAGAGTCAAGAACTCAACTCGTAAGAACCACAGTTCAAAAAACAATGATAAAAACATCTTATCTGATGTGCAGTGGTGGCTGGTGACTAGAATAGATGCTTGTCTGCTTGCTGAAATGTTCTTAAGGGGGATGCCCTCAGATGTTTCTTGCACACGACAAATCATGGTAGCACTGAAGGCCTGCAAAACTCCAGGCAATGGTCCCCCCGTTGTCTTCCTGTGAGTTTTTGAGCCTGAACTATAATTTAACAGAGCTAAAACCACACTCCAGTTCTAGAGAGTGTGAATCATTGGGGGACTGGTGTGACCGAGACATAATTTTCTGCTTTGGACAACTCGCTTTATTCAAGCCTTAATGCTGCACTGATGTGGGAATTTATGCTTCTTTCCAGCTCAGGTGAATTTTGCATAGAGACATCACCTGAGCATTGGTTCGTGCCAGAATCAATATAAACATATGGTTCTGTGCTAATCTGACATGGGAAAGAAAATATGCCACTGTTTTTTTCCAAAGTGCCCATCATTCCTGCTGACACAAGTAAACAGGTGTGATGCAGAACTAATAAGTTTGAGAGTTTCTTTCCGTACATCTGCTCAGAGAGCAACTGTCATCTGTTGTAAGGGATTCAGTTCCAGGCAGGATGCTGCAATAACAATGCGATTAAAATATTTATCTCTTCTGGCACACATGAAATTCACAAGAAGGAAAAGTTGGGGAGAAAGTCAAAAGATAGTGCTGGCTGTGAGCCAGCCAGGTGCTGGATCAAAAATTAATTTCCTTTTACATCACCCGAATAACCCGGGTCCCAGGTGATGTTATTTCTGTCCGCTTTCCAGCCACAGGCAGATTCTCCATGGCATGTACTGCAGGACTAGGTCTGGAGAGACTGAAGTTCAAATCACTACTCAACTATGAACCTTTCCCCACCTGGCCTGGGAGGGAGGGGTCCTGACTGACTCCAGCTACAAAAGCTGAGGCTGCTGAATAGACTCTTGGGTTGGGTTTTTGTGTGTGTGTGTGGGGGGGGGGTTGTTGTTGGGAGATGGGATTATTGCTATTGAAATTAATTTTTTTGTATATTTATTTTAGATCATATTATGATTTAAGTAGAAATTGTTTCGATTTGTGTACTTTTTGTTGTTTTATTTGTTGATTATAACTATTTTTATGGAAATATGTATTTTTATGTTGTAATCTGCCTTGAGCATGGTTTTAACAATGGAAAGGCTGGACACAAATAAAATGATGTACGTATGAACCTCTGAGGGTCATCTTGGGTTGGTCAATATCTCTCAACCTAACCTACCTTACAGGGTTGTTGATTGGATAAAATTGTTAGGACGCCAACAAGTTGGCGTGCTGTAGCGCAGCAGTCAGTCGGATAAGCCAAGGTCGAACAGTCCGGGTCAGAAGCCAGCCGAAGTCAGGTATCAGTATGGGGTCAGGAGAAGCCGAAGTCAGAACAGTCCAAGTCAGGAACCAGCCAAGTCAGTCAGGGAAAAGCCAGGAACCAGGAACAAGCCGAGGACCAGGAACAAGCCGAGGACCAGGAACAAGCCAGGAGCCAGGAACAGAACGAGCAAGAGCAACCACGCACTCAGCATGTCAGTTGCAGGTGCTAGTGAAGGGAGGAGCTAGCCTTTGTTAAGTAGCTGGCCTGCAACCACGTCTCTTACGAGATGCAGCTGCCTCTAATTGTTCCCTGCGGCTCTCAGCTCTACGCTCTACAGCTGAGAAGGGAGGAGGGGAAGGGCTGTTTCTCTCCTCACAAGGGCCTGATTCTGGCTCGACTTCCTCTTCCTCCTGTTCTGGTCTTTGCCCCTCTCCATCTGACTCTTCCTCTTCCGAGGAGTGCCGCCACCAGTCTTCTCCAGGTATGAACTCCTCCACTTCCCCAGGTTCTTCCGTGGGTGCAGCCTCACGGGGGGGGGGGGGGCTTGCCACCACTCCTCCTCATCTGGCTCAACCCTGACAAAAATGTCAGTAAGCACACTGTTCAAAGCTGGTTAACTCTTTATTAGCAAAAAACATTATCTCCGCAGATTTGGTTGAGTGTCAGGCCTAATGAGCAGAGCAGCTCATTCCCGAGGGTCTTGCCCCATGAAAATCAGTTGCCAAGACTAATTATCTCCAACTCCTCATAGCCATCTAAGTCCCCTCCCTTCCAGGGCTTTCCCCAAGCAACTAGAGACTGCCTCTGCATGCAGCCAACCAGTCCTCTGCCCTTTTCATGCCTCTTCTGGATCTGGGAGACGAACAGTGGTTTGGTGGTTCCCCAGCTGGTTCCTCCCACCAGTCCTCTCTCTGTCCAACCAGAGACAGCCAGCCACAATAGCTCAAACGATCATTATGGAACTTAATCCCAAGTGAGGAAATTCTGCCGTCAATAAGATATGATTCTGCTCTTATTCCCAAAGATTTGCCGGACAACTCAAATAAGATGATGTGCAGCCGATCAATATTCATTCAAAAATTTGCTTGATGCTGCTTGCTTAGTTTTGTATCCTGTTAGTGGATTATATGGGGTGTGTGTAGGCTTCATTTCTGACTCCCCCTATTTTTTTTATTTCATGTGGTTATCTGACTAGATAAATTTTCTGTCTACTCCATTACCCTTTAATTACATGTATGAACAAACTCTGAACTGAAAATGGAAATGAATGAGTACTTCAGCACCAGACCTCCCAGCCTTCCATCTTCAATCTGTATTTCCATTTCTTTATTTCTTTAGTTTGCATGGGATGCCTCAGATTAGTTCCTTAGCTTCTGTCAATATGTTTGGAAAAGCTATCGGCTCTGGCCACCAATGCTGCCGCCCCTTCGAATAAAGACAAAAGGTATGGCTTATAATTTCTGATTTATTAGCCATCTTGTAAATCTTAAGGCATGCAGTTTTATGATCTTATAAAGAAAACGCAGTCCTGTCATACAACCCTCTGTATGATGAGGTTTTGCCTTTTGTTTAATGGTCAGGCTAGATGTGATGGGGGCAGCCATGTTTATTTATAATAATAATAATAATAATAATAATAATAATAATAATAATAATAATAATAATATATTATTTATACCCCGCCCATCTGGCCGGGTCTCCCCAGCCACAATATTCACACAATAAATAAGTCAGACTTTCAAGGCATCTTTCCGCCGGCTGGTTCATCTCAGTATGGCACTGCAAGAAGCAAAGTGTAACCAACTGTTAGATATGCATGTAGTGCAGAGTTGATAAGGCTGAGCTGGTCTGTGGGAAGCACAATTCCTTTATCACAAAAGGCAGCTACCAGGACGATGCAATTTTCTGTTAGCTCGGTTGTTTGGAAGACAAATACTGTAATTACTTTTGGGACCCTTTGCTACCTCCGAAAGAACTTGGGTTCCGTTGTCTCCCAGCTATTTTTGTGGGCTAGCAAATGCAATCAATTCTGCTGGATAACTGCACCGGCAGTTAACCCCATTGGCAAATGGTAGGGCAACTAGGGCAACTACTTTCCCCTGTTCATTCGCGAGTGTTCAAAATAAGAATATTGGGGCAATCAAAACAACTAGAGAATCTTCAGCAAGATGCTTGTTCTGCAGACAGAACCTTTTGTTTCCAATGATGGCCACCAACTAAAACAGGATTAGGCAAATTCTGAAAGGATAAGTCTATCCTGACGTATGTCAATTTCAGTATTACAACTGGTACTATTTATAATACATTCCTGCAAATAACTTCAAAGATTTTTTTCCTGACCGTATCCATTTTTTCTGACCCATCTGTCCACACATCAATGTGGCATGTCAGGGGGTTTGAGAACTCTCTCCGAAGCAACCCCAACAAAGTTGATTATGGGCATTTGTCTGTGACTGTGCTGGCAAGTCTGTTCAGGGAACAGTTGCTGCTTCCTGTCTGTTAAGTAAAGAGGGAAATGGGACATCCTTCTTCAATACTGTCCTTCAAGAGTCAGAAAACTCATGTTCCAAGACCAGTGGTATCAATACTTCTGTGTTTGGGAAGTTGGCAGAGGATTGGGCCAGCATTGTAACATCAAGTCTTCATAAGGGAGCAGTTTCCAGAGGAAAAACTGTGAGTTTCCCACCAGCGGGTGGTTGGTTTCACCTGTGGTCACTGGTGTAGGAAGGGCGGGGCATAGGGGGCGGGGCGCCCCGAGTAGCGGCATCCTGATAAGGTTCCATCTCAGCACGCCTTGCCCTCAGAACGCATGCCACGCCCCTGCGGGCAGCACGCCCCACCCCCAGAACATGCGCCCCGCCCCTGCGGGTGGAATGCCCCGCCCCAGAACACGCCCCAGCCCTGCCCCCACCTGCTTCCCGCCCCATGGTGCCAGAGCATGAAGCTCCGCCACTGCCTGTGGTGCCCCACCTCCAGCCCAAGGAAGCTTCAGGAGTGGGTTGCTACCACAGATATCATGTGGGTGTGTATTTTAATGGCTGAATAGAGTGAAAGATTATGAGTCATGGAGGTCTGTTTGAACTTAAAAGCGCTCAGTTTATTTTCGGGTTGCTATTTTCTTAATATTGCCTTATTATAAATGCTGCATTGGTTTGTTAATCATTTGTTAATCATATAATATGACTTTTGCTTTAACTGTGAGATTCGGCTTATTTTTTAGTTGTTGCTTTTTAAACAGTTTACTATAGATCTATCTATTGTTTGTAAGTTGCTTTGGGATTCATTTGAATGAAAAGCAGTACAGAAATGCAATAAATCCAATCAATTGGACTCCAACTCCCATCTGCCCCCGCGAGACCATGTGGCCAATGCTCAGCGATGCTGGGAATTTTAGTACAACAGCATCTAGAGCACCACATAGTCTGCTTCCTTGGTATGGACCATTTGACCCCTTACGCTCCACCTTGGTCACTGAGATCCTCTGAAGGTGCATTTCTTGAGCTTCCCCATGCCAGCCATTACTAGGGACCAAGTTCTTTAGTGTGGAAGCCCCTGCCCTGTGGAACTCCCCGTCAGCAGAGGCTTGGCAGGACCAGTCCCTGCCTTCTTTTCAGTGTCACCTAAAAATGGTGTTATTTAGACAGGACTTGGAAATGTGAATCTTCTTTTAATCAGCCAGTGCTTACGAAATCCCCCACTCTGGTATTCTTATTGTTGCTGTAATTTGTAAGTGCTGCTTACAAATTTAGGTAGGAAGGAAGGACTCTTTTGCAGTCTACAAAGGATTTTCCCTCCTGGAGGTAATTCTTACTCGCCACAGGCAACTGGCTAGGTGGTTAATTCAGGCTTGTGATATCCAGAGTGCAGTGTAAGGGCTTTTAAAGAAATGTTGTCACATGGCAGGAGGTAGGTCTCCTGCTAGGCACCAGTGTGTGTAGATTTGAACTGCATCACTCACCATCACTGACAACCAAGCCTTGCCCTCAAGCTGCCCATACATCTTGTTCTAGCTGCAAGCATGGAAAGCAGGGAGAAAAACAGTTCTATACAAGTCCTATAACTTTCCATTGAGCTGGCAGCTCCCTCTCGCCCCCTCTGTATTTACATAGGCCGAGATAGCCGGTGATTGTAACTCCGTATCTTGTCCCATCAATTTCAAACATTTTGAAAATTGAAAGCGGACAGGAAGACGGAATAGATGTAGATATATATATTTCAGGGCACTATTTCATCTATGCTTGAAACCAGCGGCCGACTTGTCTTCTGCCATTTCCCGGGCAACTTATCAACTTGCTTACTACTGTTTTCCTTGCTGCTGCTAGAGATTGATGGGAGCGAAAAAGGGAAAGGAAAGGTTAGCCCTTAATTGCGGCTTGAAAACAACATTCGTTCCGAGCAGCTTTGCAAAGGTTTTCTCTTTCCATTTCCAAGGAGTTTCAGGTCAATACGCAAAGACTCATGGCAAAGTCTGCAATCCCATGCCCCAAGGCTCAGTATATGATATCTTTTGAAATCAGACCAAAAGCCACATAAAAACCATCTGGGGGCCACAGACTGCCCACTATCTGGCATATAGGATTGTAGCCTTGATAGTTTTTGCCTGTGCAATCACTGGGGTGGGTGGGTGGTGGTGCTGGAGATCTCTAACAATTTCTCTAATCCAATTTCTCAGGACATCATGGTGGCTAAATTCGTGAAAAGCTTATATAAAAGTTTAGATATGCCCAGAGTGGGGCTAAAATGTCTTCTTTCCTCCACTCTTCTCATGTGAACAGTGTGTGTGTGTGTGTGTGTGTTTTGGGGGGGGGGGAGATAAACCTTTTGTTTTCATTAGGTACATGGAAGAGCCAATCTAGTGGCATTTATTACATAGCTGGGTTTCCCAAACTTGGATCTCCAGCTGTTTTTGGACTACAACTCCCATCATCCCTAGCTAACAGGGCCAGTGGTCAGGGATGGTAGAAGTTGTAGTCCAAAAAACAGCTGGAGACCTGAGTTTGGGAAACCCCGCTGCATAGGAACATAGTGCGCTGCCTCATGCTGAGTCAAACCATTGCTCCGTCTAGCCAGAGGCGTACCTAGGGTCCCTTGTGCCCTTGGCAAAGAACTATATCTGAACTGGGGGGGGGGGACAACAACATTTCTACAACGTTTGATCTCATCTTGGCAGCAGTGGTGCATCACCACAGAATATACGTCTTACATTCCACAGCCTCCAGCATTTTGCCTTGCTATTTCTCTTACCAATCAGCTCCCAGCTTGTGTCTAAACTTGGGAATATAGATAACTGGAGACAGATTTCTGGAGTGATTTTTGCACCCCTGGACAGAGGCTGGTTTGGCAACCCCTAGATAAACCTCTGCATCTAGGTCAGTATTGTTACTATTCTTTATAAACATTTGTATACCACCCTATGCCCATCTCAGGGCGGTTCAAAGGATAAACTCACAATATAAAAACACAAAACACACAATTACATTGTGTAGCATTGCCTTCACTGATTGGTAGTGGCACTCCACAGCTTCAGACAGGGTTATCTCCCAGTCCTACCTGGAGACACCAGAGATGGAACCTGTGACCTACTTGATCCAAAGCTGATGCTCAACTGCTGAGCCACCTAGTCTCCAAGGAATCATTCACATACAAAGCAAACCCCCTGCACTACAGTCAAACATCGTGTGCCCTTTTGCTTCCACGGGTAGCCCTGCTCCATTCTCTACCAGGTTTATATCAACTGATCATCACTCCCAATAACAGCGAAATCAGGTGTGAGTGCCGACCGGATTGGAGCCAAATTTAGCCCAATGAGAAGCAACCAGTAGGCATTAGCTCATTTGTAGGTCTCTCACAGTTTGCAAAATATCTTATTTTTTTAAATAAGTAAATAAATGGGACACACTTAAAAAAAAAGCCCAATGAGGACTGATGATGAGCCACAGAAAGTTGCGGTTCAGTTGGAAAAGAAAAAAATTGGGAAACCAGGATGAGACGGAATGGAGTATCCTAGCTGCACCATTGGCTGGCTGGAACCCTAAACTTGAGCAGCTCTTGGGAATAGCTGATACACTGCAACATTATTCAGTTCTGCTTTCATCTGCTGCTCTTGATGGGGCAACCATTGACTCCCCTTGAAAACAAAGAACCTGGTAGCCATCTCAGAGATGCAGTGTCCAGATTGAAGTGTGAGCCGTTCGCTTTGGGGGCCACGGTAGTCAATACAATCACTCCTAGTTCATTTCAAAACATTTGCCAGCCCTATTCAAACTTTTAAATAGCAGTATAGGAAAAGGAATTTCAGCAGGTGCTTACTGCTTATCCTGCATCCACAGGCTGTGAAATTCAGGGAACAGAATTGCACAGGTGTGCTTGCTCTTTAAAAACAAAACAAAACACGTATGGGCTGCACTTTTTGCACCTTTTCCAGGATGCTGAGGCCCATCTTAGAGGGTGGGGATAAAAAGGACCAGGATGCAAGGCATAAAAGGACAGGTGCTGCTTTTGTCTTACAGAGATGTGGCTCTGAAATGCTCCCCCCCCCAGATATCCAGAATGCATTTGGTGCAGGTCTGATGTGCTTTACCTGCCTCTTAAATCTGTTGAGCCGAAACCTGAAAGTGGACAAGGCCTGGAAAAGACAGTGGAGAGAAAGAGGCTTGTTGGGAACCCGAGGGTCCCCGGAGATGGTGAGCCAGCCAACCTGGTCGCCTCCATCCCTTTTAGATTCAGTTCAAGGCTTGAGCAGGTTTCTTGGGTCTGCCTGATGCTAGAGCGCCAATGCCAGGCGAGAGAGGTCATTGCTGCACGCAGCCAGGCCCCTGCTCTGCTTCCCTTCCGTGCACACTCAGCTTGACATTACAGATGCTGCTGCTGCTGCTGATAAACCATCACAGAAGCTTATTCAGCTTTGCTTTTTCAGGCTGCTCTGCCTGATTTTCCTCCCTCCCTCCCTCCTGATTTCACCAGGAGATACAATAGCTAGAGCTGCAGATTAGACTCCCTCTCTCCTCGCCCCCCCACCCCTCCTCCCGAGACCTCACTGCGCTTTGACGTCACGAGCGCTCCTTTCCCGTTGCCATGGCAGCCCCATTCCCCAAGCCCTCCGCCTGTCTCCTCTGGTAGGTTCCACAATGGTACAGCCAGCATCACGATGCACAATGGTCTCCAGACAGTAAAAGAGGGTGATTCAGCAAGGCGCCGTCGTCCCTCTCGTTTCTTCCTCCTCCTCTCCTCCCCGCGCGTCCCTCCCAGCTTCTCCTCGCTTTGTGCGCCTCCGCCGCTTTGATCCCGGACATTCCGATTGTTTTGTGCTGACCCCCCCCCCCACGCAACTCCCACCTTCGTCCAGGTCGCCTGGCTGCCACCTGCCCATCATCCTCTCCAGATCTCCCTCCCTTCGACCATCACCACCCACCCTCCTTCCTCGTTTGGCTACCCCACCACCAACACCCACCTACCCACACCGATCTTTTCCTCCGCGTTGGGAATGTGGTTTCCAATGACCACGTAAGGTCGCGCGGCGCTAGGGGGAAAAGGTCGCTGCGTTCAAGAGGCTAGTCCGCAGCAGCACGGAACGGTGAGTGATGGGCGCCGGGCTTCTGGGGGGTTGCTGTGTGAAGCTGGGGGGGGGGTCCGCGTGTTGGGGTAGGCTTAAAAAAAACCCCCACACACAACAAACAACACGCCACGCCGACCTGTCTTTGTGAGGAGGAGGGGTGATGAATATTGATTCGCTGTTTAAAAATAATAAAGGGGAGGGGGAGAAGTGTATGTGGGGGGAGGGGGAGGGGGAGGGAAAGAGAGGCAGAGGCAGGTTCATGAAGTAAACTGCTCACCGAGGGAAGGAGGCAGGAGCGGCGCCGCCGGAGCAGCATCTTTCGCCTTGTGTTTGGGTTAGTATTTGCAGGGCTCTGGGGTGGTTTAGGTGATGGGTAAGGTGCAAAGCAGGCGGGGAGGCTGGTTTTTCTTAGCAAGCTGGCTGGGGGATGTAAACATTAGTGCCATCTGCAAAATTGCGGCGGCTTCTATTCCTGTTGAAAGACTCCATGGCCATACATTAGATCCAGTTGCATGGGGGTTGGTGAGTGTGTCACAGAGCTTATGTGTGGGGTTTTATTTAACGATTCTTCAAAAACGCACCCCCCCTCTCTAATTCTCAAAGCTCTCATCGCCATCCCCCGTCACAGATGGATGTGAAAAGGAATGAGAAGTAGATGTCTCTTGGAAACTATGTTTGATGGGATACGTATGTGGGGTGATGGTTGAGGGACGAAGGTGGGAGTGGAAAATTCCAAGCCTCTTCCCCCCCCCCCTCAAGGGAGGGAGAGGAGTGACCCCCCCAGGAAGTCATTTCTTAAGCGAAACACCACTGCCTTGCATAACACACCCCATGCACACGAAGTGGGGAAGATGGTGCATGTTTACAGACGGTACCATTTAAAGTAGCTTGGCTTTGTGTTGTGAAGGGACATCCTACAAATTCTTGCAAAGACTGCAGTGAAATCAATGGAGCATTTACGGGAATAGCTTCCGACAGCCCCGGCTATTACAATAGGATGGAATCTTTGGGTACCTTTTTCCCTCTCCACCTTCTGCAATGCGGGCCCTATTAAAAGATGTGTATAGTTTGCATGTCTGTTTGGAGGTCCAAAACCTGCAGATCTATCTTTCTGGGGGTTCTGTATTTCTGTTTCAGCTTTTTGTGTGTGTGCGTGTCCTCAGCCTTCACTGACTATAGGCTTGTTTACATGGGTGCCTTTTGCTGCATAGCCCTCACAGTTTCTCAATGCACCATCCGGATGGTGACTTTTTTCCTTAGAGTCTTATGAAAGGCAGATCAAACCTGTATATGCAGAGCCAGGTCTCTCTCTATTTTCACCAGTTTTTAAAGGGAGAGCAGATGAAGGTGACCAGAGGGAAACTGGGGGTGAGATAGATGGATATTGTGTTGGCTGATATTTTCACTGTTTTGACTGTATTGGCTGCTTCTGGGTGCTGCTGGTCTCATGCAAGGCCAGTAAAGATGGGGGTGTGTTGAGGAGAGTGCCCTGCTTCTGACAGGGGAGGAAGATAGGCAGTGATTGTGTGTTGAGCTCTGCCACATGCAAACAGGCTAGGTTCGGAAAAACATGAGGACAGAAAAGCCAAGCAAAGGATCTTTGGGGCATTGGGGGTGGGGGAAGGGTTACTGGTGGTGTGGGGTAAAATACACAATGTGTGCTTGAATTTGGCAGCTCCCCTGGTGTTTAATTTCTCTCTCCGCCTGTCTCCCACCCCCAATGTAGCATCCATAAGGCTGCTGGGTCCAAAATTCAAAACAAAGGAATGCTAGGGAGAACCAATGATGTGAAACGGGGGGGCTGCCCCCTTAGGGTAAGATATGCCAATAGAGCATTTGACAAGCCTGAATTATACTGGCTCATTTCCTGGCTCCCCCTCCCCACCCCACATTATTATTAAACAAATGGCAGAAGTGGTGTGATCAGGAACCTGCCCCCTTTACCCCCCCCTCTCCCAGATGGACTTCTGCCTTGCTGCTTCTGAGCATATATTGTTTTGCAAATGCCCTGTATTCTTGTTGTTGTGGCTAATGGGAGAGGGGTTTGGCAATGCCGGAATAATTTGGGAAAAGGCGAGGAGCTTTCAAGGTAGAAACGTTTGCTGCCTTTGGCCGTCTCCTCTTGCATGCTGACTATTAGGGGGGAAAAAACACCCCGGTCCTCTTGTTGTTTGAGAGATGTGTGTGTGTCTATGTGCCTGCTTGCTGGGAGAGGCTGTTTATGAGCGGCTCCCAGAAGGGATGAGTGTGTGTGTTTTGCCGGCATATCTGTAGCCATTATTTAATGGCTTCCTAGCACAGAGGTCAATCACCAAAAAGCAAATAAAAAAATAAAAATAATGTTGCTAAAGACACTGCAAACTCGCACTCTTGCATTCTTGCAGACAGAATGGGGAAATCTGAGGACACACTGAGCTCTCGTTTGGGAAGACTGAAGGGCCTTATATTTGGGGTTTGGGGGGCATTTTTTTGTTTGCTATTTGCTGAAAGATCCTTATCCCCTTCAAACAATTCTGGGGGGTGCAATGGGACTCAGAGGGCACCAGTTGGTTGAATCTCCTGGATAGAAAAGAGAGACAAAAATGGAAGAGAACAGAAGCACTGATGGAAACAGGCTGGTGTAGCATCCTGGGCAGTGTGTCAGGGCTCGGCCAAGGAGATTGTTGCTTTCCAAGTCTCCATTTGCTGCCTGACTTTGGGCCAGTCAATATTGCAGCCTAATTCCTTCCCATGAAGTTGTGGGGATAATCAAGTTGAAGAAAGGCTGGGATTTATATTGAAATTATTACTATTATTATTATTATTATTATTAAAGGAACATCCTGAAAAGTCTTTTACACAGCTGCTAGGATCCTGATATCACCAATGTTTCCTGCCTAAGTAGGAGGGCCAGTTGCTCAGCAGCAGAGTGCATAAGGTCCTAGGGTGTCTCCACTGAAAGCAGCAGTTTCCCAAACTTGGGTCTTCACCTGTTTTTCGTACCACAATTCCCATCATCCCTGACCGCTGCTTCTGCTAGCTAGGGTTGATGGGAGATGTAGTCCAAAAACAGCTGGTGATCCAAGTTTGGGAAACACTGATTGAAGGATCCCATGGCTTGGAAATAGCAGAGGCCCCAGGGAGCTGCTCTCAGTTTGATCAGACAATATTGGAGCTAGGCCATTGTTTCCCAAAGTGGGCAGGACCACCCACTGGGGGGGGGCACTGGGGGAATGCTGGAGGTATAAATCACTACCAGACTTGGAAAGGCTGGTATCACTGGTTCCAGTTCATCAGTTTGTTGAGTTAATTAAACAAAATGGTTGTAATTGGTTTTTAAATAACGGTGCAACTAATTGTTACTGATCTGAATTTTATTGTGTTACTACTGTATAGTGGGTTGTGCAAACTGCTGTTCTGACTAATGCTTTTTATAAGTAGGGGGTAGGGGGCACTGGGGATGAGTTTATGGAGCCAAGGGAGCAGCGATCCAAAAAAGCTTGGGAACAACAACAACTATTTTATTTTATTTTATTTTAATACCCTGCCCATCTGGCTGGGTTGCCCCTGCCACCCTGGACAGCTTCCAGCACATATAAAAATGCAATAAAATGTCCAACATTAAAAGTTTCCCAATACAGGGCTGCTTTCAGATGTCTTCGAAAAGTTATGTAGTTCTTTATCTCCTTGACTTCTGATGGGAGAGCGTTCCACAGGGAGGGTGCCACTACCGAGAAGGCCCCACTGAGGTAGATGGGCCAATATGTGGGATCTATAGAAAGCAGCTCCTTGCATATATATGTGCAGAGCCATCCTATCCATGTTTAATGGAAGTTCAGTATAAACATGTGCATTTGTGCAAGTGTGCCTTGCTGCGTTCCAGTGTGGCTTAGTCTCAGGCAAGTGTGTATACAATTGTAGCCTAAGCTTGCAATCTGAAATAGACTTACAAGAGGATAACCTCCAATTTTACTGAAGCTTTTTAACATATTGAGCACTAAGCTCCATTTGAACACATTGGAACTTACTTCTGAGTAAACGTGCACAGGATTGCACTGCTATTCAGCGATCAGGTAGAAAGAACAAATAACCACTCTCCTGAGATGACCACAGTGCCTGAATCAGGGTTTTAGCATCCTACCCTGCCTGTGATGGTTATTTTTGGGGAAAACAAAACAAAACACCTCTGCAGCTGCTCTAAATAGGTGTAACCCATCTAAATATTCTCTTTTATTTCTAAAACTTTTGTTAACTGCTTGGGGAAATGGGAATGGAAATTTAAAACACTGAATGTACTTGTAGCATTGCAAAATTAATAGGAGGCTTGAAATGGACGTTTTGATAGCTTTGTGTGTTCTGATTTCTTGAGTTACTGTGCAGGGTGGGGCAATGGGCAGGAAGGAAAGTTAAGCTCCTTCAATAAGCAAGAAGAAGCAGCATTTGCAAATGGGTTCCCAGGTAGCCTTTCACCCAGGTACTGTCCAGTCTGAGGCCTGCTTAGCTTTAGCAGCGTAACAGCAGCACAAACCTTCTCTTAGCATCCTCTTGGCATCTTCTTAACAGTAATTGCCATCGAGTTCCTCTCTTCTTCCTATATTCAGCATTCTTACAGGCATGTTCACTTAAAAAACCCCCCTGCAAAGTGGCTAGGGTTTCGTACTAATCAAAAACAAGGCCGCCTTTGCTGCAAAGAATTCTTCTTTTTTGCTTACTTTAGCACCATCTATAGAGAGAGGGAGGCTTCTGGGAGGAAATATTCTTTTAGAGGTATATAAACCGCTGTAATGAGGAAACAGTGCTTAACAGTAGCCAAGAAAGCCAAGCAAAACCCCTTGAGCGCAAGACTTCTATAGCCTGGAATATCCAAGGCTGCTTTTGCAGCCTCTTCCCCCCCCAAAAAATATGAGCGGGAACAAATGGCACAGAGGTGGGAAGCTGATCTTAGTAATATGCTGAATCCTATCCCCCCCCTCTGCTCTTGTAAATTTAGATGGGTCTTAAGCCAAGGCTGCCATTTATTTTTTTTGCAGAACCTGGATATTCGCAGAACCAAGCAATCACTTTTGCTTTGCATTTTAGTAGCATTTTAGATCAGGGGTTCTTAACCTGTTGTCCATGGATGGAAGTCCATGAATAGGCTCCTGGGGTCCATGAACCCAAGAAAACATAAAATATTATTCTAATGCGAGAAATTCAATTGTACGCGACATTTTGTGTGGATGTGTTTATGTGCATTTTTAGGTGGGGGAGGAGGGGGTCCTTAGGTTTCATAAGACCCCCAAAGTAGGCTGTGACTCAAAAACAGTCAAGAGCCACTGTTCATTGAACTGCCCAAATCAGTTGATTTCGGGGTACATTGCATATATTACCTTTGTAATCCTTTTTTTTGTAAATAAATTTTTATTTGATTTTCAAAAATATAAACATACAACAAAAAGAAATTCAGAACTCAAATATCAAGATTACTCTGAAACTCCTGACTCGCCCCTCCCATCCCTTCCATGGGTCCTATGAATAATATTTTCAACTGCATATCAATTTTTGTCTTTCTAAATTATCCGTACATTCCGTTGCATTACAAGTGTGGTTAAAATCCTGCTTACAATGGTCTCATATATCAATTACTGTATACATTTCCCCCCATTTTTTTTAAAAAAGTTATTTTCTTCTTGATTTCTGAGCTTCCCAGCTAATTTTGCCATATCGGCATAGTCCATCAACTTGGTTTGTCATTCTCCTCCGGTCGGAGTTTCTCTTCCTTCCATCTCTGGGCCAGTAGTATCCACCTTTGTAATCCTTTTTAAGGATGGGGCTGGCTCTTTGTGTTGTGTTGCTGTGTCAGCCAAGACAGGCACAGAACGTATTGAATCCTCTGGCAACAGAGATTATCTCATCATGGCTGAGTATGGCTCCTAGGAGTGGCTTTCTTTGCCAAGAGGAAGCAAGTGGTGATGTGCAATGCAACAGAAAATCTAGCCCAATCCCACAGGAGTAAGATAGGAACAGAAATATTGGCTTACCTTGGGTGTCAAGCTCTATGGACAAGCCCTGTCAAGAGAGGCAGGGAGAGTCTATAGCTCGTTAGTACACCATTTGCCAACCTTCCTTAAGCTGGTAGCCTCTAATAAATAAATAAATAAATAAATAAATAAATAAATAAATCCCACCACCCATCTGGCCACTCTGGGCGGCTCCCAACAGAATACTACTGTTGTTGTTCAGTCGTTCAGTCGTGTCCGACTCTTCGTGACCCCATGGACCAGAGCACGCCAGGCACGCCTATCCTTCACTGCCTCCCGCAGTTTGGCCAAACTCATGTTAGTAGCTTCAAGAACACTGTCCAACCATCTCATCCTCTGTCGTCCCCTTCTTCTTGTGCCCTCCATCTTTCCCAACATCAGGGTCTTTTCCAGGGAGTCTTCTCTTCTCATGAGGTGGCCAAAGTACTGGAGCCTCAACTTCAGGATCTGTCCTTCTAGTGAGCACTCAGGGCTGATTTCTTTAAGAATGGATAGGTTTGATCTTCTTGCAGTCCATGGGACTCTCAAGAGTCTCCTCCAGCACCATAATTCAAAAGCATCAATTCTTCGGCAATCAGCCTTCTTTATGGTCCAGCTCTCACTTCCGTACATTACTACTGGGAAAACCATAGCTTTAACTATACGGACCTTTGTCGGCAAGGTGATGTCTTTGCTTTTTAAGATGCTGTCTAGGTTTGTCATTGCTTTTCTCCCAAGAAGCAGGCGTCTTCTAATTTCGTGACTGCTGTCACCATCTGCAGTGATCATAGAACCCAAGAAAGTGAAATCTCTCACTGCCTCCATTTCTTCCCCTTCTATTTGCCAGGAGGTGATGGGACCAGTGGCCATGATCTTAGTTTTTTTGATGTTGAGCTTCAGACCATATTTTGCGCTTTCCTCTTTCACCCTCATTAAAAGGTTCTTCAATTCCTCCTCACTTTCTGCCATCAAGGTTGTATCATCAGCATATCTGAGGTTGTTGATATTTTTTCCGGCAATCTTAATTCCGGTTTGGGATTCATAGAATACTACTACTACTACTAATAAAACAACAAAACATAAAACACTAAAAACTTTGCCTTCAGATGTCTTCTAAAAGTCAGTTGTTTACAGTATTTCCTTGGCATCTGATGGGAGGGTGTTCCACAGGGCGGGTGCCACCACCAAGAAGGCCCTCTGCCTGGTTCCCTGTAACCTCACTTCCTGCGGTGAGGGAACCGCCAGAAGGCCCTTGGAGCTGAACGATGGGCGTGGAGACGCTCCTTCAGGTATATTGGGCCAGATGTTTTGGACTCCAGATGTTTTGGACTAGAATTCCCATCATCCAGCAAGGGGACCTGCAGTCCGAAATGTTTGGAAGAGACCAGACAGAGTAGGCTGACATATTCCCTCCCAGATTTAATCCCTGGCATCTGCATTGAAAGGATGTTTGGGTGAGCAGGCCTGGGATGGAAACCCAGGAGAACTGCTACTGATCAGAGCAGACGATATTGGGTTAGAGGGATCAGTTGCCTGGCCACTGCCCCTGCTAGCCAGGGATGATGGGATTTGTAGTCCAAAAACAGCTGGAGACCCAAGTTGGGGAAACCCTGATTTAGATGATCTGGGGAAACGTAACTCATGCCAATGCACCCTTCATAACATTACAGAGTGGTGACCCCCCCCCCAAAAGTGGGTGTTTATCACCTCTGCACTCCGGAAATGTCCTTCCTTTTGAAGCATCATTCATCAGTTGATTCAGGCATCTTGTGAAGACATATCTTTCTGCCCAGGCTTTCTCTGACCCAGAACATTGTACCCTATAATCACCAAATTTCTGTTTTTATTATATTCTTTTACTGCCTTTATGCCCATCCATTTGTATACCACTTCGAGATTTTAAATATTAGGTAAGCGTTATAGAAATGCTCTCCAATGAATGAAGGGTGCAGAACAGCAGTTCAGGTGGTCAGACAGGTGATAGGAATTTAGGGACAAGATGTCTCTGAGCCTAGGAATTTTTGAACCAGAACCAAGGCATTCTTTTTCAGCAATCTAATGTAGCGGGGAAAGAGCTTTTTAGTTGTTGTCATTGCTAGACAATGGGAAATGGGGAAATCCATTCCATTCTACTGCAAGTTGCACAGACATCCAACAGTTGATTCCCCAATGTGCCTTCTCATCTAGAGGGCTGCAGGTTCCCTACTCCTGCAGTAGTGGATCCCGTCAAGGAGAACAATGGTATTTTATTTATCCGTTCTCAACACTGCGCTTTTCAGTCAACAGATGCATAAAATGGTGAACCAAGTGGTGAATAGTATATAATAAAGTTTCACGCCTGTGCCACGTTTTGCTAAGAGCAACTACCAAGATAAGCAAACGCCCGTGACAGCTACCAAAAATATAGACTGTATTTTAATGGACTCGCTGCACTTTAAAGATCTTTAATGTACTTCTGTGCTGTCCTGTGGTATGGTAGCATTGCATTAATGACAAGTATTCTGTTAATCTGTGCTCTCTTACACAATTATCTGCTTTGTAAGTGGCACGTCTTTATTTAGCTAGGCGGCGAATTAAAACTAATTTTAATAGATATGTATTGTGGATCTTTTCTTTGTGATTTAGGGCTAACTTTGTGATTTGATCACCAGCTGGCTTGTATCATTTCTGAACACAGCTGTAAGAGAGATGCCTTTGAACCTCTCCTAGAGTGATGAAGGAGTCTCACAAGATGTGATGTGCTCCAGTGAAACTAATGCTACCCGCTAGGAGGATTCTATTGAAACCATCCTTTCAAAGGCACCTTTTAAAAATGCCTCCAATATGACCACTATGTTATTTTCAGCTTGTCATCTAGGACCTTTCCTGTAATTTCATTATAAGACTGAAATGATAAGGGGCTGCAGAACCTTCTCGATAAGGAAAGGCGAAAGAACTGGGACTTCCTATTTTAGAGAACAAAAAACAGACAACAGAGGGCAGACATGACAGAAGTGCCAGAATACCACGAAAGGTGCTTCTCTTTTCTCTGTCTCATAATTGCAGAGCTCATATTTATAGAACCGTGGAACTGATTGGCAGTAGCTTCATGCCAGAACAAAAGAAAAAATATTGCTTCACAAGCATGCATGGTTTTTTCGTTATGTGAATGAACCTCGGGCTTCTGCACCTTCCCCTTGTGTGTTCCATTTAACTTCCTTTCATGGCAAACCACGGTTTGACATTACGCCAGAATTGGCAAAGGATGGTTTGCGGTTGCCTTCCAACCAGAATTCATGGTTTGGAGGACAAGTGTGGACCATAGTTTCCTGGTTCTGATATAACTGGCCTATTGTTATGACAGAGGAAGAGCTGGGAGGGTATGAAGGCAGTTGAAGGAGAATTTATATGATGTTCACGTAGGGAATGCCGAACCATAGTTGGAACAAACCATGGGTGTCATGATGGTCTCTAGCTAAGATGGCTTTTATTAAAGAACAGGGAATACCAGCAACACAGTATATTAGTGTTGAGTGCTCCTGCTCAGTGTTCTTATCCAGCCATGCTCCCTTCTAGGATATTGTTATATATGCCCTGCCATTTCCTCATTTTCTCTTCTCCCCCACAACAGCCAGTCAATATTGCATGCCCACTAAGCATTCATAGTCTATCTTGAATTGTTTTTGTCCCCCATTTTTAATGGTCTTTTTGGAAACTTTTTTTTAAAAACTTCTGGAATCTTGGGGTTTCTTGAGGCCTGATAATACCTCCTCTCTTCTGCATGGACGGCACTATTTTGGCTATACTGTATAAACATAGGCATTGGAGAATGGGTTTGCTGTTGGGGTATATGATATCAGACATACTAATGGAGGATTGGACATGATAGCTTAAACGAGCCCTCAGTATCCACCAGTAAGAGAATTTGGATCTACTTCTGGATGCAAACTATGAAGAATGGCAGGCTGTCTTAATGTGCTTTGAGGTTTGCAGAGGCAGGTGGTTGACTATTGCTAGACAGACAAAACTGGACTAGATAAACCATTGCTTTGTTCTGGGACAGGCTGTTTTCATGTTCTTGTTTTACGAAGGAGTGTGCATGCACACAAAAGCTCATACCAATAACAAACTTAGTTGGTCTCTAAGGTGCTGCTGGAAGGAAAAAAATATTTTGTTGAAACGAGTCCTACTGTACTTAGAACCTGCTTGTGAGTTTCCTTCAGGCATCTGGTTAGACACTGTGAGAACAGGATGCTGGATTAGATGGGCCATTGGCCTGATCCAGCAGGCTTGTCTTTTGTTCTTAAAACCGAGGTTTACTTGAATATGTTGGTTTATGGTTGTACCTTCCACGGCATTGTGATACTGGTCATTTGCTAGGTGAATCTTGGTGGCCTCCAATATTTGGTGGGCAACACTTGATAGTGCAAATGATGCTCACCTCAAGGCAGGTGTGATCCGAGTGGTTTTTGTGAAGAATAAGTAAAAAGATTGTAGGAGTTAAATACATATTTACATGTGGAGGGGCAAAGTTGTAAGACATGAACCAGGTTAGCAGTAGGTGCACGGAAATCTAAAATGCACCCTTCAGCTAAATTATTGGTAAGTTATCATCATCAGCAGAGTACTGGCAGTAGGAAAGACTGAGTGGTAAACTAATAATTTGTTGGTTCAAATCCTCCTTCTTTGAGTAGACATCATCTGGCAAGCTAAGATCTTATGGCTTCAGCTTTATACTTCCAATAAGGAGATAATGATGCTGATTGGAGATATTACTGACATCATGAATGTGAAAATACTTTGAGCATTCTAAAGTGCTCTGTAAGGGCCAAGCTAGATATGGCATCAATTATGTAAGTGCAATTAGTACACACAATTTATTTGTTATGTAAACAGCAATTTTCTTCACCAAAACCACCTACTTAAATCCAATAGTTGCTTCCCTTTGAAGGCTTCCCTTGAAATGCAAAAAGCAGTTGGGAGAGAGGTAACTTTTCTCAGGATAGCGGTAGGGAGAGTTAAACCCCATGGTTGCTATTTACTTAGCAAAAAATAAATAAAAATAAAAATCATGCATGTTAAATATTTTAATGCAGTTGTTGTCGCTTCTATTTGCTATCCCTAAATTTGCTTTCCCAATTTGATGTGTGTTTTATGATACTTTGGGCATTCCAAAGTATTCTCTATTTGCCGTCAATGTGCTAAGGTGGCATCCATGTTTATTTTCAAAATACATTTGCACAAATAAATACACAAGGATTGCCACAGTTTCAATATTTAAAACAATCTGCAAGGTTGCAAGGGATCAAGCAGAGGTCCCATGTGTTTGACAGCTACTGAGCGCTCAATAGTAATGGCAATGTATGCATGTGTAGGTCACAAGGGAGGAGAAAATTTCCCATTATTATAAATAGCTGGAGAAGCTTCTGAACAAGATGTGCTGAAAAATACCGTTAAAAAAAATTCTTGGCATGCATCTCTGCAAGATAGAATAATTTTGATGATGGGTTGGAACTCTTGATTTGCAACCTTTCAGCGGTGCAGCGTACATTTATGATGGCTATAGAGAGCATAGTCAAGAAAACTCAGATCCCGTTGGCAGACTGACTTCTCTGAGCCTACTTCTGAGTCATCTGGCAGAACTACAGTAGTTTCTTTTTAAAAGAAAAAAGGACTTCACATAGTTATAGAGGCAGCAGTGTCCAGATCAGACATGGTTTACCACAACTAAAATGAGTGGTCATGAGAAGAAGGGCTGCCTAGTGGTAAGACCAGTTTAAAGATCAGAAACATAAGAAGAGAGGGAAGTGGGGCTGTCAATATGCAAATCAGCACATGCAAATATTATGCAAATCGATGCCTTCTTTTTTTGTGTGTGATGCATTTATTCTTTCTCGCAATGCCAAGTCACTAAGGGCTCAGTGAGACCCCTGTTTTTGCTTTCTGCTTGATACTGAAAACCCGGCGCAGGGTTACAAAAATAGGGTTGCGAAGGACTTGGCGCATGGCCCCCTCCGCAAGTTGTGGGGTTCAGGTGTAGAACGAGAGCAGCTGAGCCAATAACCTCCCAAGACTTTTCTGCTCGCCCCGTTTCTGTGTGGAATTGGGATAGCTTGCTTATTTCTTTAATTTGAAGGCTTATTCCCTGCCTTTCAATTAAATGAATCTCAAAACAATACAGTCCCAGTTCCACACACTCTCGCATAACTCAACAGACCTTAGTCTTCTGGCAAATGGATTGGCCCATAGCACGATTCTCTTTGGTTCTGCAGTCCCAGAGGAACTGGCAAGAGGAGCTGGCTCAGTGTTATTTTTGGCAGGGGAGGGTGGATGGGAGCAAGCCCCCTGCAGCTCTTTCGTGTCTGGTTGATGGATGGAGCTAGCCTAGCCTTTGCCATTGGTGGGGAGGACTTACTCATTGCAAAACAAGAGGATGCATATTTGCATAAAAGTTTCCAGTACTAATTTATATGAATAGGTGCTGATTTAGGAGAAAAACACTGTAAGTTAAATAGAAATCCCATACATCTAAAGGGGAATGCTGTAGCCAGCAGGTTGTTCAGGTGGTAACTGTTGATGGGCAACTTCAAAGCCCCTGCTGCTCTGCATTCTTAGGTTACTTTATCTTTGAAATTGGACTGCACAGACCTTCAAATGGAGGATTCTCTTCTCACATGGTCACAGTGCTCTTCCTCCCACTTGCCTGGTACCCTCAGCTGGTGGTAGAGACCAGGGTGTGTTTTCCTTCTGCTTCCTGGGCAACTGGAAGTTGGGACAGGATTTAGCTACCGGTATGTTAATCTGTTGTGCTGCATAGGAAAACTAGCAAAAAAATTAGTTTTGTAGCGCTTGAAAGGCTAAGCATTGTATCCAATGATAGACTGCACCTGTTGGAATCAATGGCCATGACTTAGGCCTGTTAATTCCAATGGGTCTACTCTGAGTAACTGCTACTGTAGTTGGAGACAACCGTGGAGCCAAAAGGCCACCAAATGCCAAGAGGAAATATTTTTGTGCGAAGCTCTATTCGTAATTTCTCAGTAATTGGCAATAACGCTCTCTTCCTAGGTTTGTTAAGTTAATTTAATGCCTGTAGTGGGAATGAAATACTAATACCAGCTTAATCGAGATCAGAGATGTACCTCTCACTACAGGTGTTAAATTAACATAGCCAAAGCAAAGCCAGGAAGAGTGTTTTATTGCCAATTACTGCTATTATGAATAGTCACTGAATTTATCTTCTGTAGTTAAATTTGAGCTTTGTGTGGAAATTTTGGCTCCACTGTTTACAACACCCACGTATGCTGTTCGTTTACCAAGTCAGGAGAACACTTTGGGCATCTGGTGGACTAGCCTCTAACCCACATAATCTGTATTGCAAGAGATCTTGTGGCTTTTAAGCTTCCACAACAGAACATCATGTCCAAGGTTCGATTCCTGGCATCTTCTGGCAATCACGTGTCTGAAACCCTGGAAGGCCTCTGAGCTTGATGGGCCAATGGTCTGATTCAGTATATGGCAGCTTTTAGTGTTTCTGTGTTTGTTTTATTTAACAAAAAGTGTAAGCTGCCCAGAGTGGTGAGGGTAACCCAGTCAGATGGGCAGAATAATAATAATAATAATAATAATAATAGTAATAATAATAATAATAATAATAATAATAATAATTCTGTGCAAGGACTTCCGATTGCATACCCTCCAACATTTCTCCAATGAAAATAGGGATGTCCTATTCCATAATAATTTGAGTATTTATACCCCATCCATCTGACTGGGTTGCCCCAGCTTCTCTGGGCAGCTTCCAATATATATAAAAGCACAATAAAGCATTAAATATTAAGAAAACTTCCAAATACAGGGCTGCCTTCAGATGGCTCAGGGGTTGGATAACTCCACAACCTCCAACATTTCTCCGATGAAAATAGGGACAACCTACCATACCTTCCAGTATTTCTCTTACGGAAATCGGGACAGCCTAAGGAAAAGTGGGACATTCCAGGATCAACCAGAAACCAGGGCGGCTTCTGTAAAACCGGGACTGTCCCTGGGAAATAGGACCCTTGGAGGGTCTGCAGTTGTGCAGTGGGGCTTCCCTGCATTTTCCCGGCTGCGGTGGCTGAGAGAACCCCCAGAAAAGCGTTCATGAGGAGGAGGGTTGATTGTTCCATCCAGCAAGCTGCAGGAATTGCACACATTTTCTTATGTAATGGAAACCTTGAGTTGTTTCCTAACTGGATGGCTCGTCCCAAGAACCTCATGAGGTGCGATTGGGTTACAGAGTTACAGAGCATCAGTCCATGCAATTGGCAGTATGCAGCCTTTGGATTGGTTGGGCCCAGTAATACGTCAGAACAAACCCCCCTCCCCCCCCAAAATGTTATCTTTGTACAATCATTTGCCAGGTAGTTGACATTGCTTCCTTGAGAGTTTCCCAATTCTAACTTTCTGTTAAAATTACACAGTTCTTCTAACTCAGGGGTAGGCAACCAAAGGCCCATGGGCTGGATGCGGCCCAATCGCCTTCTCAATCCGGCCGGCGGAAAGTCTGGGAATCAGCGTGTTTTTACATGGGTAGAATGTGCCTTTTTATTTAAAATGCATTTCTGGGCTATTTGTGGGGCATAGGAATTCATTCATTCCCCCCCCCCCCAAATAAAGTCCAGCCCACCACACATGGTCTGAGGGACAGTGGACCGGCCCCCTGCTGAAAAAGGTTGCTGACCCCTGTCCTAACTGCTAAGACATAATTAAACTGTACCCTCCAAGTGTCCCGATTTTCCAGGGACAGTCCCGAAATTGTGAAAGCCACGCCCAGCTTCTGATTTGATCCCGGAATGCCTCTACTTCCCCCGTCAGCATGGCTGATGCCAAGCTCGAGGAGAAAGATGAGCCAGCGCTTGTCCCAAGCAGTAGTGGTGATGGTGGCGGTGAGGGAGCTTCATGTTGCCTATCAATGGCCACTTCTTCTTCTTCCCCTGGGGAGCTCATAGTGGCTGCTGCAGATTAGGCAAGGAAGAGGAAAGGCTGCCACCGCTGAGGACTGTGGGAATATTCAGGGTGGCAGGAGAGGATATATTGTTTATTAATATCCTCCCCAACTTGCACTAGCAAGTTCCTTTACTTAGCAGAGTTTACATTCCCCTTGTCACGCACAGCAGAAATCTGGTTGCAGGCTCGTTAGAACCTCTTAACTGTTATGCAATTCAATCTCCCTCAGATTGAATTGTATGTTCCTGGTAAGATCCCCTTTTAAACCCCCCTAAAAGAATGAAGACACCACAGTCTTATATTCATAAGCAATAAATAGAAAGATTACTCATGATCATGCAGAGCACAGTGTGATCCCTGAAGGCAGGCTTCGGGCTTAAAGTTTCAAACATCTACAAATAGGTATACCCCATAAGGGAGATTTACCTAGTAACTGCAGACTAGCCGTCCAGCAGCTCACAGGATGAAAGGAAGATGGAAAAGAGAAGGGAGAGTGGCAGTGTGACTTGGCCTTTTACCAGGTCTGGACAGATCACGCCCACCCACTAGTCACATGCAAGGAAGGATGCTCCAGGCCAGGAGGAACAGGAAGTTTTGACTGGCTGGACCAAACATTCCCTTGCATGTCCACTCTAGGAAAACAAGGAATGTTGTATTTGACTGCTCTCAGTGGATTACATCCCGCAAGGACTAGCACTGTGACACTCTGGCTCTGAGCGGCAGGCAGAGGGCAGAGCCACCCTTGGCGAGGGAAAAGGAGGAGTGGAGGGCAAGGAGTTTTGGTTTTTTTATGCTTTGTGCATCTGTGTCTAATCTAACCCCTTTCTAAAATTTATTTATTGGTGTGTATGTTTTGCTTTTTGTAGATCTACCAAAGAATAAAACAACATGAAGTTGGGATTAAGGAGTTTTCTCAGGATGGTAGAGGGCCGGTACTGAGTCCTATTGGTGTAGTGGTGCTGTTTTCTCTATTTTCATCTGAGGAATGTTGGAGGGTATGATATTACAGGTTAAGTAATCTAAAAGAACGAAATGTTTTTGCCAGGACTTCAAAATGTATCCCTGTTTTGCTAACCGATACGTACAGGTGTCCAGATTTTGCAACCATGTTTGTACTTTACATTTAAAACTCCCGAGCAAGACATATAAATAATTCATTTGCTAATCCTTCGTTTTCCTCTCCAGCCTGGCATTTATCCCTGCAGATCAGGGAATTATCTGCATATGTAACAGCCTGCTTAGATTGGGCAAACAGCTATTTGCATGCAAAATGCTTGTTTTCTTCTCTTGCTTTTTTTGTCCCTGGAGAACCTATGGGTGATGCTACGAGAGCTAAAAAAATAAAAATAAAAATAAAATGACCTGACCACACGGAGTTGTAAGTTCAGTTTCCAAGAACTCTAATAAAAAATTAAGAACCTTAAGTGCACACTAGGGTGGGACTGTGTCTCCTTTACAGAGGGCAGTGCTATCTTGGAACGACTATCAGAGACCATTTCTCTGTTGGAAGGTTCTTTCTAGTTGAAGGGCTGCTTGCTTCAAGTCCAGTTTAATGACAAAGCTGCCTGTCCACTGTTTTCATCTAGACAGCAAGACTAAGCAGTCACACAGGCCACATGACCACAGTTTTCACCCAAGACTTCAATCCTAGAATCGTAGAGTTGCAAGGGACCACAAGGATCATCTAGTCCAACCCCCTGCAATGCAGGAATCTTTTGCCCAATGTGGGTCTCGAACCCATGACCCTGAGATTAAGAGTCTCATGGTCTACCAATCGGAGATACCCCAGGTCTCCCCACTGTGCATTTCACCAGGCGCATTGTATTTCCTCTTTAAATGACAGCAGTTGTTTATAAATTTGCATCTATCAGTGTGTAGTTTGCAACTCTCTGTCCCGTTTTGTCTGCTAAACATAAGAGTGTAGGACGAGACAGCTGGAGCGGGCCAATGGCCCATCTAGTTCTGCATCCTTTTCTCACAGTGGAAGACTAGATGCTGGTGGGAAGCCTGTAAGCAAGACTCAAGTGCAATAGCTCTCTCCACACCTGTGATTCCTAGCAACTGGTATTCGGAGCCATACGGCCTCCAAGAGTGGAGGCAGAACATAACACTTGTGCTTCATAGCCTTGTTTTCCATGAATTTGTGCAATCTTCTTTCAAAGCCATCCAAGTTAGTGGCCGTCCACTGCCTCCTGGGGGAGCAAGTTCTATAATTAAACGATGTGCTGCATGAAGAAGTACTTTGATCTGTCCTTGTTGTTGTTGTTGTTGTTGTTTAGTTGTTTAGTCGTGTCCTACTCTTCGTGACCCCATGGACCAGAGCACGCCAGGCACTCCTGTCTTCCACTGCCTCCTGCAGTTTGGTCAGACTCGTGTTGGTAGCTTCGAGAACACTGGACAGCCATCTCGTCCTCTGTCGTCCCCTTCTCCTTGTGCCCTCCATCTTTCCCAACATCAGGGTCTTTTCCAGGGAGTCTTCTCTTCTCATGAGGTGGCCAAAGTACTGGAGCCTCAACTTCAGGATCTGTCCTTCTAGTGAGCACTCAGGGCCGATTTCCTTGAGAATGGATAGGTTTGATCTTCTTGCAGTCCATGGGACTCTCCAGCACCATAATTCAAAAGCATCAATTCTTCGGCGATCAGCCTTCTTGATGGTCCAGCTCTCACTTCTGTACATTACTACTGGGAAAACCATAGCTTTAACTATACGGACCTTTGTCGGCAAGGTGATGTCTTTGCTTTTTAAGATGCTGTCTAGGTTTGTCATTGCTTTTCTCCCAAGAAGCAGGCATCTTCTAATTTCGTGATCTGTCCTAAAAACCCCTTAATTCCATAATTGCATAAATGGCTACCTTAGCCCATCCATGGATATTGGCAGCATCGCTTAGCAGTTGGACAGCTAACTTCGGTCCTAGACCAAGGCTGTCAGACTCTAGGAGCAGCTAGATTTGCAATAGTTCTGTCTCGACCCTGAATGACAGGCACCATGTTAACTCGAGCGTGCTTATTTTTCATACCGGCAATCCATGGAGGAGGGGATTAATTTGTGTTGTGACCTTCAGGAGTCTTGGTCATTAAAACCTTTCATGGAAAGCTACTTTTAGGTTTTGTTTATGTGCTCACTCGGAAGAGCTGTGCAGCGTAACACAGAGGGGAGAACATGTTGCAGCGGGCCATTGGCACATGGAATGCTGGTTTCCTCTTTGTGGAAACTTGAATGATGATGGTGTGAAATCAGAAAGCTTTATGGCCTTGATCATAAAGCGACAGAACAGGAATCTAGAAGCTGCCTTATACTGAGACCATACCCTCCAACATTTCTCTGATGAAAATAGAGATGTCCTATTCCATAATAATAATAATAATAATAATCATAATAATAATGTTATTATTTATACACCACCCATCTGACTCGGTTGCCCCAGCCACTCTGGGTGGCTTCCAGCATATATATATATGTAGAAGCATAGTAAAACAATAAACATTTAAAAACTACCGTATTCAGGGCTGTCTTCAGATGTCTACTGAAGGTTTATAGTTACTTATCTCCTTGAGATCAGGGGTCACATAACTCCATACCCTCCAATGTTTCTCCAGTGAAAATAGGGACGCCTTAAAGAAAAGCGGGACATTCCAGCATCAAATCAGGAATTGGGATGACTTCTGTAAATCTGGGACTGTCCCTGGAAAATAGGGGCACTTGGAGGGTCTGTGTAACAGGCTGTTGGTCCATCTAGCTCAGTATTGTGAAATGTACACTTTGAATGTCCATTTTTTCCCATTGGAAGTGGATTCCTAGAACCTACCCTCCGCCACAAGAAAAAAAAAATACATTCCCAGGATTTTCTCCCCTCCCTACCCTGGGCCATCAAACACCTCTACCCCTTGGGGTAAGCTGACCGACTGTTCAGACAGGGAGGAGTCTAGATGGCAGCCACAAAGCAGAGAACTCAGTCTGCCAGGCTGGAAATGAAAACAGAGTTTTGGTAACACAGAAGGTAAAGTGGTGGAGCCTGAGACCTGGGAGTTGTGGTTTGAGACCTTCCTCCCTCTGCTTCCTCCCTACTGTACCTGGGTGCCTGAGACAGCAGCGAACAGCAGGGCCACCTAACGATGCATGCATAATTCACTACACTTAATAGTAAGTAAATGGCTTCTATATTGTGGAATCAGTGGAAATGTATTTACTTACCCAAATGTAAGAAGCTAAAGCAGCTAGAGGAAAGGGGTGGAAATTACATTCTCATTAAGATGTGCCTCAGCTCTTAAGTACAAATTCCTTTCAGAGCTGTTCCTGAAAATAGATGAACATGGCTTAATTGCAAATTATAATGCTATTTAAAACGTGTGCATTAATTTTGGGGCGAGATTTTAGTCATCAGTGAATGCCCAGATATTTTTTTACGGCATTATGAATGCCTGATTTACTGTTGTCTCCAAAATTAATTTGATTATACTTTTTACCAAGTCACATGGAGAGAAGTGTATTCTAGATACCATTCGTGGCATGAGAATGTGGCAGAGAGCCTATGCAGCTGCGCTGCGCGAGGGACAATAACCCATAAATCCAGAGAAGATGCTCATTAGAATAACAATTTACATGCAATGAATTGTGCCTAATTTAGCAAACCTGGCCTGCATTTCACACATTTCCCCGTACTTGCATCTGGCAAGAAAATACCAAGTGCACACTGGGGTCCTAAAGCTGCTCTGCTGGCACAAATTGTTTTTTCTTCAGCGGCGCTTGCAAAATGATGCAGTTCAACCCAGAGCGAGCAACTCATGTACAGAAGTTTGCATTGATGTGCAAATCGACTTCTGAGTAAGCAGTCTGCAGCATATGCTCAACACCATCAACTGTGACAGCTCTCATCACTTACTGGTGGGGGCGGGATTGACTCCAGGTTCCTCTCCTCCTCCACATCTATGGTCAGGAAGCTGACTCTGCCAATCACAGTTTCGGGAAGCGGATCCCTTTTTTTGGTATGCAGATCCTCATGCACAGCTGTAAATGCACACAGTTCGTTTCTGAATGCGAAGTTCTTTGGACCGGGTCCTCTGGTCAGAAGCAGAGGGTGACAATTGCATGGTCTTGGGTGCTCTGACTGCCTAGTTTCACGGACACGTCTGGCCTTATGGAAATATGCCCATGTTATTGTTGGAAAAACGCCCTGGGGTACCCCTGCAGCCCCCGACCTCTGAGCATCCTCCGGTATGCACAGCTCTGGAAAAGGCATTCCCCTTCTTCTCCAGTGCGCTTCAGTGACATACACCAACTGGTGTATGCACACTAATCTTCTAGCATAACACAGCAAGAAGAATGAGACATCGTAGAGCTAATCTACATATTTATTTATTTATTTATTTATTTACACACTACATACAGACAAAGGAATCATTGCGTCCTTTCTCTCCAGCTCCGAGAGAACAGACAGGACAAAAGCAAAACCAAAAGTACAGTGTTAACAGTACGCATAGCGGAAGAGATAAGACTGTCTTCCATTCCCACACTCTCCCAGACAGGCATGTGAATCACACCAATCGCATCTGCGGCATGGAATACTAACAGTTATTTATTTATTGCCGTTAACATCTATCCCAATTCAGGATACAAATCCTTCCAAGTAGCAGCAAGATACATTGTTTAAAAACACAATGAGCTATGTCAACATACATAAAGTCTTCAGGGTCCCTCTCAAAGGGCAGTTGGGTAGATGGTTCTGTGTTAGGTGGAAAGGGCATGTTTCAGTTGAATCTGGGTCCTTCGCTCTGAAATTCATCCCATACCTTGCATGCAAAAGGTCCCAGGTTCAATCTCTGGCATCTCCAGATAGGTCTGGGGGACACAACCGCGTGAAATTCTGGAGTACAGCTGTCAGTCCATATTGAGCTAGATAGACCAAGGGTCTGACTTGCTATACAGCCTGACTTGCTATATGGTATCCTTCCCACAGGGCAATTGTGGTAGATGGTTTTATGCTGATGGGGATGGTTTTATGCTGATGGGGATCGTTGAGCGGGAACAAACTCTGAAGTCTTCTTTGCCTGCTTTCCTCTCTTATGCATATAAGCAAACTGACAATAGCCTGGTTTGCATGTCATGATAGGCCACAGTGGCAAAATTACATAACTTAAGTAATTTATGTAATTAATTATGTAATTTATGTAATGATGCCGTCATTCCGTTATTCCACCGCCGTCATTTCAATGCAAAGGAAACACAATGCAAAAGAAGGGGCAGGGGATGCAACAAAAACAATAGGACTGGCTTCTATTCTGGACTCAGGATGAATAAGTGAACATTGGCAATTTCTGCTCCTGCTTCTGTTTTCAATGGAATTCTTCAGCACCCCATTTTGGAGGAGCAATCCACTTCTTTGATGCCCAAGCTACATGGTGAGGCCAGAGGTGCTGATGGTTAAAGCTAGAGACAAAAGTTTTTTTAGGATTAACTAAATGGGAAGGAAGATTGCCCTAATTCAGTTCTCAGAATAGGTAAAGGTAAAGGGACCCCTGACCATTAGGTCCAGTCGTGGACGGCTCTGGGGTTGCGCGCTCATCTCGCTCTATAGGCTGAGGGAGCTGGCGTTTGTCCGCAGACAGCTTCCAGGTCATGTGGCCAGCATGACTAAGCCGCTTCTGGCGAACCAGAGCAGCACACAGAAACGCCATTTACCTTCCTGCCAGAGCGATACCTATTTATCTACTTGCACACGATGTGCTTTCAAACTGCTAGGTGGGCAGGAGCTGGGACTGAACAATGGGAGCTCACCCCGTCACAGGGATTTGAACCGCCGACCTTCTGATCGGCAAGCCCTAGGCTCAGTGCTTTAGACCACAGCGCCGCCCGCGTCATGGCCACCTCCAATTCGTACTTCTGATCCCATGCAGGTCTACTGTGACTCCTTTTCTGGAAATAACTTTCCCTTCCAAGTGTTCTGAAATTTCATTAAAATAGTGGAGAACTTTAAAAGGAAGGAAAAGAAGAAATGAACAGGAAGGAAGGAACGCTGATGGGCTGGAAGAATGGAGCAGCTTCAAGAAGCAGTGGTCACATTTAGTCTCTGGGCCGAAGGTTTTCCACCTGTGTTTTAAAGGAACAGCCAAGTTTCGTATTGTCTTCAAACAGATATCCATTTGATCAGCACCTAACCTGAAGAAAGTTGCCTGGGTTCTTCACATGCCACGTGTGCTGGCCCCAAGGGTTTGTCCATGAAGCGAGGTCCAAGTCCAGTCCTGGGTCTAGGGGTCCAAAGGAGGTCAATCCGGCGGGGAGCAAGGCAGGGAGCAGGTCAAGGTCCAAGGCGGGTTCAGGCACAAGGTTGCAGGTTGAGCACACGCTTGCAACTAAGTTGCTCACGCAACTTGGGCTGGGTCTGGCTGGCTTTTATCTGGCCCTATGCTTAGGGCGGTCCCGATCCTCCGGAGACTCGCCTCTCCTCCGGGCCTGGAGGCGAGCACTCCTCCTGCAGACACTTAACTCCCTTCGCCTCTCTGCCCTGAGCCTCTGTAGCTCAGGAGAGGCTGGTGGGTTACTAGACCCAGGGGATGCCTCCGCTTCTTCTGAAGAGGCTGGGAGTGGAGCACCTGCAGGCAATGAGTCCTCCCTCCCATCAGGAGCCAGAGCAGACTCTGCTGATGCCTGCACCTGGGGATCCAGCACAGGTGGGGATCCTTCAGGCTCAAGCCCTGGCCCCGGCTCAGCTGGTTCTGGAGGCGGGGAATCCTGTGCAGGCTGGGATCCCTCAGGTTCAGCATCAGAGTCTGACTCCCAGGCCATCACACCACGGGAGCTTTGGCAAGAATAGGTAGGATAATCACTCTCTAGCAAACAGCATTTGCAGATAAAGTAAACTTTGATAACCAAGACAGTGTGACAAAAGCTCCTGTTTCAGCATGAACCTTTTTCTAAGAGGCATGTGGTAGCTTTGAGTCATGCTGCAGCCATCACAGTCAGGAGATCACAGGTCTTTCATATCAAACACAATGTGATTAGATGGCAAAGGCATATTAATCCAGATCTGCACTCCATAAAGCAGAGTTATTTGGAGCATTAGTTAATTATGTCCTTATGAAACCGTGTAGAGTAGGCCTGCAATACAACGATTCTTTTAAAAATTGAACCTCTCCACTTCTAAGAGGAGACTCGGGATACACAATCACAATAAAAAATTCGGAAAGTACCAAAAGCAACACTCAGGCAATAATAACTGCAGCAGCATAAATGCAACAAAAAATTAAAATATAGTTAAGAGCTCAGATGAATACTTGCATTCTCCAATGCTATTTGGAAGACATTAGACCACGCTTCTCTTTGTGGCTCTCTTGGCTTCCTGATTTCAATTCAACTGTCTCACGTTAGGGGAAAAACCTGTCTTTGTCTTTTGATGCCGTACCCTGGGCTTCCCAGAGATGTGACATTCAATCCCTATAGTTCACCCAAGAGTCTAATGCAACTGGAATTGAGGTCAGTCGCAAAACTCAGCTGAAACCTTGATCTGAAGCAGTTTGGCTGCAGGTAGCTAACTAGAAATAGTAACATGAGACAATAAAAGGAGGGTGGATCTCTCTCTCTCTCTCTCTCTCTCTCTCCCTCTCTCTGATTTTAAACGTGGAAACAGATATGCCCAATGTGAATGTCCAAAATCACAAGCGAAGTCACAAGTGAAAATTGTCTTCCATGAGTGATCACATTGCTTGGTCCCAGCTCCTGCCCACCTAGCAGTTCGAAATCACGTCAAGTGCAAGTAGATAAATAGGTACCGCTCCGGCGGGATGGTAAACGGCGTTTCCATGCACTGCTCTGGTTCGCCAGAAGCGGCTTTGTCATGCTGGCCACATGACCCGGAAGCTGTACGCCGGCTCCCTCGGCCAATAAAGCAAGATGAGCGACACAACCCTAGAGTGGGACACGACTGGACCTAATTAATGGTCAGGGGTCCCTTTAATCATAGAATCATAGAATCATAGATTTAGAAGAGGCCACAAGGGCCATCCAGTCCAACCCCCTGCCTTTACCTTTATATATTCAACACAAAAAACAGCGACAATTTGTTGTTGACAAAGGACAGCTGGATATAAGATTAAGGGCCCCATTACCTTCAATGGCTTAGGACTTAGGGCCTTCTCAAACCTAAATCCGACCCTGCCTAGAGGGCACTTGCAGTAGGCAATATCAAGTGCTTGAGTTGGGGAATTCACTGAGAAACTCAATGTCTAGTTGGCTGCTAGATATTATAGTGGGGCAAGTAGCAAATGTTTGTTCTGTTTTAGTGGAGTGAAATTTTCATGTCTCATGGCTAAAGCACGCTGGCTTCCAGCGCTATCTGCATTTTTGCCTTGAAAATATTCTTGTATCTATGCATTAGCCAATAGGGGCCTTGACCTAGAAGTACCATTTATCACATGGACTATTATAGCTGCTCCCAAGAAGCTGATTTAAAAGGTGCTTATATCAGATAGAGCAAAACTGTTGCTAATATCCAGGGTCCTTGGCATTAAGATTGTTTAGCAGTGGAGCACGAGACCTTGGGAGAGAAAATGCACCTCATAAGCAAGGCAGAGTTATTTGTCAGCATTTAATATCCATTCCCTTTAATCAATACGGCCCAGAGAATGAAAAATGTGAAAAAGGGTAAACAAGCAAACAAAGCACAAAGACCTCATTCTAAATCAGTAAAATACACATTTCCTATTGACATGCAGGAGCAATGGGGGAAAGAAAAGTCTCCCCTAATGAGACCACAATAATCCAAAAAAAGGGTATAAATAATACCTTACAGGAATAAAATCACCATGAAATATCACATGAGCTGGAAGAGAGAGAATGGAATATCCACAAAAACAATTTGCCCGTTCTCAATACTGCAGACGTCTCTGTTGAAGTTCCTGCTGTCTGTAAGAGGAGCAGGTTGAGCTTGTCAAAATTGGCACTTCCAATACTTTCATGGCACAAATTTGACCTTCCATGATCGCTCCTCTGGGAGCAACCTGGTATCCTCCAGATGTTTGGGACTCCAGATCCCATCGGTCAGTGGTCAGGGATGATGGGAGTTGAAGTCTGAAACATCTGGCTGGGTAGCCTGCTCTAGGGTTTCCCTGTCCTCGACACATGGATGGTATATAAAAGTTTAATTGATGCCAGTTTTAACCAGGGAATATATTGATTAAATCTGCATGTTTGCACATGTTATTTCCCTACCCCCACTCCGCAACACCCCCCCCCAAAACCGCCACCACAAACCCAACTTTACTCAGCACCATTTGGGGCTTCTGAGAGTTTACTGGGAATTTCTGGCACACTTCCAAGCCTAGTCTGAAAGCCAAGTTTCTAGCCCTAATGAAGTCTGTATACAGGTGAAACTCGAAAAATTAGAACATTGTGGAAAAATCCATTTGTGTAAGCAATTGTTTTCATTAGCTACTGGAGTTTAATATATGAGATAGACTAATGACATGCAAAGCAAGATATGTCAAGCCTTTGCTTGTTATAATTGAGATGATTATGGCGCACAGCTGATGAAAACCCCAAAGTTGAAATTGTTAATTTGGGGTTCTCATCAGCTGTACACCATAATCATCACAATTATAACAAATAAAGGCTTGACATATCTCGCTTTGCATGTCATGAGTCTATCTCATATATTAGTTTCACCTTTTAAGTTGAATTACAGAAATAAATGAACCTTTCCATGATATTCTAATTTTTCAAGTTTCACCTGTACTTTTCTGGTGTCTTTTGAGTTTCTTTCTTTAGCAACCACTTCTCTAAGTCGTCGTATGAGTGACATTTTCTGTATGAACTTGGAGCGTTTCCACATACAGCACAACCTAAATCATTTAACCTACTGCCTTTCCAGAACTTACATTCAGGCAAATTCATACATTTTAATGTGTGTGCTTTATTAGCATCACATTAAAAATTATTCTGGAACAGTACGACCTCTATCATCATAAGTCTTATCCTCCCTCACATTTTCTTTTTAACAGCAGTCCTGTGAGGTAGGTTAAGCAGAGAAAGACTGACTGGTTTAAGGCCGCCCAGTGAGCCTGAACATGGATTTCACTAGCCCAGTCTCTGTTAGGTTTAGCTGAGCTTCCTCACAGTTGTACATACGGCTGAGGCTTAGCTGTAAAGAATACTAAATCGCTTGACACAAAAACTGCAGGAAGCTTGGATGCATTCACTAGGGAAGCAAGCGCTTTCAGCTAAAATTGCTTCCCAGATCAGATTTGGGCATCAGGCCTTCCGTTGGCTATCCCCAACGGGAAATCTGGGCAGACTTTGACAGAAATGTAGAGAAATGGGAATCTCCTTTGGTTCACCAGGAATCCTATTTACAGACACGTAAGCTTATTTTTGGTTCATATCGTGGAACATCCATTTATGTATCTAACTTGTTTGTACGGCTCAGGAGAGGGCTGTGTGTGTGTGTGTGTTTTCCATCTTGGTTTGCTCCGAATTTCAACCACACAATGTTTCCCCCTTAAAATGACTTACTGTCATCTCAGGTGAGCGGTTGACTCCTCAGGGTGAAGGAGTGGGAGAAACATTCTTCCTCCCTCCCTTTTTCTTAAAAGAAACACTGATTCAGTCCCAGATTTTTATCCTATTTTAGAAGGATTTATAAACATTTAAGCAGATTTTTATGGTGATTTGCCTCTTCAGGGAAGCTTTGGAAGGATAAATAGGCTGAAATGGGGGGATATTTTTTATTGTCTGAAAGATGAGCCTGATGTTTTATTTGCATTTGTGTATATTTTATAAGTGGTAGAACTTACGTTTCGTAAGCCTATTTGCAGCAGATTTAGGAAAACATCAGTATTTCAGGCGATACCGCCTTTTGGCACATTTGATACCCTCAGGATACGTTTTCTTTCTTAATTCCTTCATTATGGAGGCTGAAACATCCGCATAAGTAAATAGTGTTGTTAATCTCAAGTCTTTCTTTTAACCGAAGAAAAAGGGGGAAAGGGCTTGTGCCTGTATTTTGTCAAGGAAGAGGACTAAATATTTATGATGAGATTTAGGTCACATTTAAAGCACTATTGTACCACTTTAACTGTCATGGAGAAACCTGGGAACTGTAGTCTATTTAGGGTGCTGACCTCACTGAGCTACAGTTCCCAGCACCCTTGCTACAGGTACAGTGGTACCTTGGTTTAAGAACAGCTTAGTTTATGAACAACTTGCAAACCCGAAAGTAGGTGTTTTGGTTTGTGAACTTTGCCTTGGAAGCAGAAATATGTTTCGCTTCCTGTTGAGCGTATTCCATTTGTAAATTGAGTCCCCCGCTGCTATGGGAAAGCACGCCTTGGTTTAAGAACGCTTTGCTTTAAGAACTGACTTCTGGAATGGATTAAGTTCGTAAACCAAGATACCACTGTATCAGGATTCTCCGTGACAGTTAAAATGGTGCAATAGTGCTTTAAATGTAAGGTGTAGATGTCACCTTAGATTCAGTGCAACATACATTTGGGCTGCCTCTTCCCATGTGCTGCTTTGGGATCTCTGAGTGGAACTGAAGACGTCTTCTTAATCTTCCTTTGACTCAAGCTCAACCAACAATGGTACAAAGTGAGGGGTCCCCCAATTTGGAAAGACCCTCCTACTAGGCAGTGTGTGAACCTGGGGCTCACTGCCACCCAGGAGTGCCAACTTGAATAAAATATGGGGTGGGGGGCAGGTAGGCCCTGCCGCGCATACTCGGGCACATAGCAACGGCACCCCTCCCCATTTGAATGGCAATGTCTATCAACTCTGAGGGGACCTGGCCCTCTCAAATATTTTATGGGGTGGGGTCAAAAGCACCTTGGCTCCTATGTCACCACCCATGTATGCCATGCAAAGCCATGTTTCAGTATGGTGTGCCTATGTGCCCTATAGCTACAGGTATATATTTTTGGGAAAATAACAGAGCATTCTAGAGCAGTTGAGGTATACAGTGGTACCTTGGAAGTTGAACGGAATCCGTTCCGGAAGTTGGTTTGACTTCCAAAACATTCAGAAACCAAAGTGCAGCTTCCGATTGGCTGCAGGAAGCTCCTGCAGCCAATAGGAACCTGCAGAACCCATGTTGGACATTCAGGTTCCAAAGAACGTTCGCAAACCAGAACACTCACTTCCGGGTTTGTGGTGTTCGCGAGCCAAAACGTTCTACTTGCAAGGCATTCGGGATCCAAGGTACGACTGTATTTGGATTTTCTATCTTCTGGCCTGAAAATGTTTCAGGTTGATGCTATCCGAATTCAAACATTTCCTTTGCAGTGTGGGAGCCATGTTGCTTTGCCCTGTCCCATAGAACTTGTAAAAAAAGGGCTCCACGTTGGAGTAATGGCTTCATCTTGTTACTTCCCACACCAATGCCATCCTTTTCTGGGCATCTGTGGCAAGGGAAATAAGAGCTTCATCCCACTTGTCCAAATGGTGTTTTATTATTATTATTACAAATATTACCAGAACAGTTTGGATGGGGTAACCTTGTATTTGGAGTCTCCTGCACACTACAAAGGTAACATTTGATTCATCCCTTCCTTTAAAGTCAGGAATCCGTTGAATATAAAAGTTGAGTGACAGAAGGGACTGGGGGTTGTGGTTCAGGCAACATAAAAAAAAAGAATTAAGGAGCATGTGTTTCCATATCCTACGCTGCCTCTGAAGGATAAATGGCTCACCAAATGACAATTCATCTCCCAAGCATGTCTGTGCTAACAGTTGGATGCTAAGCTCCAGTCCATTTGGCTCCCAAGGGTATCATGCACCTCCTGGCCAGATGCTTCCTCTTTCTGCTTATATGACATACATACCTATTCACAGCACCTTGCCAGGGTGGGTGGGGGGAACACACCCACCTGCTTTTACATTTATGCCACACATCACCACTCATCTTGCCATCTGCTCCAGCAGACGCCGTGTCCAAATGCAAGAGACATTTCATGCAGCCCTCCTGATAGCGCACAGCGATAGAAACTGCACCTCCTCTTTGTCTCGGTAAGAAGAAGCTGGTTTCTCTTATGCCGATGCGATGACGGATTCAAGGGAGATGATCCAAGAGCAACTCTCCTATGAGGAAAGGTGGTGGCATTTGGGACCTTATAGTTTGGAGAAAAAGGTGACGAAGAGGTGACATGTTAGAAGTTACGCATGGGCAGAGAAGTGGATAGAGAAAGGTTTCTCGCTCTCATAACACTCAGACTTGTCAACAGTGATGCTGAATGTTGGAAGGTTCAGGACAGATAAAAGAAAATGCTTCTTCCCAAAAGTTAAACTACAGAACTCGATTCCACAGGAGGCCACAGGATGACCACCAACTTGTTGTTGTTCAGTCGTTCAGTCGTGTCTGACTCTTCGTGACCCCATGGACCAGAGCACGCCAGGCACACCTATCCTTCACTGCCTCTCGCAGTTTGGCCAAACTCATGTTAGTAGCTTCGAGAACACTGTCCAACCATCTCATCCTCTGTCACCCCCTTCTCCTTGTGCCCTCCATCTTTCCCAACATCAGGGTCTTTTCTAGGAAGTCTTCTCTTCTCATGAGGTGGCCAAAGTACTGGAGCCTCAGCTTCAGGATCTGTCCTTCTAGTGAGCACTCAGGGCTGATTTCTTTAAGAATGGATAGGTTTGATCTTCTTGCAGTCCATGGGACTCTCAAGAGTCTCCTCCAGCACCATAATTCAAAGGCATCAATTCTTCGGCGATCAGCCTTCTTGATGGTCCAGCTCTCACTTCCGTACATTACTACTGGGAAAACTATCGCTTTAACTATACGGACCTTTGTCGGCAACGTGATGTCTTTGCTTTTTAAGATGCTGTCTAGGTTTGTCATTGCTTTTTCCCCAAGAAGCAGGCGTCTTCTAATTTCGTGACTGCTGTCACCACCTGCAGTGATCATGGAACCCAAGAAAGTGAAATCTCTCACTGCCTCCATTTCTTCCCCTTCTATTTGCCAGGAGGTGATGGGACCAGTGGCCATGGTCTTAGTTTTTTTGATGTTTAGCTTCAGACCATATTTTGCGCTCTCCTCTTTCACCCTCATTAAAAGGTTCTTTAATTCCTCCTCACTTGGACGGCTTTAAATGGGAATGGGATGGCTATGCTCTGTCTCCACGGTCAGAGGCGGTAATGCTTCTGAACAGTAGTGGCTGGAAACCACAGGAAGGGAGAGTGATCTTGTGTTCAAGTACATCCTGCAGGTTTCCCACAGGCACCTGGTTGGCCACTGTGAGAACAGGATGCTAGACTAGATGGGCCATTAGGCTGATCCAGCAGGCATTTCATGTGTCATCAGCAAACCTTGTGCATTACAAGCAGTTTTGCAGAGCCTGAATTCCATAGTCAGTGTTCAGAAAACACTGATGGAACTAAAACCCAGCCAGTATTTATTTACCCTATAAGCGCTGTCCTTAATGGCTGTCGACAAACTTCCTGATACCCTGGCTTCACCTAAATGATGATGATGATGATGATTTTATTATTTATATGCCACCCATCTGATTGGGTTGCCCCAGCCACTCTGGGCAACTCCCAACAAAATATTAAAAACACAATAAAACACCAAACTGTAAAAAAACAAAAACAAAAAACCCCTTCCCTATACAGGGCTGCCTTCTTATTTGGCTGAGATGAATGGCAGAAACCAAGCAACCAGCACTACCATCCCACGGAGCTATTGTTTTGCTCTGTCTAAAAACAAAACCGAATGGAGGAACAGTTTGGTCTAACAACTAAACCCCCTTTCCTGTGAGGCAATAGATCCTCTCAGAGAAGTGGGGCCGCCGTTATTTTTCAGCGGAGCACAACAAAGGATTCCATCTTTTAACGTTCTTCTGAGCAATCTCAAAATGTTAGGCCTCACATATCACCGAGCAGGAGAAAGCCAGCAAAGAGAACAAGAAAACATCAAAGCAGGTCAAGACATTTTGGAGGACCAGCTCAAGACCAGGGAATGCTCTCCACCACACCCAAGGGCCATAGATTAGCTTAGTGGGTGCTGCACCCTACAACACTTGCCACCTGAGGCAGCCCTCTTACCCTGCCTAATGGTAGGGCTGGCACTTGGCGAGGCATTTTTCTAACTTACTGTATAAAACAAAACCCAAACCTGCCGTTAAAGAAATACATAAACTACCATCTCCTCTTGTCTTCTTGCGTTGGCAACCGGGAAGGATGTTTCATCAACCACCTTAAGAAATATGGCTGCGCCTTGCACTGCAGCTCCTAGTGCGGAGTAAATAATTAAAGCTGCCTCCATGAAAAACATTCCGCAGCAGGGAGGGAATAAAGAATCTTCCTCGAAGAGAAAATCCATTAAGTCACACAGTGAGGAATTAGATTGCGGGGGGGGGGGGGGGGCTCTGAAAGAGAAGGAAAGCAAGCCATCATAAATAGCTACTTGGGAAAGTGAAAGCTGCCTGGCAAATGAAGAGCCAAAATCTTGAAGAGCAGAAGCAAGTGAGCATTTGTATGTGTCTGCAGGTGGCTGCCATTTCCTACCTCGGTCCTCCCTTGCTGGTATTTTCTTTACTTTTTTTACAACACCCGGGGCAGTTGGAGGCGTGAAAGTTACTAATGGGAAGCCAAACAACAACAACTCCAGTGCTTTGTTCCGTGTGTTAGAGCCCCTGCAGATGAACGAGAGCTTGGTTGCACTGGCTAAGGGCAAAGACGGCCAACACAGCAATGACAAAATGACCTTTGGCGTCCCTTCCAACTCTACAACTCTACGATCCTATGATTTTATGACTTGCAGAACAGTCCTGCTTGTTGGATGTGGAGAGGCGCTTAGGAGAAGGCCAGTTTAACTCTCCTCGCTATGTTACACGGAAGTATTCAGCGGCTCATTCTTACAAAGGCTGCCACTGCAGAGGCTGTACTAGGCTGAAGCCTGGCTAGGATGAAGGAATGGATCTGTCCTAAACCCAACACACGGGATCCAGAAGTCTTAGATTGCTGGAAGAGTCTAAAAAATTGATAGGCACACTGCTTTCCTTTGAAACTCGGGACGCATCAGCTTTGTTAATGAAGCCTCTATTTCTGCATAGAGTAAACCAAAGCATAAGGGGATGGGATATTGATATTTGGCAATCCACCTTGAACTTGAAGGATATTTCCAGATACACCGGTCTGGAAATAATGCAAGGTTAGCAGTATGTGTCCACAACTTCTCCTTGGGCAATCCTCAGGCTGAGTTGAGGAGGGTGCTCTGTAGTAGCCAGGCACCCATTTATGTATGCACAAAACAAGCTCTATTTATTGGCATATTCCATATCTATATCTATCTATCTATCTATCTATCTATCTATCTATCTATCTATCTATCCCTGTACTAAAAGGATCCACAAATAAATCAAAAACAGAAACCTCTGCATATTTCTCAAAAAATGAAATGAAATCCTGCAAGTGCCTCCAAACTTTTAAAGAGCAAATATTCAGTCTTCTTCTTCATTTATTTCGAACCACAGGCCAATTCATCTCTCCTCCATCTATAAAGCCTTTAGGGCACGAAAGGCATTTCCGACCAACTGTGGAAGAACACCGAGTCCACGTTTACCCTAGATCTAATAAAACTGGCTTGTTGAATGACAGTATAAATGTCAAACAGAATGCTGAAATACTACAAATACATCTCCTTATTTTACTAGACACTAAAAATGCAGCCTATATACGGTTTACTGGTGTTTTAAGCCCCATTTTAAGACAATAAAACCTGCTCTGTTAAATGGTTCATTATCTGTTTCATTTAGGACATTGCCAATAAAATATGGCTGAAAAAGGAACCCTTGCTTTTTTGGGGGTTTTTGTTTAATGAGGTATCCATTCCTGTTCCAGTGGGACATGTGCAGGTATAGGCTCAGTGGTCTGATGTGTAAACTGTAATAAAGAATTGTGTTTGTCTGCTGTGCTGCATCTATATAACTGCCTCGTAAGAGGGGGCAAGGGGTGGATTTCATAAGAATGGTCATGGTAGAATGGTGGCCATGGTTGGCCCTCATTCAGCTATAGTTCTGTTGCCTTCCACCTGCGTCAGAAGATGCACCCAGCTTGTTTAAGTTGGCCCAAGTGCATATCATGGTGTGGATGTTCATTAAGATGAGTGCAGGACATTTGCATGGAAAGTATTTGCCTGGGAGATAGCATTCTTGGGCACCAGCAGAGAGAACAGAGGGGGCTAGATCGGCACTCCCAAAGATCCCCCAGTTATGATTAGGCAAAAAGATTTTTGTTGTAGTTAAGTCTAACTGATGTATTGCAAGTTCCCGATGTTTCCCCCCTTAATTGCTTTCTTTAATCAGATGCTCATGTGATTATGAAAAACCAACTTGATTGCGAGAGCTTACAGTGAGAACCAGTGTGGTGTAGTGGTTAAGAGCGGTAGACTTGTAATCTGGTGAACCGGGTTCGCGTCTCCGCTCCTCCACATGCAGCTGCTGGTAGACCTTGGGCTAGTCACACTTCTTTGAAGTCTCTCAGCCTCACTCACCTCACAGAGTGTTTGTTGTGGGGGAGGAAGGGAAAGGAGAATGTTAGCCACTTTGAGACTCCTTCGGGTAGTGATGAAGCGGGATATCAAATCCAAACTCTTCTTCTTATTTAATATTTGACCACAAAATAAGGACATGAAAAAAATATGCACCTGAAAAGTACTCGGTATTCATCATGTTTTGGCTATGCTGAGCTTCTCCGTTGCCCTTTAAAACACTTCTAGGGTCCCTGAGAGGGTTGGGCACAGGAGAATTGGGTTCAAGTGTGTGTGAAGACAGGGATGCCTTGCTCAGATCAATATTTCACAACCTTTTCTTACCTCCCAGGGTGGCTGAGAGGATAAAAACGAGCTAATCTCATGCATTCTGGCCATGAGCACCTTTAAGCAAGGGGTGGAGAGTGAATGCGATAAGCATCTCAATGCCTTAAGGGGGTTTCAGATGCTGTGATATCTCCCGAACAAATGTTGAATTGGAAGGTTGCATATCATTTGTATTCAGACTCATTTTGAGACTGTGATAGGGAGAAGAAGTTAAGCTACCGGGAGAGGCGCCTGAGACTCGCAGGCAAATGACTGTGATTAATATCTTACATTTTTATAAAGGAGCTTTTCATGCCTAATGAGCCTGGAGTGTTTTACAAACTATAAAAGGAGTGCTTCATTTACCAATAAAATGCAGCCAGCTCTGCTGCAAATGAAAAAAAAAAGGCAACTCTTCTTTCCCCTCAGTGCGGCGTTGGCAATTTAGGAATCCGGGAACTGTCATATCTTTCTGACACTGCAGAGGAAGAATCAAGCAAGCTGAAAAGAGGTTGCAGTGGCAGGTCCCCATCAAGTTGGTGCCACTCAAGTTGGATTCATATGTCACCCCACCACTGGGGCTGCTTCTCTGCAACTCCTCCCCATATTGTTTTGGTAATAGATAGCAATGACATTTGACCTTTAGGGGGCCCGAGTGGCAATCTGGACTGGCAGAAATGACATAGATCTAACTGTGGTGCAGTGGTTAGATGAGGACCTGGGAGACCCGAGTTCAAATCACCAGTTGGCCATGAAGCTCACTGGGTGACCTTGGGCCTGCCACAGTCTCTCAGCCAGTTGTTGTGAGGATAAAATGGAAGGGTGGGGACTATGTATGCCACCTTAGGTTTCTTGGAGGAAACTTTATGTAGTAAACAAAAATAAAAATAATTGGCTTCACCCACCTGATTCTTTCACACACATGTGAGAAAATGGGTGAGGAGAGGGGGCATTGCTCAATGGGGGGCATTGCACGTACATGACGTGCAAAAGGTCCCAAGTTCAGTTTTTAGTTAAAAGGGATCAAACAGGAGTAGTCAACGTGGTACCCTGTTGGACAACAGTTCCAATAATCTTTGGGATGCTAATGGGACGTGGAGTCCAATAACATGTGGAGTTCATTGCACTGGCTGCCTCTTTCAGATGTGGAAGACCCCTCTTCAGATTGTGGAGAACAGCTGCCAGCCTGAATCTTCTTTTCTCTGGTGATCACTCGTAGCTGAGTAAGATTGTCTTCCATAAACACGGTTTTAACTGTGGGGTCCAATTCTGGATCCACACGTCCTTCCATAGTGGGGACATAGGTTTCTGGGTGGGAGTTGATCATGGTGAGGGTTTGCCAAGCGTGCCTTCCTCTTAGGACATTTCTCCTTTTCATCCTGAGTTCAAGCGTCTTCAAAGCCCATGTTACAGGTGGGTAGCCGTGTTGGTCTGCCATAGTCGAAACAAAATAGGAAATTCTTTCCAGTAGCACCTTAGAGACCAACTGAGTTTGTTCTGGGTATGAGCTTTCGTGTGCATGCACACTCCCTCAGATATATCTGAAGAAGTGTGCATGCACACGAAAGCTCATACCAAGAACAAACTCAGTTGGTCTCTAAGGTGCTACTGGAAAGAATTTCCTATTTTGTTTCAAAGCCCATGACACCTTTGTTCTCCAATTGGAGCGTTCTCAGGCCAGTGTTTCCCAGTTGTCTCTCCAGCACATTATGTTCGCTTGCCCCTTGTTCAACGTGCCACGGGCAAATTTGTTGGGATCAATCATACAGAAACTAGAGGGCACCCCACCAGAATTCCACCTCGCCTAAATCTTGCAGGATAAGGATACTCATACGACCCTGAAAGTGGCAAGGTTCCTGGTCGCTGTCCTTACCCAAAAGCGACGCCAAGGAGCACTACAAGCTAGCTAAGGCTTAGTATGGCATTCTATTTTATTGTTAGTGTGGTGTTTTAGCGGCTGTTGTTCCCACTTGCACAAGTTGTTATCTATGTGGTTTTTACTTGTATGGGCCTATGGCCGTAAATAAAATTCTATTCTATTCTTCCCAGTTGTCGGTGTTTATACTGGTTTTTTTTTTTTTTTTAGATTTGCCTTGAGCGAGTCTTTAAACCTCTTTTGTTGACCACCAGCATCTACGCTTTCCGTTTTTAAGTTCGGAATAGAGTAGTTGCATTGGAAGACGATAATCAGGTACCCAAACAACATGACCAGTCCAACGAAGTTGATGTTGAAGAATAATTGCTTCAACACTGGGGAGATGGCCAATATTGGGTAGATGACCAATATCCTGACCTGGTATAAGACAGCTTCCTCTGAGCAGGAAATGATGACGCCCCGTTTAAGGGACTTACACTGCACTTCGTAATGTAATTTGCCTTGTATATTGGACAATCAGGACTGCCAACTCCTGACTTTCTGGCTTGTTTGTTGAGCTTCATTCCACCAATAGCCAACGAGGTGCCCTGCAGATGTTGTTGGGTCTCCAACTCCCATCAGCTCCAGCCAGCATGGCCACTGGATGATGGGAGTTGTAGTCCAACAATATCTGGAGGGGCACTGCATCAGCTACCCTGACTTTAGTCTATCCTTCAGTTACAGGTAGGTAGCCGTGTTGGTCTGCCATAGTCAAAACAAAACAAAATAAAAAAATCTGTGCATGCAGTGTGCATGCACACGAAAGCTCATACCAAGAACAAACTTAGTTGGTCTCTAAGGTGCTACTGGAAGGAATTTTTTTATTTTATTTAGTCTATCCTGTTCAGGAAAGCAAAAAAGCTTTCGATTGCTTGAGCAGAGAAGTCAGGCAGGCAGGCATGTAGCTCATAGCATAGCCAAGGTGTGGCCAAGCCAGGGAACAAACCAAGAAGCAAGCTGAGTAGGCTGCCTCAGAGGTGACAGGGAGTGTGCAGTACTGGGATGTTGGAGGTCAGAGCTGTGTGTGGCATATGCCTTGCTCTGTGCCCCCTGCACCAGCCTGTTGCTCTCAGATTCTGGGCAAGTCCTGCCAACAGTGCTGAATTCAGATGCAACTGTCAGCCCAGTAATATTCTGTATTTAGGAGGGTGGGGAGCCATCTTGTCTCAGGCAGCAAAATGCGTTGTGCCAGCCTTGAACGGTCAGCAGGAAGGTGGGTAGTCTGGTGGAAGGCCGTGGTACAGTCCAATGAGCACACAGGACAGCTTAATGGCTTCTCCTAGCAATGTGCTGCGCAGATGGAGCGAGCACACCAGGCTTTGAAGCTGCAGCACAGGAAATGGAGTAGGATTTGTTCTCTTTGATTGCTCGATTCCTGAACTCACGGCGCTTCCGGCTGGTGCTGCCTGTAGCTCAGGCTGAAATTCCTTAAATTCTGGTCGGAGGGGTAAGAAGCCAGGAGCCAGAACTTTTATATGCAAGGCATCCGTTTCAGCCCTGGTTGGTTTCTGTGATGCACCTGTTTGTGTTACCCTTCGACCTGGATTCCAGAAAAAAATCAGCTGGAAAGTGCAAACGATGTCAAAGACCATTGCAAGGGGAAGAAACAAGACTTCACAGTGGCAAACTGGGAGGAACAAATGGGGTAGTGGGAAATATTTTTTTTGTGGTACCCGTTCCCCCTTGGAATAATCATTTTTCTCAGCCATTTCAGGTTAAGGGCTGTGATGTTGCCCCAGCCTGCATCATATATGGCACTCTTAGTTCTTTTATTTGAAGAATTGATAGCTCTGGGATATGTCTGGCGCACTCCGGTCCATGGGGTCATGAAGAGTCGGACACGACTAAACAACTAAACAACAACAAATGTCTGCGTTGCGCCTGTTCTCCAGCTGCCCTTTGAAACGGGCAGCTTCTCTTTGTTTTCCCCTCAGTGTCTCCCTTTCTCCTTTTTTAAAAACCCAAAACACAATGGTGCTGGCCCAATTGATGCCTCCCACTTTAGCTTTACATGCAATTTATTTCTGGGGCTCGACCCACCAGCTGCATTCCACTGGAGCAGATGCCACATGTCACCACGTCAAACTCTTGTGATTCTTACGCCTCCATTTCTGAGCATCTTAACCTTGCCTGTGGCATTTCCACAGTTTAGCTGTGGCTCTGCCTGTCCCGGTTTTAATCCTTCTCTCTACAAACTCCCCACCACCCAACCCGGGGAAAGACAAAAGGTTTCTTTCAAAGTGAAGGAAATAAATCCATAGCCCTCTTTCCGTGGTTCACCCGTTCTGCTTCCACAGCTACAAGAAAGGGCGCATTGTCTGCTCTCTTGGAGCCAGCTGACATCGGTAGCGAACCCTGCGCCCAGCTGCCAAGCGCCTGCCTTACGCATTTCCTGATCCAAGCAAGCTGTTGCTCCTTCCCTCCAATATTAATTGCTGCATCGCAAAACGCTGCAGTTCGATACCACTTGGAAGACTAGTAGGTGGGTGATAAATCATGCATGGGAGAGCAATGATGGCAGTGCAGTAGCCTTTATTTATTTATTTTTACATAAAAATTAATTGGTTTATGCACAAGGTAACGGCTCTCGGTAACGCTATCAGCAAGGAGGAAGAACTCTACTGATCTTTCCTTCCCTACTGGGATGCAGAGCCTTGTGAATTAGCTCTCTAAACCTTGGATGGGCCATTTTAGTCCGCCTCTGAATGTGACTGCTGGTTGGTACAAATTCTGAGCCCACAACTTTTTGCTGGCGCCTCCCCATTCTGTGTGCAGAAGCAAACTGTGCTAGCAGTTGAATCTTATTTCCAGCGGTGGCAATATTGATGGGACGGCACACCCAAAGGCATTAAGACTCACGGAGAACCCAGCCCCCCAGAGTGATGTATTATTGTGCACGTATTCTCCAATATGGTTCTCAAACTTTTGATGAGACTTCCCCTGCATGTGAAGACAGGCTTCCGCTGGCGGATTGATTGGACAAGACCAATAGTGGGTCCAGCGGTCAAGAGGGCAGTTTCTGCACGTGCTGCAGAAGGAAGTGAGGGGCAGATGAGGCTTGTCAACCTGGGAAGGTGGCCCATCTAGGAGAAGGAAAACTCTGATCCTAAACCTCCCCTGCCTTGTGGGATATCTTTGGGAGAGAAAAGGGCTAAGAAGTAAACCTTTCACAAATCTGGAGTGGAGTCCCTAAGGTGGTTGAATGGCATCTTGTACACCTCCCCCTGGCAACACCTGCACCCAGGTAAAGGTAAAGGGACCCCTGATGATTAGGTCCAGTTGTGGACAACTCTGGGGTTGCGGCGCTCATCTCACTTTACTGGCCAAAGTAAAGCTTCCAGGTCATGACTAAACTGCTTCTGGCGAACCAGAGCAGCGCACAGCTTCCAGGTCATGACTAAACTGCTTCTGGCGAACCAGAGCACCGCACGGAAACACCATTTACCTTCTCACCGGAGCGGTACCTATTTATGTACTTGCACTTTGACGTACTTTCGAAGTGCTAGGTTGGCAGGAGCAGGGACCGAGCAACCGGAGCTCACCCCATCACAGGGATTTGAACCACCGACCTTCTGATCGGCAAGCCCTAGGCTCAGTGGTTTAACCCACAGCGCCACCCGCGTATTGCTCTCCTTTCCTTTGGACTACACCGGCAAGGCTGAGAGAGAGGGGTCTTGTCATCTGGGCAGCTCAAGATCTCCATACACACTGCCCAGGCTTGTGCCCTGGGGAGGAGACTTCGGTGCTAGTAGCACAGCAGTTTGACTTCACCCTTTTCTCTCAAGACAGATGGATGCCAACAATAATTCTGCAATATGTCCTTGGCACAATAATAATAATAATAATGTATTGGTGGTGGGTTTATTCTGCTTTAGTCCCGTTATTCTGCTTCCCCAGTGCTACCGCATCATTGCTGTCTAGAGGGGCTATATATAGCATAACAAGAGCGGGACAAAAATACAGTGGTCCCTTGGTTGTCAAACTTAATCCATTCCGGGAGTCCATTCGACTTCTGGAACTGTTCGAAAACCAAGTCGCGGCTTCCGATTGGCTGCAGGAGCTTCCTGCACTCAATCGGAAGCCGTGGAAGCCGCGTTGGACGTTCGGCTTCCAAAAAACGTTCGCAAACCGGAAAACACTTACTTCCAGGTTTGCGGCGTTCGGGAGCCGATTTGTTTGGGAGCCAAGCCATTCGACAACCAAGGTACCACTGTAAACCCAAACATTTGTGGCATTAAGTTGCAAGATTTCAGCAAGAAGTTATGGGATATGTATTCATTGCAAATGAAGCAGGGTGAAACCCGTTGACTCCCCCCCCCCACCCTGCATTTGCAGGCACAAATATCACATGTGGCTTCCTAGAGAACAAGAGCAACATCAATATGATTGTCCAATAAAAAGGGTGGCTGCAGGATGCATTGCCAAAAAAATACTTTCACCAAGTGAATGACTCAGCCTTTTCCCCTCCCTAAAAGTTTATCTTTATCTCACTTTTTGAATCTCAGCACAGAGACGATGTGACATTCAGTGTTATTCCAGTAATGAACCAATTGCATTGTTAGTGTTATTCAAGTAATTAACAAACTGGTTGCAAATCCCATTGGTGATATTTGTCAACAGAGTGCCTTCTCAACTCGATCTGCAGGATCTACGTTTGCACCAAGGAAAGAGACATTTTTTACTTTCCAGAGATGTATTTGCAGTTATTACCACTAGATGTCTCCATGCTGTATTGAAATCCCAGAACCAGGGTTCTTCTAACCTTGTTAGAGCAAAAATCCCCAAATCAGCGGGAGAAAAAACCAGCCCCGTTTAAAATCATTCCAATGCTTGTGCTGCTCACTTGAGAGAAGTATTCAATTTGTGATGTTCACGTGCACATGAAAGTCACCAGTGAAAACTCATCAGTTGAGTATTAAACACGCATATGTGAACCAACCCTTACATCAGTTTCTTTCTTGTGTTTCCTGAGAAGCGTGGTCTGTGTTAGATTGAGGACTCGGGACTCTTAAGCACAAGAATCAGGATACAGAACAAACTTAGCATATACTGACTGTGTTCAGTTGCTATGATAAACCATGGTTTATTGTGGCAGAAATGAGCTAGCTCCCGGTTGGGGTGTGTGTGTGTGCCCAATGCACATCCCTTCTCTTCTGCCAGAGTTGCCAGGTGGAGTTCAGAAGCTTCCATTTTTTATTAACGCCAAATTGTCATGCTATGTGAACCTGGCAAATTATGGTTCATCTTCACTGTGGCTTTTGTTCTGCTTTGTTTGAGACAAGCCGACTTCAAACCATGAAGCTGGGTTCTTTCAACAAACAGTAAAGAAGATTGACCACAGTTTAGTATTTGGACGTAACACCAAACTGTGGTGAATCAAAACTGGGAATGAAAACTTTTGATTTCCCCCTTGTGGTCCCAGCAGAGGACAAGAGCGGAGGTGTTACCGGACTTGAACCTGGGTCTTACAGATCTGATCACAGAACTATTATTTTGGGATCTTTGCTGGTGCAAATGGTGTGCCACAGCTGTTATTGCAATGGGCATGATTGTACCACCCACCCATCATAGTTGGCCGACAAGGGGCAGGGGACATAGCAATCTGGGAAGTTGATTTTGAAAGCTTCACCACCTCTGCTTTAAATGTATCCTTAAGTCTTCTGCAGGAACGTTTTCCTAAGACACACACATTCCAGCTTAATCCAATTACCAGGGGAAGGTGTTTGCTGGAGGCTGTCCCTTGATTACTATCCAGAATCAAATAATTTATGTTAAGGAGGGGTGTTTACTTGCATTAGATATGGCAGAGGTTCCAGAGACTAATTTGGCTTGTACTTGCACGATCTATTATGCATACCATTTTTTGGCGGCGGAATTCTCATGTATAGTTACCACAATGGACTGGATGATTTAGCAGGAACCATTCGATATTTCCCTGAATAAATGATACTATGATTGAACTTCCTCTGACTCCTTGAAGTAGCAATGTTCTCACCGCTAAGCCAAAATAGACACATAGTCTTGGGGCACGTGCATAGTTCCAGTTGAACCAAGCTTCTCACTCAGATAGTAGAGCACGAGACTCTTAATCTCAGGGTCGTAGGTTTGAGCCCCATGTTGGGCAAAAGATTCCTGCATTTCAGGGGGTTGGACTAGATAGCCCTCATGGTCCCTTCCAATTCTATGATCTATGAAAGTCGGAAGCATGCAAGTCTGAAGGGAGGCTAGGCTCATTCCCATAATTTATCATCTATGGTATCTGGACAGCTGTAGTGTTCAGCTTTCATCATAGTGGACAGCAACAACCAGTCTCCCACTTCTTCCTCCCCAGTCTATTATAAATCCTAAAATGGATTAGCCTATGGCTAATCCAGAGTATGCTGAAATGCTGGCTTTGAAGAAGGAAGAGATCTGTCACTAATATAAGTACAATCCTCAGAGTCAGGCTACAGAAAGTTTGAGAAGCTGGGAAACACTTATAAGCACAGGATTACCGGTAACTTGCGGTTTTGCAACACACCATCCAGTTGCAACTACGTTTTGGGAAGACACTTCTCTTAGGGCATGTGTAGTCATTCCCCAAATTTTGAAGATAAAATGGTGGCCCCCTCATGACCAGGCAAAGGAAATGAGAAGTACTCCTTCCAGGGAGGCAAGGATTTGGGTCATTTGCCTAATCCAAGTAGTAATTCTCCACAAACATTGCCAAATGGGTATGAGTTCCATCTACAGGGAGAAAGCTCATATCCGTCTTCAGTACATGAATCAGCCCTGAAGCCTGGATCCTTCCTTGTCTATTCTCCACTTGAAGGAAGAATAGTGCATGTTGTGTCGTGGGTTCTGGTAGCAAGAAGTCCAGCTACACGTCTTAGTGAAAACAGCTCTTTATTGTGGGGATTAGACAAGACTGGGGATAGGGGGTAGGGAAAGCTCTATTTATAGACACATTGGGACTGGGGGAAAAGATACATTTTAGCGGGAACCAATAATATTCAAACTTTTCGGCGGGACCCAATCAGGCTGTGGATTGTATTTGTACACTTCAAATTGACCAATAACAATACTTTACCCTGCTGCCAGAATATCTTATTTAATACACAACACTCCCCCGCACCCAGTTGATACTATACACATAATCTTTCAAGTGTTGCGGAGGTCTTCGAGTCCTACCGGATCGCCTAACCCCCGGTGTGTCACTCCTTGGACTGTCCGTGGTCAGACTTCTCTCCCCAATAACCTCGGGTACCTCAGCTGGAGCTGTGTCACTAGCTGACTCTCTAGGCTGACTAGTTGTCCCCGGGTTAGGTTCATCAGTGGTGATCTCGGTTTCCTGACTCTCTGAGCCCTCCACCTCCTGTGGCCCGGAGTCATCCTGACTAGACTGCTGCGATTCACTGGACGCCGGCGGAGTTGTGCGCGGCTCCTCCCCACTCGGGCTTACCCTGCTTGGAAACCGGCGCCTTAGCTGGTCAATGTGGCGGCACATTACTCTGCCATCCTCTAACGTCACAAAATATGACACTGGCCCACTGGGTCGGGTGACCACCCCCGGCACCCATGCTGGTCCCCTTGCATAGTTCCGGACCCAAACCAAATCCTCTGTTGACAGGTATCGGGTTCTGTCACCCTCGGCAGCCGGTGGTTCTCTTGTATCGCGGCCCGGCACCTTGTCAGGGTGGACATAGTCTAGGATTGTGGCCAACCTCCTTCCCATTAATAATTCAGCTGGGGACTTGCCTGTGGATGCACACGGCGTTGTGTGCTGCAGGAACAACATCCTTGCAATGCGAGCAGACCAATCCCCCTCCAGCAGGCGTGCTATTGAACCCTTGGCCGTGCGCACCATCCGTTCGGCTTGTCCGTTCGAGGATGGGTGAAAGGGAGCAGAAGTTACCCCTCTAATGAAGTTATCGGCCAGGAATGCCCTGAACTCTTGGGACACAAAAGCCGCCCCGTTGTCAGATACTATGGTCTCGGGTAACCCATGCGTTGCAAACAAAATGCGCAGGGCCCTGATTACAGCAGCTGAGGACATGTTTGGAACAATTGAGACCTCCAGCCATTTCGAGTAGGCGTCTACTACAATTAGGAACACCTTTCCCTGATACGGCCCTGCAAAATCTACATGGAGCCGACTCCACGGTTTCTTAGCCCGCTCCCACCAATGCACTGGTGCCCTGGGCATTTCTGGGTGCACCTCCTGGCACGCTCGACAGGTGCGCACCCATTGTTCAATGTCCTTGTCCATACCTGGCCACCACACATAGCACCTGGCTAAAGATTTCATCCGAACCATGCCTGGATGACCCATGTGTAATATGTCTAACACCTCATTCTGTAGCGACCTTGGAATAACCACCCTATCGCCCCACAATATGCAACCCTTATGGAGGGACAGCTCATTTTGTCTTGCCATGAAAGGTCTAAATTTCTCTTCCTGAGTCCCACTTGGCCATCCCCTCCCCACCCACACAAGAACACGGGCGAGGACGGGGTCCCTTTTAGTTCTCGCGGCGATGTCGACGGCAGTCACGGGTGGTCCGGGAAGTGTCTCCATCATCATGACGTGCTCGGCCGGAGCTGGGTCGTCGTCAGCTGCTCCAGGTAGTGGTAGACGGCTCAGCGCGTCCGCATGGCACAACAGCTTACCCTTCACATGACACAGTTCGTATTGAAATCCATTCAAAAAAATGGACCATCGGAGCATGCGTGGGGACAAGATTTGGGGCGTTTGTTTATGCGGGCAGAACAAACCCAGCAACGGCTTGTGGTCCGTTTGAATTGTGAAAGGGCGGCCGTACACGTAGTCATGGAACTTCTTGATTCCTGTGACTATAGCCAGTGCCTCCTTATCAATCTGGGCATAGTTTCGCTCTGTGGGGCTCAAGGTTCTTGAATAGAATGAGATTGGATGCTCCGACCCATCCGCCTCCCTGTGACTCAAGACAGCCCCCACGCCATATTGTGAGGCATCACACGCCAACACCAATGGTTTAGCAGCATCATAGTGGGCAAGTGTACTTTCCCTTGACAGCACGCCCCGCAGCGTTTCAAAAGCTCTCTGTTGCGGTTGCCCCCAACGCCATGCACACTTCTTTTGGAGTAGCCGATGCAGTGGTTCGGCTATCGATGCCTTGTGTGGCACAAAGGCGTGATAGAAATTGACGAGGCCCAAGAAGGACTGCAGCTCAGCCTTGTTACTAGGTGTCGGTGCTGCGGCGATAGCCTTAACCTTGTCTTCCATGGGGTGGATGCCAGCAGCATCAATTCTGTACCCTAAGAAGTTCACAGCTGCTACCCCAAAACTACATTTCTCTTTTTTAAGTTTCAACCCCGCATCCCGGAATTTGCATAGGACTGCCTGGATGCGTCCCAGTAGTTCTTGAGCATCTTTGCCCGCGATTAACACATCATCAAAATACGGCAGGACACCTGGCAGGCCCCGTAACAGGCGCTCCATAAGACTTTGAAATATGCCAGGTGCCACGCAGACTCCAAACTGCAGCCTATTCACCTTAAAGGCGCCCTTGTGCGGCACAATTGTCTGGATTTCTGCGGACGCTGGAGTCACTGGAAGCTGTTGGTATGCCTGTGCCAAGTCAATCTTTGCAAACACCTTGCCCCCAGCCAGCTTCGCTAAAAGTTGGGACACTACTGGGATTGGATAAGAGTTGCCCCTGATGGCCTTATTAATCGTACATTTGTAATCCGCACAAATTCGTATTTCCCCGTTAGCCTTCAGGGGTGTGACAATGGGTGTTTCTCATTTAGCAGAGTCCACTGGTGAAAGCACCCCTTGCTGTATTAGCTTCTCCAATTCAGTCTCTATTTTAGGCTGTAGTGCAAATGGAACCCGCCTGGGTTTGAGGCGGATTGGCGCAACCCCCGGGTCCAGTTCTAAGTCAATTGGAGGTCCTTTATAACATCCTAACTCTCCATTAAATAGCTCCCCAAATTCCGTGTACAAGGTGTTAAATGTCTCGGAAGCTGTCTGGACCGTGTTGAGCCCTGAGATTCCCAACCCTAAGGCCGGGAACCAGTCCGTACCCAGCAGGCTAGTGCGCTTCCCTTTTGCGATCACCAGCTTTAATACGGCCTCCCTCTCGCGGAACTGTACGTTCACTGCGCACATCCCCAAAATGTCTATGCGGCCGGCGGAGTAGGATTGTAGAGTAGCCGGGAAGGGCTCCAATCTCGGAAGCTTACCTCTCGGAAATAACGATCTGGCCGTGTCCTCCGAGACGATGGAGAATCCGGATCTGGAGTCCACCTCCATGTTACACGGCTTCCCTTCGATTAGGACCCGCACAGCTGGTTTCCCTTGGGCTGGAAATTGCACAGTTCTGCCCTCGATTTGCGTGAGGTAGTTGCAATCGTCGAGTTGGTGCGTCGCTGTGGATGTCCTCTGACCTCTTGATTTCGCGGACCCCGACGTGCCACTCGACTTGCAGACCCTGGCTATGTGCCCCGTTTTCCCACAAGCATGACACGTAGCATCTCGGAACCGGCACTTCCTTCTCTCATGTGATCCGCCGCAGCCAGAGCAGACCCCCTGCCGACCTTTATTTGCTGTGCTCTCCTGTCGCACCATCTCTATTCCCCGCACAGGGCTTTGGTTGGGGCTGACATCCTGGTTGTCCACGGTGTTGGTTGACTCTCCAGCTCGCTTTTCGGCTCGCTGGCCCGGGTTTTGCTCCTCTCTCTCAGCAATGGCCTCACGGAGCGCTGTCGCGAGATCCATGTCTTGTTTTGCTGCAATCCGCCTGTGGCCCTTGCTGCTGCGAAGGCCGCACACAAACCGATCCAGCAGGGCCTCCTCCAAGTTGGCGAATTTGCAGTGTCTCGCCAGCTTTCTTAGTTCGGTAAGAAAAACTGCTACCGTCTCACCAGGTCGTTGTTGCCTCTTATGGAATTCGATGCGCCATGTCATCTTCGACGCTGTAGGATTAAGGTGACTCGAGAGGCGTTCCGTAATGCTCGCGAACGACGCCTCCCACAGGGTTGTGGGGGCCAGAATTGCCCGAGCCAACTCAAAGGTCTCTGCCCCGCAGCAACTCAGGAACAACGCCTTTTTCCTCTCCTCGTCGGTGACCCCTTTTGCAGCCACGCTGAATTCAAAGCGCTCGAGGTAAGCACCCCAGGCCTCAGTTGCTCCGGGCTGAAATGGTTCCATGAACCGTGACGCAGCCATCTTAGTGGACTGATCTGTCCTGTCAGTCACAGGGAGTCTTGTCGCCAGAATCAGGTCGCTAGGGTCCACAGCCCTCAGCCGGCCTAATTCAATCCCATCCTCGTCGCCAGTATGTTGTGTCGTGGGTTCTGGTAGCAAGAAGTCCAGCTACACGTCTTAGTGAAAACAGCTCTTTATTGTGGGGATTAGACAAGACTGGGGATAGGGGGTAGGGAAAGCTCTATTTATAGACACATTGGGACTGGGGGAAAAGATACATTTTAGCGGGAACCAATAATATTCAAACTTTCCGGCGGGACCCAATCAGGCTGTGGATTGTATTTGTACACTTCAAATTGACCAATAACAATACTTTACCCTGCTGCCAGAATATCTTATTTAATACACAACAGTGCATTTTCATTTGTTGCTGATAATACTGATCTTGGTTGTATTTGGGATAAACTGGTAACAGCTGCATGTCCATAACATGCTTTATGTTTCATCAGCAGTGACAGCTCCTGACTGATAATTGATTCCCCCCCACAAATCTAAATATCGATGTGAAATGTGTTAATTTGTAATTAATGGAAAAGAATGGTCTAATCAAAATGCTGTAGAACTAGTTAAATGCACCATTTATTTTTGTTTTTTGTTTTTACGCTATGCAAAGGTTTTTTTCTCCCCAGAACAGGAGCACTCTCTCCATGCAGACTTACTAATACTGCGTTTGCACAAATATATTTGAGTGGCTGGGAGGGGCAGATGATGGACTGTAGGTGGGGAAGGATAACAGAAAGATCCACTGGATTGTGACATACCCTATAAGGCTGTGGTCCCTGAAGGTCACTGGGTCAGTCACTCAGCTGGTCTACCATGTATCACCTTAGTATCATGCCCCCACCCCAAAACTTTGCTGCCCCCTACCTGATGAGTCACGGAGGGCAGTAGGACACTCCTGTAATTTATTGTTGTTGTTGTTCAGTCGTTCAGTCGTGTCCGACCCTTCGTGACCCCATGGACCAGAGCACACCAGGCAGCCCTATCCTCCACTGCCTCCCGCAGTTTGGCCAAACTCATGCTAGTCGCTTCGAGAACACTGTCCAACCATCTCGTCCTCTGTCGTCCCCTTCTTCTTGTGCCATCCATCTTTCCCTACATCAGGGTCTTTTCCAGGGAGTCTTCTCTTCATAAAATTATGATGCAACTCTGTAACTATTTGATGAGTATGTAGGATTGCACCATTCAACTTCCATTCATTTACAACCTGTAATGCTGAGCCCACAGTCCTCTGGTTTCCCCCCTCGACTGGATAATCCACAACAGGAGATGTAGGGGCTCAGTTTTGGCTAACTGAACTAGTGTGAGAACAAGGGCAAGATTCATTCTAGAAATTTTGAAACCGCTAATTAACTAGCAGCAATTCAAAAATAGGTAAATTGCCAGCAAACAAGCTAGTGCAGACTTTTGGTTCGTGGCTGTGGCATGGCGATCCTTCTACTGAGATTTCTGGGTAATTACATGGAAATCCTCTCCCAACAGTGCATTACATTAAAATAAATAAATACATTAGCACAGAGAAAATACAAACTCCCAAGGCTAACCATTTAAAAAACTAGCCTCCTTCTCAAATGCATTGCTATGGTAATTTCATATCCCTCCTTTTTTTAGGTTTCAAACTCATTCCTTGAAATGCGGAGCAGCACTTAGAATAGCATTCTATTAACCGAAGCAACACTACATTAATATTTCCTCTCTCTGATTTCCTATCGGTATTATTATCACCATTAAAAACTGCCGACTCCTAAAATTCAGCTGCAGTGTAGATAACAGTGCATTGTATGTGTGTTTCTCCTGTCCCCCCCCCCATACTGTTTTTTTTTTAACTCCTCCTTGAATAAATTACTATTACTAGGTGGGATGTATTTCAAGAGAAATACTTTGCAGTCGAAGCAGCAGTTCCATTAAAACTACATCGCCTCTGAGAAAACATTTGGTCTTCCTTTGGGGAATTTGAAAGCAAATGTTTTCATGTGATTTAGAAGGCTCCAATGTTTTGCCACAGCAGTGTCTCCAGGGGCTAAGAGACACTCAGTTACCCCCCCCCCCTTAAGCAGCAAGGGGTAGGATATATGTACTGAGAATTTCCCACAGGCCTGGCATCAGAGGTCAGTGTCACCGGGCAGGTGCTGATGCCCCCTACCTCTGCAAGAGGCCCATTGCGGACCCCCCAGACCCCCTAGCCACCATTACTGCTCCAGCTCTGCTTTGTTGCTATAGGCAGGGCTACTGAGAAGTGAAGTATAGAAGAGGCCAGGACTTTTGAGCTTTCATTAAAAAAAAAAAAGTAAGCCTAGTCTAGCCCTCCTAGAAGGACAGTTAGGAAACAAAATGTGCAGGCATCCTTCAAAGCAATTTCCTTGCCAGCTAGGCTACTCCTGCCTTTCTGAGTTTTTTAGTCAATAAGTGAAGTCAGAGCTGCGATTCACGAGTGAGTTGTTTGGGCAACAGGCTATATATAGGGATCCATGGAGTTCTAAAGACTGCCTGTTTTCTCCTCCCCTTTAGTGTACATTTCGTTCCTCCTCCTGTCTCGTTTTCTAGTCTTCGGAATCCTGAACAGGATATCCTTTCTCTGGGTGTGTTGATATTTTCTAGAGAAGTGCACAGGGCTGGTTGAGCTGATTGCAGCAGGAATATGTAGTAAGGGATGATTAGATAGTGGAGTTCTTGGGGATGGGTTGTTGCTGCTGGTATAAACACATAAATGGGTACCGTATATTAATGCCAAATTCTCAAATCCTGTTTGCTCAGAATAGGGAAAAGGCGATGCTTAACAATTTGCATCTCGACTTTTTCCAGCATCTGAACAGGATTGCTGCAAATTTGAAATCTCTTTGCACTCCCTCCACCTAAAATATCACACCTGGTCTTGCACTGACTGTAGCACAGCTAGCCTAAGATCAGTTGATGAAAAACCTACAGTGACAAAACTGGTTTACAACTCAATGAAGCTTCAGATCTTTGCATAGTTTAGGACTGGCCTTTTTGACACCGGAAATGCAGTTATTGGAAAAGCTTTACCTGATCACATAAGATATCTTATTACCACTTTGTGGCAACTGATTTAATTTGGGGTTCTCCAATCCACCTGCAAAAGAGAACAAAAATCTGCACATGACACAAATCATACGCTAATTTTATGCAAATCTTCTTTTGCAAGTTGGGCAGACTCTGACTTAATTTTTATTTTTGTACACTGCTGAGTTTGAGAGTGTTTTCATCTCATTTTAAGGAAATTTTGTTGAATGTTATTGTGGTATTATTGTGGTATTATATGCACATGAAAGCTCATACCAAGAACAAACTTAGTTGGTCTCTAAGGTGCTACTGGAAATAATTTTTTATTTTGTTTTGACTATGGCAGACCAACACGGCTACCCGCCTGTAATTGTTTTTATGGTCAGGGATTTTAATTTTATTAAACCCTATAACATTTTCATTCCGGAAGTAGCATATAGCAATGACTAGTGGCCATTGAATTTGATTAATCCCCCTTTAAAAACTACCTAAGCCAGTTTTCTTCAACCATGGGTCTTCATAAGTTTGTGGTCTACAACTCCCGCCATCGCCATCCAGCTTGGCCAGCAGACATGGATGATGGGAGTTGTAGTCCAACAACATCTGGGGACACAAGGTTGAAGACAACTGCCTTGTGGTGGTGAATTTCATAAACTGATGGATGGTGCATTGTGTGAAGTACTTCCTTTTATCTGTCTCAAGTCTCCTGCCAATCAGTTTTGTTGAGTTCCCACAAGAAGAAGGAGCTGCAGCTCTTCATGTCTTGCTTCCTCCTCCAGTTGCCAGCCCTTTCTTCTCTTCCAATAATGGGCAGGACTCCAGATGTTCTGACCAGCAGGCACAACAAGGGTAGGAATTACAGTCCGGGGGTGGGTGGCTGAAACAGTCAGGAGAAGCTGTGGCTACCTCTCCATTCACATTGGGAGTCTTAAAATTATATGCATGTTCTCCAGGTGGTCACCTAGCATCCCTCTGTTCCAGAAATTGTCTGCCGCAGCAACTCTGCTGAGCTGCGTTAAATCTGATTTACTCTAGTAAGTGTAAGTGAGACGTGAAAACGAAGCCCCCTAGATGCGCAAACATAATTCATGCCATTGTTCAGTTCCCCCACAATATCTGTGTTCTATTTTTCTCCCCATTTTCTGTTTTGAATGAGCAATAACAGCAAATGAATTGGGAGACATTGTAAGATATGACTGTAGGTGGCATAACAGAAGCAGAAGCCGAACCTTATCTCGAGTGCATTGTTATGCTTTTATTACCCACTTATTGTATTATTGAATCTATTTTTAGGCTCTTGCTCCTTCCTTCTCCTGGGTGTTTTGTGCCGAGTTTTCTGTTTGTTTGGTTTTTGTGAGACTGTTTCATGTAGGAGAAAACCAAGCCCCCCCCCCCTCCAAAAAAACAAAACCATCGACTGCTTCTTTGTTTGCTTCTCCAAATCCAATTTCTTGTCATTAATGATGTTCCCAACATGAAAGGAGTCTCCCAAGAAATAATGAATGGCTCTTCACTGCAGCGAAAGCTCAGGAGCTTTTGTTTTCGTTTAAGTATTGAAAGATCTCGGAGCGGAAGAGGGGGGACTGCGGCTCCTCGGTGCTGTGTCCGCCAGTGATTTGACCTTCAGCCGGTCTCACAAGGCAGTAAATGTCGTGATCGCATTACACGGAAACTGTGGGCTTAAATGCAGCAAGATATCTAAGGCCCTTTTCACGTATGAAAAATGAACCCTTTGAGGGGATGGGTGACCACAGTCGCTCTCCTCACCTTTCCAGGGTTGGTCCATTGGCTGCTGTCTTGAGCCACCTCCAGAAGCCATGGGAACGAAGAGTAAGTCAGAACCAGAGTGCAAGCCTGGAGGCAGAGCTGAAGAGCAAATTAGGTTTCTGAAGATAAAACTAGGCAACAGGGCTGGGGACCAAGGGATCGTCCACACGTCTGCTTGCCCAGCCACCTTCCCCCGGGAAAATTTTCGACTCACAGCTATCCATGGAGGCGCAGGCTAATTCTGTGTCCAGGGCAGCTGTCTACCAGCTCCATCTGGTACGCAGGCTGACACCTTACCTGCCCACAGACTGTCACCCCAGAGTGGTGCATGCTCTGGTTATCTCCCGCTTGGACTACTGTAATGCACTCTATGTTGGGCAACCTTTAAAGGTGATCCAGAAATTGCAACTAATCCAGAATGCGGCAGCTAGACTGATGACTGGGAATGACTGCTGAGACCATATAACACCGGTCCTGAAAGACCTACATTGGCTCCCAGTACGTTTCCGAGCACAATTCAAAGTGTTGGCGTTGACCTTTAAAGCCCTAAACGGCCTCGGCTCAGTATACCTGAAGGAGCGTCTCCACCCCCATCGTTCAGCCCAGACACTGAGGTCCAGCTCTGAGGGCCTTCTGGCAGTTCCCTCACTGCGAGAAGCAAAGCTACAGGGAACCAGGCAGAGGGCCTTCTCGGTAGTGGTGCCCGCCCTGTGGAACGCCCTCCCACCAGATGTCAAAGAGAAAAACAACTACCTGACATTTAGAAGAAATCTGAAGGCAGCCCTGTTTAGGAAAGTTTTTAATATTTAATGCTGTATTGTTTTTAACACTTGATTGGGAGCTGCCCAGAGTGGCTGGGGTATAAGTAAATTATTATTATTATTATTATTATTATTATTATTATTATTATTAGAGCAAACATCAATTGGGTTTTCTCCAGATTGACATTTGCTCCGATTTAGCACCAAAGAGCAGGTTTTCAGGGGGAAAGTGGTCATGCAAAGGCAAAACCATTTGGACTTGTGCTTAGAAAGGAAGGAAGAGGCAGAAAACCACTGGGGCCCATGCTTTATAGGCATCGGACAAGCAGAAGTGTGGACCAGCTCCAGGCCAGGACCCAAAGAATCTCCAATGGAAATCCAATTGTGGTGAAAGCTTCACAGTGACTGTCCTCCCTCTGACCATGATGCCGTGCCATACCCTCCAATATTTCCCCGATGACCAGAGAACATGTCAGCAAACAAGCATAGGAATTTGCTATTAGAATCTCACCCATGTGGACATCTGAAGAAGGGCCCCTATGTAGGTGCAATACTTGCAAGGCAAATAGCAGTTTTGGGTGGGGGGCGTGGGAACAGGAAGAGACTCCTGTGCTCACCCTCCCCCCAATCCAGATTGGGAGCACATTCTGGAACACGGCTCCAGAGCTGTTTTTTTCCTTTGCACTTTGCAGGTGAAGCGTCTGGATTCTCAGGCCAAGCAGCACATTACATGATTAAAAAAAGAGAACACTTTAATAATGTAATGTGTAGTTTGGCCTCAGAACCCTGTCGCTTCGCCTGCAGAGGCAAACACTGGATTCTGGATTTTCACCACGCCTCGAAACTAAATGCGGGGAGTGTCTTGTCTATATTTTTGCTTCGGATGCTGACCAGTGCCTTAGGGTGCATTCGGACGTGGGGGATATTGTGTTCCCGATTATAATGCTTGTGCTTCTCTCCCATTTCCCAACATTTCTTTCTGACTGCATGACCTGTTGTGCTTTTTGGTCAATATTCCAGCATGTCATGCTAAATTTCTCTCCCACCAGTGGGCGTGGTGTGACACAAGAATGATTGGCATTGGACAACATTGCTACTCCCCAACCCTTTCTGCATTATTATTATTATTGTTATTGTTATTATTATTGTTGTTGTTGTTGTTGTTGTTGTTGTTGTTATTGTTATTATTATTATTATTTTAAAATTTATATCCCGCCCATCCTGCTGGGTTTCCCCAGCCACTCTGGGCGACTTGTAACATATATATATAAACACAACAAAGCACCAAACGTTAAAAAACAAAATATCCTATACGAGCAACAAATAAACCAGTAAATCAATAGAAACCAATAACAACAACAATAACAGCAATAATAAACAGTTTACAGTTATGCTCAAATTAAAATAACCGCCAACCCCAACTAAACATTTAACCAACATCAACCCAACAAAAACAAAACGGAGGAACCAAAATTAGAACTATTTAAAACTTTTAAAAACATTTTAGCTAGTTGCCCCAACCTGAGAGTTGTTCCAGCAATATCCCCCCCCCCTGGCCTCCCAGGAGCCTCTTTTGGGAAGGACACAAAGTGGCTTCAAATCAGTGTGAAGGTAAGGGTGCATATATCTGCTTCTCTCTTGCAAGACCAGGCATCGGGTTCCCAGACCCCAACCCATGCAAATAAGAGACCAATGAGGCTGGTTTTGGGGTCCAAACAGGCCACAACATTATTGATTACAGATGAAAGAGGTTTGGCTTGGGCATGGGGCAATCAAAATACTTCCGGCCTATTAAACAGTGGGTAGGACATAGCAGACAACACAGTGGCCTGCCAGAAGTGACGCGTGGTCAATTCAGATGGGGGTTCCTAAGGCTTACATCAAATAGGGTGGCCCCCACAGGGATTGTTGTTTGGGCGAGTGCCTTCGGCCTTGGCCCCTGCCTGGGCCTGCAGACATGGCCACTCTCCCTGGATCCCTTTAACGGAATACTACAACTTCCCCTCCATCCAAAACAAAGGATTTTACCTCCACAATTTTCCTGGTTAAGGGGGCTGTAAATTGATTTTTCTTTCTTTCTGGAATCGAACAACACAGAAATGAGTGCTAAACATGCACTATTATCAAGCTAGGTTTTCAGAAGTGGCTTTTACACCGCGTGGAAGTTGAAACATAATGCCTAAATTAATAGTTAGGGAAACGTCGGGGAAATAAACTGTGGCGTGAATGCAGCCTTAGATGGATTGGAAACATCCATGCATGGTGGAAAACAGGTCTTTAGCTAAATAGAACCTCCAGCTTTAAAGGCAGGGTACCTTATGAGGATGAATTGCTCGGTGGCAAGCAACCAGAGATGCTGTTTTGGGCCTCCTTCAGTAGCATCTGTAAAAAACAAGAACAGGATGACGGTCGAGAAGGACCTTTGGTCTGATCTAGCAGGTCTTTCTGATGCTCTTGAACTGCTGTTAGGCTGCCACACATGCCTGGTGGGTTGTGATCAACTTGCCGCAGTGCAACTTGTGCAAGGCCGGACTATCCAGTGCAAATAATCTCTTTTTAAAAATGTTGTTAAAAACAGACCATGCCCACCCCGCTTTCCCCACAATAAATGGTTAAAGGCAGGTCATGTTCAAATCAGGGCAAACAGTTGCTGAGCTTCCTGTATTTAGAGGAAGTTGTCTTCCCTCCCCTCCTGGCTTAATGCACAGAAATTATTTTCTCTCCCTGCCTCCCCGTGTCTCCAGCTCAAATTCCATTGGAGTTTCTCGGCCTAAAGGACTTCAGCGTGGGGATTTTTTTTTTTTGTACTCCATGCCTTTGTGCTGTGTTGTTGGAGCACCCGCCTGTCTGAAAGAACGTCCCTCCAGGCGATGAATGCTGGATGCGTCTCGCTTTGGGACTCGTCAGTTGTCTGCCCTTGAATCGGATGTAGAAATTGCTGTGGGAGGAGGTGATGGCGCTGCTAGAGAGTCGAGAGGGAATAGGGATTTGAATTAGGTCGCCCCCAGTGTGGCAGCAGCTAAGCTGGGAACTGGCAGGCATTATTTTACGGTGCCAAGGAGCATCGATGGTTGCTGCCAATCCCTTTAAATGTCCCCAGGCATCGCTTTGCCTGCCCCCTCATAGGAACATAGGAAGCTGCAGGTACTGAGTGAGATGGTCTAGCTCAGTATTGCCTTCACTGAAAGTCAGGATTTCAGGGGAGGAGTCTCTCTGAGCCCCACTTGGAGTTTCTGGGGATTGAACCTAGGACCTTCTGCATCCAAAAGAGATGCTCTGCCAATGAGCTACGGCCTTTCCCCAATAAGTAAGCCATAAATAAATAAGCACCAGTAGTTTACTGCCAAGAATTGCACTGTGAGAATGTCAGAGAAATGTAGAGGAAAGCTGATGAATGTTTTAACATTGAGGAGTAACTGCAGACAAATTTCCGAGCAGTTATCTCCGGTAGAAAAAGGGGTCTGAGAGTTTGTGTGTGTTTCATAGAGAAGGAGTTAATTGGCACTATTTCATGCAGTTTGGCTTCCATACTATTTTTATCTGCAAGAAAAAAAAGGCAATAAGTCTTTCCATTTGGTTTTTCCTGTAATCAGTTGGATCAATTCTGCACAGAAAACATTCAGTGCACATTACACTAAGCAGAACAGCTCTGTGATGTAAACAAATTTGCAGGAAGCTTTGGAAAAGGAAATGTTGATGATTAAAAAAAAGAGTTGATGATAAAAGATCACGAGTTCTGCTTACGGAGGAGGCCTGGTCTACATTAGCAATATATATCAGATTTATACAACTTTACCTCTTGTGGCTTTTCCTAAAGCATGGGTGGGGAACCTTTTCCCATCCGGGGTCCACATTACATCACAGGCAACCTTTTGGGGGCCTCACACCAGTAGTGGACAGGGCCAAAGGCAAACGTGCGTATGCTGCATAGCTGTCAACCCTCCCTGCTATTTCCCAATGCTATAATAAGGGAATTTCCCGCAAAAAAGGGAAAGGTATGGTATGCTGGAACCTGAATGATCTCCATTCTGTCCAGCAAAGCAGGCTTTACCCTTTGGGATTTTGCTGAACTTGAACTTTCTAACCTAGACAGCTGTTCCTCTTTGAATGATGGGGTACATTCCAGCCATACAAAAATCAGATGTTTCTATCTATGTACTCATCTTTCCATCCAGGCAATGTAAAAGGCCAATCCCAACCAGGCAAAAGTTCTCAAGGAGGGCAGAGAGCTTGGTCAGGAAAGGGCATGGCCTGGAGAAAAATAGGTGCAGTGAGTCTTAAGGGGCTTGAGGCTCTCCATCCCTGCCCCCAAAGGATCCTGGGAACTGTAGTTCGCAAGGTACAGTGCTAAGAATTCTTCGTTCAAGGTTCTTAGCCTCCACATGATTCCCAGGAATCCCCCTGGGAAAGGGAATAGTTCTTAAACTTAGTTTAAATCTTTAGCTTGGATGTGCCAAGAAGAAGAAGAAGAAGGCTCAGGAAGTGAGTTGTGCTGAAGAATCACCTGAAACACAAATTTGTAATATGGAAAGCAATTCAGAACAAGAAGAAAAAGTGTGAAGAGGTAGTTTTGCTACAAGGACACAGAGAAACCACAGATTGTCAAGGTTTCCCAGCAGGTATCCACACAGAAAAATAGATGTGTTTATAATTATCACATTTTCAGTCAGCATGGCTGATGTTTTAATTCGCTGCATGGAAGTGCTTTCTGTGGAGGGAATTCATAATATCTGAAGCAGCTTTAAATCTCATTTAAATCCACGAGACTTAAATTTTGTCTACTGGCAAGATTAGTCCAACTCATGTTGCTTCCTGAGACAGAGGACAAGATGGCGCCCAACCCATACCCCCCAGAGAAGCCAACCAGGTTGATTCTTGAGTCTTGTTTTCAGCGCTGGTGATGAGACATTGTCCTCTGTCTTACCTGAGGGCAGAAGGCTAGAATAGGGGGTGCAAGGCAGGCCATGAGATGCATGCACTCTGCCCCCCAACACCTTGCTGTCATTTCCTGATACCTAACACCTGCCACCTGAGGTAGCTTGTTCACTCTGCCTAATAGTAGGGGCAGCTCTGTTGGGAAGACCCATAAAACTACAGATCTATATGCAGATTCTAGTTGTTCTGTGATGAGTTTTCTCGCGTCAGAAAACATCCCCTTGCTTTTCCTTATTACACTTCTCCTCATCCCATAAACATTGTTTCCCCCCAGCCACACCTTGGAAGCTTTATACCATACCCTCCGACATTTATCCGATGAAAATAGGGACGTCCCTTTCCATAATGATAATTTTTACTATACAAACTTTGAAATACAACATTAAACGTTTTTAAAAACTTCCCTATACAGTGGTACCTCGGATTACAGATGCTTCAGGATACAGACTCCACTAACCCAGAAATAGTACCTCAGGTTAAGAACTTTGCTTCAGGATGAGAACAGAAATTGGGCAGTGGTGGTGCGGCGGCAGCGGGAGGCCCCATTAGCTAAAGTGGTACCTCAGGTTAAGAACAGTTTCAGGTTAAGAACGGACCTCCAGAATGAATTAAGTTCTTAACCCGAGGTACCACTGTACAGGATTGCCTTCAGACAGCTCGGGGGTTGAATAACTCCATACCCTCCAACATTTCTCCAATGAAAATAGGGATGTCCTAAGGGAAAGTGGGACATTCCGGGATCAAATCAGAAACCAGGATGGCTTCTCTAAATTAGGGATGTCCCTGGAAAACAGGGACACTTGGAGGGTCTGTTATACATCCAAACTATCTGGGTCAGCGAGCTCCTCCCCATCTTAAAAACAAAACACCCGGAGAAAAATAGATGGTGAAAATACAGGAGAAAGTATGCAAATATTCTTATTTCACCCACAGAGCAATCCATACCCCTGATCTGCTTTGCTACAGAGGGTCTGGATGCGGGTGGAGATATCCCTCCACTGGTCTTCACCATCAACGGAGCTCTTCATGATTGCCGACAGCCACCATTTTTCGATTGTTCACCGCTTATATATACTTGGAAGTAGGCCATTGAAATCAGAGACCTGCCACTCTCTCCATAATTTTCTTTTAGGATAGCCTCAGAGTATTGCATCTTGCCAGGAATGCCTGTGCGTTTTTGGAGAGTTTTTAACCTGTTCTCTGTGCTCTCAGTACAGTACATTTTCTGCCTGCACCCAACTCAATTATGGGCAGTATACGGAATGAATTTAATTAGATTTGCCATAGCCGAAAGGAAGCCTGTGTAATGTAGAGTCAGGGGAGGTTGTCCATTGCTGTTGTTAAGATTTTGCAAAGAAAACCAGAGAAAGCTGATGGCTGATGCGTTTTGCATTTTGATGGCGTATTTTGATGCAAAACCAAGGGCCAAATTGGATGTGAAAATAAATGGACCTGAGTCTAATGAGCAGTGTATTTTTTAATTTTTTTTTAAAGGAAATTGTATCATTTGGAGCTAATAATATCATTGAGATCGAGCAGGCATTTTTTTTGGGGGGGGGGCAGGGGCAGAGAATCACCCTTTCCTCTGCTGCAGTGCTGAGGAAAACAAGTACCGGTATTTGCTTTGGGGAAACCTTCTGTTAGCACTGTCTTTTGTTATGGGGTCCCAAGCATGCAAATCATATTAGCTGTTCTACATTGCAAGTTTTTCTACATTGCAAGCTGATAGCAGAAAGCTGGGAATGAATTATGTACTGTACATTGATGGTGCTATACAGTGGTACCTTGGGTTACAGACGCTTCAGGTTACAGACTCCGCTAACCCAGAAATAACGGTTACAGGTAGGTAGCCGTGTTGGTCTGCCAAAGTCAAAACAAAATAAAAAATAAAAAAATTCCTTCCAGTAGCACCTTAGAGACCAACTGAGGCTGTTCTTGGTGTGAGCTTTCGTGTGCATGCATCTGAAGAAGTGTGCATGCACATGAAAGCTCATACCAAGAACAAACTTACCGGTAGTTGGTCTCTAAGGTGCTAATGCCAGAAATAACGCTTCAGGTTAAGAACTTTGCTTCAGGGAAAGAACAGAAAGTGTGCTCTGGCGGCACAGCGGCAGCGGGAGGCCCCATTAGCTAAAGTGGTGCTTCAGGATAAGAACAGTTTCAGGTTAAGAACGGACCTCCGCAACAAATTAAGTTCTTAACCCGAGGTACCACTGTATAAGTAATAGCGCATAGCAATAAGAAGAATTGTGTGTGTGGGTTGGTTTTTTTTGGGTGGGAGAGGAGAGCTCTTAATTTCAGCAATCGCCAGGTGGAAGAGCTTAAATCAACCTCTCTTGGTTTCTCAAATGTTTGGCAGGTGTGAATCTGGGGATTCAAGCCCTCCCTGCATTGCCTTTTCTCTGAGCTCCAGATGAAGCGGAGACTTTGCAGACAAGAGCACCTAAGGAGGGAGAGCGGCAGCAGGAGGAGTTGGCGTTTAGCTGCAGAGCTTCAAGTCTTCCCATCCATAGGTGGCCAAGCACCAGCATTTTAAAGGTCTCCATCTCCCTTTCCTGCCTTTAGACAATAAGGTATGTCTCTTTTGCCATAGGAATTTAGGTGGCGCTCGGCCGTGTGGTCTCTGCCTCGGTATTTACGCCTCTTGTCTCCCTCTGCTTCTTAATTCCAAGCACTTAATTCTTGGCTTGCTCATTCTGCTTCTGCTGCCCTTCTCTTCCATGTACCAGCTTGTTCCTCCCACTCTCCAAGCCAGCCCTTAGCACTGTGTGCTTTCAATATGTTCCCACACCCTGTCCTACAGCCAGCGGTTTCATGGTAACAAAGCGGATTGCATTTCTAAATGGTAGGTAGAGGCTAGAGAAGGATACGGGCTGGCTGAGTGGCAGGTTCAGTACATACTTTCCCAGCAGAAGATCCCAGCTTCAGTCTCCAACCCTTGCAGGTAAAGTTGAAAAAGTCCTCTTCCTCCAAACCTGGAGAAATTCTGCCTGTCAGTGTAGATAGCACTGTGCTAGTTTGAACCTGTGGTACAGCTTTTTATATTATTGGTTTGTGTCTTTCTGCTTTCAAGCTTCTGAAGCTCAAATGGCCTGTTCGAATAACAACAGAAATAATTCAAGAAGTAGCTTTATCTAGCTCGGGTGAAGCAAAATTCATTTTAGTTCTTGCAAAGAACTCCAGTCATTTAGGGTGCTGGGTGCTGCAAGGAACTTTGTACATGTGAAAAGGATCTAGGAGTCTTGGTAGACCATAAACTTGACATGAGTCAACAGTGTGATGCAGCAGCTAAAAAAGCCAATGCACTTCTGGGCTGCATCAATAGGAGTATAGCATCTAGCTCAAGGGAAGTAATAGTACCACTGTATTCTGCTCTGGTCAGACCTCACCTGGAATACTGTGTCCAGTTCTGGGCACCACAGTTCAAGAAGGATACTGACAAGCTGGAACGTGTCCAGAAGAGGGCAACCAAAATGGTCAAAGGCCTGGAAACGATGCCTTATGAGGAACGGCTTAGGGAGCTGGGTATGTTTAGCCTGGAGAAGAGAAGGTTAAGGGGTGATATGATAGCCATGTTCAAATATATCAAAGGATGTCATATAGAGGAGGGAGAAAGGTTGTTTTCTGCTGCTCCAGAGAAGCGGCCACGGCGCAATGGATTCAAACTACAAAAAAGATTCCACCTAAACATTAGGAAGAACTTCCTGACAGTGAGAGCTGTTCGACAGTGGAATTTGCTACCAAGGTGTGTGGTGGAGTCTCCTTCTTTGGAGGTCTTTAAGCGGAGGCTTGACAGCCATCTGTCAGGAATGCTTTGATGGTGTTTCCTGCTTGGCAGGGGGTTGGACTGGATGGCCCTTGTGGTCTCTTCCAACTCTATGATTCTACAAGGCAGTTGCAAATAAAGCATTTTCCATCCCCTGATCCCAGCCAGAATTCCTGGCTAGCTTGATTTATTCCAGCTTGTTCAATCAATCAATATTTCCTTAATGCACAGGAAGAAAATTGCCTAACAGGCTACTCCATCCCAGGCTTTGTACTCGACTTGCAAGGCAGAGCCTGCTCAGGGAAAAAGAATTAAAGAGGTGGATTGACTGTATGCAGATATGGAAGCTGAGACTTTAAATTCTCCACCTTGTATTGGCCTCTTAGCATCAAGCTTTCAGCAGTTTCCAAGGTTCTTGGTGCACAGGGACACAGCGAAGCCAGCCAGCTATTGATCTGAAGACCAGACTGGATGCAGGACTTGGGGACCAACACCTGCTGTAGCCCATCTTCTGTAGGATGGTCCATTTGCAGTCCCTAGAGCCTTCAGGCTGCTCCTCTCCTTTCTTACCTTCCCTCCCCGAGCATTTAATCAGTATTAAGAGGAAATAAATGGTGCTGCCACCTGTTCTCAGCTTGCCGTGTGGTTCTGGTGGGATTGGGTCACAAACAAAAAGGTATTTGAGGGGCCAGTGCTGCCAGGTGAGCTCACTCAGCTCACTCAGTGGGCATCTTGCCCCAACCCTCTGCTTCTAAGAACTGGCATCACATATAAAGCTAGGAAGAGGAGATCTTGTAGCATCAAAAGGAAAAGTGTGCAGAACTCCCATGTCTGTTGCCCCTATTTTTTCTGTTGCGTTCTGAATGCAACATGGAGAACTGGACTCTGAGAAATAACCACACACACACACATGGCTTGTCCTGCAAGACCTCTGAGTGCATGACAAGGGTGAGCAAAGTGCCATCCCGCCTCTCCGGCTCAGGCTGTTTTATTCACCAAAAGAATTTCTGCACAGGTTCGAAAGAACCAATCACATTTCCCTTAATAGGAACCAATCAGATTCTTTCTGGACATTTTTTTTTTTTACAGTTCAAAGCTACTGGTGGCCGCAGTGCTGGTGCTGCGCCCTTGAAATTGCCAGCAGACTCAGTGGCTTTTAAACTAGAAAAAGAAAAGGAAGGAAGCCTTGCCTCCCCAAGCAGAAATCAGTGCGTCAAACAGTCTGGGCTCCTTTTGCCCTAATTCTTGCTTTGCCTGAAATGCTTAGAATGAGGTGGATGCATAAGTTAAGGCTCTGTTCATGTCTATATTTTCCTTATAATTTGCTTAGGATTCTTTCGATTGCAATTGACCCATAAATATAGAGGTGAAAGCCCGACCCATAATCTCTTCTTAATTCTTATTAATCGTTTGCATCAGCAGGGCTTCTGTGTTTCAGCTGCAGGCACCAAAGTCATACTTTCCTGAGCGTGTAATAGTACCCTTTGGGTCTGCCTTTTCTCCTGCCTGCTGTCCTCCATTTCTCCCCCCCCCCCAGATGATTCCTTGGAATGTTGGTACAGTGATGGTAACAGCCTCAGGGATAGAGCTAGCAGCAGGAGCTGCCATTAGCCACAAGCAGAAGCCATAATTTTTCACATTAATGCTTGGCTCATTTTGGATGGAAGTAGCAGGGAGACGCTAGCTAACCTGTAGCAGGGGCTTGCAGGTATTTCAAGCAAACTCGGAGGCAGAAGACTCAGAGGGGGTTTTCTTCCAGCCTAACTCATGTTTTCTTGCTTTCTTGTTTTACAACTTGTGTATACTGGACGATTCAAATAAAACCTCAAAGAAGGCCACAGAAAAGAATAAAACGATCAAATTATCAGCAAAGAAACAGTTAGAAACAAGTATTCCAAATAAAAATAAAATAAAATCGTCAGTAAGCTAAAACCAAATTAATTAAAACCTATTGCAACTTGTTTGGATAGACTTGGCCAAAGAAAAAGATGTTTTTAGCAGGTGCTGAAAAAGAGCACCTGTGTGATATCAATAGGCAGGGAGTTCCAAAGTGTGCTGCAATAAAAGATTGATTTGGGAATGACAGTTCTGTAGATCGAAGTGGTCAAGTTTGCACATACAGTCATACCTCGGAGGTTGAATGGAATTTGTTCTGGAAGTCCATTTGACTTCCAAAACATTCGGAAACCAAGGCACAGCTTCCAATTGGCTGCAGGAAGCTCTCCATAACAAACTACAGTTCCCAGGGGTATTTGGGGATGACAACCCATGTCTGTTAAGTGCTATAAGAATCTTTAGATGTATAGTGTGAATGTTGCCAGAAGGTCTATGTCTGGCATTAGGCAATGAGGCCAAAATCAAAGGACCAGGAGGGGGCCCAAAGGAGCATTCACAATGGCTGAGATTTCCCCCCTCAAGAATAGGTCACAGCCTTGCTGTGCAAGGTAGAAAGGCTAATGCAGAACTGAGATAAGGTATAGTTTGAGATAAGGAAAGTTTGTGGAATTATCCAAAGCAAAATACAAATACCAAGTGCTATTATTTGGTGTGTTGATGTCCTGGCTTGTTGCTCTTTTGAGCATACTTCAGGATTAATTGTTTGAATAAGGCTTTGAGAGAGAGAGAAAGGTAGCAATATTATTATTCTGAAAAAGAGAGAGAAAGATTTTATCTTGTAAGGTCCTAGTTTTGCTGCATTGTAATAGTGCTGCAACATTATAAGGGGTCATTTGGATTCTGCTATGTTCTCCTGCTACATTGAATGGGAAGAATGTTTGAGCAGGAAACTTCAGAAACTCGCTGGCTCTCAATATCTTCTGTTAACTCCTTTTCTGTAGCAGAGTAAGCACATTCTGCCTTAGAGTGGGATTCTGACTAGCTACTTGCCCCGTTGCATGTTTAGACCTTTTAACCTCCCCACTAAATAAATTCAGACAAGTCTCAAATTTTGGTTTGGTTTTTGGCAGAATTTAGGCCACAACTTTATTTGTGAGTGGTTGCATAGGCTCTGGTTCGACTAGCTCCCTGCACCGTGGCAGGTAGCGCTTACCCAGGGCACCAGCATAGATCAGCCTAGGGTGAACACCTGAAACAGTGGAAAGCCGGGGTCAGGCTAGTCCACCACCCAGATGTCCCCCTGGACTCGGCACGGGCACAACCCCTCTCAGGGTTGACCAAACCATTGTGTCCCTGGATTCCATTAACGGAATACCCTTTGCACAGAGCAGTGCAGGCTAGAGCGTTCTGCCACCCCTATCACATGAACCAGAGCCTATCCGCAACCTTACAAGTTGTGATGATTTGCTACGCAGCAGGTGAAACCCAAATGGCACCAGCCAATCAGCCAAGTGGGGATAATTCTTGCCGTGCCACTGTCCCAACGACAGACGACACACGACGGCATAGCAAGGTCAAGAGCAAGCCCTAAATATAGGGAGAGGTGGGCGGGTGTTCCGGTGCACTGTCCCAAAGAGGAAGCTCAGGGACACATGCATGGACATATATAGGTCCCTTGATCTGTCTGGCTAGCGTCCCATTGGCCTGATTAAACCCAGCATCAAGGGACCTACCAATAGGGTGTTGTGGCTATCCAAACGTTCCCACCCACAACACAGGGTTTGGTTGCCAGGTCGCACCGCAACACGTGCCCTCTTTGAGGGAGGACACGATTTAACCAAACTTGTCTTTGCCAAGCAGTTGGACATGAGCCATGTACAATTGCCAAGAAGCCTTTATGTGACTCCAGGGCCATTCTCATGGCTGCTGGTTCCTCAGGATGGCCCTAAAGCAAATATATTTGTTTGCCATGGCTTTGGAAGATACATGGCTGCTGAAAATACATATGAACATATAAAGATGCCCCAGGGTGTCTCATACCATTGTTACATCTACCTCAGTATTGTATACAGGGATAGGGACGTGTGTGGCGCTGTGGTCTAAACCACTGAGCCTCTTGGGCTTGCAGATCAGAAGGTCGGTGGTTCGAATCCCTGCGATGGGGTGAGCTCCCGTTGCTGCGTCCTAGCTCCTGCCAACCTAGCAATTTGAAAGCACGTCAAAGTGCAAGTAGATAAATAGAGACCGCTCCGGCGGGAAGGTTAATGGCGTTTCTGTGCGCGCTGGTTTCCGTCACGGTGTTCCGTTGTGGCAGAAGCGGTTTAGTCATGACCTGGAAAGCTGTCTTTGGAAAAACACTGGCTCTCTTGGCCTGAAAAAGGAGATGAGTGCCGCATTCCTGTAGTTGCCTTTGACTGGACCCATCCAAGGGTCCTTTACCTTTACCTTTTGTATACAGGGGAAAGAAATTGAGTGGGTGGCATTCAGATAAGTGAACAACCACACCCATGCTTGATTTTTGACCTCAGAATCCACTCACTTTGCAACCCCATGGCACATGTTGAAACTACCACTTGTCAGGTTTCAATGTTTGCTCGGAAGACGTAATGACAGCAGCAGGTGTTTTTTTGTGGTGGTGGTGGGGAGGGTATTAGCCTTCTGATGCAATGTGATGCAAATTCTTATGTGCACCGTTACGATATGTTTTAATTGTTCAACACTGTTTCAACTCTGAATGCAGACTTATTGCTGTTTTATACCTGGCAGATGAATGTAAGAACTGGCTCCATTGAGAAGCCTTTCCTTTGAGGCAGGCATGAGGAACGTCCAGCCCAAGGGACTAATTCAGCCTGGCCCAGGCCCCAGTTTGGCCTGCAAGGCTGTTTCCTCTGAACCATGTCATACGCAGCACCTGGTGTGGGGCAGTTAAAGGTGTGACGGGCAGTTAGAGGTGTAGGGGTTCAGGGTCACGGGGGGGGGGTCAAAGACCCATTACCGTTTCTCCAACAAGGTTCCCTGTTGCCAGCTTCTGATGCCCGTCTCCTAATCAGCATGAGAGCTATTTAGCTGTTGGAGCTAATTGGAGTGAAAAGAGGTGAGTCAGTCACTGAGGACTGGCTCCTAGGTGTTGGGAGATCCTACACACGAGTAGAAATCCAGCAGAGACACATGCCCGACTGGCATGTTCTCTGCCACCACAGCGACTGATACCAAGAGGCATCAGCACACTTCAGGATCAGCAGAGTATAAGCAGTCAGCATTCAGACTCAGTAGCACAGCTTTTGGCTAAACTACGTTTATTTACATATACACACTCAGAGCATTGTAACCCAGCTCCTTCCTCTTTAGCATCAGACAGCAAAGAGAAAAAAACAAAAGGACAAATGTCCTACATCACAGAAACACAGTAATAAAAACATCCTGTCTCCGTCACTTCCCACAATGTGGAATGAAAACATACACCGTCATGTGATAGAAACAATCCCATGACTGCAACATGGGGAATGAATCCTAACACTAGGGTCACTCTAGAGAAGGCATGCAGGAAGAACACTGAAGATGAGTTCTTTTGTATGCTGCAAAGCTACAGCATTAAGGAACACTGAAAGCAACAGTTTCTTCATTTACAAGAGAACGGTGGGCAAGTTCTGTTATGTATAATGGAACTTCAAAATAAATAAATAAAATACAACTTCAATTACTCCGAAGTGATATTGGAGCACTCCAAATAATTTGCCCATGCACAGAAAATAGATCTAGCTGAAGGAAAATGCATGGAGATCTGCATTGTTTGTTGCAATGTATCCCCAATGATTCTTATTATAAGTTTATTGTATAATGTTAGAAGGTTCTGTCATCTTAGATGGGTATGTGGTTGTGAGGGGGCGGGACTGTGACTGTCCTGAAGGGATCATGCGGTTCTAAACTGGTCACTACACTGCTGCTGTCAGTGCACAGTTGGGAGCCTTGAAGTGCCCTCCTGATTTATTGGCAAGAGAGGCTTTGCTGTCAGTGCGTATCAGCTGATAGGCAGTGACATCAAGTGTGTTGGCTTCCCATGGGGATCTCTGTTGCTGGTCCGTGCTCTTTATAGCATAGCTTGCTGCACTATGAAAGAAAAATTGGTCACCAGATGTCATGATAATATCAGTGGGGGTGGGGGTGGGGATCCAGGATTTGGCCTTCCGGCCTGATCCAGTTTCTCCACTCCTGATGTGGGGTGATAAGAAAGGTTTCCTGAGATCTATCATGGACTGTTCACAAATACATGCAAATCCTTGACGCTGTAGTCTTCTAGCGATGAGCATGCATGTGTGTACTAGCCCCGAGACATTTGCTTAATTCATTTAACTATAATGGTGGTGAATCCAGCCTCTGGAAATAAAATTTCGCCAAAATAAAACAGCAAAATAATAAGTCTGCATTCAGAGTTGAAACAGTGTCGAACAATTAAAACATGTTTCCGAGCACAATTCAAATTGTTGGTGCTGACCTTTAAAGCCCTAAACGGCCTCGGTTCTGTATACCTGAAGGAGCGTCTCCACCCCCATCATTCAGCCCGGACACTGAGATCCAGCGCCGAGGGCCTTCTGGCAGTTCCCTCACTGCGAGAAGCAAAGTTACAGGGAACCAGGCAGAGGGCCTCCTCGGTAGTGGTGCCCGCCCTGTGGAACGCCCTCCCATCACAGGTCAAGTAGATAAACAACTACCTTACATTCAGAAGACATCTGAAGGCAGCCCTGTTCAAGGACATAAAAAATAAAAAAATCCTTCAGTAGCACCTTAGAGACCAACATGCACATGAAAGCTCATACCAAGAACAAACTTAGTTGGTCTCTAAGGTGCTACTGAAGGATTTTTTTTATTTTTTATTTTGTTTTGACTATGGCAGAGCAACACGGCTACCTACCTGTAACTGTTCAAGGAAGTTTTTAATGTGTGATATTTTCATGTATTTTAATCTCTGTTGGAAGACGCCCAGAGTGGCTGGGGAAACCCAGCCAGATGGGCGGGGTAGAAATAAATAATAATAATAATAATAATAATAATAATAATAATAATAATAATAATGTAAATATATCGCAACGGTGCACATAAGAATTTCCATCACACTGCTCATGAGGCAGTGCAGAATATAAGTCTTCAGGGCTTGTCAAAAGACGTGGCTTTACAGAAGTTATACTACAGCTGCAGAGCCTCCACCGAGAAGTCTTGTCACCGTTGCCTGCAAATTCTGGTCTGGATTGACAGGCCAGAAGGCAGGGCTTATGATGCCAACCTTGGGGTTCAGGTAGATTCATATCCTTCAGAAAACCTGGCCCTAGGTCATATGGGGCTTTAGGGTACGGTGTGAGGAACCTTTGGGCCTCCGAATGTTGCTAAACTACAGCTCCCATCAGCCCAGCAAGCATGGTGAATGGCAAGGGATGATGGGAGTTGAAGTTCAGCAACATTGGGGGTGCGACAGAGGTTCTTCAAACCTGTTTTAGAGGTTAACACCGGCGCTTCAAGTTGAGCAGCCACCACACAGGTACCACAATGGGAATTGATTTCCGTTATTAGTGTCACTCTTGAAAACTAAAGGCACCACAGAACTGCCAGATTAAATTAAATTTATTGAGGTTCCCACCCCAATGATGTCAGATCATGGAAAGAGAAAATAGTGTACAGATGAATAATGTTAATAATTACCTGCTGGTGTCTGGCATGGTTATATGTACATATAATTTGAGAAATAGGCTGCTCCTTATCTTGAAGGCAAAATAAGATTCTGTAGACATTTTCTGTTGACATCAATGGAAACATAAGCAGGCCCCAGGCTCTGTTATTATAAAAACGGGTAATTAACCAGTAACATTTAAAAAACAAATAGAGATGAGGGTGATTTCCTTTGGATAACCTTCAAATCCGCAATGCATTGATAAATATAAAAATCATTCTGCAGACTTAATTCTCATTGAAACAGCTGATGACATTTTGTAGACTGCCAGAGGTTGTTGGGCTTTCCACATAAGACCTTAGGATACCTTTGTTGGAAATGACGTCAATCTATAATGAAACAAATAAGCGGGCAAGACAGGACACAGTCTGGAAACGATGTTCTCCGCTTGCTTTTTTTTCCAGGCAACAATGACAATGTGCTCACCTGATTCTACAGCTGCTTTAGCATATGAAAGGGCAAATAGTTCACATGCTGTATGGTGCCCAGCCCCGTTTCACTCATTTGCATGGCAAGTTCCCAACCCCCCCCCCCCAGGTAGAAATAATGACACATGACACAATTATTTAAGGTTAATGGGCTAAAAAAAAAAAGGCCACAACTTTATTGGTTACAGGTGATGAGCTGTATTGGCTTAGGCATTGGATTTATATCTGACTTCAGCCCATCTGCTAGAAGTCTGGGAAGGGTTAACAACCAGTAGGGGGAGTCCTGCTGATGCACATCAACTAGGAGCTCCCCTGGGGTCACCGATAGGGGGCATGCCTTAGGCCCTAGCCTCCCTAGGCTTCGGACAGGGCCACGCCCCCCGGAATCCTTTAACAGACTACCCTTCAATATGCGGGGCAGGTGATGGCGCTACCTCCCCTCTTTCCATCTACAGAACTATTCCAATGCCTAACCGCCAAAAAGTTGTGACGATTTGCTACGAGGTAGGCGAAAAACCAAGTGGCTGGTGCCAATTTGCCAAGTGGAAAAATTCCTACCAGGCCCCTCAACGGCGACCAACCAAAGTCCATAGCAAGGTCAAAGAAAGAAACCTTAAAGGGTGGGAGGGTGGGAAAACCGGAGCAGCTGGAAGGCGGAAAAGAGGGAGATCCCTGGCTGCGTCCTGCCTTTATGGGGCAGGCCACACCCCCTGACCAACCCGATTGGCCGGCCAGGGGTGTGACGCAGCCGGGAATCCCCCAGTCGAACAGGCAGGGCTGGCCTCCCACCCACTGCACACGTAGGGGAGGTCGTGAAACCCGCAGTCTCACCTCCTCCTTAAGGCGGAAGTGGCTTTACTAAATTTCTTACACTTACACTGTTCTCTTCCTCTAAGTAGCCTGGATTACCCAATCCGTCTCTCCTTCCTGTAAACTTCAGTAGGCTGAGTTTTAGCCCTCGAGCTGCACTAAATGTCTTCAGAGTGATCTTACATTTTGGATTCTGATTTGCTCTGTGAGTTATTCAGGATGGCGTGCCACACTTATGTACTTCTCATACACTATTTATGCTTGTAAGAATTCCTCACAGTGAACATCAACTTTAATCGAATTCATGAAGAGCTATCCCAGGATGCTCTGCTCTGAATTCTAAAGAGGACTTGATTGTTCTCTCTCTGGCTGGTAATGATACTCTGAGAAAATGAAGTATTATTAGAAAATCAGGTAACTGCCTTAACTGGTTATCCACTACGTTTGTGAAGGATAACGTTCAGTTCATGCTAGAAAAGATGAAAAGTCCACCATCTGAAGCTTGTAATATTGTCATGACTGTAAACCTGGAAACCAGGTGTTGTCTCTGCACACAACAACAATTAATAATCAATGCTTAATTATTTGAAGAAAGTGGCAGTGGAGGTTCCCACCTCCTTGAAGTCACCTTCTGATATCACCCTACTTTCATGCCTAAAACATGGTATCGCCGTTGGGAACATGCCTTATATGTGGGTTTCACATTTTGGTTTGGAAGTAAACTATGGTTTGCAAGAACTACAGCTTGTACAATTCAGATACCATAGCAAACTATGTTTAACACCTGTCATTAATGGTGTTAGACCATGTGAAGGGAGAGGAAAGGGCTGGGTTGCACACCTAAAGCATCTTCCCAATGGTCAAACCATGGTTGAGTTACGATCTCTGAACTGAGCCATAGAAGCTCTCTTCCCTAATCTCTGGTGTGTAGACCATTTGTGGTCACACCTTGGTGAGGGAAAAGTACTTTGGACATGGCCCAGGGTACTTTCTTACATCCTAGGGCTGTGCCAGGTGGGCGGGGTATGTATGTATGTACAGTATGTATGTATGTACAAATAAATAAATAAATAAATAAATAAATACAGGTTGGGTGGCAGAACAGTGAGGAGAGCTGGCATGCACAGAGTAAGATGATTGGTAATGCACCTTTTAAATACAAACATTTTTTTTTTTTTAATAAGAATTTATTAGCATTTTTCTATAACAACATATACCCACACCCACACCTACAATTAAACAAATGCAAAACAAATAAAACAAATACAAACAATGTCAAGTTATCTTACTGCATCTTTCTAAAAAAAAAAAAAATTTCTATTTCCATATCTTGACTATGACTTCCCCTGCCTTTTCACCTTCGATTTTATATCCTTAATCTACTTTATAACCATTTCTCCTGAGAAAAGAAAAGAAAATTAAATTCAATTGTATAATTACATTCAATTTATATCTTCAACATTTTGCTAAGAATACATCGTCATAATAATACCTCGTCGTAATTCTTCTTCACTTATTCTTATCGATTTCTTATCTTAATCTACATCTTAATCTTAATCCATAAACTTAATCCACTAAAATTCACTTTGCTTATACTCCACCTCACAGATCTTCACAAATCATTCACATCAAGTCTATCTCTTCTATCCTTAAGACCACTGCTAATAACATAAAAACTTGAAATATCTCCTTTCATGTTCGAATAAAAAATATAAAAAGAAATATTGTTGACAGTATTCGCCCTCCGATTTCAATTTACCATAACAGGCTACTTTAAATTTTACTTAATGCTTCACCCCACACCCCCTCTGTCCATTATTCTTCTTCTGTTGGCATCAGCACTGAACTTCCATGTAGCTTCCCTCTCCAAACGTCCACAGATCCAGGCACAGTCCAAACCTCTCCTTGCCACGAGTTCAGGGGTGTCCATCTCATCATCCCTCAGCTTCTTCGGTTCTTTGTAGCATTCCTTTTCTTCTTGTAAATACCTTAATTCTCTGTCCCTGGCCCCCGAGCTCACACCTCGGGGACTGGATATAAAAAATCTTGACGTCGCCTTGGGGCTGCCACCCCCAAAAAGCGAATTTCTTCTCCGAAGTAGCTCACTCATTTCTCTCCATCTTTCCATCCACCCTCTCAGCTCCTTGGCAAGGCTTTCTTCCAAAGTGTCAAAAGTTTTAAAAGCCTCCTCTGTGGGCAATTGGTTCCATTTCAGACCCCCACACAAGACTTTGACTTTTCTACAAAGCAGTTCCACCTTCAAGGCAGTGAGTCTCTGTTCATCTGTTAGTCCAGAGTTCAATACCAGTTCAAGGATGAAGCCCAACATACTGGCAGAGGAGGAGGAAGTGGGTATCATATTTCTACTCCTGCCTCTTTGTTCGTCGCCATTTTCCTGAGCTGGAGCACAAATACCGCAACTTTAAATGGAGATATTTTCCTCTAGTTAACTTCCCCAAAAAAGAGATTGCCAGTCTCATGTGTCAATTTTAAATACTTTGTAACCAGTTCTGTAGCAGTAGTCACTCAAATTGGTTAGTTTGAGCTCGAAGGGAGGGAGGCAGGCTGCCTTTCTCCTTCCCCCCGGATCGTTCCGAAAACACGAATTCTAATCAGATTCTTTACTCACGACCACCGGGTTCCTTTAGCTCCATTCTTCAAAGGTAGAACTTAGACGCTCACCGCGGGCTTTGTCGCCGCATTTGCATCCCGGTTGGGGCATGTCCCCGAAGCCCGGCTCCGTTTTCCCTTCACCCCCACTCCCCCTTTACAGGGGGGGCGAGGGAAGGGTTCGGAGCCTCCGCGGGCGCTGCCGGGGAGCCCAGGGTGCGGGACGCTCTTCCCGCACCCCAACCGGAGCCCCGCTTTGCGGTAGCGGGGCTCCTAACCCCCGGGATGGACAGGGCGCTTCGGACCCGAAGCAGCCCTCGACCACCCGGCGATTGCGTCGCCGCCGGAAGTCTAAATACAAACATTTATTAAATAAGTTCAATAGTGCTGAAACACATTGTATAGCAATTTGTGTGTTGGACTTGGACTGGGGAGACCTGGGTTCCAATGAAGCTCATTAGGTGGCTGATTGAAAAGCCCGCTGATATGCCTCAAATAAATAAAATTGCACCCTGAAATATATTTGTGAGAACAGTTTAATGGGGCCTGGCCTTTACAACAGTGTTTTCTTTAGCTTGCAGTCAGCCAAAGCTTCAGAATCATAGGGGATTGCTTGATAGAACTGAACTGCTGTGACGCCACAGAAACCCCCATAGCCTACGGAATCAGCCTGTTGGGTGTCTACTCAGATTTCCCTTGGTGCTCACTTGTTGGGAGATAAAATGGGGACAGGGGAGAAGACTGAGAGGACAGGGGGGAGACCAATATACAGTTCCATGTAGGACAGGTGTGGGGAACCTTTGGCCCTCCAGATGCTGCTGAACAACAACTCCCATCAGCCCCAGAAAGTGTGGCCAAGGAAGATGGGGCAACAACATCTGGAGATTCAAGGGTTACCCATACCTGCTGCAAGGACAACTGAGATTCCAATCTGATCTGTCAGCTGATGAGGTAAATTGCCCTGCCTGAAAGACCAGCTGCCGGGCAGGGGAAGATTTAGGAAGCTGACTGCTATAATGCCAAAGGTTTGAGGCTGTGTTCTGTGGGACTTTCTTGGAAAACATCCAGGAGTGATCTTGCTGGCAATGGATGGGGAGGGGGCACGTCCCAACAGCCTGTGGCAAAATCATCCCTTGTAACTTGAAAGACACACCTGTCTTGCATCGTGTTGTGAAGCGACTGGAATATTCTTTGGCGATCTTTTAATATAATTAAGTTTCCCGAGTAAAATTACTTTATATATCTTTATTGCCCCATAACTCTTCAAGTTCAGGTAATAAATAAGCCACGATGTCTCATTAAAAAAAAAAAAAACCCCATTGTTAAATACGCAGCCTTTATTATTAAAAGACTTTAAGAGACTTTCCAGTGACTGATTGCGGCCCTGAATTTTGGCCTTAAAATTATTGCCTTTGGCAGATGATAATTAAAACACTCACATCCATCCAGGTGACAACTAGTGTCAACATTCCTTTGGCAATGTGACGAAGAGAAGAAATGATAATGTCCTGGATCTTTCAGAAAGCAGCAGGCCAGAAAGGACCCACTCGGTTTCCCATCACACAGCCATTTTTGATGAGTCCTCCATGAGATCTTTAACACGATTCACATGTAATCTTTTTATTTGTGGGGTTGAAACATGGCAAAGGGATGACTCCCCTTTCCATTGTATTACCTGTTTATGAGAGCACTCTTACAAGGATTTGTTTACTTGTGGTTTGAGTCTCCATTAAGTTGCCTTTCGAAGTTTATTTGCAACCCCTAATAAACCTTACAACCACTCCTACTTCTTTGAAAGAGAGAAACCACTTGTCTATAAGCCCTGAACCACCTTGATATGCATATATGTCAAATTGCTACCATTAGAATGCTACTTTTGGGGATTATAAGCCGAATCTCCAGGAAATCTAATTGCCTTTTGTGGACAGAGAACCAAAATGCTGCTATATTTTATTTCTGCCCTGCACTCTTCATGACCAGACTCTGACTCTGGTTCGGAACCTCTGTGTTTCGTTTGGTCAGAATGGAGTATACACTTCCAGAGTGAATGCTAAATACATTACTTATGGTAAATGAGCCACCATTGTTGCTAGAGGGCTGTGAAAATTTGTGTCCTGAGCTTTTTAGACTCGCCTACCCATGAACTACCGGTATCTGAAACCCAAGGGTTGCATTGGTTGCCAGATGAGAATTTTTTTCAGCTCTCCTGCCCCACTGTTACAATCATGTCCTGCTTGCAGGCTTACCAGGGGCTTCTGTTGGGCTAGTGTGAGAACAAATTGGTGATTAGATGGGCCTTTGGTCACATCCAGCAGCCTGGTATCTTCTTACGTTCTGTTCAGGAAGCTGAAGTTCAGTGTAAGGAGGGAAAAGATCCCAGTGAAACTTCTCATTTAGGTTCTTTACGTTTATCTGAAATCCATTGGTGCTCAACTGAGTGGAAAGGATCATTTGATTTAAGAAGACTGAAGCAGCATGATAGACAATGCTGGGGGTTTCCTGGGTTTATTGTCCACTAATACACTGTAGCTGTGGATTTATAATACTAAGTCAGAAGTGTGGCTGCTACCAGTGATGTTCTGGAGACCCAGTGCACACCCAGGACCATTTTTTTCCAGCACAGGGGTGATGGCATCAACTCCTGGAAGCCAATATAATTCACAGGAATCGGATCCGCCTTCTGCCAGTATTATTCAGTTGGACCTTGATAGCAAATGCATTGCTGCTGGAAGGAGTTGCTGTGATCTGGTGAGACCATAGATAGCAAGAGACAGCATGTAGGACACTAGCTCTGGCATGTGAGGACGATCTGGCTGCGACATCTGTCACCCCATTGATCGCCAGGGTTGATTCGGCTGATCTGGCTGGCTAGGCGGGTGTCCCCTTCCTCCCTCACCGCTCCATGTGCGTCCCTCCCGAAGCTGCGCGCTCGGTGGAAGAGGACGACCATCCCAGATAGAAGGAGTGTACCGTTCTTCGGTCAAGGGTATACGATAGCTGCGCTCCCCTGCTAGAACCTCCAAACAAGTAAATTATGTGATAATGCAGCTTTCAAGTCTATTTGACACATAGAGATTGAAGAAAACAATCAAGCAGAGGCTAGATACTTCCTCCCCTTTTCTTGGTTGGGGTTCCTACTTCAGTCTAGCAGTTTCAGTGATCACACTTCTATGCAAGATTGTTTGCATTTCTGCTCAGTGTTGCAGTTCAGTTGACTAAAGATTTATTTGTTGTTGTTAAAGCTCAGTTTATCTTACAGATTGAATTTATGCAGCCATATATAAGCATCTGACTGAGTTCATGTTGGAAGTATAGCAGCAGGGGACATTCAGTGTGTGACATGAGGGGCTAATTCTGCTATTTGTCTGGATGGCAGCAGACTTTGATCCTTGAGACAACACTGAATAACACCCACATGGACTATGTATATAAGCCAGTACATATTTTAACAATATAATTTTAATGAATTTATAGAGTATTAGCGAGGCCTACACCAATTTATGCTGTCGGTACCAAGTAAAAGACCGAGTTACAAGTCCTGCATGTTAAATGGGGGGGGGCTTGATTTGGGGAGAAAGTCATTTCTCCAAACCATTCTGTATGCCAAACAAAGCTAATATCTCTAAAAGCCAGACTTTTCTCTCAGCTTCTGTTCCCTCACCAGCCAAATCTCTGATGCTAGAAAGAAAGATGCTTCTGTTTTGTTCAAGACAGAAATTTAATCAAGAAAAGATGTTGTGGGGGGAAAGCACTGGTAGAACTCTGACTCTAATAAGGGATCTCACATTCAGCTCTTCTGCAGAGATCCATCCCTCTTTAAACCCCTCTCCGCACTTTCTTTGAACTTAGAAAAATAATGATAATCCTGATGGAACAAAGGCAGTTTATGGGCAGAAGCAACATTCTGTGGGCACAATCAGTGGAGATGTAGCTGGTCCCTGCATCCATATCTCCAGCAAGGATGCTGGCAGTGCTTGCCGAGGCCACACAGAATGAGAGTGGTGTGTCTCTTGATGTGCACACAACATCAGTTGTTATGTGTGACTACCATGGCTGGTGTACGGAGCTGGGTCTGGGCCAGTGTTTGGATTTTCTTTTCAAAGGATACAACAACACCTCTAAAATAAATAAGATTTCAACCAGTTGAAACCAAGCACACTCAGAATCTGAAGGATGCATTTTATAGCCATGGGGTGTAGGGTCTATGGTTAGAAAGCTTTGCAACATTGTGCTGAAGGCTGCCGCATTAGCACCAAGTAAGAGTATCATCGCCTCACATTTCACCTACAATTCTATTCCCTGTTTCCCTTGTGCACGTTTCCAACACAATTTCCTCCTCCTTCAGATACATTCTGTGGCATCCCTGGGGATATAGTTCATAAAGGCAATTAGGTTTTTGTTTATGAAAGTGTGAGGGGGTGTTTTTTGCGATTTTTCTCACAGAGCGAAAGGAAGGCTATTTCCACAAGTCACGTTTGATGCCAGCAGAGACACTTCACTAAATAGAATTAAGTATCATAGCTGAGGGCATTAATGTTGCAGAACAGATTATTCCATACACAAGATTTTATTTTGCACAGCAAGGTTTTGGCCTCAAAACGTATTTGGAGGTGTGGGCTGAAATAAACTAAAAATAGACCGTAAAGAACTAATGAATATGAGGGAACTAGAGGCAGAGAAGCAAGGCAGAAAATGGCAAATTAGGGCAAAGGAAATGCTCAGTATTAGAGCACATGTTTTGCAACAAAAAGGTCTCAGGCTGTCTCTCCAGATAGGCTGGGAAAGACTCCTAGTTTCAACCACCCTTATCAGAATTGTATTGTACTCACAGGGCAATTTCTCTTCAGTATGGAAATACACACGAGCCCAGGGACTTCCAACAATATTATAATTTTCCCCACATACAAAAAAGCATCAGTGGTGGTACCAAACCTTTGTAGCAGTGAGCTAACCCCTCAGAGCCCTTTATTGCATGAAATAACTTGCAAAGCTGAGCGTAGGGTCTCGGTACTAAGCATGCTTATTGCTAATAAAGCTTCACTGTGTGTAAAATGCTTCACCTATCTCAGTCGCCATTACAACCACCCAATGGTGTAGGGCAGGTTGTGTTCCAGCCAAGAAAAGGTGGCTTGGCAAAGGTCATAGTTGGAAGGAATGACTTGAACCCAGGACCCATCTTTTCCCATTACTACACCGCAGTAGTTATTATATCCACATTTCATGCTGCTACATTGAGACTTGGGCAAGGATAGCCACCATCTTAACACAGAGTCCACCACTTCTTGTCGGAGTCTGCCAAACAGCTCTTAACTGTCAGAAAGCTCTTCCTGATGTTTAGTTGTAATCTCCCTTCTTGTAACTTGAACTCATTGGTTCAGGTCCTACCCTCCAGAGCAGGAGAAAACAAGGTTGCTCTATCCCCCATGTGACAGTCCTTTAGATATTTGAGCTATCCTATCTCTCCCACTGAGCCATGGCCCTTCCCAGTCTGAGACTTTTTGTCATGCTTATGAATTTTGAGAGGCATTTGGTCAGCTGCAGAGTGCCAGGAAAGATGGACTTTGTTCTGATTTATGTTAAATGTTGGGTTCTCTCAGCTGACGCAGTAATTTTATGGTGTTTTCTCCTGGCGACCTAAAGATATGTAGCGAAGGCACCAGGTGAGACTCCCTGGGGAGAGCATTCCAAAGATGGGGAGCCACTGCAGGAAAGGTCCATTTGTTTGTTGCCACCCTCTGGACCACAAAGAAGGGCCTCAGATGATGATCACAGTGTCCAGGTTGGTTCACGTACCTCCCATTTGGCCTCTGGGTTTGTGGCTTCAGCGACTGGGGACAATTGACACCTTCATTATTCGCTCTGTTGAGAAGCTCAGCTAGTGATTATTTAATCATAAGCAAAATGAGAGTTGATTTGAGAGACAACAATGATACACGCAGGGCAAGATATGTGTGCTATATGAAATACACAGATATGGTTGCACTAACAGTATAAAATGATGTAACAGAGTACAGATGTACCATAAAGTTCACACACACATAATGAAATGCAAGGTAACCTGAGCATGTCAATATGTTAGGTCAATATTGAACACCTTGTGCTTAGCTGAGCTTGAGGAGCAATAGAGGCTAAATATCTTACAGTGGTTTAACTTTGGCCAGTGCCAGCCAACACTGTGGCATTGTGTTTACAGAGGAAGGATGTGTTTTTCTTTCTCTTCAAGGGCAAGCGGAGATGCTTTGTATCCAAACCCTCCTGATTGCTTTAACTTTGCTGATACATCAGTGTGTCCAAAATAGATACATCCCTTTGAGCATTTTCTTATTGCATGTCAGGACTATTGTATATGTGACATGGGAAGATGAGACAAATGACCTGTTACGCATCCAGCTAGCTCCTCTGGATCAAGAGGGGTGAGGTGCAGGAAATGTGTGAAATGAAGCAGATTAAATAGATGGTTTCTCACAGAGAAGTGCAAGGAGTTACAGCCAAATGTTACTGGGAACCAGTGGCCACGTTTGCACGTAACACTAATCCATAGTTCATTTTATTTAGGAAATTTACAAAGCAGCTTAATATTTAAAGAGGGGTGTACAGCAAATGAAAACAGCATAATTACAGTAAACAGATCGCACAGCAATCAGCTATATTTGTTGCTGATATTAACAATACAGGAATGCATAAGGTGGTGTCAAAAACACAATGTGGTTGGTGTCTGCTTTATTATCTAGAGGAAGTTCCACAAAATGGAGCTGTAACACTGAAGTCTTTAGTCTGTGTGATTAGAAGATGTATATGGGAAGCATGTGTACCCTAATTATAGTTTGTTTGTATATGTGAACCCAACCCCGTGACAAACCATGGTATGTTTTCTACCAACAAAGCCACGGATTGTTCTTTGCCTCTGAACCATGGCTTGCTTTATAGTTTGGTGCTATTTTTGAACCACACATCTTTGCTTAATCATAGTTGTAGTTTGGTGAGCATTTAAAGAACCTTTTAATGAGGGTGAAAGAGGAGAGCGCAAAATATGGTCTGAAGCTCAACATAAAAAAAACTAAGATCATGGCCACTGGTCCCATCACCTCCTGGCAAATAGAAGGGGAAGAAATGAAGGCAGTGAGAGACTTTCCTTTCTTGGGTTCCATGATCACTGCAGATGGTGACAGCAGTCACGAAATTAAAAGACGCCTACTTCTGGGGAGAAAAGCAATGACAAACCTAGACAGCATCTTAAAAAGCAGAGACATCACCTTGCCAACAAAGATCCATATAGTTAAAGCTATGGTTTTCCCAGTAGTGATGTATGCAAGTGAGAGCTGGACCATAAAGAAATCGCTGAAGAATTGATGCTTTTGAATTATGGTGCTGGAGGAGACTCTTGAGAGTCCCATGGACTGCAAGAAGATCAAACCTATCCATTCTGAAGGAAATCAGCCCTGAGTGCTCACTGGAAGGACAGATCCTGAAGCTGAGGCTCCAATACTTTGACCACCTCATGAGAAGAGAAGACTCCCTGGAAAAGACCCTGAAGATGGGAAAGATTGAGGGCACACAGAGAACGGGACGACAGAGGACGAGATGGTTGGACAGTGTTCTCGAACCCTAACCCAACATGAGTTTGACCAAACTGCGGGAGGCAGTGGAAGACAGGAGTGCCTAGTGTGCTCTGGTTCATGGGGTCATGAAGTTGGACATGACTAAATGACAAAACAACAACAACAACAACAATGGATGGGATCACTAAACAAAGGCATGAGGCAAGAGTAGCTGGAAAATGAACCAAGATTTGGAGGAACTAACCATCCACACATAACACTAAGTCATGGTTTCTTTTAACCATGATTTGTTCAACAAACCACGAGTGTTCAACAAACCATGACTTAGTGTTGTGTGTGGATGCAGTCAGTTTATGTGTGGTAAATTTCACTTGGACTAGAAAAACCTGTGCTCAAATCTGTCAAATTTCATAAAATAAAATGAATAAATATTCTGTCAATCTGGAAGGCTAATCCAACTGCAGTTCCCAAACTGAAGTATATCAGCAACTATTTCTATAGCAACTGTTATCTTTTCCACACTTCCGAGTGTCCTTGTGTTTGTCAACCCTTTGCCTGAGAGGCAACTGTACTCTGGGCCAGCTGTCTGTACCAGAGGTCCAGTCCTTTATAATCCAGACTGGAAACTGTGCCAAATATCTTGGCAGCTCTACAAAAATACAGCTTTTTATGTTTTAGAGAAACAATGCATTGTGAAAGCTGTCAAGTTAAGTTGCCTTGATGGAGAAGCTGGCTAGAATTTACTGAGGCAGAATTCCCTTCAATAACTAATCATTTAAAGGGGTAAAAAAATCATTAGAACTAAAACCAAAAAGTTTTGTAAGTAAACCCTCCAGGACTGGAATCACCAAATGGCCTCACCGGACAGCAATTGGCACCTCAGAGCCTACCAGTGATAATCTGTCCAGGGCTTCCCTTAGCACTCAATACCCAAGGAACTACCATTTTGATTTTTTCACAATGCTGGGACATTGAAGAAAGTTAAAATTGCTGGTGCCACCTATCATCACTGGTAAGCCTGTGAAGACCCACTGAAGCAGGAGTTAATGGAGGGTTGCACAAACCTACTGATGGTGCTGAAAATTCCCAGTCCTCAACTACACAGTTGTGTTGGTTCAAGAAAGGAGGTGCCAGTATTTACAGTAGCATATAACAGTTGTTAAGAGAGTAGGCTGCACAAGAGGAACTGTCTAGTTCAGATCTTGCCTCTGCTGTGAACTTGCTACATGGACATAGACAAAATTTATCTCAACTCCTCTTCCCTGGGAAGTCTCAATATGTGTCCTGACTTCTGCCCAGCATATGGAGACAGAGACTCTTACATGTAAGTAAAAAAGAGATCTTTATTGAGGCAAGTAATGGTACAGGTTCGGCAGCAGACATAGAGTTCAGGAGTTTCAGTTCGGCAGGTGAGCAAATCAGGCAAGAAGTTCACAAATGGATGGAAGCAATGAAGATGTCCCAACAGCTTCCACACTCTGCCTGTGAAGCTTTTAACCACAAGGCATGTGGAAGGAACAACCCTCCTCATCAGTTGCTGGTATCTCCTGTTTTGACACTACCTTATTTTAGAAATTAGGCACTGCACCATTTTCATTTGAATATCTCCAGTAATGTATAGTTTATTGTAGTCTTTCTTGGTCTGAGTAGTGGTTGCATTTGGATGACATGGACTAGGGAAGTTTGCTCTGTGGCAGCTTCTTGAGTAACTGCTAATAGAATATCAATATTACTCTTGCAGTAAAGTTGGAGTGTCATTCATTAATTGCCTAATCGTTACTCCAGGTCCTTGAACAAACAGTATCTGAGAACCAGTGTGAGAAACAAGACATCAATATCACTAAATATACATACATATATCCCATATTTAATTATAGCTGTGCACAGTAATTCCCAAGCCTTTATTTAATTCTCATTAATAACTCCCAGCACTTCAGAATGTAAATGCCAACTGTGTGTGCAAGTTTTTCAGGCTTACAGAATATATTGCAAAACAAGCCAACACATTTTATATATAGCCCGTGCATGGAGTACAATGCTGGGAGCATTGCAGCACAACAGCAAGCAGCCCTGTTCTGCACAAGCAGCCACACCCCTTTCTTCCAGTTGCTCATGAGATCCAAAGACTGCCTCTGCTAGAGGTATACTTACACTAATACTGAGAGGTGACGTGGCAAAGCAGAAGAGGAGCTAGCAATGCTTAGGAGCCTTTTGCAGTATTTTTTTTAAGAAGGAAATGAGGGACTTTAGGAAATGCAGAGACCTACTATGGCTTATGAGGGATGTGGGTGGCACTGTGGTCTAAACCACAGAGCCTAGGGCTTCCCAGTCAAAAGGTTGGTGGTTCGAATCCTCGCAACGGGGTGAGCTCCCGTTGCTCGGTCCCAGCTCCTGCCCACCTAGCAGTTCGAAAGCACGTCAAAGTGCAAGTAGATAAATAGGTACCACTCCAGTGGGAAGGTAAACGGCATTTCCATGCGCTGCTCTGGTTTGCCAGAAATGGCTTAGTCATGCTGGCCACATGACCCAGAAGCTGTCTGCGGACAAACGCAGGCTCCCTCAGCCTATAGAACAAGATGAGCGTGCAACCCCAGAGTCGTCCCCGACTGGACCTAACAGTCAGGGGTACCTTTACCTTTACCTTACTATGGCTTAGACAGAATGATAAGCAGGTGATTGCTCCTCCATGGGTTAAAATTCTTGCATAACCAGGAGGATTCCTGAAATTAATTCCACAATTGGCGCATGGGCTGTAGCTTTCATTTCCTTTGCATCTCCCCACCCCACCCCATACATAAACACTGATGAAACACTGCACTTTCCTTATATTTGTAGGGGAAGGTCTTTTCCATGTCCTACTTGCGGTGGATTTTCTGCTATGGCTAGGCTGTGGGACTTGGTAGCAAGAGCAGCTCTCGTATGACCATATCTCTAGAGGTGTTCTGTGATCTGCTCTCAGTGTTGCTGTTCCACCAGGCATTTGACCAACCTGGCTAAGAAATCTGTTGTAGTGACCCTTTGTTTTAAGGCTACTTCATCTGCTGTGACTGCCCCCATAGAAAAATGATCTTTCTTTCACGTAGTTTCATGTGAAATTCGTAGTTTAAATTTCTTTCTTTCTTGCTTGCCTTTTTGCCAGTGTGGTGTAGTGGTTAAGAGTGGTAGACTCGTAATCTGGTGAACCAGGTTCGTGTCTCTGCTCCTCCACATGCAGCTGCTGGGGGACCTTGGGCTAGTCACACTTCTCTGAAGTCTCTCAGCCTCACTCAGCTCACAGAGTGTTTGTTGTGGGGAGGAAGGGAAAGGAGAATGTTAGCCACTTTGAGACTCCTTCGGGTAGTGATAAAGCGGGGTATCAAATCCAAACTCCTCCTCCTCCTCTTCTTGCAAGTCCTCACCAGGCTCTTAACTTTCAAGGTTAATACCATGACTTAGAGTTGAGTCCAGAAATGAATAAATAACCAATCCAATGATGAAAAGTTAGTATAATACAATCAAACGCCCTAGCCTCTAGTGAATGAATTTTGCACCACCTGAAACTTGGACAGATCATTGTAATAGATTTCCCATCCCTGTGCTGGCCAGATGTATTATGAACGTAGAACAATCTGCAGCCCTTCTACTTGCTGGTTGAACATGATAAACGCCTTCTGGATCTGGCCGATGGCCCATCTAGTCTAGCATCCTGTTCTCACAGTGGCCAATCAGATGTCTGTGGGAAGCACAAAAGCAGGCCCTGGACACTGCAGCATTGTGCCCATCACTTCTCAGGCAAGACATCTGATCAACACAGGCCCTATTGTTAGGCAGAATGACAGAGAGCCTCAGGTGGCAGATACAAGGTGGTGTGGGCATGTAGCCGCTCCCTTCTTGAACCCCCCCCCGGCCATTCCCCTTTCTCAGTGAACAGACCTGTGTGTACCACATGACCTACCCTGCACCTCTAAGTTAGCATGCTGCTCTCATTTTCAGTCAAGTATGATGCTTTCCCACTGTCAGTGTCGAAGCAAGATTCAACTGCACCCCACCAGTCACCTCATTTATGTGGAATGGAAGGGCACTATCTTGTCCTTCCAAAAAATTATATTGGGCTGGTCTTTAGACCAGGGTTTCCCACACCTTGGTCTTCAACTGTTTTTGCACTACAATTCTCATCATCCTTGACTACTGGTCCTGCTAGCTAGGGATGATGGGAGTTGGAGTCCAAATCCTGCTTTAGGCAGATAAAACCCAGCTGCTAGCATTTCCACACTATTTCCAGCAAACTTTTAAAAAGTTGTCCTGAGAGTACAGTGTCCATCTCATCATAGCTTCCCCCCCCTTCACTGCTAGGTTAGTGTGGGACTGCAAATCGCCCAGGGTACCTGCACCTTCCCAGTGACTGTGAGATATAAACACACTGAGTGCACTTGACAGGTTTTGACAGGTTCGTTCGAAGTCTGAGAGATGGGGGCAAAGGGAGCTCAAGTGAAAACAGGCACGAGATGAGCAATACATCTTTGAGGAAGAGGCACGGTTTGATGAGGTGAAGTGATGTTGCAGTTTCTGATGGCCTTCTGAAGATTGATGTCACGATGGTGCCCTTGCTGTGCACCAGAAGAGCTGCACTCATTGTCTTTCATGCTTACTTCTCAGGTGTGGGAGGGGACTCTCTTCCTCAGAACCACCACATAGAACTGATTGTCGGGCTCCGGTGAGTGTCAGTGATGGAATGGCGTAATAAAGGTTAGATTGAAGGCCAGCTTCTCCTTTAATACACCTGTGCCAGCCTTCCTTCTGGGGGGTTCAAAGAACCTGTGTGGGATTCTCATGTGTTCTCTAGTCTGCTCACTGACCAATCTAGGACGTAATTGGCTTTAACACCATTAAGAGTATGCGATGATCTCTGTAATTTCAGGGCATCATGAATGATGCTCTGTTGATTCTTGGTCTTATTGTGAGGGAGAACTCATAGCTCAGTGGTAGCTGTATATGCAAAAGCTACCAGTTCAGTCCTTTACATTTCCAGTTTAAAAAGGAATCATGAAGTACATGATATGAAAGGCCTTAACTAGATGAGCCCATAACCATGATATGAAATCACGGCAGCTGCTTATATTACTAAAACCATCGTATGAATTTGGGAGCCTGGATGTCTGGAGAGCCAGTGTGGTGTAGTGGTTAAGAGCGGTAGACTCGTAATCTGGTGAACTGGGTTCACGTCTCCACTCCTCTACATGCAGCTGCTGGGTGACCTTGGGCTAGGCACGCTTCTTTGAAGTCTCTCAGCCCCACTCACCTCACAGAGTATTTGTTGTGGGAGAGGAAGGGAAAGGAGAATGTTAGCCACTTTGAGACTCCTTTAGGTAGTGATAAAGCGGGGTATCAAATCCAAACTTCTTCTTCTTCTTCTTCTTCTTCTTCTTCTTCTTCTTCTTCTTCTTCTTCTTCTTCTTCTTCTTCTTCCTCTTCTTCACCATTCAGAAACTTTGAAGAACACATGGGCTCTTACAAAGCAGTGCCCAAAGGCTGCTTAAATGTTGTTGTTGGCATCTGTGTGTCTTGAGAGACAATTGAGTGCACCTCTGAGGATGAAGTCAAACCACTGGAGAAGACGACATGTACATCTATGCACCTAGTCATTTATAATTATCGTACATGGGCCCAATCCACTATGTGTACATGTGTTGGCAAGTCGTGAATGGCAGCAGATTTTCAATCAATGTCAAGCCTTGTCACAATTTGTCACTTAATTGTCTCACACATTTTGCTCCGCTAAAGCAATTAACAATGTATAACAACCTTTATATTCCTGCTCGTGGTGTCTTAGATGACTCCTTACAATTCTCTCTTTCTGTCCTCCTCCTGGGAACTTCCAGAACAAACACCTATGAGATGCCACCTCCCTCTTGCTTCAAATCCCTCCTCGAAAACCAGTATTTGATGTAAAGCCTCTATCTCAACTCGTTAGTTTACATCCAACTGAAACAAAGTGTAATTATATCTGGCTGTACTTGCTGATATGCATGGCTGGCTCCAGGTTTGAGGAGTCCCTGGGCAAACTCTGTGGTGGACCCCAGTGGGCTGGCTTGTCTGTAGTGGATCAACAGCCCTAGGCAGCTGGTTTTGCACTTCCACAATGCCACTTAATAATGCTTGGTCAGATGAATTTTGGAAATAGAAGGAGTGGATAGATCCAGATTGCTGGCACTCATCAGAATTCTGGACCAGGAAAAACAAATTAAGGAGAGCCCATGACAGGAATTATGAATAGGGATTATGACAGGAATTATGAATGGGATACTGGCATCTGCCCCAGGATACCAGGTGCTGATTCTGGTCCTACTCATATTTCATTCCTTGCTACTACTGGCCTCTCCTTTTGCTATCTTTTCCAAGTGTCAGAATTTAGACTGCAAGTTTCTGGGGGCAAGTGCCTGCCCTTTTTGTTGTTGTTTCTGTTACATGATATTGATGGCACTGGATTAATAACAAGCCAGCAAAAATAAATAATACTTAGAGCTGAAAAGCTGGAAGTTCCCAATATGCCACCCTGAATTATCTAAGAAATACTGCCAATAATGTGCTGTTGCTGACATATATTCCTTTTTAATGGCAACCCTTATTGGATCTAGAGGCAGGCATTAAGGACATGTGGAAGACAGTGTCATTTTACTGACAGAACATACAGGAAGAATTAAGATCTTTGTCACCCTTTAATGGCAAAGGCACTGCATACCATACAGAGAAAGAAGGAAATCTTGTATTTCCTAGTCCTGATTCTCCATCTCCCTCTTGCCCCTTGTTGGTAACTTTTTAGTTTACATACATTTTGGTCAAAGTTTTAGTGATGAAATAGTTTCGAAACAATAAATTTACCAAAGCAATAATTTTTCAGGGGTTTCTCAGACCCTTACAACCTTTCGAGGGCTTCATATCTACTGGTGGTTGTTTTGGCTCTCTGAATCTGGCAATGTTTTGGCAACAGAACTATGTGTTAGCTGAATTTCCAGTTACCTTCCTGGGTATTCCTACTCTGCAGTCACAAGGATCTGCTGAAGAGCTTATTAGGACAGAAGACAATACTGTATAGTAATGTATTCCAGGCGGATACCCTGTAGGTTATCAGGACCTTGGTCAGCTCCCTGTTGAGTAAGTCTCAGGGATAGAAGACAGTGTGCTTGGAACGGTGCTCCAGCAATTACCTGGAGCCGACTGTAGGCTTCAATAGTCGTGGTGCCAAGTTGATCTCTCTAGCAACTTCCTTCCCAAGGAAATATGTTGTGACTTCAAGAGCACATGCATAACAAATAAGTGTTGGCTCTTGTCGAACTGGGTGGTTTCCTACTGCCCCGATTGTGCTGTGGTTGTGGTGGGATGTTTTCCTGCACTGCACAGGGTTCCAAGGAGGAGAGAGGTGGGTTGAACTGATATCAGTAGTGCTGGCCCTGTGACTCCCTGTCTCTGTGGTAGTCTTTGGCAAGGCAGGGGCTTCAGGCATGATTCCTACCCCAGGTCTTCCTTTTGTTGCTCCTTCTGAACTTTTTCTAACTCTGCAGCACCGTTTTTGATTTGGGAGCATCCAGAACTGCACTAGTGCATTAAATGTGGTTGTGTTGTGGATTGATATAGTGACCTTGTCATAAATTCTGGTTTTAGTTGCTCTGTTCTGAATCCCTAACATTGAATTTTCCTTTTTTTTGGGGGGGGGGGTGTGCCATTTTACACCAAGCTGATGCCAAGTATCCACCATGATCACATGAGAAAGAACCACACCATATATTTAAAGCAACAATTTAACCATCACAGCTTCCCCTAAATAATCCTGGGGACTGTAATTTCTAAAGGGTGCTGTGTGTGTGTGTGTGTGTGTGTGTGTGTGTCTCCTGAAGATTCTCAACAAACTACAGTTCCCAGGATTCAGAAGGAAATCATGACTGTTAAAGTGGCATAAGAGTGCTTTGAGTGTATGGATGTGACCGTCATATTTTTCCTGAGTAGCTGCAGCTGCCTTATACCCCATCTGCTGATACTGTGAAATAAAATGTCCTTCCTTTTAAAACTTTCTTGCATCCATGTTCATCAGCCATTTTGTTTCCTATTCAGTCAGTTTGGAGAGATGCTTCTCGAGCTGTTCCACAATCTGCACTGCATTTCAACGTTTCCTGGGTTAGCTTGCTTCTCTCCAATGAGACCTTTAGTCTGCTCTTATCTCCTGGCTTATTTATTTATTTATTTATTTATTTCCACCCCACCTTTCCTTTAACTGCAGGTCTCGATATGCTTGGCAGATCTGGGCTTTAAAGTGGCTTAAAAGATTATGACAGTTTAATGAGTCAAAGCATCTTTAAATGCTTATCCTGTCCAAATGACTTAAGGCAGCTCAAGTATTTAATGCTGCCTGGAGGTATAAAACTATACAAAGAAGAAGTCTCCTTGTAACCAGATCTGTCATCATCACACAGTTTTACTTCCTTTCCTTTGAGATATGTGGGCAGGACCCATAGTTACGGTGTGACACCTTTTGACCACTTCCAGAAACTTTTCTTTGGGACCATTCTTTGACAAAATGCAATGCTTTGCTTGAAGGCACCTGCCTGCACTAAAGGAAATACAAGCATACCAGAGCTCTTGTTGACATGAGACCATCAAAGAAAGGAACATGGGTGTTGGCGGGGTGGAGAACACCAACCTCTGTATTTTTAAATTATGACCTAGGGAAAGTAGTGTGGCTGCAAGACATAATCAAAGTCTCGAAGACCTTCCCTCCTATGTAAAATAGAGGTAAAGGTAAAGGTAAAGGGACCCGACCATTAGGTCCAGTCACAGACAGCTCATCTCACTTTGTTTTGGTTTAACCCACAGTGCCACCCGCGTCTCTATGTAAAATAGAGACAAATGCTCAATTGAAATGGAACTGACTGGCAGTAGCTCTCCAGGATTTCAGGCAAGGGCATTCCCAGCCCTACCTAGAGAAGTTGGTGGGGTTGAGCCTCTGCCCTTCTAGCACTGAGCTGTGGCCCTTCTTCTTAGTAGCTTGCTTAAGGCCATTTGACTGCATGGATGAGTTGACTTTGCACTGGACACTTTCTGGTTTCCGTCACAGTCTTATGCAGTACAATTCTCTATTCATACAGAAGCCCATCCCGCTGTGATCAATAGGACTTACTGCAGCTACCTGTGTATAGGATTGCAGCTTTAGTCAGTACTTCCATGAGCTGAACCAAACAAAACAAAAGTCCTGCCAATCTCCTCCAGGCAGCCTGAGAGTTAAATCTAGCTCCTCTCATCTTGCCACTGAATTCCAGCATTTGCTGATTTATAAACACACCCTTTGGAATTGTAAAGAATCTCATAAAGGTTTTGCACAATCCTTTAATCTTAATAGGTGTTTTATAACTTGGGCTACAAGATGCTTTATAGTTCCTAGTGGCTGCGTAGATGGTCTTACACCTGCCTGCTTTAATGTAATTTCATGGCAAAATTCAGAGGATGCTGTGAAATGGCTGTAGGATACTCTCTGGGTGGCTTTGAAAGCCCGAGTCACATCAGATATTCAAATGGGAAGAGTGATAGGTTTTATGTTTCCTTTGATGGGTAGGTGGGGTTCAGCCTTTTGTAATGACCCAAGAAGCCAATGCTGAACCCACTGTATATCTTTAAATCTTCTGAGTAGTGGGATGCTGCCAGTAAAAGGACCATGTGGGAAGTCATCTACTCTGTTTATGTGAAGGCCCTTTTGTCATTGTGAGTGTGTTGCTGATTTCATCTTGTGACTGTCCAGTTGGGATGTCGGAGGATACAGGCAAGAGCAGAAATGGGCATGGAAATTGCCAGTGTTCAATTATTCTTCCCATGCCTGGAGCAAAATCCAAGCCAGCGAATAATAACGGCATTCACTTTCAGTCTGCAAACGATACACAGTTTGATTATGTCCCCCCAGCCCATTTGTGTTGCATTTCCTTTGCATTTAAATGAATGGGGTGGAATCACATAATTATAACGTAAGTTATGTACTCTATATATTCATTACATTCATAACGTAAGTTGTGTTATTCTTCTGCCATGGAGAGTAAGATAGATAATGTCATTTTTGGTGGAAGAGGAATTGCAGAGAAATGGAAACAGCGCTGCAGGGTGGAATGGAAAGCGATCCCTTCTTACATCCTATTGAGGAAGCAGAATGCCAGCAACCAGGAGTTTACACCTGATTTATTCCACATGACAGAAACTTGCGTAGGTCTCCATGGACCTTCACCCACACTGAGGCTTGGTAGGAGCTTAGAGTAACTGTGGGGGAATGCTTTTAGACAGGAGGACCCTCAGGCAGTGCCTATCCTCTGAGGCCTGGCCCTCAATGCAATAGAACAAGGGGGAATCCAGAGGTGATCAAGTGGGGTGAACCATTTCAGACTGCAGATGGGGGAATGCCATTTTGGAGTGCTCTCTCATGAAAAAGCAGACCAGCAAGTAGAACAAAACAAAACCCTAGAACATCAGAAAAAATAATAAATCTGGTTCCTCCAGCTACCTGTTTCACTAATTATTTTTTTACTTGCAAGGAGTTCTTTTAAAAAAAAACAACAAAAAAACCCCAACAACCCGTAGTATTCTTCATTTTTCATTGCATACAGACCAGGCCTTAGCAGCTCTCTGTAATGGAAAGAAAAACTCTGAAATCTTCCACTTGTATACAGCACATCTAGTCAGTCAAAGTTATTCTTTTGTTTCCTAGACCCCACCCCCCACCCCTATTGTCTTTATTTATTAATCACAGTAACTCCTCCTGCCTTGGCCCCACAACAGGTGTGCTATTTGGGACGATTAAGCAAAAATCATAATTCTCAGGCTGCAATCTTATACCTACTTTAATTGGGTGCAGTTCCCATTGAAAAGTATGAGGTTTTCTTCTCATTATATCTGCACAGGATTAATCTGTCAACTTCCTTCATGAGGACTAGTAACAATGGAAGGATATCATCCTAATTCACCTGGGTGGGCTGCTGCCAATAGTCAGAATACCAAGCTGACAGACTGCTGTTGTGACCCAGTGTGGCGAGACTGCATTTCACCAGTTTCGTGATTGGGAAGGCTGTTTAGTACACGAGAGCAGTTCTAGTTTTAGAAAACATTTGCTCAGGATCCGTTCTGAAATCTGCATGCAAAGACCCGAGCCTTTCAGGCCACTGAAACCGTTTGTCAGACCACCATGCTCCCATTCTCTGCTCCCTTTAATAGCCTTTTGTACAGCTTCCTCCCGATTCTGCTTTCTTCCCATCAGCAACAACAGCTGCTTTATGCTCTGCTGATGCTGCATGCCTTTGAAGAGCCAGAGTGCTGCTTCGGAAACTGTGCCGTTCTTTAACAATGGGAAGTGGCCCTCCCCGTTGAGCTGGTTGCTTTATTTTTATCTTCATTGAAGTGCAGCCAAGGCGAGTCATGAAACCATGGAGTGTGGAAATGTGTCTCTGTGGCTGGTTTAATGCAAAGGTCTGATTGAGGACCGGAGGAGAGAGGCTGCCCTTGATCGCTCTGCTCATTCCTTCTAATGACAGGAACTTCATTTATATGGCATCTGCTTCAGCCTATGGAAGTAATAGCTCTGTTTTGCTAATGTTTCAGCAGAGGCCCATTCCCCCCTCCCTCCCCTCCAAACCTTTCCAAGATGGATCGCAAGCTAATGGCTTAAACTCTGGTCCTTTAGCGATGCATAATTGTGACGGAGACGACGATGACTTGCTGTCAGAGAGCTAAGGCAAACCTTAGGAAGTATATCTGGTGAGCCCACCCTGCTGTGATTGATGTCAGTTGCACAGTCTATGGAGCCAAGAAGATTTCTTGGCTCCAGAGAATCTTGCCCCATCGAAAGTAGCTGCATGTATTGTACATGCACCAATCCTTCTTCCCTTTCTGCTTTGCCTACCCTGCCGCTGCCACTCCCATGTCCACTCAGACTTCAGTTGCTGCTTTACAGTGGTCTAGGATAATATATTCTCCTAGGAAAGGAGACTAATTCCACAGGGCCCCCCAAGAATCTACTGATTGTGGCAGTGGCGGCAAAGGAATTGGACACAGCGCTTGTCTGTGTGCACATGGGTGTATATGTGAGACTGTAGGGTGGTCAAATGCACTGCTGGCCTGCGGCCCCTGGATGTTAATGTGGCCCTCAGGCCTAAAATGCTTAGCCACTGCTGTCCTACGACAGGTGTGGGGAGCATATTGCCAAAATGCAACTCCCATCATCCCAGCTGTCAGGGACTGGCAGGAGTGTGGACCGGGGAAGGGGCTGGAGTCTGACCCAAGAGAGGGGGCCAGTGATTTGTGGGGAACTGCACTAGCCAGGAGGCAAGAGTCTGGGGCAGGGGAAGCTTCAGAGCTGAAGGGTGGCACACAGGATGGATTGGAAGAAGAGGCAGGTCAGGCCAGCGAAGGGCTGGGTGCTTCCCCACCCTCTCCTGTGCCACTGTCTCCCAGAACTAGGAGGGGATTGCAGAGGCGTTATTTTGGCCAGGTCCTGCTGGAAATGGGCACCGGTGCCAGTGCCACTTCTGTGCCAGCAGTGGAGGTGTTGGGGTGGCAGGGTGCCACCTTGGGGGCTCCACCGCTTGAGGCGCCAGTGTGGTGTAGTGGTTAAGAGCGGTAGACTTGTAATCTGGGGAATCGGGTTCGCGTCTCCGCTCCTCCACATGCAGCTGCTGGGTGACCTTGGGCTAGTCACACTTCTTTGAAGTCTCTCAGCCCCACTCACCTCACAGAGTGTTTGTTGTGGGGGAGGAAGGGAAAGGAGAATGTTAGCCGCTTTGAGACTCCTTCGGGTAGTGAAAAGCGGGATATCAAATCCAAACTCTTCTTCTTCTTCTTCTTCTTCTTCTTCTTCTTCTTCTTCTTCTTCTTCTTCACCCACCTAATGGCTGGGGTTGCCCTGCCAGCCAGCAGGGATGATGGGAGCCCTAGCACAACAACAACATCTGGGCAACCATGGTTAACCTCTCTCTGGGTTAGATGCTGCTTCAGTGTAGGCTCTGATGGGGGAAGTGTCTTGTGCTGGGACATCACTTGGCTGCTGGGACCAGTTTATAGCTGCTTTCACCTGTGGAGGTAAGACAAGGTGATGGGCATGGTTCAGTTCACAGGTTGTACACATTGGAGCCTTCTGAAAAGCTCTCAGGAGAGATCAACTCTTTCCGTAATGACCATCCCCACCAACTCTTAATTATTCCATGTGTTCATCGACAACATTCATTATGCCATTTATTTACCTTATGAGCTTTATTTTAATGCTTTTGTTGTGGATTATGCTATTATTATATTATATTATATTATATTATATTATATTATATTATATTATATTATAATTTTTCGTAAACCGTCCTGTGGCTGTTTTCAGTGAAGGGCAGCATAGAGATCTATTAATAAATAAACTCCTTGCTTCTGGGCTATATGCCTGTCCCTTTGAAGGAGGCTGCAAATTATCCCTTGGTTTTGTTTTTTAAAAAAATATTTGGATGCAGGGGACTTAATTATTGGCCCAACTCCAATTCTCTGTTTTTCAGCAAGGTCATTGATTGTGGAGCAGCAGAACAACTCTTTAATTTTTTTATGCACCTGCTTGCTTTTATTGAAACCTGCCCCCCCCCCGAGTGTGTGTGTGTTCATCTTCCTGGACAGTATACCTTCCCACCCCAGCTGCAATATCCAGGACAATTATTCCCCTCCAGCAACAACTAGGTTTGGGAGAGGAGGAGAAACCCTTCTATTGGCATCAAGCCTAATATGTTCAAGCCCAATAGCAATGGGGGAGGGCTGATTTTTAGGGGTGGAGACAAAAAGCTAACCCTTATGTCCACAATTGAGGCTCCTCCGCCCTTCTCCTGTTGTAATTAGTCTTTTATTGGTTTTAACAGAGGGGTTCTTTCAAGCATTATTTTGACACGGAAGGCATTTTTGGCTTGGGGTGGGTACAACTGGGGAGAGGAGGGGTGATCCTTTCCTCCACAGCTTTGACCTCCTGAAAATCACCTGCACTCCATTGTAAATAGGACTGAAAGCAATCCTTATATTGTGGCCCACAGAAATATGAATTTAAGTCTAATTGTGGTGTGGGGGGCATTTTTGGCAGGGAGAGTCACAACTGGGGAGAGCTAACTTTCCACACCCCAGCTAGAACACCCTCAATTGTCCCTGCACTGCAGTTATATTTGAAAAAAAGCTTTTTATTGGCTCCGTAAATTTTCGTATGTTAACAGACTTGGATGGCCTTTGGAGGTTAGGTAGGGTAAAATGAATAAATATAAACAAATTTTCTGCCAGCTTCACATTTCATTTTGAATGATTGTATGTGTGTGTGTGTACACATACATACACACATATATATACACAACCATTCAAAGTTTGCACACATTTACAGGAATTGATATGTGAATGAGCACTTTTCCTCTTTGATAACCATATTTTCTTCTACAAGAGGGTTTCCTGTACTACAAAGCATTCACAAACACCTGTTTTGTTACACCTACCATAGGTCAATGCAATTCAGCTATAGAATGCATGTAAAACATTACACCAGTACATATAAATCATATATCAATATTATAATGCTTCATCCCCTCATAAACACAAAACACAGACTGCTGAGATCAATATATTTTGAGTCAACGTTATGTCAGAGGTCTCCTTTTTCTGCCTCTGGGATTGATCTTGTTTGCTGCCCAAGCAAATAGTGTCTCCATTGGTGTTGTGTCGGGGATCATATTGCACAACAAAACAGATCACGGTTCTGGGTTGCCAGTCTTTTTGGGCCAGTGTGCACACTTTGAGTTTTGAGGCAATGCCTTGGGCACCAGTCACAAAATGGCTGCTGTGAGGGCATGGCCTAACACAAAATGGCTGTCGCATTTAAAAGAACAGGAAAAGAGACAGGACCACAAAATGATGTGGGCATGGCCTCCCCACACCCCCGGGAAAAAGGCCACTGCTGTGCTTAGACACAGAGCAAAGCTCTTCATAGCCCAACTCTGTTCAGAAGAGGAGGGTGTCCCTTTCTGGCAGAAGTGGCTGAGATAGTGGAAACAGGAACCGAGCAGGAAGAGTAAACAGTCTCTCATGTACTGTGGATTTCTGAGGGGATACTACTGAGATCTTTCACAGGACATAATAAGAAGCACGCTGCTGTCTGCAGGTGCCATGTTGGTAACCCTTGGCAGCAGCTGGTGCCATGTTGGTAATCTGGGCAGCAGCTGGTAGCCCTGAAATTTTATTGAGGATTTGCCCCAAAGAGTCTGTAAATAAGCAGCGTACAGATGACCAGCCTACAGAGTAGCACAACACAACTTACACAACCATGTAGTGCAGCCCCTTTGCCCCTGGAACAGTAAACATGTTTTCTTGTCATATCTGTCTATCTATCTATCTATCTATCTATCTATCTATCTATGCTTGGGAGAGCCACAAACTGGTGTGTGTGTGTGTGTGTGTTTGTGTTTGGCAAGGGCTCACCAACTCACAATGCTTGACTGCTGGACTTCATTCGATCTATTAGGGTAGATCTTCATTTGCCCCCATATCACATAAACACAGACGTTGCTGCTGATGAAATAAGGGCTGCTAAAAAGTAGGGCTGCAGAATCTGTCCCATAAACTATTAAGGAATTACAGGCTCCTGTGTGTGTGTGTGTGTGTGTGCATTGCATAGCATTTTAGTATTGTGCAGGCACAGAATAATAGACAGCTCTTCAAATGAGGGACATCTGGTTCTGGTAAATCCAGGTAATTAGCTACCTGAGTGCTACGAATAGTGCGAAGGCTACTTCTCTCTCCCCACCCCCCTTCCCCAAATTAGTATTTCAAACTAACGAGGAATTCATCTAAATGTGGAGCAGTTCTTGGCAGAGAGAACAGGCTACCTGTCTCAAAGCTGACACCCCTTTCCCTCAACATTTGTTCATGGTGCTGTTAAAACATCAACTGCGATGTTTACATGGTGCTGTTTTGTTGTGCTGTAGGCCTACCTATGTATCTGTTCATATGCTCCAGTCTAAGCTCTTACGTAGCAAGTCTAGGCCTTGGATTGCTTGCTTGTGTTATCTGGGAATCTCTGTGGGCTTGGCACCTTGTTCTGCCCTTGCTCATGATAGCCTGGGTTGTATGGGTGATTTCCCGAGGAATCGATGCACTGCATTTTTATTTAACAAAATGTATATACCCTCTTGATAACACCTCCAAGCGATTTACAGGAAATATTAAAAGTATCAATAAAAAAGCTTGTGCTTAAAACATTTAGAAATAATTAAAATGAACAACAAAGGAGATTAAGACACATCAGCATCTATGTGACTGGGCAGGCTTGCCGAAACAAAATTATTTTCAGCAGGCAACAGGAAAAGGACAGCGAAGGTGCCTGCCTGGTGTGAATAGGTAGGGAGTTCCACATTTTAAATTTCATTTATACTTTCAGGTATATAAATTTCACTAATTTTACAATCGTAACATTTCAAACTTGACTTCCTCCCCCTCTTTCTGCAGTTCCTTAAATTTATTTTTAGTATCTTCTGCATATCCAAATTAACTTAATATGCTCATTTATTCATCTACTTTAAATATATATTCTTATCAAACTGCAGGTTATTACAATAATCCTGCCAGTGTTCTTATCTGTTTATAATCTATCTGTAAATACTCAATAAACCATTTCCATTCTTTCATAAAAAGTTTGTTATCTTGATTTCTTATTCTTCCGGTACCGGTAATTTTTGCCATTTCTGCATATTCCATAACTTTTTGTATTCATTCTTCCTTTGCTGGGACTTCTGCTTCTTTCATTTTGGGGCGAGTAACATTCTTGTATTATTATTGCTGCTATTATTATACATTAATAAGTTTCTATACAGTTTTGGTAGTTCTGTCCCTATAATTCCCAAAAGAAAAGCTTCTGTGTGTGTGTGTGTGTGTGTGTGTGTGTGTGTTTAATACAAACGTTATTTTAAACATCCTTTTCAATTAATTATATATCATTTCCCAGTAAGCTTTAACCTTACTACAAGACCACCATATGTGATAAAAAGTAACCTTTTTTCTCTTTACATTTGTAACACTTATTTGATTTAGTTTGATAAAAGACAGACTTCTCAAGGACTGGATGAAGAGTCCTGCAGGTCTGCATTTGGCTGTTCGCCCTGAGTTTTCTTACCCCTGAAATATAGGAAAGATCATAATGACCTTCTCCCGGGCCTTTGATTCCAGCTGTGCTCACTGTTGCTGTTCAGTGCAATATCTGATGCTGAACTACACTGATGGAGAGCCACCTTGAGAGTTTGCATATAGCAATCTGGTCTTTTGCATACGTGGCGATCTCGCTGATCGTTTGTCACCGATGTGACGTACGATCCGCTTCCTTCGTGTGTGTTCTTATTGATTCATTTTCTTTCTGGGATCTGATGCTGTTAAACTATTAGTGGGGGGTGGGGGGACGCAAGTCTTTCATTGGCCTGTCACTGTGAATATCTCCCAAAGTGTGGTTTCATATGAGTGAGATAATTCATCACTGTCAGGGCAAGAATGGGTTGGCTGTAAATACATTTTTAAATGAAAAAAATTAATGGGCTTTCTCCCTAACAACATGGGAGAATCAGCATTTTTTTTTTTTGGTAGATTGAAGGGGAGAAGTTAAAAAACACACACACCAGAAGGACAAATTATTCAAGAGATGCATGCTGCCTTGGAGAGGGAATGAAATGATGGGTAGAGTGGAATTGGAGCAGCAGGTATTTTGTATTAATCCCTTGTGCCAGCATGGAATCTGGTAGCAGGGGCTTGAAACAAAGTTTCTAGCTCTCATGACTGATGAGAGGAAAAGCTTGGAATTGTGTTTGTTGAGGGCACAGATAAAAATACACAAAATGTACCTGTCCATGATGGCTCCTCATCTAGTGGTGAATGTGTCTTGCTTGCCACAATCAGAAATGCCCATTTGGTACACTACCGTAAGCCAATACTTATTTGGGATGGGCAGAGGCACGACAAATTCCTCGGATTATGACTTGCAGCAGGTCAACCAGACAACCTATTCCATTACGGCTGTGTTGCAATGTCTCTGTTTCTCCCCCAAAGAGTCCTCTTCATGTACATAAATTGCACGGTCGTATGGGATTTGGTGGAGTGGGTGAGCAAAAAACAAAGACAGATGGCCATGAATTAACTCTTGACACTTCTATATTGCTGCTGTACGGATAAGAAACAGATATATATATATATGTTTGCAGGGATGGGGGTGGAGGAGGAAAGTGGAAGGTGTTTTTGTTTTATAACTTATTTTTCAGAATGTAGTTCTGTGCAGATTTGTTACTTGCTTGCATTTGTAATGAAGTTTCGATTTTGCCATCCCATTCTCTTAACTTGGGCTATGGAATGGATGATATTTGCCTTGCTACTTGTGTAGACATTTCACACCAGGATTGGACCCTATTATGAGGCCAAATAAGGCAATTGGTTCAGGTGCAGTGGTCTTGCATATTTGCAACTGACCCCAAAACCCTGGGCTCCCTTGCTTCTGCAGCCAATGAAGCCCATCACTGGTGCTTTCTCTCTCCCACCTAGATTGTAAATGGCTCCCCAGAGCTATCTCTGACTCTCTTCTTCTCTATTGCTGTGCCTTGTTTGCTTATCTCACCCCATGCCAATTTCTTTGCTGTTGTTGATGCTGTGGCAGCAGCAAAGCAATTGACTGGTACGAGGGGAGAGGAGAAAACTGTGTTGGGGAACAGTAGTGGGGCCAGTGTCAGTCAGTGCAATGATTTGCAGTGACCCTACACTGTCCAACTTTCTCAGCTACCCAAAGGAAACATGTGGATATCCTTGTTTTCTGAACAACTTCTGCAGAAGTATTTCTCCCAGCTTGCCCACCTTGAAAGAGCAGGTGTGCAGACAGACCTGAATTTTTACAGAGTGGCGGTGTTGGTATATTGGTATTTTATGTTCCCAAATGTATGCACAATGTTAGTAGCTCACGCTGCCATTTGTGTCGATGTCCGCAAGCTTATATGGCTTTAAAGAGGGATCAGACAAGTTCGTGGAGGGTAAGTCTATTCATGACTGCTGGAATCTGCAAATCCAGTGGCAGTATGAATACCTGTCCCCATGGAGCCATGACTGGAAAAAAGACTGTTGTCTTTGTGCTGTCTTTGTGCTTTGCTTGTGGTCTTCCCTTTGGTGTCTGTGTCCCCTCTCTGCATGGGCATAAGGAGTATCTGGCATACTTACCTGCACTACACTAAAAGAAATGCATTCAGAAATCTCACCTGGTGAGACCTAAGCTGGGACATACGCAATTTTCAGTGCATTCAGATAAGGTATTGGCATCCAGTTCAAGTGATGATAAATAAATAAGAGGGAAGCTTTCCTATATTGAATTTTAGAAGGTGAAACAATTGTTGCATGGTGGTCCAACCTGGTAGCTTTGAGTGACTGGACTGTCATCTACAGGACTGAACCTGAATTACAGGAAGGAAGGAAGGAAGGAAGGAAGGAAGGAAGGAAGGAATTTGGTGGCAAATTTTGGGAGTGATCAGGTGTAAGCCACCTTAGAGTTCTGGATCAAGTAGCCCACTGCACAATGGACTGCTTGCTTGGCAGTAGATGGTGTCACCAAGACACTAGCTCAAACATCTGTTCTCCCTTCCATTCACAATAGATAGAAGGTAACAAGTGAACTGAGCCAATCCTTTGTTGCAGTTGACATGGTTCATTCCCTTCTTTCCTCTTTACCTTCTGCATAAAATGTGGATGGTGTTAGCAGCAGCACGGAGTAAGCCGATCGGGCACCTGGGGCAGCGGGGTGGGGCAAGCTGGGGCAGGACGCTCTGCAGGGCCTCTGAGGAGTCTGACTGCCTCCTCCTACTCAACTGCCCTACAGCTGAGGGGGAGATGGTGGGCGGACCTTTTGGGGCAGTGCGGAGCCTGTGGGCGCCCAAGCCACTGCATCACTCCCAGGAGAGACGTGTGGCTCGGGCGCGCTTTAGGCCCTGTGGTGAGTGCTGCCTGCCATTTTGTCATCCCTCAGTGGTGGCACCCAGGGCAGACCGTCCCCACCACACTCCTTCCTCCCTAGATGTTGCTCAAGGAAATGGATACACAATTTAGAAGTCTGCTTCAAATCTCATAACAGGCAAAGCCAAAAGTAGCATCTGCAGACACCCTAGAATGGCTTTCTCTCACCTGGTGTTTTGGACGGCAACTCATATAATCTCTGACCCTTGGAGGTTTTTAAGCAGAGATTGGATGGCCATCTGCCATGGATGCTTTAGTTAAGATTCCTGCATTGCAGGGGGTTGGACTCAGGCTCCCCTTCAAACTCTACAATCCTATTTCTCTAATTTATCAAGTAGATGTGGAAGCAGGCCAGCTTTAGGAACACAGTATTTAAACAGTGGATGGAGAAATGTTTTGCAAAAATCCGCTGAAGTTTATTGAAAAAGATTCTATTTCACATCATCTCTGGTTTAGTATATTCTGATTTACTTGGAAGCTTCTCTCTGCCGTATTTCTGAATCCCTTTCTAATTAAAAAGTCCAGGGTTCTACTGAAAGAAGGGATTTCTCCACCCTTCTCCTCAGCCTGCCTATTACAATTTTAATAGGCACTGGCCTCTAAGGTCACTTTCTCAGCACTGTTAACCTGCCCATCATATCAGGGCACATAAAAATAATCCTTCCTACTAGCCGGAATTTAGACCAAAATTGCGAACTTTACTATCACTGATAAAACAAAGGCTTATAAAAATGCTGACCAGTGATTTGTAAAAAGCTATTTCTCCTAGGAAGATTATGATTGGGGGTCAGAGGCCAAAATCTTGGCTAGGCCAGGTTTGTTTGGTGATTTTGTTCTATGTGGCAATTCAGACTCCCCAAAACTTCCCTATAATCCTAAGTAAAGCCTTGCATGGTCGCATTGGGGCCCCCACTAATTCTTTAAGAATCACAGGCAGATTTTGAGGAACACAGTAATTACAAGCAATTTCTCTCTCTTTGATGAAGTGCTATCTTTTACACTTTCCTACCTCATTTATTCCCATGCTTTAGGCAAGGATAAAAAAACTTGCCCAGTGATGTGGTGGCTAGTGTCCATTGGATCTGGTCGGGCAGAAGGCAGGGAGGTCAACAGTAAATGGAACCAGATCCAACTAATAATAGTTTTATCCTCAACTCGCTCCCTGCTGAGTTCTACAAGAGCAGTATTGAGACTGAGGCTACTAAGCCAATAGGCAATACTACCCCCAGGTCAGGTTGCAAGCAAGAATGCAGACAGGTGGGTGCTGAACCCTGAAACTGTGGATTCAGCTCAGCTGAGGCTGAAACTGGAAAAGTCAGAGATGTTATGTATCCCAGGTCCTCACATTTGCTTTAAAATGCAGAACGAACAAATTTCACCAACCCTAGCAGAGCACTCAACAATGCGATACCACATCAGGAATCTAAACTGGTACAGATCCAAAAAGTTTATACAGTGGTACCTTAGTTTAAGAACAGCTTAGTTTATGAACAACTTGGATTAAGAATGCTGCAAACCCGGAAGTAGGTGTTTTGGTTTGGTTTTGGTTTTGCCTTGGAAGCAGAACATGTTCCACTTCCTATTGAGTGTGTTCCATTTGTAAATTGAGTCCCCTGCTGCTATGGGAAAGCACGCCTTGGTTTAAGAACGCTTTGGTTTAAGAACGGACTTCCGGAATGGATTAAGTTCGTAAACCGAGGTACCACTGTACAAATATTCCTAGAATTAATACAGCTCATGCAATCCTCACTTTTCACAGCAGGTTTGAAGGAGATGTTGGTAGAACTGCATCTGTAGATTTCCAGATTATAAGCAGCAGCTCCAGCCTTTAAGGTGATGATATTACATCTCTGTTGACTGCTGTAAAGCTTGCTTCCTAAATTTGGCTTCACAGACAAAAAATATTTCAGCAACAGCGGAACCCTGTGCAAAGTGGCCCACCCAAATTTGGATAATCATATTTCAGTTTAATCTATGGTTAACTGGAGACTGTATTCAAGCACGGTATGAAGGGAGGAGAAAAGCAGCTGTGTGTCCTGGCATAAGATGTGCTCATATCTCAGTTTGTTAAGATAAGATACAATTGCTGAATACTCAACTGAGACATCACACCAAACCATGGCTTTGGATAGAATGCAAACTCTGATTTGAGCTTCCAAGCTCACAAATAAACCATGGTTACAGCCTTTCCCCTGTTTTCATTTTCTGTCAGCTCTCCAGCCCTAAAGTACAGTGACACCTGAAGGTAAAAAAAGCAGCTTTAACTATGGTTTGTCAATTCAGATATCACTTCAAAGGCATAGTTAGCACAAGCCAATTTAAAATATGGATTCTGGCTTGCCGACCATTCCTAAACTACAATTTGTAAGTTTGGATATCACACAGGATCATAGTGAAGCTTCTTTAGCTATTTGGCATGATGTCTGAATTCAGAAAGAATTTATACAGCTTAGAATGCAGAATGTATCCTGTCAACACCACCCTTTTAAATGCTGGAGTTTGGCATGGGATAATCTTTGCCAGGGTGTTTGATGCAGCTGCTGTGACATTTACTGACTCCTGTTATAGATCTTAATATCACTTCTAAAGGAAGGGAGGGAGGCAATCTACATTCCCTCACTAGGGAGAGCCCTAGCAAGTGGGACCAGAGAAATTGGATTTAAATTGATTTGTCTTACACAAGGTTCCCATAACGGTTTGATACGATATCTCAAAATGTTAAGGGACAGCCGCATCAGGCTCCCAGGGTATTTGTTCGTATTTAGTAAATAACCTTCAAACATGCTTGTAACACAAAATAGCATCCTTTATACGGCATCTTTGCGTAGCATAAAAATTCTGCACCAGGTGGAACTGCTTTGGCTTTCATGTATTCTCATGGTATAATCCTTGCTATATATTGCTAGCTCTCAAGCTGAGTAGAGATGATGGATAACCTTTGCAGTTTTGCAGCACTGGTAAGGCATCCTGCCTTCCAGGAATTGATTACAGTTAGCTGTGTTCATGTTAGGCAAATAAATGGCCGGTGAAATCCTGGAGACATCCAGAGAGTGCACTGGTGCAGCTATAATATTGCTAGTCTCCTGACCATGGTCAGGAAACCAGGACCATGATTTGAGCTCCCTCCCTCCTTTCTTCCTTCCTTCACCAGCATGAATTTCTTTTCTTTTAAAAAATCTTTTTATTCATTTTATGGAAAAACAAACAAACATACAAAACAAAAATATTTCTTATCCAATCATACCTTTTTCTTAACATCATAGGGTAACTTCCCCCGGTCCCCTCCATCTGAATTTCATTTCTGTTCATCTTTGACAGTTTCTAAATAAAAAAAAAAACAGTACAAGCTTAATTCTAATCCTAAATATTTTAAAGAAAAAACTTAACCTAAAATCTAGATCTACACCAAAAGCCTATAACAACTTCCCTAAGGTATATTAAATACAACAATACTTATTCAAATATGATTTAAATTTCTTCCAGTCTTCTTCCACCGTCTCTTCATCCCGATCGTGAAGTCTTCCAGTCAGTTTGGCAAGTTCCATAAAGTCCATCATCTTCATTTGCCATTCATCTATAGTAGGAATATCTTGAGTCTTCCAATTCTTGGCTAATAATAACCTCACAGCTGTTGTGGCATACAGAAAGAAAGTAATATCCTTCTTGGGAATTTCTTCCCCTATTATTCCCAGTAAAAAAGGCTTATGTTTTTTTTTTATAAAAGTGTCTTTCAACACTTTTTTCATCTCATTATAAATCTTTTCCCATAAGTCTTTTAATGTGGGGCACGTCCACCACATGTGGTAAAAGGTTCCTTCTTTTTCTTTACATTTCCAGCATTTATTATCAGAAGTATGATACATTTTTGCAAAACAAAATAAAAAATTCCTTCCAGTAGCACCTTAGAGACCAACTAAGTTTGTTCTTGATATGAGCTTTCGTGTGCATGCACACTTCTTCAGATACCTTCAGATACGTATCTGAAGAAGTGTGCATGCACACGAAAGCTCATACCAAGAACAAACTTAGTTGGTCTCTAAGGTGCTATTGGAAGGAATTTTTTATTTTTTATTTTGTTTTGACTATGGCAGACCAACACGGCTACCTACCTATAACATTTTTGCAAGTTTAGCAGGTGTTAAGTACCATCTATACATCATTTCATCATATTTTCTTTCAAAGCAGTACATGCCATAAACTTATAACCGTTTTCCCACAATCTCTCCCAATCTTTAAGCATGATATTATGCCCCACGTCTCTAGCCCAGTGCATTAATTTCTCCTCCATTTCACAGTTTGCTTTAGCTATGGGATAGTGTTAAAACTGCATTGGTTCTACTCATGATGAATACTGCTGCCTGATTTCAAATTCTGGTCAATATTATCCAAGGGCAGCATCAGTGCAGATGTTAAATCTACAGTATCATTAAATCATTATTTGAAGAAAGGGGTTCAGGTGGAGTTTGTAAAAGGGAGTGTGTGAGAACACTGTGGCCCATTCCAAATGTAACCAACCTGGTCTTGCTTGGTAGATGGTTTGTAGTCAGAGATTAAACCACAGTTTCTCAGTTTGGGTAACAATAAATGGTTTAACATTCCCATGGCATTTGATGGTTTAACAGACTCCAGACATTTTGCTTTATGATGTGCAAGAGAAGGGAGTGCAGGAAATGGTGGAGGTCAGAGGGAATATGTAAGCATAACACCATACCCACCAACACTTCAGTGCCAAAATCTAGGATGGCATCTTCCCCAGATCGCAGCCCCCAGATCACATGAAATCATGGCAATGAAAATGGCTGCCGTTCTCTCACAATAAAAAACAGGATGTCCTGGTTTTTCCAGGACTCTTGCAGGGTATGCAACACATGTTCTCTGAATCAGCTAAACCCTGGTTAATTCAACTGAGATTGTTGACCCCGAACAAGGCCTAATCCTTGTTCCTGAAGCCAGTGGTAAAGTAACCAGAAGGTATTGCTCTGTTGACTGGGCTTCTAGTGTGTTTGTACTAAAATTGGCCAATCCAGAGACTCCATGGTGCCTGACGATTTGATGTTGATGCTACATGCCCCAATTTCATTCTATGCCTGATTTTGGGCTCTGAGGCATAAGTACATTTTAATTAATTGAAGTTTACTAGGCCTCAGTCTCAGCTGCTTTGGTTACCAGTCCAAGCCACAAGAGTCCTTGCCAGTGTGTTTTTAAACTGGGTTAGGTTTCTTTATGATAAAACACAGAAGCAAGAATGGGAATTTGCCTCTGCCTCAGTTGCCCCTTCCGTGTTAGCTACAGGGCGACCCAGCCATTAAACTTGCACATATCATCTGCCGCTAACAGTTCTGCTGAAAATTACTAATTTTAAAAACGATAAAGAATGAGGCAACCCATAATGTTTCTTCTTCATATTTTCCTGGGTTTTCTTGAATTATTCCCAGGGAACTTGGCAAGTTCCCCTTCATATCAGAATGAACCAACCAGCTTGGAGGTAGATTGTAAATAGCCAGGCCTTCCGTTTATGTTCCTGCAATAAAATGAAGCTCAGTGGTGAGGAAACCTCAATTCCTCAATTAAAAAGATATTCGCTTGAGAAAAGAAATAGCTAATGACAGATTAAACTTGCATCTATTGATCTCTTGTATGTTATTAATCATTATAATTCTTTTTAAATGTCTGCACCAATATAGATGTGTGTATAAACTATGATATTTGGCGTGTTCCTTTGGATGTTTATGTAAATGTGCAACCGGAGATAATGTATATTCATAGCTATGGGTGCTATATCCTTCCGATTGTTTTAGATTGGGATTTTCTGTGAAGGAATAAGCCCTCCGCTGAGAATCAGTGGACCTTCCTCTCAAGGAAATATATGGAAAATTGCAATTTTAATAAGTATCTTTTGGGCTATACACACACACATTATATATTAATGTGTACAAATGTATGTGTATTAATAAACAATGCATATTTTATGTGTTTACACAATTTATGTTCAGAGGGTTGCATGATTTCATCGTGAACAATTGCTAATTTTGTAGTTCAGAAAAAGTTTTATTCCTCAGCGCTTGGCCTAAATACAAGATATTCCACAATTAAACATAAAGTATTTATTCCAGCAGTAAAACTGCCTTGTGGCATTGGGGGGAGATTTTACGAAAATGAATGACTACAGTATTAAAACACAGCAATATATAGTAGTGGTTATGATTATTATTCCGATATAACATATATTAGTATAAAAGTATTCATACACTAATTATACATATACTTATAGCATCAATTAAATAGTTGAGATTTTGGTAGAATTGTAATGAGGAGGAAATATTTGAGGAAAATAGATTATCAGTGAGGGGAATGGTCTAGAGAGGATTAGTCCCTACCATGTTTCATTTATAGTGATGGGCTATCAAGCTACTGGCTAAGAAGAGCTAGCACAATGCTTGCTAGGGTCTTTGTGTGCAAGGAGTACTTGCAGACTTCAAATACCCCAGTGGGATGCAGTATCCAGTGATACGCTGTCAAATTATTTTTCATTAGTTTTCCAAATTGTTACAAATCAAACAAAATTGCATTAATTTAATACAATTTCTTAAGAAAATCAGGTCTCCCGCTCCTGTTGCAAACATATGTCCATCAATTCCTCCTGTAGCCGCATCATCTCTTCTTTAATATCCATTACATCCTTCACTTGTTGTTGTCCATTCTTACAGCAAGCCATTCTTTCTTCTTCTTCTTCTTCTTTGGCGATCACTCGTAGCCGAGTAAGATTGTCTTCCAGAAACACGGTTTTAACAATGAGTCCGTAAGTGACTGTGGAGGCCAATTCTGGATCCACACGTCCTTCCACAGTGGGGACATTGGTTTCCGGGCGGGAGTTGATCATGATGTGGATTTGCCAAACCTGTCTTCCTCTTAGCACGTTTCTCCCTTGCATCCTGAGTTCGAGTGTCTTCAAAGCCCACGACACCTTTGGTAAAGGCTGTTCTCCAATTGGAGAGCTCGCAGGCCAGTGTTTCCCTAGTTGTCGGTGTTTATACTACATTTTTTTAGATTTGCCTTGAGCAAGTCTTTAGACATCTTTTGTTGACCACCAGCATTACGCTTTCCATTTTTAAGTTTGGAATAGAGTAGTTGCTTTGGAAGATGATAATCAGGCATCCGCATAACATGACCAGTCCAACGAAGTTGATGTTGAAGAATCATTCACTTTGATCTTTGCTTCTTCCAGTACAGTGGTATTAGTTCGCCTGTCTTCCCAAGTGAGGTGTAAATTTTTTCAGAGACACCGTTGATGGAATCTTTCGAGGAATTGGAGATGGCGTTTATAAGTATTTCATGTTTCACAAGCAGTGCCTCTGTTATTTCTTATAGTATCCAGAGATACATTGCATCTGTAAAGCACCTCCTGTCATTTAGGGCTTGGATAGCCATTGCCTAGTACACTAACTGCAGTAGTGTCCCCAAGTGCAGTTATTAAAAAGGTTCCTGAGAGGAATACCTCATATGCCTCAGCAGACAGAAAGGACTTCACTTGCTTGCTGTGTCTCTTCCACACCAGTGAGACCAAGCCCTATGTGGCAAGGCACAAGAGTTTCACAGTGTGAAGAGGAATCCTGATCAGCCTAGGATTACCCTTTGAAAAGACCTCCATGAGTAGCTGAGTGGGATTGTGCTGGTGGACTACACACTTTCCATGCTGACTTGGCCTTGAGGAGAGCAGGTCCTGCACCCTGTAGGTCTCCTCCCCTACAACAAGAAATCCAGATTGACCCAGATTCTCCCTTTGTGTGGAGAAGCCCTGTACCTCAGCAAAGGCCTAATGCTTGGCCATCGAGGGGCATAGCTGACCGGCACAGCAGAGTGTAGAATATATTCCCACCCCCTTCATGTTTCACTTATGGGAGGTTGTGGGAACACTCGTGTTCCTTATGGGCATGAACTGCCTCTTGTTTGCTTACAAAGGATAAAATAAGAGCTGCACCAGTTCTATGCCCCTGTGACCCCAACCATTGGGGCTTCTATCTGCATAGGCCTTGTAATTCTTTGTCAATAGCCCTTTAAAAAAAAAGTGGTGGAGTGAAATTTCAGGACAGGTGTGTGGTTAGAACATGTATCTATGCTAGCCTTCCAAGTTCAATTCAAATTGGGCCTGGCTCCCTTCTGGTTGAATTTGGAGTGAGCAGAGCTTAGTTTGAATCTCTGCTCAGACATTTATTATTTGGCACACCTCGGTATCAGTATTCAAAACCGGGAAAGGAAAGGAAGGTGCTACATAGTGCCTGGAACCTGGGTTTTGGGGCACTGAAACACAATTTCTAGTCACTTTTGTACCGTGGTGCCCGGGAGATTCCCCCAGCTCGTGCAGCAACGAAAGAGGCATGTCTAGGGCTGCTCCCGGCAGCGGCGGGGGACAGCAGGTGCTCGGTACTGCAAATGCAGAGCTGCTCTTTCTGCAGCTCCAACTTCTTAAACAGCTTCTGCAATTCAGCGGTGGCGTGGCTGCAAAACCATCCAGCAACCATCTCGCTTTCTCCTCCTCTGCCCTCAGTGTCAGCAGTGGGAATTGAAATTGAAATCTTAGGCACAGAGTACTGCGACAAGAGTTCAGAAAATGCTCGCAATAATAAAATTCTCTATCGCAGAATGTGCCCATTACTATTGGAGTTTCAAACACTGCTATGTGTTGTTGAGATTTTACGGAGCCAACATGTATGTATGTATGTATGTTTAAATAAATGAAGCCTACGGAATGGCCTTGTCATATTCTTAGCCTAGTTTCCCTCACACAGTTGTTTGTGAGGCTGAAATGAGGGAAAACCTGACATACTCCATTCTTATTTCCTTGGAGGATGGTGTACAAATGTAAAAAAGTGCTTACTTTTTCTCAGGAATTTAACCCTGCGAGGTAGGCCAGTATCATCGCCATTTTGTAGGTATGAAGCTTAGGTTCAGGCCCAACATCTACATCTGATACTCTAGGGCAGCTGCCAGGGCCTGCCCACATCCACCAGGACTGTTGCCTACACCTTCAGTGACTGGGCCACCAAACTACCATTTTAAGTTTCCCTCAGTTCCACAAGATTGCTCTAGGGCATTATGGGAAGCTGGCCATTCTAAGTGTGCAAAATTCTAAGTGATGATTTATGGCCACACCAGGTAAGTGTGTAACTGGGAGCCCACCTGCTCCCAGTTTTGTGGAGGGACTCCTCAAAACCTGGAGCCAGCCCTGTTTAGGTTGGATTAATAATGCTGAGATGATAAAGTAGGTTGAGATAATAATCAGGTCAGTTCATGGTCAAATGCTTTTTATTTAAAAAAAATTAATGATATTTTGGAAAATAATTAACAGCTGGCCAGCTTGGATTGCAAAACAAATTTTCTTTTGACCTAACATTTGCATTTTGTTTTTTCCCTGTGCAGTGTTGTCTGTTTTAAAGAACCTAATTTGACACACTGGATGCTTTCCTAAATTGGCCTCATCCAGCAGCCTGACACTAAAGAAGATTCATAAGCTGAAACCTTGTTGTTGTTATATTTTCGTAACAGTGTTGATATCTTAAGACGGGTTCTTCAATGGGAAGATCAATAATGATGGACAAGCCTCTGTGAAAGGCAGCTCGCCTACCATTTCCCCCCCCCCCCCCGTTTCTTTTATTATTTTGCAGTTCAAACAACAACAACAAAATTCATCTCCAAAGAACCCATTATCTCAGCACTATCTATTGAAGAACTGCTCGGGACCATCTATTGAAGACATTTTTTTTTGACAAGTTTGACATGCTTGAGTTCAGTTAAGGAAGATGGGGGAGGGGCTGCAGCTCAGTAGGAGGGCAGCTGCTTTGCATGCAGAAAGTTCAATCCTGCAGGTAGAGCTAGGAGAGACCCATGTCTGCAACTCTCAGTCTGTGAAGGCTCTGGACAGTACTGGGCTAGATGGACCAATGCACCATACAAGTAAAATATTTATTTTATTGAATTTATATACCACCCTATACCCGGAGGTCTCAGGTTGGTTCACAGAAAAGATCACAGTATGTAAAATCAAAATGAAAACAATAACCCAGTAACACCCCTCCCCCAAAAGAGCCACATTTTAAAAGGGTACAGGATGTCAATCAGATCAACCAAAGGCCTAGTTGAAAAGGAACGTTTTTGCTTGGCTCCTAAAGGTATATAATGAAGGCGCCAAGCAAACTTCCCTGGGGAGAGCACTCCACAGATGGGGAGCCACTGCAGAGAAGGCCTTGTTCTCGTATTGCCACCCTCACAACCTCTCAAGGAGGAGTCACACAAAGGAGGGCCTCAGAAAATGATCTCAGGGTCCAGGTAGGTTCAAATGGAGAGAGGCGGTCCTTGAGGTATTGTGGTCCTGAGCCGTTTAAGGCTTTATAGGTCAAAACCACCTCTCCTTCCCCTCCATATCCTGGGAACTGTAATTTACCCCTCACAGAGCTGTAATTCCCAGGACCCTTAACAAACTACAGTAGTTGAGGTTCCTGCATTGATCCTCGGCGTCCCTTCAAACGCTATACTTCTATGGTTCTAAGGGAAGTTACTATGTTGCTTCATCTAGTGGGAGCCATCTTTGGTGAAGAGCCATAGCTCAGTGGTAGAGCATCTGCTTTGTATGCAGAAGGTCCCAGGTTCAATCCCTGGCATCTTCAGGTAGGACCGAGAATGTCTCCTGCTTGAAACCCTGGAAAGCCACTGCCAGTCAGCATAGGCTAGAGATGACTCATTTGTTGCTGAGCTAACTTCAGCAATGTGCACAGATATGGGCTCCTAGTTCCAGCCGCAAAAGCTCCTGAATATGCCACAGAATCCTCCACAAGAGGTACCTCAACAGACAAGTTGATGTGGAAAAGATTATGTGAAGGCTCCAATAATGTGTTTGAATGAATCTGTGAGCATAATGTTTAGTGGATGGTGTGTTGACTTGGAATGCTGAACTGTGGATTCAAATCCTCACCCAGCCATGGATCTGACATGGGTCCCCTTAACCTATGACATGGGTCTCATAGGTTTGTTGTGAGGATGGAATTGGAGAATGGTATGCTCCTTGCTTTGAATTTGGGATAAAAATGTTCTTCTATATATCTGTCTGTCTACCTTCTGCTATCCACAGATGGGAAAGAGATTTCCTGTCAGTAAAACAGAATTTGATGGTTGACCTTGGTGGACATGCCAAATAATCATTCAGTCCCGCCACCTGTCAAGCCCTCTCCCACCCCAGCCTTTCCATTGGAAAGTGTATGCTCTTGTTGAAACCTGCATTTGTGGCGTCCATGTGGCACCTTATGAATCATCTACTTTGTACCAAAAAAAAAAAGTAGATGACCTTGAGATAAGTATGCGCACGCCCATTTCCTGCAAAAGAGTCCAATTCCAGCCCTTCATTAAGTAATACTTAAGGTGCAGTTCTCTATCCCATTGAAGTCAATGTTGCATAACAACCACTAATAGCTCTGGATTCCACCCCTTAATCTGTTTGTTCTGCTGCATTATATCACCAATGTACTGGAAACCTCCTTAAGTTACCAAGTTACCTGTGACTACTCAGCAAATAATTATTCTCAAGATCTTTTTACAAAATATTACAGTGCAGCCGGAACAAGCAATGAGGCTTTTAAGCCTTAGGAGTTCTTCAAACTGAATGGATTTTCAAAGCCAAAGGAAACTGGCAACTTTAAGGAGATGCCAGCAGAATGAGTCAGATCTGAATGTATGATATGACAAAAGACTCATTCCATTCTTAGTCCCGAAATCCCACTGTAGTTATTCGACTGATAATTGCTTAGCCTCAGAGTTCATGAGGAGGGGCAATTGCTGGTGGATTTCAAGGTAGTTAGCTTGTGTTGTGTACAGTTGTCATCTACTAGGCACAGTCAGCATGTAGATAGTTGCCTTTGACTGGATTTAACTGTCCTCTACCTTTTACCTTAATGAGTTGGTAGCTGTAATAAGTGGGCAGAAGCAGAGAATGGGTATAATAACACCCAACTATGGATTGCTGGGTTCAGGACCAAGGCCAGCAGCAAAGCATCCTGCAAAATCTTCATCATCTTGGTGTCTGAAGAAGTGTACATGCACACGAAAGCTCATACCAAGAACAAACTTAGTTGGTCTCTAAGGTGCTACTGGAAGGAATATTTTTTTTAATCTTCAATGAAAGTTAGCTGTTCTGTGAGCTCTTAATCATACAAAAGCTAGTAGTTTAGGAAACCAACCATCAGTGAAAGGAGGCTTTAAGGCATGGACTGTGACATCTTTGGCTGGTCTCCTGATAATGTCCTTCTGTTGCCCCCTAGTATGGCATCATGGTAGAGGGTGTGTGTCCCCAGTTAAGAGGGAGCACCCAAACAGGATGACCTATTAGCATCTAGCAATGCACTGTGAGAAGTATCCTCAGCTATTGATAGAAGGGATAAAAGTTACGCCGGTTGGAAGTTAGCCCAACCTTCTGTGGAGAAGGGACTTCCCTGTAATTGTTTCCCAAGCAGGCCTAGGCCTGGTGCTTCCTTGGTCCACAGCATGGAGAAAGAGAATAGCGGGGGGGGGATTCTTTCTCTGTCATAGTACTAGAAATCATGGTAATTCAATAAAGCTGAATATTGGATGATTCAGAGCAGGTAAAAGAAAATAACTTATTCATGCAGCACATAGTTAAACTATGGATCTTGCTCCCCCAGGAGGCATTGATGGCTTCCAACTTGGTTGGCTTCAGAAGAGGATTAGACAGATTAATGGAGGACAAGGCTACTAGCCACAATGGCTGTGTTGTACCTCCACTGTCAGAAAAGTATGCCCATGAGTACAAGTTGCAGGGAGCCACCGTTGGGCAAATTGCTGTTTTGCTCATGTCCAGTTTGCAGGCTTCCCAGGATCATCTTGGTAGCTACTTTGAGACCAGGATGTTGGACTAGATGTGGCCTTCTCATGTCTTCTCCTTTGTAGAGTTTCTGCTCCTCTGAAATAGCATGTTGCCCATGATAACTTTTTTTTTTAAAGGTATGACTCACATATGTTGGATTGCCAGTTAAAGATCAATGGAACCAAGCAAGATACTGTAGATACTTACGGGATAGAGTAATATTTGGCATAATGTTTTAATTTGGAGGTGGGGGATGTTTGCCAAAATAAGTGCATCAAGGTTACTTCTCTGTAACACTGCATGCCTAAAGGGAAAGTTTCTCATATCTGTAATTGCGTGGTTTGTCAATCTGCGTTCCATTTCCATCTGTCATAAAGCTCTAGGGATATGTCCATACTTTGGAGGCAAATGAAGCTAAAGTCATTTAGACACATAAACACAGCTGTTGACGTGGCTGATTACATACCTCCAGGTGACTTTACCCATGGACTTTTATCTAAAGAACGGGATTATTATTATTTTTTACAATTTATTTTATTTTCTCATGATGATACATATTTACTCAGCAGGTAGGCGTATGAAATTATGAAAGCCTCAGTCACAACTTTTTAATCACGGAGCTAATTTACTGTGAGCAACGGGAATGAATGTTCAGGTGATTTATGAGAAATCTGTGCCTTTTTAGCCTGTAGTCTGTAGTTTACAATGGGTGTCATACAATGGCTTCTTGGAAGTGATAAACATTTCCCTCTAATACTGAATCATGACCTCCCACTGTGCTTAGACTGGGAGTGTGGTGGAGTTGCAACGTAAGGGATGGCTTATCATTGTGCTCTCTGCAGAGTGTGCTGCAGGGGCTAAGAACTGACTGACACAGCAATTTTCGTTAATCAACCAGATATACACAATGCATACATGACTGGTGGCAGAACTTCAACTGATGGTTGTTTTTGTCACAGAGGCCAGATGAAAAAGAAGCTTCTCCGTGACTGTCCCTGATCAATAAAACAAACCTGGCAAATCTGTTTTGGAATTCCATAGAATAGGAGACACCATTGGGGGGGAGAAAACATATTTCTGCGGCCACTTAATGGTTATTGATTTGTGTTTTTATTAGTAATTTTAATGGCTTTATGTATTAACATATGTGACATGTCACTACTGTGACAGAATGAGGACCAATACGCTTGAGATATAAATAACACGCATTTTAATCAGATCATTCATTTCTGGTTTTAATAATGGATGTGTGAAACATTTTTTTAGCTAGCCATATCAAAATAATTTCATCCTCCCTTGAAACTCCTCATTAAATCCACTCATGGAATTTGGCCCATATATGAACCTTTAGAGGTGTGTGGAACATTCTAGAGCAGAGTGATCCACTGTATGGCCCTAGGGGCCTTTTTTGGCAGCCCTCAGCAACTTTTGATGCCTGCAGCCCTCATGCTGCTTTCCCAAAGCCAAGTAAAGTGAGGTGCTGGGGTTTGGAAGGAGGCATGAGGGCTCTGACAGAGGCCTAGACAGCCTCCCTCCCAAAGCCTTTCCCAGCTCAGCGAAGGAAGTGGGAGGGCTCTTAGACCCTGCCAGAATCTTGCACATCCTTCTCCAATCCTGGCACCTCACTTACCCACCTATGTGAAGGCAGCATGAATGCTGGTGTGTGTGGGTGTGTGTCAAATTTTGGCTTTGCTCCCCACCCTCCATGTGACAAGACAGTGTGCAGCCCACAGGTTCCATGTCGAAGTACTCTTGCAGCCCACTGGAGAGCCAGTGTGGCGCAGTGGTTAAGAGCAGTAGACTTGTAATCTGGTGAACCGGGTTCACATCTCCGCTCCTCCACCTACAGCTGCTGGGTGACCTTGGGCTAGTCACACTTCTCTGAAGTCTCTCAGCCCCACTCACCTCACAGAGTGTTTGTTGTGGGGGAGGAAGGGAAAGGAGAATGTTAGCCGCTTTGAGACTCCTTCAGGTAGTGATAAAGCGGGATATCAAATCCAAACTCTTCTTCTTCTTCTTCTTCTTCTACTTGTATGAAAAGTTGGACCGCCCTGTTCTAGAGAAACCTGAGACGCCTTATTAAAATTCTTTAGGCTCTTCTCCATTTTTATCTGAGGAGGAATCTTCAAGTCCACTCTTAATTCAGCTTTAGATAAGAATTTCCAGGGTGATTCCAGTTTTAATGTTTAGGTCTCCTGATGTTTAAAATTAGAACACAGGAGCTTCTGTCTCCTATATTTATTCAAATGCTACTAAGCAAAGCTATTGAAAGTTTTCTGTTTCAATTCTTGCATCCTCCCCCCCCCCCCGGAAGTCAACCTTCCTCTTTCCTGCCCCTTTCCATGACTTCTACCATTTCATTTCCCTTCTCCGGTTGAGGAGTTTAAGATGAATAACATGTGATTTGTTAGAATAGCTTTAATTTGCTTCCTTGATTTCTCTTTCTGGTAATGTGAGGTTTCCTGGAGGAAGATAAACCTTTTCTGCTCGGATTAAATTGGTGTTTTACCTACTTGAATTATTACCTCGTGCTCACTTTCGTTTTGTCCACTTATTTCGAGTGTAATTTAAAGGGCTACTTTAAAAAGCAATGGGGAGATGTGCACTAATTTATTCATGTCATTAAGAGGATATTGGGTGGGGGGCGCTTGCCTTACCTTCCCTGTTCCACTATACTTCAAGCCAAGTGTGTTTTGAAAGACCCTATGTGAGTCATAGCCTTTTGATATCACAATAATGCTTCAATAACACCATCCTAGGGCTGCTTGATGGCACTTAGTTGCTAACGCCCCTGTAGTGAGAGGACATAATTATCGGCTAGGTTTCCAGAAACCGGTGAGATTATGATTAATATTAAAGGCTTTTAGCAAAAACAAGGAGGGGAAAAATAATCAAAGCACCTATGGGATAGAAACCTTCTGTAATGAGTCACCGAGAGATGAGACAGCAATCTGAGCCATTGCAACACAACACTGAGAAAAGGTCAAATATTTTCTTTTTCGGAACAAGGTTATAATTCATTCATTAAAAATTTAACACGCTTGCATTTTAGGCCGAGATCACGGTGGGAAGTTTTTGCATTCTGTTGTTTCTGTGCAATGGATCTCCAGCCACAGAAATTGTTATGTTTGCAGCTGGATATTTGTGCAGCGCCTTCTACCAAATAAAAATAAAAATGTACAAGACTGTGAATTAAAATGTCAGGATTCAGGTAGGAATTCCAAACGTTATTCTTGCCCCATTTTGCACAGTATAGCTTACTGTTACTAGTAGCATCTCTCTGGGATCTCAGGCAGAAAGAAGTCTTGCTCATCATCTCCTATCTGATCGTTTTAACTGGAGCTGCCTGGGACTGAACCTGTGACCTTCTGCATGTTAAGCAGGAGCTCTACAGCTGAGCTATGAATCCCTCCACTTGGTTTAATGGAGCTATCTTCCTAGCCAGTATGTTTTGGAGAACCCCAGTGTTCATTTTGTGAAGGATCAGGGTGGTCTGTTGGACTTGCTTTGCATATTGTAGGAAATTGTGCTGGAATTTATTTTTTTATACTGTTTCTTTGCTCTCTGAATCTACTCTATTTTAGAGTAGAAAATGCAAAGGTAGCTAATATATATATATATATATATATATATATATATATATATATATATATTAAATGGCAGATTATCAGTGCAGATTCAATTTTGGATTTTGCTTCTAAAACATTTAACTTTTGCATAAATGTTAGGTGTTTCAGGTTACTCAGATGTTTTTAGCTGTTAACTGTTGTTAGAAGGTTTTAACTTTTCGAATCCTTTAAAAATTATTTTGTAGATTTGTTTTCCGCCCTGGGCTCCATCAAGAGGAAGGGTGGGGTGTAAATTCAGTTAATTTACCCTGAGATTAAGAGTCTTGTGTTGCACCGACTGAGCTATCCTAGGTTATAGTACCCGAATGAATATCGTTCATTTTCTGAGACTGCGCCTTTCTTACTACCAAGCCTGCACAAGCAGCTCCAACAGATGCAATTTATGTATAAATGTTTAAATATCTACATAATTCCACATGTGAGATAGATGCCCAGCACTCATACTGCTGTTCTTTGAATTGCAGGTATTTATGAGCCGCCATTTCTTATACTACTGCAGTGAACCTACCCTGGATGTGAAGATTGCCTTTTGTCAGGTGTGTGTTCCTTACAGGTAAAACAAGGTACAGTATATACTTGTACTTTCATATTTTGCTGTCAGTATTATGGTAGATTCAGCTGGAGTAATAACTCACAGCAAAACTGGATGAAGGGAGTCTCCAGCACAAAACTGAGAGAAATATGAGGATGTTTTACATATATAGGCTATACACAAGATCTGCCAGCTGGAAGCCTTAGGATCTATTGCAGCAGTTCCCAAACTTTCCCCCCTGTGGACCACTTGAAAATTGCTGAAGGTCTTTTGTGATTTTTCTTCCTGTTCCAGCAGTGCACTTTGCTAGATGTTGTGTAATCTTTATTTATATCTTTTATTGCTTCTTCTATTTATTATATATTGCATTTTATCTTACTGCAATTTGAATCCGAGTAGATTAAGCCCCCAGTGTTGGGGTGTGTGTGTGTGTGTGTATGTGTGCAATGCCACAGGAACATTTCTATATCTTTGGTGGCACTGTGACAAGGTGTATTGCTTTTGGTCAGCAGTCTTTGAAGAAATGGGATTAATCTGTAATATAAAGACAAACCCAATTCCTTTGTTAGCCTTGCTAGGAACAACAGATGAATCAAATCAACATTTATCTCATTGGGAGATGCTGGCTTAGAAATTGCTAAATGTTGATGCTCTGCAAGAAGACTGTCAGTACACTCATGGTGTGCTCAGGTGTGGCCTGTTGCTGTGGCCGAGGAAATTGACCTGCCAAGTCGCGGTGGCCAAAGGCAAGACAAGTCCTTTATCCTTCTAGAACACCTGGCATCCATTCATCTCACAAATGAGAAGCAACAATCAGTTGAGAGAACCTCCCTAGACCCATGGAAACAGCTAGAGAGATATATTGTATTAGAAGAAGAAGAAGAAGAGTTTGGATTTGATATCCCGCTTTTCACTACCCGAAGGAGTCTCAAAGCGGCTAACATTCTCCTTTCCCTTCCTCCCTCACAACAAACACTCTGTGAGGTGAGCGGGGCTGAGAGACTTCAGAGAAGTGTGACTAGCCCAAGGTCACCCAGCAGCTGCATGTGGAGGAGTGGAGACGCGAACCTGGTTCCCCAGATTACGAGTCTACCGCTCTTAACCACTACACCACACTGGCTCTCTTAGAGTTTTTAATATGCATTACAAACAGGTTCTAAGTAGCAGTTCTAACTTTTTCAAAGGAATGACAGACCAGCTGACATTGTTGATGTTTGTTGCCTTTTAAATTAAATCTCATGCTTCCACAGAACAAGACAGCTGATTATTTTCTTTTTAATGTATTTTATTGCTCTGTCACATTTGATAAGCATAAAGAATCAGCTGCCCTGTTCTGTGGGAGCATGAGATTCACAGGCAGTGCCCAGTCCAGAGTACAAGGATTTTAGTCAACTAACCTTCTCTCAGAGTAGACCCATTAAAATTAATGGCCATGACGGCCCAGTTAGTCGAATACAACCCCAAATCAAGTAGAAAGCATATAGGAATATGGACAGCTCCAAGAGGCCTCCTGCTAAAACTGCTTCAAGTGATGTTCTCTCTGCAAGGAGCTGTAATAAAAGTGGCTTAAAGGTAAAGGTAAAGGGACCTCTGACTATTAGGTCCAGTCGTGTCCGACTCTGGGGTTGCGGCGCTCATCTTGCATTACTGGCCGAGAGAGCCGGCGTACAGCTTCCAGGTCATGTGGGCAGCATGACTAAGCCGCTTCTGGTGAACCAGAGCAGCGCTCACCCTGTCGCGGGGATTCGAACCACCGACCTTCTGACCTGCAAGCCCTAGGCTCTGTGGTTTAACCCACAGCGCCACCTGCGTCCTGACAAAAGTGGCTAATCTTATAGTAAATTGAAGCAACATTTGCTAAGCAGGCCTGGAGTATGGTGGGCTCTGCCTCACTGGAGGAATTGGATAACTGGTTAAAGGGCTTCCACTTAATTTTTTTAGTCTTTGGCATCTGCAAGGCTGGGGAGGTAGAAGGGACTAATCTTCTAATGTCCTACAGGAAGTAGCCTGAATCTTGTCCTCATCTGAGTCTTCCACCGCCCCTGATTGTGGGTCATGACATCAGCCAGTGTATAGACTCTCTCATAGTATTGTGTAAATAACCTCCGTTTCTTTGCTATAAAGAGGGTTTCTGATATTTCCAGTCTGTTCCCCCCCCAATACATTCCCCAAATACATTTTAATTTTCTTAAAATGCCTAGAGAGTTTACATGTTAATACCACAAGTTCATGGCAGCCTGGTGCAGAGACTTTTCATGCCACTAGCAGGCACAAATAGTAGTCTCTTATGCTCATCAGCACTGAGCATTACAACATCAAAAAAGTGTTTGCTGGCTATCTCTATGATGGGCGGGGATATAATTTGAAGCAGCTCCGACACAGCTAGTCTTCTGGAACTAAATTGCCCTTGAATATAGAAGCCCTAATAATTTAAAGTTGGGAGACTGAAATGAAACTCAATAAGCTAAGCAGTTACGGAACAAGTATTAAGTTGCTCAGGTCTTAGATGTGCTTGTTAGTCAAGGAGATGCCTGTTAGCATTCGTATGTGTCTAGCCCAGCGACAACCTATCGGTGTAGAGAATTTCCATTATCAAAGTGAAATTGGGTTGTGCTGTTTGTTTTGATACCCAATGAACAACATAGGACCTTTCAGTCTCATCATTGATTTCTGTCGTTCGACGTGCAGCCAGTAAAGTTGGCTTTCAAAGAAATCACCTTGAAAGTAGGGTTGCATCTCAAGATGTGAACCCAATTTAATACCTTACCAGGTACAGGTAACAGAAAGGTGCGGGGGGGGGGGGAATCAAAATGCAAATAGTAATTGCTCTGAAGCATTTATTTCATATGAGGCAAGAGAAGGTGTGGGCATGTTTAAAAATCTGTACTAATTTTTTCTGTGAACTTCTCATTATTGCAATTTAGGGATGACTGTAAATCACGCAATCACAATACTCCTTGGTTCAGGGGATAAAATGTGTGAGATGCAGATTAAAAACCCTTTTCAACTCTGAAGATTACTTGGTACCCTTGGACAAGTTAATATGGCACAGATTAATTTCCTTCCTTCCTGTGAAGCTTACCAGAAGATAACTTGGATGTGCATATTATGGGTTACCATTTTAAGCGCCTTCCCATGTTAACATTATTCTGCAACTTGAAATCTAGCACAGTAGGAAAAAGGCTGAACTGCAAGTGACTTCTCTTAGGTGCTAACTTTGCACCTGCAGGAAGAACGTAGCTTGAATTCTGATAGCCATGTAATGTGCATCTCAGGAGTGGCACTGAAGGATGCTGAATTTAAGGATGAATGCACCAGCCCATGACCATCCCATCCCAGTTCCACATGGGACTGAGCTGAATGAGGCTTGTCCGCTCTGTTACCACGTGTTCCTGTTTGTTTAGCAAACAGATATTCACACACTGTCAATATTATTTTTTTTAAAAGACTTGGAAGTTACCTTTAATTTCTCCAAAGTGAATATTCAAGGCGAGTTTGGAGAACCTTGCCTGGGAAGGCCATCATAGGGTTTTTTTAGGGAAGCAAAACGATTTCCAGTAAGAGCGGTGACATTTCAGAGGGGCTTTTCACCTCTGTACATATGATGATCACAATGGTAACCAGATAATTTTCTCCTGACCATGTACTTCCTCTGTATGCAGACATGCAAACAAATGGCTTCATTCCCCTGGGTGTTTCTTTAACCACTAACTAACTAGAGAAAGACCTGTTAGGTCTGGCCCTTCTGTCCAGGCTCCATTAAGACGGAAGAGTCTTGCGTAATGTTGCACATTATTCAAGCAAAGTGCATTAACTTATCAGTACCCTTCCGTGTTAGAACCAGATCTTTCATTTTGCATCCTCTGCCTCCATTCTATCAACATCAGCTTAATGGCTATTAAAATTGACTGAGGTGATTGCATACATTAATTGTCCAGAGGGCTGCGGTAATATGGGTTGGTTTCATTCTCTAAGTTCATATAATTGATTTTAACATCCGTTGATTAAAAATAACCAGCTGTCTGGTATGCAGTCAAATATAAATTTCAGAGCATTTGCTGGAAGAATTCTTAGGATAGGTATTTGTTTTGAAGAGATTGCTTGGTTGCAAAAACTGTACGGCTCATACTCTGCATGGCTGTTTTAAGGATGGAGACGATGCAGATGTGCAGTGAAAATGCTAAGCAAGCAAGCAACTCCATTATCCAAAACCTTGATTGCCTGAATCTCGTCATTATATAAAGGGAGAGCATTATTCCTTCTGTAAATGTTTTTTTTTTTTTTTTTAAAAAAAACACATTCAATTATTCTTCCATGTTTCTGTGATGTGGTTGTAAATCAATACTATGCCAATGCACATCTTCCCCAAATTTTCTTCTACCGCTCTGTCATTAGAGCCCCTCTCTCTGTTGCAAAAATGTCACTAATTTGTGTGGAACTGCTTCACAAACTGACCCACTTGCAGGTGGATAGGCCCTGAAAAATGTCTCCAGACAATTACCATATTGGCTTGAATATAAGCCCCACTTTCCTCCCCAAATTCCGACTGCGAAAAGTTAAAGTGCAGCTTATATTCACGACCTTACGGTATGCAGCAAAGCAGTGCCCGCCTCGTGCATAGCCCCCCCCCCCAATCCTCTCTCCCAAGGCCAGGAAGGAAGAGAGGGGAAAGACTGCCGGCAATGCAGCGCGGCTCTTCACCCCCCACCCAGTTTGCAGCCTGGAGCAGTGAGGAATGGAGTGGCTTATGTTCAGGTATTTCCCACCCCCTCCAATTTTAAAGGTGCGGCTTATATTCGGGTGCAGCTTATATTCGGGCCAATACGGTATCAGCTGGAGCATCGCGTATAAATTCCACAGAGAAATGTGTAGAGTAGTGTAATTTTGGAAACAAGGTTTCCGCAAAAGTAAAACTTCAAGCAAACTTCCAGGCCTTGATTAAAATCCAGTAGCACCACCAGGGGCAAGATAAAATTGCGTTGGCCCAAAGAATATAATCCGGCTGTTCCTCTCCTACTGCATTAAACAGTGACATTGTCCCAGATTCAGAAATATTGTCCTGCGTACTTTGCCATCTGGCTGCTTCATCAATCAACTTCTTTGGCACCTATTACTACTTTCTCCCATAAGGCTACTCTGATATCAGCAGCACACTGGGCACTGTAAAAAACAACAACAACATAAAAAAATGATAGTTTAGTGTGCTGAAACATAATTTGCTACTCAGAGAAAAAACAATTACTCATCTGGCGAATGGGACACTTTATGGAAGTTTTCCAGGCAGAATAATTGCAACAAAGGAGAGACAACAAAACCGAAACTCTTTCCCCCTCCCTTCTTTCTTTTTCTTTCTTTCTTTTTAAAATTAAGAAGACAGGCTCCAAGAGGATGTTCCTTCTTTTCAGAAACTTAATAAGATCATGTCCTTAGCTGGAAAATGCCATGCTTGGGCAATTCTAGATTCTCTGAGGAGCTTTCTGAGGATACCTGCTCACGGTGATTTTCACTACGTTTCCAAAGCCATTTTGTACACGTGGAACCTCCACATCCTTCATGCACGTGCAGGCTTGGTCATGCCTTCTGGTTTTTGTGTGTGATTAGGTTGCTGTTGAACCTGCCTTAACTAATATTCCTATAGTGGTCTCCAAGGTCAAACAGTTCGCATGAGCATCTTCCCTGCCACACCTTTTGTCCATTTTGTTGTGTATCTAGTCCTATATTCCCTGCTCTGACAGTACTGCTCTCTGGGGTGATGGCAAGGCCCCTGGCCGTTTTGCAGCATGCCCCCAAACTCCTACCTCTTTCCTTCCTATAACTTCTTTCAAAATGAAAATGTTTGGGAAAGTCAGGGATTAGGACCAGGACTTTGGGAGACCAGGATTCAAATCACCTGCTCAGCCACAAAGCTCACTGGGTGACCTTGGGCATTCACTGCCTCTCAGCCTAACCTGCCTCACAGAGTTGTTCTGGGGATTAAACGAGTAAGGGAAGAACCATGTATGCCACCCTGAGGTCCTTGAAGAAAAAGGTGGAATGAATGAATGAATGAATCTGTGTCATGTCCAGTGCCCCATTTTATTTTATTAAGGAAATGGGAACAGCCCTACTCCAGGATCTCCAGTTTTTCTCACAGTCTGCTACGTGATCTTTTTAGCTGGAGTTCCCATGGGACAGATCTTGTTCTTTTTGCATGCAAAGACTGCATCTACTGCAGTGGTCTGACCTTCTCCCCAAGTTTGTTTTTAATGCATTCATTTTCTGATAGACCTGCAGAAAGCAAACCCCATAAACATTCCATTAATATTTTCTTTAGCTTTTGCCCTATGATATTTAAAAGGGGGGAAAAACCGAGGGGGGAGGTGTCAAAATTCCCAGTACACATGTGTCATTTGCTGTAAGTGAAGAGCACCAGAATTTCCATCAAGCACTCTAGAATGTTTATAGGTCTCCATGCTCCATTATGCCTTCTCCACACTTCCTGCACCAACTCTGAAAGATTTCATATAATCATAAAGGAGATGATTGAATTCCCAAAGCTACATGAGGGGCTGTAAAATGTGCCTTTCACTCTGATAAACACCATTCTTTCCTACGCTAACCCCACTGAATTCAGTCAGCCGTAGTTTCTCCCGCTCGTGGACTGTTGTAAATGTTGACAAACTTTTCCTATTCTGCTCTTGCTGTAAGGATGGAGAATTTAATACTAAAAAAGTGTAAACTGAAATAAAAAATTAATTTCAAAAATAAAGGAGGGTTGGCCTTTAATAGATATCATGCCCTTTGACTTGGAAACTATTGCCCCAGGTTGTTGCTGCTGCTGTTGTTGTTGTTGTTGTTGTTGTTGTTGTTGTTGTTGTTGTTGTTGTTGTTGTTGTTGTTATATTCTGCCCTTCCTCCCTAAGGCTGGCAAACTGAAATACAATTTTAAACCAAAACCAAAGCAAAACTATTCTAAGACAGATTAAAACATTCTGAAAACAATTACAGTTAAAAAAACATTATTCCTTTCAGTGATCTTGAGCTTCTCAGGAACAGTGTTCTTCAGCCACCAAATACCTGGGCAAATAGGGTGTTTTCAAATTCTTCCTGAAAGTTAATAATGATGGAGAGAGGTTCACTTCACTAGGGAGGGCATTCCACAACCGAGGAACCAGCACTGAAAAGGCCTGGTCTTGGGTCAGTGAAAGTCAGGCAGCTGCCCAGTGGTGGCACCACTAATAAGGCCTTGCCTGCTGATCACAAAGTCTGAGGTAGTTGGTAGGGTAAAGGACCCCTGGACGGTTAAGTCCAGTCAAAGGTGACCATGGGGTTGCAGCGCTCATCTCGCTTTCAGGCCGAGGGAGGCGGCGTTTGTTTGCAGACAGCTTTCCAGGTCATGTGCCCAGCATGACTAAACCACTTCTGGTGCAACGGAACACCGTGACGGAAACCAGAGCGCATGGAAACACCGTTTAGCTTCCTGCCACAGTGGTACCTATTTATCTACTTGCACTGGCGTGCTTTCGAACTGCTAGGTTGGCAGGAGTTGGGGCAGAGCAACAGAAGCTCACCCCATCGCGGGGATTCGAGGTACTGACCTACTGATCGGCAAACCCAAGAGGCTTAGTGGTTTCGACCACAGCGCTACCTGCGTCCATAGGTAGTTGGTACTGGCATTTTAAGTGCTTGGCTCCCAAGCCATTTGGGTCTTTATATGCTAGTACTTGTTGGCATCCGTCTGTCTTGAGAGACAGGGGTGAAGTCAAACCAACCACTGCATTAGCAGCACTGAAGTGACTTCCCCGGAGCACAAGTCTGGGCAGTGTGTATGGAGCTCCTGGGTTGCCCAGAAGGTAAGGACCCCCCCCCCACCTCACTGTTGTGGTCCAAAGGAAAGCAGATTAATATGTTTGGTATGAGCATAGCTGCAGGAAGAAGGTGTACAAGGCACCATTCAACAGTCTTAGGGACTGCACTCCGGATTTGTGTAGGGTTTACTCCTGAGCCTTTTCTTTCCTCGAAAATATCCCAGAAGGTAGCAGAGGTTTAGGGTCAGGGTTTTCCTTCTCCTAGATGGGCTACCTTCCCAGGTTGATGAGCCCCACCTGCCACTCACTTTCTTCCACAGCATGTGCAGAAACTGCCTTCTTGACCATTGGACCCACTATTTAAGTGGCCTCAAGGCCTTTCAGTACATATCTGTCTCATTAATCACACTGGAAGCTCAGTTTCTTTGAGACAGGGATAAGGCTTCTTCTGTTTGTTTTTTGTTTTTGCTTCCCTCAGCAATTCTTTATCTTTGGCCATGTTGACAATCTTCCTTTGTAACGTATACCAATTCTCTCAAGCCACAAATGGAGACAATTCAATGAAAATGGGCGGAAGGTCTCTAAAAACCATTGATGTTTTTAATAGTTTAACACCAATGCTCCGTGAAGTTAGCCATTAAAATGTTTAAATTGACCTTGTCAAGGTCACTTGGTCTTTGTTTTGCTTGAGTACATTCTGTCTGCTATGAGTGGCTGTTATCTCATGAGAATGACCACTCTGCAGGATATTTCCGCTTAATTATAGGTAACTCGTTTAGAGGATGTGTTTGAAACTCCCAAATAAATGTGACCGTTCAAACAGAAAATATGATTTCCAAGAAGCAATTAAAAATATTATGGTAAATTAAAAGTCACATAGTGAACAAAGAACCTTTAATTCTCCCCACCCTCCTCAGGGTGCAAACCTGCTCTCTATGTGCAGAGGACAGAATGCAGAGGCTCCCCCCATTCTTGGTGTGCATGACACTGGGACATGCAACATTCTACCTTCATGAGTTTGGCCAAACTACGGGAGGCAGTGAAGGATAGGCGTGCCTGGCGTGCTCTGGTCCATGGGGTCACGAAGAGTCGAACACGACTGAATGACTGAACAACAACACCTTCATGCTTGTAAGATGTCAGGGCAATCAGGCAACAGAGCCTAGGTGCCTTACTCTCTGTGTGCCACCAAATGTCAAGGCAAGAGTTAGGAGCAGGTCATCAGTGACTCACAAGGTATCAATGAAATTAACTCTTTATTCAGAGAAACAAAACAGTGCAGGTTTAGTGATCACATAAACTCTTCCCAGTAGGTCTTGCCTCAATGAGGCAGTTGCGAGGACTGAAGGTCCCTGCCTTCCCACAGCTCTGTAAGCCCAAGCCCTTCCCAAGCAACCTGAGACTTCCTCCACATGCAGCTGCTGGGTGACCTTGGGCTAGGCACACTTCTTTGAAGTCTCTCAGCCCCACTCACCTCACAGAGTGTTTGTTGTGGGGGAGGAAGGGAAAGGAGATTGTGAGCCGCTTTGAGACTCCTTAGGGTAGTGATAAAGCAGGATATCATATCCAAACTCCTCCTCCTCTTCTTCTTCTTCTTCTTCTTCTTCTTCTTCTTCTTCTTCTTCTTCTTCTTCTTCTTCTTCTTCTTCTTCTTCTTCTTCCCTCCCTGGGTTCTGGGAGACCAGGGTGGAGGGAAGCTGGTTGCAGCAGGAGGGGAAGACACCAGGGCTTCTTCAGCAGCCTGCATCATCTCTGCCTTTTGGTCCCCCTCCTCTCCAGTCTCTGCTTCTGCCTCTGCTTCTGGACTTCTCTCTGCCACAGCCTCTTCCTGCTCACCAAACCCTGTTACTTCTTCAGCTTCTTCACCTTCCAACACATCTTCCTCCCAGTCTGCTCCCCTTTCTCCCTCTGATCACCACCAACCCCTGGTCATGAGCCTTCTTCCCTTGTGGGTTTCCCAGCTGGTACCTTCTACCATTCCTCAGCATCCAGCAAGTCCATGACACTTGGACAACTTTCACGCTGAGGCAATTCTTGCCCAATCTCTGCCATGTTGCTGCATCACCCATGTGGGTTCTTCATTCCAGCCAGGACCATGGGTCTCAAGGGACCAAGAGGGGACCCTCCTGAGTGAATGCAAGTCCTGCTCCAAGCTACTCAGCCTGAGCAGCTTGTCTGATGGTAACAATACAGATTTCTTGTAACAGATGAGCTCAGACCAGGTCTGGTTTTTACTACTGGTATATTCTTGCCACTGGTCCTTTGCTTCTCATCTGCCCAACTCAGTAACCAGCCACTAGCCCATTGTCTGACTATGTCTTTGTTGTCTAACCTTAGTCTGTGTTTTTATGATCTGGTCTAGGTTGTCTGTGACCACATCTCCTGCCTCTGGCCCATTTGACCCTGAGGATCCCAGCTGCAGATTGCCACAAAGCTAGGCTCCAGGCCTAACAATGCCGTGTAAAGGCAATTGTGTTTTTGAGTACAAGTGTTTGAGAGCTTGAAAGTTAGGCTGAGAGATAATGGCTTCTTCGACGCCACCCAGTAAGAGCCCCATTGACAAGATACAGATAATAACAACTGACCTGGTGGCACATTTCCCAAACAGGTTGTCCTCCACCGACTTAAACTTTATGAATAAAACTTTACCAGTTCTCATTTAGGCTCTAAAGCGCATTAGGAAGACAGAAATGTTAGAGATCACCACAACTATGTGGTTTTAATTATTTAACAACTGCTGTTGCTGCAGAATAATTATCATTATTAATCACTTCTATAGCCTGGTTAGTGTAATATACTTTGCTGTCTGTATCTCATTCATTATTATTGATAAAGCAATTTATTTCCTTGGGTCGAGGATTAACTCGCTCTCCCACACGACTGATGTTATTGGGTGGTGGGAATAGCCTCCTTGAAATAGAAGGCCCCTTTTCTGAATAAAGGGACAAAACAGATTTCAAGGAAATCCCTATATATGGGCTGTACTCGTTTGAAACGTTGTAAGTTGAGAGTGCAAACTTGTCATTTATTACTATCCCATTCTTCTTCATCAAAGATGGACCCAAATCAGATAAAATAACAAACTTTGCCAAGGTCTAGGGGGGCCAAGAGGCAGAGATTAGTTAGGCTGGTGCAGAGTCATGGATGTCTTTCCCTCTGGCTGTGACAAGCTCCCCTCCTCCCAGAACCAGGAGAGGCATGAAGAGAGTGGAGAAGAAGTTAGCATCATGTGGGTGCAGTTTCAGATTGCTTTGGAAAAGACCCAGGAGAGGAGGAGACATAGTCAGCTGTGAGAAGGCAGGGACCTTCAGTCTCTGCAACTGCTTCATAGGGGCAAGACCTACCGAAAAAGAGTTGCTGTGCTCATTAGGCCTGGCACTCCTGAGCAGACCTTGCTGCTTCTAATAAAGAGTTAACTTCACTAACTCAGTGTGATTTATTGCTGGCTTGCTCCTGACATCATGACTTGCAGAGCAGTCTTAACTATGGAAAGCTGATACCAACATAAATCACACTGGGGTCAACTACCCCTATTCCAAAGTCTGTTCAGGTGGAATTTGACTTACACCGCCATTTTTGCAGGCTAAATTTTCCTGGTTTGCTGTGTGATGTGACTGAGATGAAAGTGGTTTGGAACAGGCGTAACTTTGACCTGTCCTACCACACCCCCTTCTGAAGACTTATACTGGTGTAAATCCCACTTGGTGAGTTCTGGTTGAGCCAGGGTTGGGCATATCTCCAGCTCCACTGAGGTGAGGGACATATCGTGAGAAAGCCCAAGGTCTGTTGAATCCAAACCCTCCAATCCTGGTGAATCTTGGCTTAGGGTTGCACAGTTATCCTCCTTTCTTGGGGCACCATGTAGCTTGGCTCACTTGGCTTGGATGTTTAAAGCTTTCCGTTTGCTCATAGCTTTTATTCAGTGCATCGATTCTCTGCTTATATCATGTATTATGGATCGAGTAGACTAATCTGTATCAAAGCAGGGCAGGGCAGGGAATTAGCAGGTTATTGGCTGTGTCTTACGGAAGGCTGTTGGACTAGAGCAGGGCAGGTGGCTTATCCAGGGTCCTGCAAAACTTCCTTCTTCCCCAAAGAAGACTCACCATAATGTGGCAGTGTAGGACTGCTCGGGGAGCAGGAAGGACTTTTCTGGACTGGACGTGGCCCTTGAATCATACGTTGTCTTTGATCCTTCCATCAAAGAGTACAGTATACTGCATTGACACATGGTTTAGCTCAGCCTCTCAAACTGGTGTCTGACACCTCTTTCATGGTGGGGCGAGTCCACCGGCGTCTCTGAGATTTCATTAGCTAGCTAGGAGATAATACGGAGAAACCGTGCCTGCAAGCAGAGCTCTCCTTATTATGATCAAAGCTTCCCAAATATGAGCATCCCATAATGAACAGATGGCAACCTGGCTCCTGGCACCTGCAAAGCATAGCCTCAGAATGCTCTTTTGGCTGCTCACCAACCTGCAACTGCTGCTAATAGTACCGATAACACAAATAAAGTGTGCTCAGGGTGCTTTCTGGGAACACAATAGAAGAAAACTCACAGGGCATTAAAGTAGTACGATTCAATTTGCTCTGCAAATTTGCTTTTTCTCGGCCTCTTTTGTTCTCCTGGTATTCCTGGATGGTTCCTCTCCACCCGCCACCTCCCCTCGCCCCCCCTTTTCTCCCTTGTAAATACATATTCCTGCTGGGTGGCTTGCAAAAATAAATACATTCAGAAACTCTAATGTAATTAAGAGGAAGCTAATTTTGGCAATTAGCCAGGAATGTATTAACATGCTGCGCTCAGTCTGGTCGTGGGTAGAGTGCCCCCCCTCCCGTTGCCCCCTGAAGCACTCTTGCAAATGACAGAGGCCTCTCTTCTCTCTGCCCCTCCCTCCCTGGGTGTAATGACAGGCATCTCCATATGCTGCCTTCTGTTTCATTACTCAGCACTGCTTTTATTCTAAAGAATACTAGGCCAGAGCCTTGGGAAGGAGACAAGGGGGAAAGCAAGGCCGGTATGTACTGTTGAAAAAAGCAGTTGGTTGAACATTGAACATGCCTAATGAATATAATGTATATAAAGAAAAACAATTGCAGGCAGGGAGGGGGCGCATTTATTTGACCTGCACCAGAACCAGGGGCAACCCCCCAAACCAGCTAGGGAGACAGCTTGCCGTGGGCAGTGAACACAGCTGTTGTCAAACTGGCATCTGTTCAGGGCTGCCCAGTGACTTACTGTAACAAATTCATAGTGAGTTCCAGCACCCATTTTTCTAGAAAAAAGCACTGGTTCAGCCTTACCCATACCTCAAATCTGAGGTCTCCTCAGAGGTGGAGCAGCGAGCTGGATCTCCCCCCCCCATCCTTGAAGATCCTCAGAGGTGGAACAGTAGGAGCTGGATCCCTCCAGATCCTCGAAGATCTGTTGAAGCTGGACACCAGCTTTCTGCATTCCAGACCTACTCTCAGAACCAAGCAGGAAGAGGAAACCAGGCAGCAGTTTCCAAAGTGCTTGGCCAGTTGCATGTGAGGCCACCTGAGAGGAGAGGGAAGTCCATGGAAGGACCTGCCAGATCAGGGCTGGGCTGACATGCAGTGGCCAGGTCCTACATAAGGTCCCAGTCTGACCTGCTTCATTTGAGCAGAACCTCTCTTCCAAGTTCCAGCCTTTCTGACCTGGGGGAATGGACAGGAGAGTGTAGTGCTGATAACACCAAGGTTGCAGGTTTGATCCCCATATGGGACAGCTGCATATTCCTGCATTGCAGGGGGCTGGACTCAGGGTCCCTTCCAAATCTACAATTCTATGATTCTAATTATAGTTTTCATTCTACACGTATCAACCAAAAGCTAAGAGAATTAAAGCAACTCCTTTAATTGAAGAAGAAGAAGAGGAGGAGGAGGAGGAGGAGTTTGGATTTGATATCCTGCTTTATCACTACTCGAAGGAGTCTCAAAGCGGCTAACATTCTCCTCCCCCACAACAAACACTCTGTGAGGTGAGTGGGGCTGAGAGACTTCAGAGAAATGTCACTAGCCCAAGGTCACCCAGCAGCTGCATGTGGAGGAGCGGGGAATCGAACCCGGTTCACCAGATTACGAGTCCACTGCTCTTAACCACTACACCACACTGGCTTGCCCCACAGAGAAGTCCCTCCTTTGGTTCCAAGAGGAACTCGGGTGTGAGCATATTAGACTGGACTTTAAAGCTCAGGGACCAGGGCACCTGAAGGACTACCTAGTCCCTCTTCAGTCTACTTGCAAACCAAGATCTTCACTGGAGGTGCCTCTAGGTGTCACCACCCAGTGTTATGGAGCAGGTGGCAACTGGAGAGAGGGCTTCTCGGCTGTGGCACTCTCCTTTTTGAATGTGCTTCCCAGGTCATATCAGAACCAAATACTGTACCTTATTTCCCATGGCTGAAAACTGCTGTTGATCTTGTTTTACTTGCTGTGTTTAAGAAGCTCACTTTGCTATAGTTTTTATTCATTGTTTTAAAATTGTACACTACAGAAATGCTTGCAAATAATTTGTATAAGATTACCATAAATTAAAAGCATCACATGTTTGTATATTGCCTTGGTATTTATCATTCCAAAACATAATGAAAACAGCTCGTTTTCCCATAAATCTATTTGGCTGATCTATATGAGTTCTTTTAAAGTAAGTTAATTTTATCATGGTTAAAACAGACCATGTTTTCTCAATCCAGTCTAATAAGGATTAGATTATTCCTTTTCCAGTTCTTGGTTATAATTATTTTTGCAAATTGATTTTATTCTTTTAATTTTGTGTGTCACCCTGGAAACATTTATGTGGTGAAGGATGGGGTATTAATTTATCAGACTAATACACATATTTTAAAGCAGGAATATATTAAGGGAACTGGGGAAATAGAAACATAATCCCACAATATGTTGTGACTGCTAAAAGTGGGGCAAAACTTGCTCTGGGTTTCAATGTTGAATCCTTTAGTCTTTTTGGAGGGGCTGATATGATCTGAAGGGCCATTTCTTATCTGAAATAAGGTTTGAGAAAGATCACACGAAAGTCATTAAGAAAGCTGGCTGTCAATGTGAAATTCTTTGACAACAAGTTTGAAATGACAGGGCAGGTCACATTTTAGAGTCTTGGATGTCTGTTTTGCTTCATTGCTATGCTGATAGTTTACTGGTATTCTGTTTTCTTTCTTCTCCTCCGCTGCCCACCCCCACCCCCCACTTTGTCTCTGCAACAGGGATTCGGGAAACAAGTGGATGTGTCATATATTGCCAAATATTACAACATGAGTAAAAGCAAAGTTGACAACCAGTTCTACAGCGTGGAAGTGGGTGACTCGACCTTCACAGTTCTCAAGCGCTACCAGAACTTAAAACCAATCGGCTCTGGGGCTCAGGGAATAGTTTGGTAAGTTTCTGCAGGAAGTGTTGTCCGTGTATATTTATTGATTTGCGTGTTTTCTTCCCCCTCTGGTTGTGAGTGGGTTGCACCGTCTGTTGTTCTTCATGATTTGCTGCCCATGAATGTTGCTCAGGGCTGTGGTAATTAGCAAGGGAAACAGAAAATGATCAGAGGTTGGGGGAAGGCTTGGTGGATAATATCCTACATCTCTGTGGTCCTAGTACAGCCTTCTCCTAAACAGCTTTTCTTGGAGCTGGTAGGAATGGTAGCACTCAAAAATGGAGAAAGGTAAACCAATCAATCATTTTTGGGGAACCTTCATCTGTGCCCTAACTCCCCCCCTTTGCAGGAGCTGCATAGGGACCCTGACCAATTTTCCTTACTGGAGGAAGGTGTCCATGTCTCCGTTGTGAGATCAGAAACAATTGTCCAAATGTGGACAGTTCCAGCCCCATTTTGAAACACACTCCTGATCTTATCAATAAATATTCTTACTCCTGTGATTAGCAGCAATGGATTTCTCCTGCACGTGGCATGTGGGAACAGCACAGAGTATTCAGCAAAGAACATCTCAAGCAGAACTAGTAATTTCTCCTAATGGTGTTCCAAAAAAGAACCACAGGTCTGCCAAGCAATAAGTCTCATCCTGTATCATTTTGAAGCTGTCAAAAACACAAGGTTCCCGAGCTGATGTGACCATTAATCCTCTCTCACATAAAAACAAGAAAACAAGAAAGAAACCCTGACATTTCAGTGAAAACATATGAATATCATAAGGGCAGCATTATAAAACACGGAGAGCTAATAAATCTTGCAGTGTAAATAATCAGATCTTTTGTGATTTATGTAAGTCTTTCTTTGATTTATTGTTTGTCATTGTATAGGTTGCCTTTTCCTTTCTCCACGCTCTAGATACTGTTTTTAAATCCTTGTAGGCTTTTCTCTTTTCTTTTCTTGGTAGATCTCGGTTATTTTGGTTTGTGCCCCTCCCTTCCTACTGTTTCATTATAAATACCGTTGCCCATCTTGACCTCCACATCACCATTAATTTAATGGAAATGCCATGCAACTGGGAGCTTTGCGACTCGGATCTGTGCAACTGGGTGCCACCAGAAGACATTGGGTTGTATCCGAGGAAGTCATCCTATTAGTGCAAGGACTTTCTGCCTGTGCGATGCCACTTCCCCACCCTCTCCCTAGCGTGTCCTCTCTCCACCTCCCCCCACCCCTCAAAAGATTGAGCCTGTGGAGTTTGGAGAAAACCCCCAGAACTTCATGTTCCCAATGAGTGTGTGCGTGCATGTGCATAGCTCATGTCTGATGGCTTCCCCTTGACCTCCACAGAACATCTGTGTGGAAATCAATGGCACAGCCAGCAGTCTTAATTCCATCTCCCCCTCTTCTTCCACCTCATACATTGTACATGCCATGCTGGCTTTCCTGAAATTCTTTCTCCTCGTGCCCCATTTAATTCATTGCAATGTGGAGGTATAGACAGGAAAAGGCATTTGAAATGATATTGGTGGTGGTGGAAGCTCAAATCCAACCAGCATCATGGCTGGCCTGCTAACTGTTGCAACCTCCTCCTCCTCTCCTTTTGGGGAATGACCCACCCCACAGTTGCTTAGCAACATTTGCCAGCTCAGGCTATGTTGTCTCCTCTGACTGCCAGCAGCTTCCTAGGGTCTTGGGCACAGAAAAAGTGGAGGTGTCCTTTTATCTCCTGCTTCCTGATCCTTTTAACTGGAGATATCTGGGATTGAATTTGGGGGCTTTTGTGGGCTGGTAGGATATTGAACCATTTCTGTCTCAGGCACTCAACTTTAGGACTTCTTTCCCACATGCTGGCCTGCTCTTGAGCTACAGCTGCCACCTCAAGTTGAGATTGTAGGGGGTTGGACTAGATGAGCCTCGGAGTCCCTTCCTACTCTACAGTTCTAGGATTCCAAGGGAACATTGGAGAGAAAGGAGCAGCTTGCAGGAGTACGGCCTAAGAATCAAGTACACTGACCACTAATTATACCACCTGTTTCCTAGATGCTTGGCTGCTAAATGATCCTTCTGGCAGAGGCAGTAATCAGCCACCACAAATTTGTGCCCGAATAGAGAACCAAAAAAAGCAGCAAATTATGTTTAGCAAAGTGCCATATGAAAGCTTTCTACTTTAAAAAAACAAAAAACAAAAACTAGGAGGTTCTGCTGCTCACTGAGGCAAGAGTCCAGAGATAAAAGTTCTGCCAAACACCACAGCCCCCAAATCCTGCAAGACTAGTGTAGAAATATTCCAAATCCTTTCCTATATCCATATACTACATTTTGCAATTTATATTCTGAACTAGGTTCTTTAGTTTGCAATGCAAACCAAACCCAGCCTAACTTTTCTGACTAACACAATCCTTTCCCTTAAAGTAGGGCGGGGAGGGGTGTGTGGAAGCCACACCATACATTAAAAGCACACACAGCAGATATTTGAAGTACGCGACTTCCCCCCAAAGAATCTCGGGAACTGTAGTTTGTTAAGGGTGCTGGGAATTGTAGCTCTTTGAGGGGGAAACTACTGTTCCCGGGGTTCTTTGGGGGAAGTAACACACTTTAAATGTGTAGTGTAGTGCTCTATGCATGTGCTTGCATGTAGATAGATAAAAGGCATTAAGTATACAGAGGCAATGTGGCTGGCTCTCCAGTCCTTGCTCAGTTCAAAATGTAAACTCATGTTGCTGATCGTGGATTTAGCACCAGCAAGATTATCATTTGTTAACACTGGCCAAGCAGTATGAAAAAGCGGTGTCCTCTAGAATGGGATAGCCTTCCTTGCTTTCTCAGTTCAGCAGCGTTGCATTTTTTTGTGCCAAGAGATAGTGAACAGCTGCTTTCCTCTCCGCTCATTTCTCCCACCCTCCTCCCCAATTGGAAGATGATCAAATACAGTGTTGTTTGAATGGCACTAGGCATCAAGTGTTAATTGGGGCAGCTGGTTCTGGCGTGTGTGTTGGGAGGGGGGGATAAACGCCACTTTGCTATCCTCATCATGTTTTGAGTTCAGAGCAACGCTAAAAGTGGCAGTGGCATGTTTTCAGGGATACCCTGTGATGTGCAAATCCCATAAAAATGCAGATGTTTATAAAGGTTACAAGGGAGGTGCGACCAAATGTTGCAGTGTGGAGTGCACCCTGTTCAGGATTCCAGCCCCACTATTACATTCCCCTTCGTACACAAGCTTTCCATATTCTGTCACCATTGAGCACACTCAGTCCTCACTGGGCTGCCCCCGTAAGCATTTTTCTATTCCCCCCTGCAAGCTTTGAGCATAAGAACATAAGAAGAGCTTGCTGGGTCATCTGTTCTAGCATCCTGCTCTCACAGTGGCCGACCAGATTCCTATGGGAAGCTTGCAAGCAGAATATGAGTGCAACACCATTCTTCTCACTTGTGATTCCAAGCAACTGGTATTCAGAGGTATATTAACTCCAACAGTGGAGTTCGAATGTTGTTATCAGGGTTAGTGGTTGCACTAAAAATGCAAATCACTAAAAGCCAAGCCTAAAAAAGAATCCAGCAGGGAAACTCTCTTTGAAACAATACATTGTCCTGATCCATAAGTATTGTTCAAAACTTTATTTGTAGAACTTTCTTCAAAACAGAACAAAAACATCAAAGATACATCCAAATAATTCCATACAATATCTTGTGCATGTTCAGCACAGGCTCAGCATCCTATAAGAAATAACTTTACTTCTTCCAGAAATCAAAACTGTGTCTCGCTACCATTCCAGCCTGCATTAGCCTGCATCCTGCCTAAGGCTATGCAACTCTTGGAGAACCATTATCACATCCTTTGTTGTCTCTGTGGTTCCAGAAAAAAGGAACATGCAACTCCCTTCAAGAGGGTGGTTTGCAATTGAATGCCTTAATCATGTGATCTAAGGTTAAACACTCAAGAATTAGAGCAGAGAACGTTTTCAGTTAATCATTAACTCAGTTAGAGCTCAGAGAGCTCTTAGTATGCTGCCATGGAAAATACCCAATGTTAGCAACACACATTCAAGCATTCACCATTTCAGTGTCAAATAAACAATTACTTAACAGAGCGGGTGTAGGGAACCTTTGCCCCTTCAGATATTTCTGAACTACACCTCTCACCATGCCTTGCTATTGGCCATGCTTGCTGGGGCTGATTGGAGTTGTAGTTCAGCATCAGCCAGGGGGCCAAAGGTCCAGCACATCTGCCCCAGAGGGACTGCAGTTGTACCAAACACATCAATGACAACAACTATGACAACTACCTGTCCTGATGTGGCAAAGAGAAACCAAGGGCAGGGGAAAGGCCCATCTTTATATGAAATAGAAACACTGAAATGAGTTATTGCTGGACCTCTTAAGACTTTGACTTGTAGAGCAATAAAAGGAAAAGGTTGGCCTGTAATTATTTGACAGATCTTTCCTTCCATTTGATGAAGCCTCTTTCCCAGCTGTTGCTGATGTGAAACTTCCTTTGATGTGCAAAGGAAATGGGCACATATTTCATATTTATGCCTTAATGTTTCATCCCCCTTTTTTTCTCTGGGAATCGGAAAGATTTGGGATCAGAATGCAGCTCTGTGAAATATAGCATTTAGGGAACACAATCTCTGTGGGAATAAGTTTCCATCCTTGCAGCCTTCTCTGGCACAGCCAAAAATAAAGAATTATATTGCTTGTATTTATAGTTTCTGTTGATGCATTGGAACTGTGACGGAAAGAAAAGTAATCTAACAGTTTCAGTTTCATGCTGCATGTCAGGTTGAAGTTCTGAGTTTTGCTGAGTTTTGCACAAATTTGTCAGATAGCTTTTTAAAAGAATTAGAGAAATCCCTAACTATCTAAACTAGTGGGTTTTTTCTGCCACATCTTTTGGTAGGGAATTCCCTCTGTTAATTCTGTATTCCTTATGCAACGTCACCTTTTGCAAGGTGATATTGACTTGCTCTTGCTTGGGGTACAGCATAGCTGTATTATCAGATAATATTGTAAATTGCAAAGAAACTATTCTTGGACAAGGAAGTGGTATCTGTATTACAAAAATAGGAACATACGTGAGTGGGCCCGGAATGTACTTTGCACAGATGGAAGGGACTTTGCTCCAGCCTCCTCCCTGACCTGGGGAAAATGGACAGTGAGTCACAATTTTCACAGGATTAAATGACAAAGCATTTCATAACCACCCCGTCTTTGACATTATTTAGTTATCTAAATGCACAGTTGTTATAAGTAGGTTTGCAGCTCAATTAAAGAAATTTTAATGAAGTCATCAGATGAGTTTCAGTCAACCAATCTGCTGATTAAATTTGCATATGGATAAAAAACAACTTTCTTTTCCTATTTTGTTAGGGGGAGGAGGGGGTTTCCAAATCCTTTGGGAGGAAGATCCTCCTCTTGGTCTATGATATTAGTTGCTCCAGAAGGGGAGGAACAGTTCCAGTGTCTCTCAAACTGGCCCTTCCTAGTGGCAGAGACACAGGCTCTCAGCATGTTGACCACAGCTTTTACAGCAAAAGATCTCTCCACCAGTGTCATGTAGTGGTTAAGAGCAGTACACTCGTAATCTGGTGAACCAGGTTCGCGTCTCCGCTCCTCCACATGCAGCTGCAGGGTGACCTTGGGCTAGTCACACTTATTTGATGTCTCTCAGCCCCACTCACCTCACAGAGTGTTTGTTGTGGGGGAGGAAGGGAAAGGAGAATGTTAGCCGCTTTGAGACTCCTTCGGGTAGTGATAAAGCGGGATATCAAATCTAAACTCCTCCCTTCTTCTTCTTCTTCTTCTTCTTCTTCTTCTTCTTCTTCTTCTTCTCCTTCTCCTCCTCCTCCTCCTCCTCCTCCTCCTCCTCCTCCTCCTTTCCAAGAAAGATTGGCCAACACAACAGTCAATGAAAGGGACCAAAGGGTGGCCATCACATTTTTCCAGGATCATTTAATTTGAGGAATATTTGCTGTCAAGAGTGGGTGGGGAAACCCTGCCAGATGGCCAGGGTAGAAATAATAAAAAATTGATGATGATGATGATGATGAAAAAACTTTTAAATTAAGCTTTTTTGTATTCTGCATTGTAAGTGAAATATAATAAATAAATAAATAACATATGATTAACCTTCATGGCACACATGATTGTTCTCAGGAGGGCTCCCCAGGGACCACAGGGTTGAGACAGAGATCCACCCTCAGAAGCCCCCTCTCCCAGTGGTTCACCACCACTTCCCCCCTCTTCTCTTGGCAGAGACAGCAAATGAGGACATCCCGGGGACATGCTGGGCATAGATCAGGGGAGATTTTGGTTGTGCTGGGTCCAAATCCAGAACCACACCACCATCTTAGAAGGAAAAGTATGTCATATGAGCACTGGAGTTGACATACTAATTTCCCCAGCCGAGCTCAGGATTTGACCACCACCAAGGTGTCTCCCTCCCTTGCCTTCATTGAGTTGTTGCCAGGGACTGGGCAGAGGAGGAATGGTGGAGACCGCCTCCCTATCCTGGCCCTTCCAGGGAGGAGGAAGAGGAAGACAGTATAGATTTTCAACAGGGGTTTGAGGGAGGTCACAGCTCAGAGGCAGATGAGGGGGAAAGGTCAGGAAATCATGGGAGAGCCAGAGCAACACCCGGCTGACACGTTGTCATTAGAAAGTATTCCAGACCCTCCATCTCCCAGAACCCGGCAAGCCTTAAAAGTAGGAGAGCAAAGAGCTCAAAGACAGAGGGCACATAGCAGCACCCATGGAGGAGGTGATGAGAATGATGAATGAGGAAGTGGGAGAGAAGGGGCGTGGAGATTCACTTGGGACAACACCATTATCCAAGAGGCTGGGTTCTATAGCCTCTCTCTGTAAAGATTGAAATAAAAAAGGACTGTAAGAAACTTTTCCTTGTCTTTATACTTTCTTAGGCAACCATCTGGGAGCTGCTGACAGCATCCTGGCAGTTGCCCTGCAACTTATTAAACATGTCAATTATACATTCGACTTGAAGCATAATTTTATGTAGAATCTGAAACAAAGAATATTGTGAAAATATCATGGTTGTTGAGTAAACCGATTCCAAATTTCTTCCTCCTTAAGTGTTGGGGACCAAGACTTGAGGGGCTTCAGCAAGTGATTGGCCCTCATTTTATGCTCTGTTTCATGCTGCTACTCTTAACCTTCCTTCCATCTGAGGTACAAAATGGGTGGTGATATTTTGGGTCAGGTCACCAACCCCACTCACTCAGGAAACCAAAGATCACCACAGCCGACCACAAACGAACAAACACATCCCAAGCCAACTCCAACCTCTCTCACCGCCAAACGAGCACAAGCAAACAACAGAGAACCTACATAAACAATGCTGACACCAAACCCTACTCATATCAAGTAAAAAAGAAACACAGTCACCCCACCCCACCTACCTCCCCATCCCACCCACTTCTTCCCCCTCCCCCCCTTTCTTTTCTAATGTCTCACCAACACTGACTTATAAAATTGTTATATGGAAAAACCTGAGAGAGACATTGTACTACCTTTGAAAATCTTTAATAAAAAAAACAACGAAAAAAAAAAGGGTGGTGATCCAGTGGCTCTACCTCCATGCATTGCACGTTAGCTTAGGCATCCAACACAAATGTTGTTTCCACTTGCCTATTCGTTGCTAGCCGGCAGTAAGTGGATAATGTGAGGTTTCTGTGGGAACCTACCATCTTCGTTTGGCAATCCGTTTTCTCTTCGCTGTAATCCTGCTGTTTATAACGACTAAGCATGTATCAAATGCTATCTGAAGCTCAGTGCCGGTAATTTCTTCAGGCTCTCCAGTGACAAAATCACGCTGGTTTATAATAAAGTTTCCAGCAATAGTCACTTAAATTGTCTAATAAATAAAGTCATCTATGGACCTTTTAGAATTAGGAATGGCCATGTGGGGGATGTGGGATACCTGATACCACCCCTTCCCTACTGCTTTTAGCTAAGCAGTGTGGGAAAAGGTGAAATGAAAGGAGAATGCTTCCACTCAGTGGTAATCTTGCTGGTGCTCAGCTGAATGCTCTCACTTTTAAAAGAAATGTTGCTTTTCGGTTGCCAGGATTCCGCAACAGTCGTTGTTAATAATCAGAGTTCTCCACTGTAGTTCAGTAATAACTGTTATCATAAAGAATCTGAGAGCAACGTGAAAGTAGGAGAAGAGCAAAAAGAGAAAGAGCAATTATAGCATTGGGTCAGAAGCGAATTATATATACAGTAATTATATATAGAAAGTCACGAATGAAGAAATGTGCTGACTAATTCTTGGCATTTGTCAGAATCCATGCTCTTTTTATATTCTTGAGACTTTCTCCAAATTGTTGCACTAGTTTTATAAGTAGTTTAGGGTTTTTCCTGGATCCGTTGCTGTCACTTGCGCTGTGTGTACTCTCAGTCGTGCTGAGTATCTTCTATCAGCTTAGACTGGTGGCCCAACCACAACCTTATCTGGACAGGGATAACTTGGCTTCAGAAGTCTATGCTTCAGTGACCTCAGACATGCTTTCTGTGGGCTACTTTTGGAAATGGTTTGGAAGTCTCAGTTAATGCAGAATGTGGCTGGCTGGCTGTTTCAAAGTGAACAGGTGATAGAACACAAATCCTGTTCCAACTACACTGGCTGCCTGTATGCTTCTGGGCTTGTTTTGACCTTTGAAGATATTTCAGCTCAGGACTCCAGTATCTTCTGAAATGCCCTTCCTAATATGAACCTACCCAGATTCTTAGAACTTTACTGAGGTGCTTTTCCAGGTCCCCCCCTCTGAGGGAAAGTGACAAGGGAGAGGCCTTATTTCAAGGTATAGTGGTTAAGAGCGGTAGACTTGTAATCTGGTGAACCGGGTTCGCGTCTCTGCTCCTCCACATGCAGCTGCTGGGTGACCTTGGGCTAGTCACACTTCTTTGAAGTCTCTCAGCCTCATTCACCTCACAGAGTGTTTGTTGTCGGGGAGGAAGGGAAAGGAGAATGTTAGCTGCTTTGAGACTCCTTCGGGTAGTGATAAAGCAGGATATCAAATCCAAACTACTCCTCTTCTTCTTCTTCTTCTTCTTCTTCTTCTTCTTCTTCTTCTTCTTCAGCTCTCTATCTGTGGAATGCACTCCCCAGTGAGGTCCATCTGGTGCCTCCATTTACATTTTTTGGGGGAGCCAGATAAAGACTTACTCCCCCCAGGCTTTTGATAGACTAATAGGATATTGTTTGTTGTTAGTGTGCAGCCACTGCGTCCTGTGGCTGTTATGAGGGGCAGCTATTTTGTTGTTGTTTTGTTTTGCGGTGTAATACGCAGTAAATCTACTTTGAGGTTTTAAAAAATCAAGCAGCGTATAAATTTAAATAAATAAATAAATTTGTGTTTTTAAGTTTGGTAAGTCATTTGGAAACAAGCAAATCTGGTAAATTATTATTATTAATATTATTATTATTTATTAGTTATTGTTAACGCTGGATGTAGCAGGAACTCAGCTCTTTGCCAAGCTGGCCTACTGCTTTCTGATCTGTTTCCAGTTTTCTCTGTGTTTGTAGCAATAAATTCTGACTGGAAATTTTAAAAATGTGATGTTTTCTGGCAAGAATGCCTTCAAAGCTTGAGACCCTTTCCAATCTGTTTGAATGTTGCCCTGTCCTATTACCATTTTGAATACAAAACTTGTGTTCTGTCAGAAATGCTACTGCAGTGTGAGGATGCATGGCATCTATGTTCATTCCTTAGACTTCAAAATCACAAGATCCACAGAAAGGACTTTTGGCACAACGTGAAGTTAATGGTTCTGATCCTAAGGTGACCTTCCATGGTGCTTCTCCTAATGGAGGGATATTTCTGACTTAACAAAAAAGCGTTGTGCGTGGAAAGTGAGCTGAGATCCAAAAATAGTCTTCCATTAGCTCCAGCTCTCGTGCCACTGTTTGTCCAAGTTCATTTGGTATTTTTCTCTGTAGTTCATATATTTAGATACTTCATTTTGAAAGCAACCCCAAATGACCGGGGCACAAGCATTGGCATGTGGAGCTGCATGCACCCTAGCTATTAAGACCCATTCTAGCTCCTTCTCCCTACAACACATCATATATTTAATCTGCTGCACAATATATCTTGACCCCATGCATCATATTCTGTGTACTGTGGCTTTCAGTATACAGCTTTCAATACCTGCACAAACGTTTGTGGAAGAGTGCTAATGTCATTCTGCTCACATTCATTCAGCTTGAGCCCAATGGCTTTTGCCAAAACTGATTGCTATCAGGATTAGATTTGTGTGTGTGCCTAGTGTCACTATGTCACTAGCTGACGCTGGATTTAGCTAAATCTGGGAGGAGTCAGAAGTCAGGAGTTTCCTGTTGTTCTGTTGTTCTTGCTGGGAAAAAACGTTAAAGTACTTGTTGAGCTTCATGACTATGATATATGTCCTAGGGACACGGGTGGCGCTGTAGTCTCAACCACTGTGCCTCTTGGACTTGTTGATCAGAAGGTTGGCAGTTCGAATCCGCACAATGGGGTGAGCTCCTGTTGCTCTGTCCCAGCTTCTGCCAACCTAGCAGTTTGAAAGCATGCCAGTGCAAGTAGATAAATAGGTTCCGCTGCGGTGGGAAGGTAAATGGTGTTTCTGTGCACTCCGGTTTCTGTTGCGCCAGAAGCGGTTTAGTCATGCCAGCCACATGACCCGGAAAGCTGTCTGTGGACAAATGCCAGTTCCCTTGGCCTGAAAGCAAGATGATCACTGCACCCCATAGCCGCCTTTGACTGGACTTAACCATCCAGGGTCCTTTAGCTTTTACCTTTACCTTTACCCTAGGTGTCTGTAAGGAAGATGAGCTCTTGTATGGGGGCTTGGTCAAGGTCATTGGACTTCAGCTGGTGGTAGCATGCCCATGTGTCCACATAGGACAGTCCTCTCATTGAAAGTGGAAAAATTGAAGAGGGAGACTCCTCCCTCCCAATGAAGCTGAATGTTGCAAGATTCAGGACGGACTGAAAGAAGTACTTGCTTACGCAGCACTTCCACAAGGTGTGGCGATGGCCACCCGTTTGGATGGCGTTCAAATAAGATTGAAGATTGAAGACGAGTTGTACCAGGTGGGACAGACCCACCTTTGCTAAGCATAGAACTTTCTTTAAGAAAAGTGGCATGTGGGGAGACACAGAGAGAGTGATGTGAAGAAAAATGAATTTCAGAGCTTTCATATTTTCTTGTTTTTCCATGACAAAGTGTAGCTATCAAAACTCCCTTTTATCCATGTATTTAAGCCTTTGTTTCTATATCCACCTTAGAAAGAGCAAGGGGAGGGGAGGGGATTAAATATGTGTTCCATTTCAGGTGGAATTGAATGTAGTGCTGTATCTTCAAAGTTTGGAAAAAAAAACTTGCCCAGGTAAATAAACACTCCAGTGCTTCTAGTAAATGATTTGCCTCAAAACAAATAAACCACAAAATACTGTTAAAAGTTCTCCTCTCCAGACTATTCCACCACTGAATTAGTGGGAGCAGCAATATAACATTTTAATGTTGACTACTATGCATATAGATGAGAATTGGAATGGATATTTGATGTTAATATTGCACTGGAGTAGACAGATTTTATAGTATTCATTGGCAAAGTATACTTCAGCGCTCAAACTACATTTACACATTTTGCTATAAAGTTTGCAAATGGCATCGGCTTTTCGTTTGTTTGCTTATTTTGGTAGTTCACAAATTCCTGTTTGTTCATTTGCTATCAATGTGGCCCCATGAGGAAATGTTGAAGCACTTGGGTACTTAGCCCAGAGAAGAGACATCCTAAGAGGAAATACAACAGCCATCCTCAAATATTTAAAGCACTGCCACATAGGAGGGACAAATTGGATTTCTGTTGCTCTGCAGCAGAGGTAAAGAACCTGTGGCTCTGCTGATGCGGCTGGACTACAGCTGCCATCAACCCTGACCATGGGGCTGAGGGGAGTTGGAATCCAACAGCATATGGAAGGCCATAGGTTCCAAACCCTAGTCCTACAGGGTAAGATGCAAACCTAAGGGTTCAAATGCAGCGGTGGAGGGGCGCCCAGGGTGGTGTGCTCAGGGGTGGAGTGAGCTGCCCATAGGGGCAGGTTGAGCGTGGGGCAAGCTGCCCATAGGGGTGGGGCGCACCACGGGGCCTCTGGAGTCTGCTTGCCTCCTCCCACTCAGCCGCCCTGCAGCTGGGGGGGGGGAGGCAATGGGTGGACCGTTTGGGCAGCGCGGAGCTTGCGCGCACCCAAGCCACCGTGTCTCTGGCACACTGCAGGCTCCGCAGTGAGTGCTGCCCGGCATTTTGTCACCCCCCTCAGTGGTGACACCTAGGGCGGGGCACACCTACCGCACCCCCTTCCTTCACCCCTGTTCAAATGACCCTTAGGCTCAGGACTGCAATACCTCAAAGACTGCCTCTCCACATAAACTGCCCCGGACTCTGCATTCATAATCTGGAGCCCTTCTTCGTGTGCCTCCTCCACGTGAAGTCCTGAGGGTGGCAACACCCTTCTCTGTAGTTGTTCCCTGTCTGTGGAATGCTGTCCCCAGCAGTTTGGTCAGACTCATTTTGGGTTAGGGTTCGAGAACACTGTCCAACCATCTCATCCTCTGTCGTCCCCTTCTCCTTCTGCCCTCAATCTTTCCCAGCATCAGGGTCTTTCCCAGGGAGTCTTCTCTTCTCATGAGGTGGCCAAAGTATTGGAGCCTCAGCTTCAGGATCTGTCCTTCCAGTGAGCACTCAGGGCTGATTTCCTTCAGAATGGATAGGTTTGATCTTCTTGCAGTCCATGGGACTCTCAAGAGTCTCCTCCAGCACCATAATTCAAATGCATCAATTCTTCGGCAATCAGTCTTCTTTATGGTCCAGCTCTCACTTCCATACATCACTACTGGGAAAACCATAGCTATAACTATATGGACCTTTGTTGGCAAGGTGATGTCTCTGCTTTTTAAGATGCTGTCTAGGTTTGCCATATTATAAGTTTGTTATATTAGGAGCCCTGTTATCAACCACGCCTAGGGCTAATTAATATTCTACAGCCTTTTAAATGTATCTGTGGGAAGGCGGGCGATTATTGTTATGCTGTTTTGTTTTTGATTATTTACTTGTTTTTATCCTGTATTTTATTCTGTGAACCGCCCTGAGATCTTACGGTGAAGGGTGGTATGTAAATAAAATAAAAATAAATGAGAGGTGTATAGCTGAATCAAGATCCTGAAGTTGAGGCTCCAGTACTTTGGCCACCTCATGAGAAGAGAAGACTCCCTAGAAAAGACCCTGATGTTGGGAAAGATGGAGGGCACAAGGAGAAGGGGACGACAGAGGATGAGATGGTTGGACAGTGTTCTCGAAGCTACTAACATGGGTTTGGCCAAACTGCGAGAGGCAGTGAAGGATAGGCGTGCCTGGCGTGCTCTGGTCCATGGGGTCACGAAGAGTCGGACACGACTGAACGACTGAACAACAACAAATAGCTGAATCAGACTAATCCTGAATCTTGGACCAAAGCAGGTTGCTTCAGGTAGATGCCAGACTTGTCCAGGCTGCAGCAGGATCTCTCTGAAGTTTCTCAGATGGAAGCAGGGTCCTCCAGAGATTCAGACATCAAAGAACACTGGAGACATGGTGCCCACAAAAGCATTGTTTGCAATATGAGGGAAATGCTGGCATGGGAAGTAAGAGCTTTTTGTGACTGACTGGTCTGTCTTTTTAATCAGAGAGGATGATCTTATCGGGGATCTTCAATCACAGTGGTTTGTGGGAAGTATGCTAGAGTACTGTATCACCTTGATCTTCTCTGTTACATGTTCCTGCTAGTTCTCCTAGTAGTGTTTGCTTGGAAAATGCTGAATATTCAAGTCCCTTTGCCTCTGCCACATGCCTGCACATCCACTTCTGTCAAATCAGCTTTGCAGTTGGTTTATGTGACTTTTGGTGCCAATTAAGCACAGAACAAGCCTGAAGTTATTTTTTCATTCATCTTAACTTTCCTAGCCCCTGCACCTATCCTTCTGACATTTTGTAGGCGCCTCAACAATAGTTGCCATTTTCTTGCTAAAACTATTGCTCATAAAACCACAGGGAGGGAAGCAAATCACTTTCAGTTTCCCATCAAACAACTTTAAAGGCATCTAGAGCAAGAAACGTGGATCTATTCTTCTGAAATTTGGCACTTTTCTTACCTAGGAGCATCTTTATGTTGTATCTTATTTTTATGCAGATTGTGTGCAAAAGAACTCAGAAATTAAGTGAGCCTGTTTTTAACTTACTCCAAAATGGTAAAGGCTGCCCTTGCAGGAACACTACTACAGTCATTCTTCTGAAATTGGCAGGATCTATCCCCTCAGAGGGAGCTTCCATGCCTGCAAATTACATCCACTTCTGCAAAAAGAAAAAAAAAACCCACAGGGAAAAGAAGGAAATACAATTTCTTTTTTAAAAAAATGTTTAAAGGTTCCCAGCGCACACATTTGTCTGTAGGGCTACTATGCTTGAAAATATCACTCAGTTCAGTTAAAAGGCAAAAAGTTACAGCCTTAAAAACAATTCCCCATAATAGTTATTGGGTGAGACTTGAAGCTTTATTTTTCTGAACTGGTATTGTGATTCGTACCCCAACAAAAATGAAGTGTGTCCCCCTAACTATTTTTCTACTTCTGCAAATGTTCTCTTGTGTGCACCATTACCCCACTGTTACTACTAAAACAGTATTGAAGTTAGTTCAGTATTTATTTAATCCCCATATTGCAGATAAGGAGGCTGAAGATATATTGCTCCATGCATTTCCATGCTTTATGTTAAGGCTCAGCCTGATCCTGTAATCTTTGCAAAATACCAGAGGAGGACCAGGAATGGATTCCTTTAATCCTAGAAGCAGCTGCATAGGCAATAATAAATAGTCACAGACAGCAGGCGGGCTTGATTGCAAATCCTTATCCAGCAGTTTCAAGGGGGTTGCAGGAATCTCTGTGCTGATTGAAGAGCAGATGAACACCTGAACCTCTGAGCCACAGCACAAGCTGGTTATAAAATTACACTCTGGTCATCACCATGAAAGCATCAAGCCTAAGAAGTAGCTGTAGTGACTGCAGTTTTTTGCCCTTTGTGCTTCTTCTATGACAACTGACTGCCTTTTGATGTTTTTGTAAATATGTGTAAATGGGTGTTTTAAAACTGATGCCTAATGAATCAAAGACATATTTTTAGCCAATTAGTTGGTTTTTAGCTGATTCATCTAATTGATGAATCAACTAAAATTAACATCACTGAGTGAAATTTGACACGAATTGGATCGTTCCAGCTTGTAGAAACCACCTGAGACGTTTGCAGGGAATCTTTAAAGAGTTTTTCAGTGACAATAGCCACATTTCCGAGTCTGACATTTTGAGTACAGTGACCAAATACACACATCTTGTGAATGCTGCAGATCCATTTAAACAGCTGATTTTCTCAGCAAAATATACAGAATCAATGACCTGGCTGGCTGGCTGGCTTCTCAGCACAGTTTTCATGAATCTTGCAGATAACATTCGTTTGTTAGTTGCATATAGTTAGGGCTGCCATATTTCAAAAAGTAAAAACCAGGACACCATGAAAACACATTCCGGAGATTCCCCCTGGGTGTCACTTCCACATCTGAAATCCCGGTAAAATTCAGGATGTATGACAGCCCTATAGTTACATCTTATTTTCCTCCACAGAACCCAAAGTGCTTTACATGGGCTTAGGTAGCCTCTCTTCAGATGAATCATGGCATTGTCTTCAGCACTTCACTTGAGACCATTTCCTGGGCTACATCTCTCCCCGCTAAAATTATTTAACGATGGAGATTTTGTTCATGCTAAGGTGCCAGCTCTGGATCTGGACTTTATCAGGCAGTGGGGGCTCATAGGACTGAAACCTATTGGTAGTAGTCAGCTACTCACGGTAGACGCACTGAAACAAATGTACACGACTAAGTTATGTCTGTTAATTGCAGTGGGTCTATTTTGAGTAAAACTTTGTTGACTACAACAAAAAGTTGAGAAAACACAGGACCTTGGACAGCTGCACATTAAACAGCTTCAGGAGATGTTGTCTCTGCAGGGAGCTAGTCATTTACTTCATGAAATACTGCTTGATTATAATAAAATCTCAAAGGTACTTTTATTAGTTTGTAAAAGTATAATAAATTGCAATAAATAAATCATCAAAACAAAATAGCAAAATCACAAAAGACCTCCCTGTTCAGTGAACTGGCCCAAATATGATGGCCAAATGGGACTCTCTCGTTCACCTCAAACTTCACCCCCTGAAATCACGACCCCCGTCTCCCAACTTTGGGTCTAGCAAGCAGATCCCACTGCTCTAGGGTCATTATACATAGAGGGTAGTTGAACTCAAAGGAGCTGCCACAATAATGCCATCAACTCCCAGAAATGCCTATCTTCACACCTTTGGGTCTGAGCATTATCTACAACTAAACCTCTGCATTGTATGGCCAGGTTATGATCTGTCAAAGTAGCGTAACTAAGGTACCGTATATACGCGAGTATAAGCCGACGCAAATATAAGCCGAGGCACCTAATTTGACCACAAAAAACTGGGAAAACTTATTGACTTGCGCATAAGCCGAGGGTGGGAAATGCAGCAACTACTGGTAAATTTCAAAAATAAAAATAAATAAAATTACATTAATTGAGACATCAGTAGATTAAATGTTTTTGAATATTTATTTCAAAGAAGAACAGGGGCAAGGAGTTCCATAGGCTTGACTCTGCACCACAGGAATAAGCGTTTTCTTTTATTTGCCCCCTCCCCTCTTCCAACAGTTAGGCTTTCCTTTTTATTTCTTTGGTGTATTTTATGTCCAATATTTCCATCCCCCTACAACCTCTATCAATAAATGGGACTGATTCCTGAGTGTGAGGGGGTTTATTTTCAGGCCCTTTTCTTCCCTCCCCAAAGAACCCTCCCTTCCCAAACAGCCAAGCTGTGAATGGATCCAAAGGAAGATAAGAGTTGCAGAGCTCCTGTGACCTTGCCTCCTCCTGGGCTTTGCAGAGAGGAGGGGGGCAAGAGCCTCTGTTCCTTGACTTGGGGGTCCTCCCTGCACCCTCCCCTTCATCCCAGGGACCCCCTCTTCTCCCCAATGGACCCTTTGCAAGATGAGCAGAGACTCACTGGATTCAGGAGGCGCCAGGGATGCAGCACATGCAGAAGAGAGAGACAAAGGCCCCCTCCTCCTTTTGTAGGTGGGCTTGGTATTTCCTGACCTCTCTAGGAATCCCACTCAATCCTTTTTAACCCTTGGCAAGCCAGTGCCCCCAGCTTCTCTGAGCCTGTCCTGTGCCTTTTGCAGGAAAGAGCTTCTCTCCACTTCTCTCCCCCCCCCAACTGACAGAGGGGGAAGCATTGTGCAGTGCTTCTCCGATCCTCCATTCTGTGCCTTTCTGCTGGTGAGTGGAGGCAGAGGCGTCTTTACCCTTCCAGCTTGTGTCTGGAGGCGCTAGGACCTCGCAGACAGCTGCAAACGCACGGGATGGGATCCTGCGGGATCGGAGAAGACGAGTCTCAGATCTCCATCCTGCGCATTTCCTGGTGGGGTGGGGGGGGGAAGCGGAGAGAAACTCTTTCTCTCTGCTTTTCCTACCCAACCACCTCGCAGACAGCTGCAAACGCACAGGACGGGATCGGAGAAGATGCCCCCGTCCTGCACATTTCCCGGTGGGGTGGGGGGAGGGAGAGGGAAGCGGAGAGAAGCTCTTTCTCTCTGCTTTTCCTTCCCCACCGCCCGCCTCACTTGCGCATAAGCCGAGGGCGACTTTTTCAGCCCAAAAAATGGGCTGAAAAAGTCGGCTTATGCGCAAGTATATACGGTAATTTCTGTCATACCAGTGAAATTAGCTTCTTGCATGTTGTTAAAGGGTGATATTGCTATGTACTGTATATACATCCCATTTGTCGTTGGATTGGGCAAGTTAGGTGTTTAGTTGAAAATAATATTTCACCACATTAAACAGGGCCATGTCAATAGTTATTTACTGTTGTTGTCTTTTTTTTAAAAAGACAATTGGAAAGCTAACATTTACCTCATCGAGCCAACCATAAACATAATTTATTGGGTGCCAGTTTATTTACAGCATTTTTAGTGCCCCCCAGCTGCTAGTGTTTGATAGTAAACTTAAAGGATATTTTTTACAGTGCATATCATAGTAAAGCTACAGTTTTTATGATAAAACTGACTGAGTTATAGTTCTTGCTGTTAAAAAAAATCAACAGCTATACAGATGCTAGGATAAAGTCACAGTTTAGCAAGAGTATCTACAATAACCCTTCCAAAGAAATTGTTGCACAGTTTTATCTGCAAGCTATATTTTTTCTTTTGGTATTTTCAATCTTCCCAGTTCCCTTTGACCAGGTGTGTAAATAGCTACCTGCCCAGTCTCTTGCAATAAGCAGGGCTCCAATCCTATCTACACTTACTTGGGAGTAAGCCCCATTGAACATGGTGGGACTTCTCAGTAAATGTGTATAGGATTGCATGTAAGAATGCCTCCAGTCAAGCAGAGAATTGGAAGATGGGCAGGTGGACAAGAAGTGGTTCTCTATTTTATTTCAAGCTGTTCTGTGCATGTATGTATCTAGCTGCAGGCCAGGTAGTCATCTGGATGGGCTGTTAATGCCTATGGAGTTGGTAGCAAGGCAGCTTTTGATTATTATCTATTGAATTCAACTTTAGCACAAGCATATATCAGAGGCTGGGTTGCAGAGTTCAGCATATGATGATAGCACAGTAAGGGTCTACTCACCTAGCAATTTCAGCATGTGGTGACCTTGGGCGAATCCTTGCCTGTGTTGACTTTTAGTTACTACAGGCCCCTTCGCATTAACAGCCCGGCTTAGTCAGCTTGGTATTTACAGTTTTTTTTATTACATATGTACAAGAAACAGCTACAGTTCAGGATTACTCGTCCAAACCTGTTGAGTCAGATTCGGGGAGTGGCTTCCTTCGATTCCCGTGCCAACAAAATAGAGTTGGGAATCTTATGAGACGTCTTTGATCCTTACGTTTCATTTCCCTCCTTGTCTGTGCTGATGTGAAAGACCCCTCCCTTCCAGAGTCTGAGCTCCCTTCCCGAGCCTCTGGGCGGTTGAAGGGCTCTGCAGCCTCCCTGATCCCTTCCTCCTCCTCCTGGCTAATCTCTGCCCTCTCTTCCGCTTCCTCTGGGTGGTTGAAGGGCTCCCCAGCATCCCCGAGCCCCTCCTCCGCCTCTTGCTCCTCTGCATTCTCCCTGACACATGGTGAGATTGTGACACCCATCCACCATCCACAGGGAAGGAGCCATAGCTCTGTGGAAGAATCCATGCTGAAGGTCTCAAATTCAATCCTTGGTGAACCATTCCCCCCTCCCCCCAGTTGTATGGAAAACCACTGCTAAGCAGAGTTCATAATACTGGGTTAGATGGACTAGATGTGGCTAATGCATGCTGAATGGACACCATAAGTTGTGTATATCATGTGATGTTTTGGTGGATGAGCACAGATGGACAGCAGTGATTATTTCAGGGTTGGAGAAAGTGTGGCCCTCCAAATGTTGTCTCATGACATGAGCATCTCCTTGGTTCCTTCATCTAAGCCATTTATAAAGACATTGAACAACAATGGGCCCAGGACAGAACTCTGTGGCCCTCCCACATGTCACTTTTTTCCCAGGATGATGAGGAACCATTAGTGAGCACACTTTGGAGTCACTCAGTCAACCAGCTACAAATCCACCTAACAAGTTATCTCACCCAGTCCACATTTTATCAGCTTCTTTGCAAGAATATTATGGGGGACTTTGTCAAAAGCCTGACTGAAATCAAGATACACTACATCCACAGCATTCCCCTGATCCACCAAGCTTGTAACTCTATCAAAAAGAAAAAAGAAAAGAAAGGAGATTCATCTGGCATGACTTGTTTTTGTGAAACCCATGCTGGGTCTTAGTAATCACGGCATCCTTTTCTAACTGCTCACAGACTGACTGTTTAATTATCTGGCAATTAAACAGTTCTGGCAACCTTCCTCAGATAATGGAACTCTTAAGCCAAAAATGAAGCAGCATAACAACAGAACAATCAATTTTAACACATTATTTGCTTAGCTCGTTTTGAAACATAACATATGAGAAAGCAGATTATTTCATAGGTCTTCATAGTGACTCACAATATTGTATTAAGAATCTATTTTAAATTGCTTCACTCATTATTTCTGTCTAACTATGTGCAAATATGATGTGTGGACAGACCCCTGTCCAAAGGAATGCAGAATACAAAGGGAGATAAGGGAAATGTAGGCAGGGGTACACAGGGGAAGGATGTTGATTTCAGGTGCAAGTACAGTGGGGTCTCATTACTTGGTGTTTGTGCCAAAGCCTTGATGGGAAAGTGAATTTTGAGGTTGGTTCAAAGAAGGAGAGGTGGTGCTTTGTGCAACGAGGAGAATAAGAGTTCATGTAATATTGTCTCGAATACATTACGTATCTAATGATTAGATACCTGAGCAAAACAATGTAGTCGAAAAAAGGATAGATAGATAGAACTATATAAAGGTACACACACACACCCATTATGTTACATGTTAATATGGATGCCATACGGACAAGGTATTCTTGAGGTAAGTGGTTGGGATAAAAAAAACGATTTATAAGCAGGGAAAAGAAAATCTTAGAAGTTGCCAGTTGCTGGCAGGAGATGTCAGAATTCATTAGGCATCCCCACCGGTTTTCTATTGGCTTTGTTATTTGGTTTCCGATATTTGTCTTCAGCTGTGTACTCACACAGCAGGGATCTGGGGTGGTGCGGGTGGGGGTAGAAGATTTCCTCAGCAGCCTGCAGGCAAACTGCAGCAAAAGCAAAATGAACCAATGTGGGCGAGTGGAGAGGGCCAAAGGAAGAAGGAGGGGAAGCAACAGCAGCTGTTCTGATTATTTTAGGCACAGGGGTATTCCAATAAAGTTGAAAGTGGGGAAGCAGGGGAGGAGGGGTGTCTGACCCTGGCAACAAAATGGGCATCCTGGTGAGGGGCACTGAACCCCCGTACTACCAATAGCTGACCTCCTTGCAGCTCCTCTTCTTATGTGCTTCTCAACCAGCTGAAGTCAGTTCCAGGATTCAGCTGTCAGTTCTCAGCTGTGTCTCATTCAGCTGTGCTCTCCACACCCATTTCCAGGTACGTCAGGTTTGATGAGTTTTCCAGGGTGTCCAAACAGCAACCTGTTCACGCAGTGGCCAACTTGATGCTGCCTATGGGAAGCCCAAAAGGACCTGAGCATCTCTATTGACTTGTGGTCCATAGCAAACTGTCGTTCAGAGGCATTTGCCTCGCCTCCACCAGTGGAAGTACAGCATAGACAGCATGGCTGGTAGCTATTGATAGCCTCATCCTCCACGAATTTGTATGAATTTGAATGAAAATGGCACATAGTTTATCTGCAGAGAGGATCTGAATAAAACCACTTGGGGGGGGGGTAACCTAATCTTTCTCAGACACAAGCACACCATAACCAGCTTCTTTTTAAGCAGGGGTGGGGAATCATTGCCCCCTCCCCTAATTAGACCTGACATAAGTACCAGTTTGAGACCTTTCTCCTCAAACCACATCTGATGTAGCTGCGGAGGAACAACCAGGAGCTTAACGTGAGTTCCTTAAGGCAGTTGAAGGGGGCAGGAGCTTGCTGTCAGCACCAAAAGCAAGTCCTACCCACCTGTCAAACTGGCCCACAGAGGGTTAGGGATGTTGGGATCTGGCCGGCCAGGGAGAAAAAGTTCACTTCTCCTGTTTTTAGCAAACAGAGCTGTCAGGTTTTTTTGATATTTTTATTTTAAAGGTGCCTTGTTCACTCATTTCCCCCTCCCCCCTGGCACAAATTAATTATTAAAAACATAGCTGGCATGCTTTTTTCATCATGATGGAATCTGCAATGAAGGGGGGGACACACACATTATTCAATTAATCCCGACCGTGCTTCTGCAGAGTAGGTAAAAGCCTCTATTATTATTGCATTATATTGCTTTGCATAAAAAAGATAAAAAAAATCAAAGACATGAAGCAATTGTGGCATGGAGCAGGTAGAAACAGCCTCCCAGTTTTGTTAAACTAAGCCGTGACTCGTGTGTACTTCCAGAAACGGCATGCAAAAGCAGATAAGCCCTCCGGCGAGACTGAATTTAGGAGCAGAGAAATTAAAAGAAGCTGCGGTTTGGGGCTAAAGGAGGACCATCAAGGAGAAATATTCTCAGATGCTATACCAAGAAAGTTTATTCCTTCTTCCCTTTTATGAGACATGTTTTACTTGCACCACCCTAAGCAGCCTAAAGGAAAGTTAAAACAATTAGCACAATAAAATAATATTAAAAATAAAAACAAGAACAAATGGTATATTAAAAGTAGCAGGAGAGAACAGAAAACATATGCACACAGAGGTTAATAGCTTAAAAGGCATGGCAGATTTGTTTGTTTTTAAAAATGTGTTCTAGCTGAGAAATGGATTGAGGAGGTTCCTCTTGAAAGGAAGTTTGATAGAAGAGGAGCCAGAGCCGTCTTAAGGGGATCTGCCGCCCTGGCGCGGCTATCCCTCCGGCGCCCCCGCCATGCCGCCTCTCCGCCGCCCCCCTCCCGCGCTTGCCGCCCCTTGGGAGGGGGGTGGGCGAGCGGGGGATGAGGGGCGTGGCGCTGGAGCGGCGCGGGGCTCTGCGCGCCCTTCCAGCGCTTCCGGAATGGGAGGCGAGGGCGGCCGGCTCGCGCTCCCGCGCGCATCCGGATGGCGCGGCGCAGCCGGGCGGTGCGGCTGGGCAGCTTGTGCTCCATCGGGTGGGCGGCCGGCTGCGCGCGGGAGCACGAGCCGGCCGCCCTCGCCTCCCGTCCCGGAAGCGCTGGAAGGGCGCGCAGAGCTGTGCTCCTGTGCTCTGCTGGGCAGCCAGAGGGCGTGGCGTGGCTGGCCAGCTCCCTTGCCGGGAGTCAGAGGGCGCTGCCGGCAGGCGCTGCCAGCGGGGCTGGAGGACGGAGGCGCCCTCCAGGCCATTGCGCCCTGGCGCGCCGCGCCACCAGCCCCAATGGATGAGACGGCTCTGAGAGGAGCCACCACTGAGAAGACACTGCTGCTACACAGAATCGTGGTGGCTGGTCATGATGCTTTTACCTTCTTGTGAAGTAAATCACAAGTAAAGGTAAGGGTAAAGGTACCCCTGACCGTTAGGTCCAGTTGCAGACGACTCTGGGGTTGTGGCGCTCATCTTGCTTTATAAGCCGAGGGAGATGGCCTTTGTCCGCAGACAGTTTCCGGGTCATGTGGCCAGCATGACTAAGCCGCTTCTGGCAAACCAGAGCAACACACGAAAACACTGTTTACCTTCCCGCCAGAGCGGTACCTATTTATCTACATGCACTTGACGTGCTTTCATACTGCTAGGTTGGCAGGAGCTGGGACCGAGCAATGGGAGCTCACCCTGTTGCAGGGATTCGAACCGCTGACCTTCTGCAATCCCTAGGCTCTGTGGTTTAGACCACAGCGCCACCCGCATCCCTTAAATCACAAGTACTCAGGCTTAACTAGTGTGACCGCTGAAGTCAACTGTTGACTCCAGCTTCTGTGAACATTGATGCTTGTGTTTGACTCTGATAAGCTGGATTCCTTAATATTTCTTCCACTAAAGCTAAAAGATTGCTGAAAAGGGATTGGGGCCATTTAAGAAATGCATACTTTGACTGAAACAAAAGAAGAATCTTTGAAACAAATTAACACCAGCAATGAATTTAATGATGTAATAGTTGTATTCTTGTCCTTTTCATTTTTCCAGTGCTGCATATGATGCTGTTCTCGACAGAAATGTGGCCATTAAGAAGCTCAGCAGGCCGTTTCAAAATCAAACACATGCGAAGCGAGCTTACAGGGAGCTAGTCCTCATGAAGTGTGTGAATCACAAAAATGTGAGTTTTTCTTTCGGTGGTGGGATTGAGAAGCATGAACATTTGTCACTGCAAACACACACACACACACACAGAGAGAGAGAGAGAGAGAGAGAGAGAGAGAGAGAGAGAGAGTGTTATGCCCCGGTTAATTTAAAAACAAGATTATGTTTTGCTTGTTGTTCCGGGGAATTACTCCATTGATAGTTTGCAGTGTCTGCATGAATTTGGGAGGTATGGGTGTGATCAGAGCTGGATTATTCCCTTCTCAAAAGTAGGTGTCATGGAAAGGGCAAAAGCTTAGCTGCACTCACTATTTGCTGGCAAAAGAGAGTTGAGTCGCTGAGCCTCGGATCAGCATATTTGATTATGCTGTCACTATGGAGATCTCCTCCTATTTAAATCCCATGAAAGTCCTGTGGAGAAGAGTGGAAAACCAATTCAGTTTCCATTCTCTTGTGCAGCAATAGATCAATTGTGCACATATTATCCCGTCCACAGCTACATAACTGGTATATGCTAATACTGGATAACATTTGTGCTTATGTGAATAGCATCAGGATTAAGGTCAAGGTCGGAACTCACTGACGTGGAGTAAAGCAGTAGAGGAATGAACTTTGTGTTCTCTTTCAAGTGGATTTTTTTTTAAAAAAGTTTTATCCCTTTCTTTCGTACCCTTTTCTTTTTGCAGCCTCCTCACCAAATGTTGAAGGGCACGGTTCTCTTCCAGCACAGATCAGACCATCTCTCTTCCCCCTCCCTCCACAAGACATTTTCCTATAAGATTGGTTCACGCAGCTATTCTCAGTGTAGCAAAGCATGGGGTGACTGTTTTCGTTGTGGCGGGGTAGAAATTAACATTAAAATAAAATAAAATACATATTTCCCATTTAAATCCCAAATACAAAATTTAAAATTTAGGTTTTGAAAATGAACCGACCCCCACATCAGTCCTGAATTCTTCAGACTTCATCATTTTAGAAGCTGCCAAACAGGAAATGTCAGAACAAAATAAAAAATAAAAAAAACTAAGTTCTGTTGTTTTGTTTTTTAGCTGGATGAGACTTTCTATGGGGAGAGGGGAGGAAATGATCCTTCTTGAGTTCCGGATTCTTATCCTTTGCCTTACTTCCTCTTTGATAAAAATAAAAAATAATAATAAAAATCCTTCCAGTAGCACCTTGGAGAACAACTAAGTTTGTTCTTGGCATGAGCTTTTGTGTGCATGCACACTTCTTCAGATACACTGAAACAGAAGTCACCAGACCCTTATATATAGTGAGAGAGTGGGGAGGAGTATTAATCAGGTAGGTATTCCACACCCATTCCCACCACCCTTCTGAGTAATACCCCTCCCCACTCTCTCACTTTATATAAGGTGGGCTGCCGTCCACTGATGAGATGGGAGAAGATAAAGCATTCATGAAATACATTGCAAAATAGACATCTTGTGGCATTTTTAAAAATGCCTATGGGCTCCATGAGTTTACGCCTGTGTGCTAGGCCAGATCAGAGCGGTTTCTGCCAACCATTTGACAGAGCAATACAAGAACGCAGACGTCTGTATTTGAACCGTATCCTATATTAATTCAAAATTACTCCCAACCTCTAGCACTGCCAATGATCAGCTTCATTTTGACAGCTTCACCTCTAAAGGGCTGGTGCGTGCAGAATACATCTAGTTGGGCTGGGGTACATCCTTCAGCCTTGCAGTAGGCACTAACTAAAGGGAGTGGCAATAGCAGCTTTTAAGTGCAACCTAAACTACAACTGCCAAATAGTGGCAGCAGTAGCAGATATTATTAGTAGCAGTGGATCGCAGTAACATCTTGCACCCCTAAAAAGCAAAAAACAAAGAAACCATTTGCTTTTAATATGTAAGTTGTTGTTTCTCTGAAGCCTGAACACCTGTCTGTCCTTCCTTGGCGAGCATCATTAATATACCACTGACGCCTCGTGGCTTAGCAAATTCTACATGTTTGTTTCCAGCGAGGCTGAACATTCAGCTGTGAACTTCCAGTTTAGAGGGAGAATTTGCTCTGCTTTTGTTTGAATCAAACGCAGGCAATCACGGTTCTTCTCAAAACAATGCCTTTCTTTGCAGCATATGCCTTCGTGATCTGCTGCTTGTGGGTTGTTGTTGTTGTGATATATATATATATGTGTGTGTGTGTGTGCTCTTGTAGCAAGATGGATTGGTGTAAACTGAACAGTTTTAAAGAGCAATTTCAGTAGAGCAATCTGTCACAATCTGATCAACTGCTAATGTTTTATTATCATTCTTTCCCGCTCTCTCCTTCTCTCCCTCCCTGCTTTTCAGATTATCAGTTTATTAAATGTCTTCACACCACAGAAATCTCTGGAGGAGTTCCAGGATGTGTAAGTAATGTGGACAAAAAGCAAAACCTAAATCTTTGCCATTTGCGGGAGGGGGAGAGGATTGAGGGAGAAGTGGGCATTGTACTCTCTAGTGAACAATCCGCTCTCCTCTATATCGGAGGGCGATGTTGCACACGGGCAGCCGAGCCTCAGACTCTTCCGGCGTATGCTACCTCCCCCCTGGGGCGAACGAAGGCGTCATGACAACCGGGACGGGGCGTCGCTATGTAGGGCGCATGTGCAACGTCGCTGTTTACGACGCATGCACCGTACGTAGCGACGCCGCACATGCACTGTACATAGCAGTTTGCCGGCGCCACTGCTCCAGTGTCATACGGCCTGTGCCGGGATCCTCTGCCCAAGGCTGCAGCCGCGAACGGAGGTCCTACACATGCGGCTGCGGTGGCGCGGTGGCTGCCAGTGTGGTGTAGTGGTTAAGAGCGGTAGACTCGTAATCTGGGGAACCGGGTTCGCGTCTCCGCTCCTCCACATGCAGCTGCTGGGTGACCTTGGGCTAGTCACGCTTCTTTGAAGTCTCTCAGCCCCACTCACCTCACAGAGTGTTTGTTGTGGGGGAGGAAGGGAAAGGAGAATGTTAGCCGCTTTGAGACTCCTTCGGGTAGCGATAAAGCGGGATATCAAATCCAAACTCTTCTTCTTCTTCTTTTTCTCGCGCCACAGCGAGCCCCTGCGGGGTGCCTTCTTGTCACCCTCCCAAACATGGCACCCAGGGTGTACCGCCCCCATTGCGACGCCAGCAGCGTTGCGAGGCAGCCCCAGCCTATCAGCCAGCAGAGCAGGTGTGGCCGCGGGCCATTTAAACTCGGCGTGGGCAGCTGGTTCCCTCTTCCTTGCCTCTTTGGTATTGGGTAAGCCTTCATTTGGTTGGAGGGGAGGTTGTTGCCTCGCCTGCCCCTCCTCAGTAAGGGTATCCTATTAAAGGCATCAGGGATGTGAATACTGTCTGAAGCCTGGGCGTGGGCTGGGGCCATGTCACAGCCACTACCGGGACCCCACGGGGTGCCGCTGTCTGAAGTATGTTGTAGGGCACCTCCATCGGTGGTTTACCCTTCCGTGGACTCCCTGCCAGGAGTCAAGATGTAGCCTGGCTTCACCCCAATGCCTAAGCCAAACCGCTCACATCTGTAACCAATAAAGTTGTGGCCTACTTGAACCCATCAACCAAATATCCCTTGTCAGTGTGATATATTGTTCTCCTGGGAACTTTGTGGCTCAGGTGCCTTGGGGGCGCAACTAAAACTCAGGAATAGCTGAACGGAAAGTGTTCCTTCTCTTCAGAAACTGCCTCATGTCCAGCACCCCACAAGGCAGTGACCTGATGGAACCAACCTTTTCCCATTTCCCTGTGTCATTCCTGTATTTTGTACCTACAAGAGGAGCAGGGGTGAAAAGAAGAAGCGAATGGCCAGCAATTATGTATGCTGGTTTTATATTATGGAAATAATTAAAATGAAATAATGTGTTTTGAAAAAAAAAAAGGTGCAAATGATTTTTTTAAAAAAAATAATAATCAGAAAAAGTCAGGATCGGAAAACTCAAGACTATCTGCCTACTGCTTTTAGGTATGTCAGAAAGCACTTCCCACCTCGATTTAGAAGTGTAGAAACAAAAAATGTACGAATGTTGTACTGGCTGCCACACACAGAGCACCATAATGGAGGTGCTTGAGAAAGTGCAGGATGTGGGGTTGTAGTCATGGGGGGGGGGGTCTGAACGTGTTCAGACATGCAAAGGAATCTGAACGGCTCTAAGCAGCTCCTTTTGAATCCTTTGTGTTGATAGCTTTCTCAGGCAGTGCCTGTTACCTCAGAACTCCCCGAGGTGTGCAGGCTTCTGAAAGGTGCGTAAAACACTCTGAAATCATCTCCTTGTGTTATTTTTGTGGGTTGTTTTTTTTTTTTTTAAGGAAGGCGGCGAAACATTTTCCCCCTTCTTCCATATTTATTTTCCGATAACCTATGACTCTGTAAAAATCATTTGCCTGGGGGCAAAGCAGAGAATTGCTAGTATTTCCACTGAGCATTGTCCGCCGTTGCTTGGCATGTAAGGAGAACCTGACCTGAATAATATTTAAGGTAATCAGAAGTGTTTCTAGTTGGCCAAACTCTCCTCATTCTGCCTGCCCCCCCCATAACAATTTCCTTCACTATACACTATACACATTTTGTGTCCTATAACGCAAGGGCAAAATCTTGGCAGGGGAACCAACTGTTCTCTTCACACTGTGATATGTCAGTGTTTTTAAAACTCTCTTCTGCGATGCCCTTGGCAATTGCAGAAGCCCTTGGGAAAACTAAGTCTCCCATAATCCCTTGTGCCTTGGCACACTGTTACTCAGTGTGGTGAGGCAATGGAGGGGAGGGATGGAGAAGAAAACTCTATGCTCCTTCTCTGCTCTTCTTTCCACCATCCAGTTGCCTGTGAGGAAAGAGGAGTTGTTTGGGGCATGGCAGGGGATGGATTTAGGGGATGAGGGAGAGGTAGCAGAGATGGGTGGGTAATTTCCCCAAGCCTTTCAAATTGACTAAGAAAAATCACAATGGGATATATGATTGGGGAGGGGAGTATTTTGAGTAATTTCCAAGCTAATGCAAGGTAAATTTCAGAGGTTTCCCCCATATCTAGTAGCAGCTACCCCTTCCCTTTAACCACTGGGATGTAAATGAAACCTCCAGCAATGTTTAGAATTTAGAATTCCCTAGCAAATCCAATTCCAGGATTTCCAGTGTTGGCATAACAAGCCAGCACTGTTTTTATTTCATTTTGTTGTTATCTGCATAATAATTATCGATCAACTCCCCCTCTGCAATTATTTATTAAAGGTTTCTTGACTGTCTGCAGTCCCTCTCTGCAAGGTTTGCAATTTATAACAGGCAGGCAAGATGGAGGAAGGGTCAGACACTCCTAATATGGAGCTGAGGACAAGCAAGTCAAAGTCATAGTGAAAGAGGAGCGGCTAAGCTGGAGCTAGGGTGGTCCAGGCCTTTGTTTCCGATGGAGACAAAGCTCAGTGGCAGAACACGCACCCTGCGATCTCTGGCATCTGCAAGCAAAAGGATTGCCGGCTGCCGATCCCATGCAGGTCAGAGAAGACCGTACTGAATTCTGGTCTGACACACTACGTGGCGACCTCCCTGGAACAGAATAGGAGCCAATGGCACATCTAGTCCAGCTTCCTGTTCATACAGTGGCCAACCAGAAGCAGGACCTTAGCTCAAGGGCACCCTCCCCTCCTGCGGTTTCCAGAAACTGTTATTCAGAAGCATTGCTGTCTCCAAATATGAAGGCAGGCATGGAGGAAGCCTCCTCGCTACCCGGGGCAGCGAACGGAGGCACCCCCTGGGGGCGGGGTGTTATGAAGTTGCGTTGTGACATCACGACGGAGTGCACATGTGCGAAATCCAGTGCATGCACGCTCTGCCGCTGGGCCACCACCGCTTCCGCGCAACCTTGCAAGCCGCTGAGCAATCGGCAGCTTGTGGGGCTGCCGCGTGTGAAAAGCAGCATGGCCTTATGCCTGCTGCTCGCACTCAGCACGAGCCGCCGATTGCTCAGCGGCTTGCAAGGTCGCCGCGGAAGCAGTGGCGGCGGCCTGGCGACAGAGTGAGCATGTGCCGGATTTTGCGCATGGGCACTCCATCCGGGCCGGCTCTGCTGCTTCTGTGGCGACCTTGCGAGTCGCTGAGCGAAAAGCAGCAGGGGCAGGGCAGCCCCACGAACCATCAATCGCATGCGGCAGCCCCATAGCGGCGTGGGTGGGCCGTGGGCCGGAGCGGCCTTGTTCCGCGGCTTGCTCGCAGGCCGCCGAGCAGGTTTGCTCGCAGGCTGCGTTGTGAGGCTGCCTCGCTACGCGGCTTGCTCGGGGCCTGCTGGCGGGGTGGGGTGGGGCAGGGCCGGCCCAAGTGTCACCCCCCTCCCCTGGAACCCGGGGTGCCCCGCCCTCGCTACGCCACTGTATGAAGGCAGAGTACAGGCATCACACAAAGAGGTCTTCAGAAGGGGCAGGAGAAAGAGAGGCCTCCTGACAAGAGTGTGCAAGGCTGCGTTCTACATGCAGAATGTATGCCTCTTACCACACTAGTTACTGAAGAATGAAATGATGCTGGTGAAAGAGAAAAAAGGATGCTTACATTAAATACGTCATTCAGTGACTTCTCACCCACTCCCTACTCTCAGCTGCATCACGATTTTATGAATTTTTGGTGGGACGTTGTTTAGTTCTGATACCCAGCAAAATGAATTCTGATGGACACATCAGATACAAGAGCATTGCTGTATCTGAGGCATAGGCAAACTTGACCGCCCAGATGTTTTGAGACTACAGTTCCTATCATCCCTGACCACTGGTCCTGTTAGCTAGGGATGGTGGGACTTGTAGTCCCAAAACATCTGGAGGGGCCGAATTTGCCTATGCCTGCTGTATCTGATCCAGGATGAGTGCTGATTATTACGTGGCTCTGTTCTCCTCTTTAGGTATTTAGTAATGGAGCTGATGGATGCCAACTTGTGCCAGGTGATTCAGATGGAGCTAGACCACGAGCGAATGTCTTACCTGCTCTACCAAATGCTCTGCGGCATCAAGCACCTTCACTCTGCAGGAATCATTCACAGGGTAAGCCAGGCATCCATCTCACAAATGTCCTTCTACGGGAAAGGGGGAAAAAATTCTGTTATTTGGAGCATGCCCAGTTTTAGCTTCTGTTAGACTATTATACCCATACCTAGGGACCTTGGGAGCAGTGCTGTTTTTATAGCAAACACCACCTCCCTTGTCTCTTTGGATATCCAACCTCTGAAGGCATCTGAAGGCAGCCCTGTTTAGGGAAGCTTTTAATATCTGAAGGACTATTGTATTTTAATATTTTGTTAGAAGCCACCCAGAGTGGCTGGGGAAATCCAGCCAGATGGGCGGGGTATAAATAAATTATTGTTATTATTATTATTATTATTATTATTATTATTATTATTATTATTATTATTATCATCACATACTGCACCCCTTTGCCCCCTCTTGGATCATTCACCTCTCTCAGCCTTGCAGCACCGCCAAAGCAGATATAATTATTTAACGAATCGCCTTCCACGTGCATCTCAAGGCATTGCACAGAATGCAATAAAAACAGCTGAAAACAATACCAAGTACACAACAGCCATGTCAGAGACCAATTCATCCAGGTTTTTGGAACAAAAAATCTCCTCAGTTGTTTCTGTGAAGTGCAGATAGCGAGTGCCTGTTTTATCTTCACAGAAATACTGTTCCACAGAACAGGGACAGCCGCGCCATTGTGGCATTTGTTGTATAAAAAAGCACCTACTGAGTCTTGTAGGTAGAACTCATCGTTCCTCTCTCTCTCTCCCACCCCCCAACCCGCTCCCTCATCTCTTTCAGGATTTAAAACCAAGTAATATTGTGGTAAAATCTGACTGCACATTGAAGATCCTGGATTTTGGACTGGCCAGAACCGCAGGCACTAGCTTCATGATGACTCCTTATGTGGTCACACGTTATTACAGAGCACCGGAGGTCATCTTGGGAATGGGCTACAAGGAGAATGGTAGGATATACATGTGATGTGAGCATATGGGATGGAGCAAGGCTGAGACTGCCAGCTGGGTGGGAAGGAATTATCTGGGCAGCTCATGTACCTTGAACTAAACCTTATTGCACATATATCACCTGGTGAAACTTTTCACCAGCATGAAACGAACAACACGATCACCTACTACAATGGCTGGTTGAAACACTGGCAATCCTAGGGTTGTCTGCCTGATTATTATAGGCAGGAAAGCAACACAGAGGATGATGCAGATATTACTGAAGTTAAGACCAAATCGGATACGACACATCCAGTCTGTATCACTGGAGGCATGTTTAGAAGGAGGGAATTTAAACAGACTTTTTCATCACCCCACTTTGAATTAAAATATTAAAACGCTCTTGGGGCAGGCAGTGGGCGTGACCCAAATATTTCCAGCTTTCCTCAATTCCAAATATGGTCCCTGTTAATAAATTGTTGCCCTAGGAACGCACATCCTTTCAAAACAAAGGAACTCGGACCTGTATTCATTTCAGTTCAATTTTTGGGCATAAAACCATGGGCCGCCACAAAACTAATAAAAACGGGTGAACAACATCCAGCCCTGTGGCTGAGAAAACATATTATAAAATCAAAACACAGAGAAACAGTAACAAAATTATGATTGCAGCAAAAAAAAAGAAACTTAAATCAAATTATCTCCAGCCTAGGAGACTGTGTTAGATTGCATGTATTCGCATCATTTTATTTCCTGCCCACGGCACTGCAAGTAGGGAGGTTCTCTAAGTGATATAGTTATTCTGGTTGCATAGGAGAAAACATTGGTATCACAAAATCAACAAGGCAAGCAGACAAGAATCTAGCTCTAGGCAGGGTTCTATAGCAAATAGTAGGCAATGGCTTGGATCCCAATTTGTCCTCTGCCAATGGCAGGGCTCCTTCCATTCATGGATCTAGTGGGGTCCAATGGAGTCTCCTGATTGAATGCAACGCACCCCGGTTCCCCTCCTCCATTTCTCTTTGCACCACTTTTTCTACTGCACTGGAAGTTCCCCAACCTGCAATAGCCATTACGATCAACTCCTCCTTGCCTGTGCACATAAGCACTAATCCAAAGTAGTTTTGGAAAATTTATTTTCAAGGTAAGCTTGACGGCAGGGACTGATACTTCAACCACGTGAAGGCAGTAGACAAACATTTATTTCTTTAAAATGTTTTATGCCACCTTTTGGGGGCAGGGGGGCGGGGGACACACTCGCCCAAGTATCCCATATCTGAGTCTTTAAGAAGCTTTGGAAAATACCTGTTTTTAACATTACAACCCACCTCTAGACAGGAATGCAAGGCTACTTCAAATGTAACTCAGCTTATCCAAGGGATGGCCTTGGCATTATTACTTTGGATAAAAACATATGAAAATATTTATGTTCTGGAACAATCCCATAAACCTTACCTATCAGGAATCCAGGGTCTAGCTCACAGAAGAAGCCTTTAAGAACTTGGGATGGCACAAAATTAACACCTATATTGGTTGCTGCTATTTTTTTTCCATTTTCACCTAGCTGAAAGAAAGTGCTACAGACTCTCCGCCAAATAACAAGGGGAAACAGTTTTCATCAAAAGGCAATGAGCGTCGCTGACAAGCCCAGTGATTATATGATTATATGAGCCAGAGATGGCTGCACCTGCCTTATAGAGTCAGGCCCTGTGCTTACTTCTCCCCCTGGGAGGAAGAGTTGGCCTGTCCGTGTGAAGGCGGTGGCGGTGGAAGCCCCGCAATGGAGCCTTTCGGGCTCGATGAGAGCTGGAGCAGCATGGGGGCTTATTCAGCTGAGGTGCAGCTTTCCCGCATGCCAGCTGTTAGCTGGAAGGCCTAAGAGCCTCAGCAAAGTCCCGCTGCACCTCCAGCTTGCCCTGCAGCCCTGGGGAGGGTCTTCTCGTGAACCAGAGATGTAGAGGGGCTTTGCTGAGGCTGGTCAGGTCTCTTCCCCCTACTTCTTCTGGGGCCCAGCTGAGAGGTGCCGTAAGTTCCAGCTGAAAAAGAAGAAGCCCTGATTATTATGATGCTATTGTCCTAGGGTGGGTTACAACAAACTGAAATTCAGTATTAAAAATGGTTAAACAAATCCTAGTTGTGGGTCCTGAAAACACATCACAAGTATCCAAGGCAGGGTACAGCACTATTACAGTGCTGTAATCTAGATGTGGGATGCTCTTTTTAATTCAATTTAATTTAATTTAATTTAATTTATTGAATTTTTATACCACCCTATTCCCAGGGGTCTCAGGGCGATTCACAGAATAAAATCAAGATACAAAACCGCAAAATACATAATAAAAATAAAAACAATAACCCAACATCCCCCCCCCCCCAATAGCAAAGGAATAATTCTGATTAAACCGACCTTCTAGGAAGGGGTGGGTGTGTTATTTTGTTGTGCTCAATAATCTTGTCACATCAACCATCATTTATTTGTGTGCTTTTTTTTTTTTTAAAAAAAGCCCAATTGGTAGTACAGTATTAAATCAGTGCTTCATAAATGTTAGGTGACCAATTTTGCAGAAGGACGAGCAAGTAACAACATGGAGATAAATCCATTAGACTATTTCTGCTGCCCAAGTAATCGTTCCCAAGTAATCTTAAAAAGAAGATTCCCTTTTGATGTTAAATGTAACAGGGAACTTCCAGATCGGTCCATTTTTAATTTGTGGAATCTAATTAGCATACTGCAGCGCTTTAACTAACAGTTGACTGCAATCTGCAAGCTAGCAATTAGATGGCTATTTCAGCCTGATTTCTTTGTTATTTAAATTTGGTAATGATTGGGCCGCATTTCCAGCAAACCTCTCGTGTTTATCCGTTTAAAAGCCAGAGCTGAAGGTGATTCTAGTACTAGTTACCAGCTTAAAGTGAAGGTTTCCTTACTGTAGTAATAATTAAGGGGTAAATGCTTTTGAAACCTTCTTAATCAAGATTGCTATGGCAACTTCCAGAAAAGTTAAGTTGAGCTTAGATATTGCCTTTGATCCAGAGATCTGTTTGTCCTCAGGTGAGCTCAAGGTGCTCTGCATGAGTCAGCTTTGATGGGTGGAGTTAGATCAGGCTAGATCTGTTTTGAGACTACAATTCCCATCATCCCTGACCACTGGTCCAGCTAGCTAGGGATCATGGGAGTTGTAGGCCAAAAACACCTGGAGAGCCGAGGTTGAGGAAGCCTGTGTTAGATCCACGTGTCCATTTTTTTAGTTGAACTGACGGACTTGGCAGTTCCCTCATGGAATCACACAATCAGGGCAGTTATGGTATTCTCTCAATAATTCTGATTACCTGAGCACCTGCAAATGGCAGAATTGGTTATCATAGAATGAACAATCCAGTTATATGCATTTACCTAGCAATGGAAGCCAAGCCGAGAGGGGAAAGCTTTTGACTAGTGCAGGGTTTTCCCATTGGGCCTCCAGCTGTTTTCGGATTACAACTACCACTGGTCCTGGTAGCTAGGGATGATGGGAGTTGTAGTCCAGCAACAGCTAGAGACTCAAGTTTGGGAAACTGTGGACAAGTGCCTATTACAATTTGGCTGTTATTGACATCTAATTTTTGAATCTGAAGAAGTGCATGGTGCAGTTCAGTATCTGTAAAGAGATAGCACTTAATTTTCAGCTTTCCTCTCTATTTGACTATTCAGCACAAATTCCAGGAGGCAGATATTTTGGATTTAATCTCTCTCCACCCATGCAATCTTGCCTGTTTAAGGCCAGTTTCATGCTTTCATTTTCTCTTGGCACCTGACTTTATGGATGCTGTATTTTCCAACCATTTTGATGCACTCTGTTCCCAAAGTCCCCAAATTGCCCTGTTGCCACCCCCTTTAAAAGTGAGAGCGACTCCAGTATTTCAGGCATGCTTTTGCTGCCCTGTGGACCCAGTACCACCCTTTCCCTCCCACCCCCACCCCAAAACGAAGCATTTCACCTTTGTCAAAAGAAATGACTTCGCTCATGTTTGTTTTTGTTTCTTTTGGAGAGAGAAAAAGAAGGTGGGACAGAAAAAGTGAACACTGTTGGACTATATTCACACCATACATTTAACACACTATGATACCACTTTTAACAGTCGCGGCTTCCCCCAAAGAATTCTGGGAGTTGTGGTTTGTTAAGAGAGAGTCATTAGGGGACCCTTATCCCCCTCCAGGACCTACAATTCCCAGAGTGGTTTAACAATCAATCCCTCTTCACTGAGAACTCTAGGAATTGTAGCTCTGGGAGAGGGGAGTCTCCTAAAAACTCTCAGCACCCTTAACAAACTACAGCTCCCAGAATTCTCTGGGGGAATCCATGCACATTTAAAGTGGTATCATTGCACTTTAAATGTATGGTGTAAATGAGGCCTTGGATAGACCAATCGGTTATCACCAGCTATAAATGCTGGGCCTCTGAATATTTGGTACTGGAGGGGTGTGGCTGCCCCATCCTCATGTTGGGACCCCATGCTACTATAGTTGCCAGACTGCAACCTGGTGCCCTCCAGATGTTGTTGGACTACAGCTCCTATCTGCCCCAATGGCGAAGGCTGCTGTACAGACCTGTACACTGCCTAGTAAATCTGGCAACGTGGCCACTGCAGGTTTTCCTGCTCCTTCCCCCTCTGTTGCCTGTGTTCCTGTGCAGCTCACATTGAATCCTGCCCATTATAGACTTGGAACTCAGCTATACAGCTTCAAATAAAAAGTTTTGTGTGTGTTTTAAGTGCAGTGTACAGTGTGACACTAGATGGCGATGGTGAGTCTTATGGAAAATTCAATGTCTTTTCAAAATGCTTAAAAAAAAAGCATTTCCAGAACATTTTTAAATATATGTGTAGATCCCACCTAAGGCCACATTCACTCCATACTATGATACTGCTTTAATTAGTCATGACTTCCCCCAAAGAATTCTGGGAGCTGTAGTTTCTTAAGGGTGTTGAGAGTTGTTAGGAGACCCCTATTCCCCTCACAAAGCTACAATTCCCAGAGTGGTTTGAGAATCCATTCCCCTTCACAAGGAACTCTGGGAATTGTAGCTCTGGGAGGAGAACAGGGGATTCCTAACAGAAAGATGTGGAATGGGACTCGCCACCATACAGAAGATGCCTGCCAAGACCTCACCTTATCCAGAAGTTGTCCGGTTAAATTTCCTCTTTCAGTTTCAGATTTTTTCCCCTCGCAGCCTGAGGTAGCCGTACATTTTAGAAACAACAACAACTACACACACACACACACACACACACACACACACACACACGTTTGGGCACCTGTCCAACTTGTTCTAGGAAATCTTCAGGTGCCTATGCAAGGAATCCCAATCAAGCCACTATATGCTTCGGAAACCTTGCCTTTTAAGTAGGTTGGGATTTCAGAAACCCTCTATGTCCACATTCTTGCAAGCCTGCAGCTACATGGAGATGGCTTCCTTTCGGTGTGATCCCTTGTGACTGCTGTACGTGTGTGCAAGTACCAGAACCTTGTGGGTTGGACCAATCGTGTGCATGTTCATCACGCTGAGGAGTGCAATAGGGGAAGGACCTATGTGATTGGCCCTACCTATATTAGCTGGGTGCACTGCATGCGTACTCAAGTGGGTACGCGCAACACAGGGGCAGCCATTCCTACACTGCTTCAGCTGTGTGTACAGGAGGCCTGCAGTGTCACTCCAAAGATGCATTAACCCAGACTTGTAACAAGATGAACTAGAAGTTGGTGGGGGGCAGGATAACCCTGGATGTTGCTTCTGGGAGGAATATTGTATGAACATGCCCAAAGAGAACTTGCAGGCGAGGGAAGGTGGGAGACAGTGCATCCGTCTGCCCTCGGAGCGGGTTTCCTTTTTCACTCACAATATGGCAGCCCTAACGTCCATGACCAAAACCTCCTGGATGCATTTGGTATGACTTAGGCCAGGGACGGAGAGTTGTGGCTCTTCAGATGGTCCCAGGCAGTGTGGCCAATGGTCAGGCATGATAGGAGTTGTAGTCCAGCAACATCTGAGGGACACAGGTTCCCCATCCCTGAACTTGATCTAACTTGGAATAATTAGGTGCCACCCTTTCCCTTCTCCCCAGATTTGCCTACTTTGTTCTAGAACCTGGCATTTTATCCTGCGACAATAAAAGCAAGAGACAAAGGCATGGAACTTCCCCCCACTTGCTCTTGTCAAATGAGAGCAGCCCAGATGGGTTAGCTTGCACAGGAGCAATCTAAAGTGACGGGACACATGGAACAATCCGTAGGGTGCAATCCTTTGTATACCTACGCAAGTGTAAGCCCTGTGGAGTTCCATGGGCCTTACTCCCAGGTAAGTATGTTTAGGATTGCAGCCCTGAAGAGCATTATCCGGGGATCACCACACATTTAAATTGGGACCATTTAAACAGGAAAAGGTCAGGATTTTTGGAAAAAGTGGAATAAAACTCTGATAAAATTGATATTTGCTGGGTATTAATGCTTCTTCTGTTTATGACATCTTCGTGTGTGTGTGTGTGTGTGTGTGTGTGTGTGTTTTAAAAAATTGTTCGGTGGAAGGTGCATAAATCTGTGCTTTCTCTGATCAATCTGCTCTTTTTCCCCTCCTATAGGAGCCAAAGTGTCTTAGTTAACTTTGCCTTCCCCCCTCCCTTTCTCTCTTCATTTCCTTGTCTCTGCTGTTCTAGTGGATATATGGTCAGTAGGATGCATTATGGGAGAAATGGTGCGCCACAAAATCCTCTTTCCAGGAAGGGATTGTATCCTTATGCCATTTGCTGCAAACTTCATCGAATTATTTCTCTTTCATCCCCCGCAGCCTCATCCTTGACTTTTTCCTATTAAGCAAGCAGTACATATGAGAGGAGGATACAAAGACAGAAGCGAAAAAGCTGAATCTTAGGGGTGTGTGTAATTATGATTGGAGTCACTTGGGAATCAGCAGCAAAACAAAACAAAACCTGAACCGCCAGCTATATGACAAACGCTACCAAGCAGATCTTCATGCTTTTACCCTTATATTTGTTAACGCCTTTTTTTGGGGGGGGGGGTTATAGAAGAACCAGCCACTGATGACAGACTTGTAAGCTTTTTCTTATTGATTGCATTTTAAAGAAAACGGCCCATTTGTTCCTTTTAAACTTTGTTTTTATTTTTCTCCTTTCCCCTCTTTTGGCTGAATGTTTTGAAAATTGTAATTTTTTTTGATGTTTGTGGTGACATCATAATCTTTTGCTTGCTAATGCATCATTAGTCTGGGTCCACCATGATGCTGTATAGACTCCGGAGATGAGTCAATACAACATTTTGTTCTGAATGCGTTGACTTACCCGTTTGTTGCCTAGAAGAGATCCGGCAGTCCTTTGGCACTTCCCAGAAATGGAACTCCTAACCAGATTTCCAGAATGAACTTTCCTTTTTTGTGTGCATGAGGTCTGCACAACACCCCCCCCCCAAAAAAAAAAACACCTCTGCTCACCCCACCCACACCCTTTTCTTGCCCTGTTCATTTTGAGCTTTGGTGATATTCTTTTTGCCATCTCTCAAGGTGGTGAAAGTAATATTAGAAAATGAAAACAACTGCAATCTAAGAAAGAAAGAAAGAAAGAAAGAAAGAGAAGCTTTCTAGTTCATCTCCAGGTGAAACTCAAAAAATTAGAATATCGTGGAAAGGTTCATTTCTTTCAGTAATTGAACTTAAAAGGTGAAACTGATATATGAGATAGATAGACTCATGACATGCAAAGCGAGAGATGTCAAGCCTTTATTTGTTATAATTGTGATGATTATGGCATACAGTTGATGAGAACCCCAAATTAACAATTTCAACTTTGGGGTTTTCATTAGCTGTACGCCATAATCATCACAATTATAGCAAACAAAGGCTTGACATATCTCGCTTTGCATGTCATGAGTCTATCTCATATATTAAACGCCAGTAGCTAATGAAAACAATTGCTTACATAAATGGACTTTTCCGTGATAATTCTAATTTTTCGAGTTTCACCTGTATTGTAAGCAAGGAATAAAAACACATTTATATTAACAAAACACGCATATTTACATCTTCTTTGCTGTAAAAAAAAACAAAAGGAAGACTTCCACCAGCGAGCTAGGAGGAGGGTAAATTGGCTTGAGAAATCTTTTGACAGCTGGTGTGATAAGCATAAGGTCATGAGCACTGATTAATATTTGGCGCCTTTTGGTGATTAACGTAGGGTCAGCCTTTCCAACAAGCTGTGGTCATTTCCTCTCAAAAGTTGGGAATATAGGATGTTATTGAAAGATAGGAGGCTAGTTTGCACAGTTTGCATATGGAAACCAGCTGAAGAGGTTAGCAGATGAATGAGCCCATAGCCACACATCAGCAGCACCCAGCACATGCATAAAATGGTATATGGAGGGCCACCTGCACCAGCACTTATGTGAGGGGAATTGATCAAAACTTTCACACATGATGATTAAAGTTGAGTTCTGTTGTAACCTATCTCAGTTGCTCAACCAATGTGTGCATACAGTTCACTCTGCAAAATTCTGCCCCCCATTCACTTCCATGGGAGGCGAAACTCCATACACAGATCCTTTTCTATGTGCTTCTGTTGAGGTGGGAGAGAGCCTGCCCATGCAGGAGTTTTGGGGAACATGTAATGAAGCACCTGTATAGCTCTGGCTTCAACAAGCCAAGTTTCTGATGAAGATAATGCACATTTGGGTGACGCTTCTCATACATCTCTCACTATGCAAAACGCATAAGAATGTCCCACATGCTGCAGGAAAATGCCTCGCTACCACTGTATTCTTCTCAGCAAATGTGGACCGTGGCATTGCTCAAAAGATAGGGAAGCATGCCGTATTGATACTGTAATTCAATATTCTTGTTTGGTAAAACTGGAGAATTGTTTCTCAAGATGTCCCCAGTCTCTTGTATAGGATAGTCTCTCATTGAAGTAAGCAGTGAGATATGTTTCACACAGATGTTTTTGCCAACAAGGCCCTCTGAGTGCAATTCCGCCCTATAAACACAAGCATCCTACTCGTATATTTCAAAACAAAATTATTCCTCTTTATTTGCACATATGTGTCTGATCTCCATTTCTGTGGCACCCCCATAGCAATGTAGCATGTGCTTCAGACCACTGCTCACTCGAGGCAAGTTTGCAGAGGAGGTTGCAGAGGCAGGGAAGAAAGGGAGCGCTGCGGCTAACACCCCAGAGCCTTACAGGCTTCTTACCCATCCTGCTTGTAGATCATGCTGCATGACATAGGCTGCAATCCTATACTCACTTACCTGGGAGTAAGCCCCACTGAACTCAGTGGACCTTACTTCTGAGAAGGCAGGTATAGCGTTTCACTGTTAATGGGAGAGTCTAGCAAGTTTTGCAAGATTCTTGTTTCCCTGGGTTTCCAGCCTCAAGCCTGATTCTATTGCGTGTTTAGACCTTTTAACCATTCCCTAGAAATAAATTCACACATGACTCAGATATTTGGTTTTGTTTTTGGCAGAGTTTCGGCCACAACTTTATTGATTACAATCAAGTGAGCGGTTGCATAGGCTCTGGTTCGACTAGCTCCCTGCACCCTTGCAGGCAGTGCTGACCCAGAGTGCAATTGTAGGTCAGCCAAGGGTGAACACCAGGGACAGCTGAAGACAGGAGTCCCCGCCAGCCACCCTGATGTCCCCCGGACTCGGGCACGGGCACAACCCCTCTCAGGGTTGACCAAACCAATGAGTCCCTAGGATTCCTTTACTGGAATACCCTTCACATAGGAGTGGTCAGACCGTTCTGCCACCCCTATCACTTGAACCAGAGCCTATCCGCAACCTTACAAGTTGTGACGATTTGCTACGCGGCAGGTGAAACCCAAGTGGCAACAGCCAATCAGCCAAATGGGGAAATTCCTGCCATGCCCCTGTCCCAACGACAGACAACACACGACGGCATAGCAAGGTCAAGCGCAAGCCCTAAATATAGGGAGAGGTGGGCGGGTGTTCTGATGCAGCAGCCCCAAGAGGAAGCTCAGGTGCACCTGCATGGTGTTAAATAGGTCCCTCGATGCCCTTTACTTGTGTCCCATTGGCCAGATTGCACCCAGCATCAAGGGACCCACCAATAGGGTGTTGTGGCTATCCAAACGACCCCCACCCACAGCACAGGGTCTGGTTGCCAGTTCGTACTGCAACACGTGCCCTCTGTGAGGGAGGACCTGATTTCTCAGCAATATCGAATCTTTGTCTTTGGGATGTGTAAATGAGAGGTTGTGCAGGGAAGAATGGATTAAAGGCTGTAGTTGGGGAAAGAAATGTAGGGGGGGACACCCCAAAATGGTGGGCATTGCTGAAGAAGGAAGAACGTGAAGACTATTTTTAATGGGACTGTTGAGTTTTGAAGCATCATTTAAAAAAAGAGTAAAATGTCCTTAAACATCACAAAATGTTACACACCTGGAGTGGTGTCACTTGTTACCTGAGTTGTTAACAGGAGCTATCCACTCCGAGCCTGTAAAACATGGGAAGCCATACTCTGCATAGCATAGTTTCTTTTACAATGTTATTGTGGCTAATCTTTTATACATCATATTGAGTGAAAGTAGAGGGGCTCATGACAAAGTGGTGGTCTGGAAGAGGGGGCCTGCCCCCCTGCCCCTTCCTGAATAGCGCACCTGCCCCCAAACCGTGACAATGTTGGCGCAAGTTCTGCTGGTGGATTAAATGCTACAAAATGGAACAAGTGAGTTTGATGGCGGGTTGTGGGTCAGGATGTTGTTCCCATTGGTCAGTTCTCTTCCATCATGTGCCCATCAGCCAGTATTAGTGTCCCTGATCCTAGATGGATATTCCTTTAATTTTTTGAATGACTTTGAAGGCTAGCAACCGCCACCACACCCTGTGGCATTGAACCCCAGAAACTGAATACGCCCGTGAAGCAGTGCCTTCTTTAGCCTTCTGGGAACCGACTCCCAGTCGGTTTTCACTGGATAATCTCTGGCTTCTAATGTTATGAGAGAGGAGGAAGAACACATTTCTCCATACACCTTTGGCCACACCATACATCTGTTTAGAAACCCGCTCTTGAAGTCGTCCATGGGGTGCCTTCCAGATGTCAGTTGATCTCAGCTCCTATCATACCAGTTACTGACAGTGTTGTCTGGGGATGATGGAAGCTGCAGACCAACATCTGGGTGGCACAATGTTGGCTACCTCTGCTTTATTGTATCTCCACTTAGTGATTTTTTAATAGCTCCAATTGCTTCAGCTTTTCCACATATAGAATGCGTTGCAACCTTTCGGTAATTTTTTGTTGCTCTTTTCTGCACTGCTCCCACTTCAGTGGTACCCTTTTTTGAGATTGTACACAGCATTCCAGGCATGGTTGCACTTTAAATGTGTGCAGTGGTGCCACACTATTGACTATGCAAGCAGTCACAGATTTCTGCAAAGGCGCCACAATGTTGGCTGCTTTGTTTTCAGTTCTTTTTGCAATAATGCCTAGTATGGAGTTTGCTGTTTTTCCTTTCCACTGCATACTCGAGATATCTGCACAACCCTAAGATCTCTTTCATGGTTAGTCACCTTCAGGCCAGCAGTTCAGCTCTTGATTAACTAGAAAAGTTATCACTTGCTCTGCTTTCCCATTTGGAAAGCAGAGAGGAATTTTACCACGGGTGGGCTGCTTTCTCCCCTCCTTCCCCAACCTACTGGGGATGTGTGTTCGCAGTCTGAAGCCGGTGCTATCCAACATGCCATGCAAAACCATCCTGCAACCTTTATTTTGAATTTGGCTTTGTTAAGTTCATGAATCCCAAAACGTGTTATACTGTAGCAAATAAGTGGATTCCCCAGACAACTGAATCACATTTCTAAGCAATGCTGTGTTAGAAGCCTTGGTCATTTAGCTGCTGGGATTTCAGCTTATAAGGGGGAAACTGCAGCTCCTTTGCTACAGGCTAAAGGGAAGGTGATTTGCATATGTCTCCAGAAAATAAGATCTCTTTAGGATAGAAACCAATATGCTTATAAGAATGGAGATGAGACCTATATTTTTAAATTAGTCATTTAATTATGGTCACAAACCATAGTGACATACAGTAGCTAGCCTTAGGTCTTACTCTGTTCACTGAATTTTCCTTCCTTGCTTCCTTCCTTCTTTCTTTCTTTCTTTCTTTCTTTCTTTCTTTCTTTCTTTCTTTCATGCTGCATCACTCTCATGCACATAGGCAAGTATAGACATATTTAGCAATAAAGATTAACCATTCTACCCCTAGCTACCTACTCCCCCCCCTCTGTTCTGCCCAACGCCTTCCCCCAACTGGAAAGTTTAATGTAAGCCATCCTTTGTACTCAAAGAAGTAATTGCCCAAATGACATTCCATTTCTAAAAAGCAAAAAATGAGACCTTGGCACTCAGAAGGACATTTGCTTGGGAAATGAAATACCCCCCTCCTTCCTTTCTCACTGCTGAGATACGGATAGAAATCAGGCCTTGATGGGGGGCAGGAAGGATTGGGAAAAGGTTGAATTGTCCACCCATTTGTATCTACCAGATGCAACTAATCACTCCGTGGGGATATGCATAGAAATGCTCCTTGAAAGGTTGTTCCGTCAGTATGCTGCTTATTTGCAGGCATAAATGTTGGGGAAGCTTTTCTTCATTAGAGTGAAATTTAAGCACCAGAGCTGTAGGGTTGTGTTCACATCACAGTAGGAGAACTTTCAGTTTGGGTCTCACAGGGGCAAGAGAAGAGATTGGCGCCTCCTCCACCTGCTGCTCCCTTGGCGTCTTGTCCAATACAACTTGTATCTGCAGCAGCTGTTTTCTGCTGGTTATCTTACAAGGAGGTTGTAAGAGGACAGGAATAGATGGGTGCAGCAGTGGGCAGGAGGCCTTCTGTGACTTTCTGGTTCTGCTTTCTAAGGAGAGGAGCTCCAGAGCTCCAGAATCAGCCATACTTGATTCTTCTACTTGAGAGCCAGTGTGGTGTAGTGGTTAAGAGTGGTAGACTTGTAATCTGGGGAACCGGGTTCATGTCTCCGCTCCTCCACATGCAGCTGCTGGGTGACCTTGGGCTAGTTACACTTTTTTGAAGTCTCTCAGCCCCACTCACCTCAAAAGAGAGTTTGTTGTGAGGGAGGAAGGGAAAGGAGAATGTTAGCCGCTTTGAGACTCCTTCGGGTAGTGAAAAGTGGGATATCAAATCCAAACTCCTCTTCTTCTTCTTCCCCGGAGTCATAGAAGCAAGGAATCATGCCTGTTATGTTGACCCAACAAGATAAGTCTTCTCATTTATTTGTTGTTCTGTTGTTGTTTGTTGTTGTTCTTGTTTACCTTCATTTCATTTTTGTTTTCAGTTGACATGTGGTCAGTAGGGTGCATCATGGGAGAAATGATTAAAGGTGCTGTGTTGTTTCCTGGCACGGATCGTATCCTTCCTAGGTTGTGGGCCTTTCTAGGCACCATTTCCCACTCCCCTTTATTACCTTCTGCCCATTTGGAGTGCTATAATGCTTGCAGGCTTTTATTGTACCTCGAGGAATGGAATGGACAGCACAAGGATGCCTCACAATCATCACGACACCTTTACTTGAAAAGTTATGTGTGATGCAACAGAACGGGGATGAAGAATTTCTGTCCCTCCAGATGATGCTGAACTATCAGCTCCAACTAGGATATCAAATGGCCAGGGATTATGGGAGTTCTAGTGCAGCAACATCTGAAGGGCCAAAGGTCCCCCAATTATGGAAAAAAATGTGTACCATAGAAATTTTTAAGAGGTTAGTACCGGTAACCTCCTCCTGGCTAAGACACTGTTCTATAAATGTTCATTGTTTTAATAGAACCTCCTGTATCCAAACAGGCCTGAAGCATTTCCAGGGGAAAAAAATTGATAAAGAGATCAGCAAGGGTTAGTTTGGTCTGGGAGAAAATTTATCTCCATTTTTAATGAATATATTGATTCCCCACCCCATACACTTTTATCTTCTCTTTTGGCCTAAGAAACTCTCCCAATATAGGTAGAAGAATGAAAATGCAAACATATGAAAGAGAGAGGGAACACTGATGACATGCAGTTCACTGAGGTTTGGATAAATGGGAGGCTGCTGTATTCTTATAGATGGTTTCCTAGGTCATCTTCAGCTTTTGCAGCACATAAGATTCATAGACTCATAGAAATGTAGAGTTGGAAGGGACCAACGTGGGGCTCAAACCCATGGCCCTGAGATTAAGAGTTCCATACTCTACTGATTGAGCTATTCCAGGTCTTCCGTGGAGTTCTGATAGTTTCTTCCTCAGTATCTACCCTGATTCCTCAGAGTGGGGCAGGTTTCGTATTTAATACTGAGCACTGCAGCAACACTCCCTTTCCTGTGAAGCAAGCATGGGGAAGGTGCGGCCTTCCAGATCTTGTTGGACTACAACTCCCATCATCCTCAGCCAGTGATCAGGGATGGTACGAGTTGTAATCCACCAACATCTGGAGTGCTGAAGGTTCCCACTCCATCTGTGTCATAATGGATCTCATTGATGGTGCGGTAACACTGGAACAGCAAACACAGACAAAGAAATCTGAAATTATTACCAGCACATCTTGGCACAGAATGATACACCTGAGGATATTGCATCTTAGATGGGTGACTCAAAAGGAGATGAGTCAGTGCGATAATCCAAAGGAATGAATTACACATGGACTGCAGTGCTTCTATGGCAATATCTCCACTGGTTTTCATAACTGGGAGTAATTTCTAATTTATATTCATTGAGATGTTCTGGAAGCTGATTTTAATAATAGCTTTCACCCTAAAACCCATGTATGCTACTGAGTGTTGACTCAACATGGCTAATCCCAGCTTTCTGATCCAGCACCCTCTGGAAGCTGTCTCGCCCCACTCCCCAGCAGGGCCCATGGGTGCTGTTGACACTGATGCCCTTTTGGACTAGTTATCTTCCTGTGAGTGGGTGGGTCTAGAAAATTGCATGCCTTCAAGTACCCAATTTAGCTTTGCTCTGAGACATTGTGGGCTTTTTTGAGATAGTGGATGGGTGGTTGAGGGTCACTACCTAGAGGACCTCACCAGGGACAATTTGCCCATCGAACCTCTGGTTGGATCTATATGATACACATGTTTACAAATATGTGTTTTGCCAAAGTTTTCCAAACCTTTGCACATTCGCCTGGGTGTATGTTCCTCTGAGCTCAAGAGTACGTTGATAGCATTGGTCAGACACTTGTTTAAGATTGTTAAACAGACACTTACGCACATCCCTAAAAATGTGAGTGTGCACAGGGCTAACTATTTTTTCCTACATTAAAAACAAACAAACAGATTTCAAACAAAAAGGATTGGCCTCTTCGCATAATACTCATGGGAGCAAGCCTTTTCTGCAACATCACCCTTTCATGCCTCTTCCCCATTCTTCATTTTTAATCCATGCTCATAGTGGTCACAGTTTGCAGACTAGTTACTTTCCATATTTGCTGCTCAGTGGCATTTTTCAGATTTGTTCTGATTGATGTTCTTACTCTATATAAATCCCAATCAACGCATGTAAACATATACTAAGCTGAGCCTCCCTTAACCCTGGTACAGTTTTGTTTCCTTCAAGTTAAAGGAATTGTGGCAGAGGGCCGTTTTCCCGTAAGATCTGTGCATGTAGTACCTACTGAATGCAAAGGAGGATAAAACCCTGAGTCACAATGTGAATTTCATTCACGGGTTCATAGCTATGTATTCATCTGTCTGGCTTTCTCTTTACGTTCGTTCATGCTTAATATCACATTCAACGATTTCTCCACCAACATGCTGATCCTCTTCCAGCCAATACACTTTGTAGGCTTGGCGTCCAGTTTAGTTGTGCAAAAATGTCACTATTTTTGAGAATGGTCAGAAGTGTTTGATAGGTGGCAGCAGATTTTTGGTACTCAGTGGTGAAGAAAGCCTGGGTAGGGGGCAGGGGAAGTGGGGAATGGGCAAAGGATTGTAATGTACTGTATGTGGGATTCTGCCAATGCCACAACCATCCCTAAAGTGAAGCCAGTATAGCAGCTTGGCCACCAAGTTGTTTGTATGGTGCACATCTACAGGGTTGACTCCAGGTGTGAAGCAAGGTGCTGTTTAATGCCTCCATCCTTGCTGAATCAGTGGACCCGTCTGATGGATTTACCAGCAGCTGCAGTTCTGCAGTCTGTAACTACCAACTTTTTATTTTAAATACAACTTGACCGCTCCTCACCTTGCAGAGAGAACAGGATGGTGGAAAAGGCTGAAGGAAAATTAAGCATTTCAATCCCATAGACTATAATTAAGGCTAAAACATCACCAAATGCAAGTACTTGCAATCAGGGACAGATGATGAACTGAAGTGATCCAATCTGAACTGTAGTTCATCACATTTCCACATCAGATTGCATGTAGGGCGGGGAGTCCTGGTGAAAATTCAGTAGCTGTTTGTTGTTGTTGTTGTTCAGTCGTTCAGTCGTGTCCGACTCTTCGTGACCCCATGGACCAGAGCACGCCAGGCACGCCTATCCTTCACTGCCTCTCGTTTAGTGTCTCCTAATAGACACATTTTTTGCAAGCAATTTCCCCAGATCAAATGCATTTTTCCCCACGAATACATGAATTCTTATGCACATGCCCTCCTAATATTATATACAGTTTTGTACACATTTTTCGGCATTGCTGGATTTGAACAAGCTCTTTTTCCTGGGCTGTTTGTGAGCAATTTAAAACGGCAGCTTTCCAGTCACCTACTGCTGGCACACTAAGGTGTGTTATGAGAGTTGGGGGAAGCAGATCAGGGATCAGCCCTGACAGGTGCTGAATCCCAGTGGCAAGCTCTCGATGGTGGGTCTACCCAGTAATGTTTGTTAGCCAAATTTTCCAGATGATCTCCCCCCCACCCCAAAAGAGGCCCTGGTCTATTCTACTTGTGACCCACCAAGCCAAACTCAACCCACCAACCATATCTGGTGGTCCAACTCGGGCTTGATAAATGTCTTCTTATTGCTTCCAACCTGGGACTGCAAAAATATCAGGAGGGGAGATCTCATGCACCCTGTGTAGCTATTGTGCTGTGTTTGGCTTGGTGGACCATAAGATTTGCAGACTTGTGGCAGAGTTATACCATAACGATGTGTCAGGCTTTGGGGAACCGGCTTCCTCCCCCATGGCACTAAATAAGAAGATCCAACGAAAGAAATGTCTTACCAGTTAGATTCTTTAATAATCACAGTGAGAGAGTAAAAGAACACGTCTCCCTAGAAATGGCGGTGCTCCCAATTAAGGCTCACTTCCCTCTCCTCTGTCTCTATTAATCTACATCACTCCTGCATCTTGTAATCTGAGCTTGTACCCTCTGCGCTTTCTGTTCTAACACTTTCTGAGCTCTTCGTATTTTTGGAGAAGGGGGGAGAATGCTGACCAGAGACTGTGAATCTGTTAACTCTCTCTTCCAGTGTTTCTTCTCTTAGCTGTTCCCCACCCAGTATTTCCCAGCTTCTGCCTTCTGAACTATGCACCTCTGCAAACCAGTGTTCCAAATCTATACTGTCCTCCTGCTTCTGGGAAGATTCAGGATCAGGGGGAGGGGGTGGCTCCCACCATTCCTCTTCAGTGCTGCCCTCCTCAGCATGGTCCCTAGCACAATGTGTGTTACCTTTTGTTGAAAATTAGCAGCATCTTTCCTTCCTATAGTTATCTTTCTTTTTTTCACCATCTAGCACATGGTTTAGAACAATTAGCTGCAACAGAAATATAAGGATTCCTCCTCGTATTGCACACTTCCCCTGGTTTTCTTCCTCTACTCCTTCATCTTTTTATACTAAAAAGTTAGTAATTGTTCTTCCTTACATGTCACAGATTCAACTCATCATAGCCCATATGTGTGTAGAAACATGGATTTGATTTTATTTGAAAAAAACCTATTTCAAATAAACTACCAGAAGGAAAAGAAAATATAAACCTCACCAAAGATGTCCTATATAATGCATTTTTCAAAAGCCCAGTTTCTTTCAAGCAGCTGCATGCTTATTAAAATTTGTTCACAGAACCTCTATAATTAAACCATTAAAAGCATTTTGCTATAGAAATATCTCCCTAGAAACCAGCCACTAGCAGCTGATGATTTGTTTGAAATTCACCCTTAATTGTGTTGGTATTCTTAAACAAATAGGGAGAGATGCTATTAGCTGTGCACTCAGTTTCCTGTAAGGCTGTGCAACATTTTCTCTAGCCCCTTTGTTCTCATTTGCAGGGTATCTTTCCTTAGCAAGAGAAGATCTTCTCAGCAGTCCCCACACCCCACATTGCACTCTGCATGCATAGCTGCTCTCTGTTCCCTTCAGGCACCTATGGCTCACATCACTGGTACCTGGAACAGCTCTGTGTCCCATTCATGTCCATTGTTCCCCACCTACAGGGTACCAACTTGAATAAGATATTTCTGGGTAGGCACAAGATGTGGCACACAGATACCATTTGAATAGCAATGTCCATCAGTGGTTTTTTTGTGGGGGGGGAAGGGGGCTCAAATATTTTATTGGGGAGCCCAAAGGGACCTCGGCCTCTAGCAGTTGGCTCCTATGCCCACCAATAACCAGGTCTTGCCATAACAAGGTCCACCATGCCCACCAATAACCAGGTCGGGCAAAGTATAACAGAATGTTGAAATTCATGGCTAACTCTAATTTGGTAACAGTTACAGGTGGGTAGCCGTGTTGGTCTGCCATAGTCGAAACAAAATAGAAAATTATTTTCAGTAGCACCTTAGAGACCAACTGTGTTTGTTCTTGGTATGAGCTTTCGTGTGCATGCACACTTCTTCAGATACACTGAAACAGAAGTCACCAGATCCTTAAATATAGATTTAAGGTAGCAGCTTTTGTTATTTAACCTGTCAGATGCATACAAACAGTGAGGTAATCTAGACAGATCCAAGAAGTGCTGGCACCAGTGCAGATGTTCCTCCGTGGATCTGTGTTTGTTCATGCTTTCAAAAATTGCAAATGCTAGGTTCCGTAGGGATGAGAAGAGGGTGGGCTTAACAGTGGAACACACTGTTTACTTAAAAGAATACTGGTAATCAATGCAATGGCTGGAAGGTGTTTGGGGATTTCTCTTAGTTTTTTGGGTTGTTTTTTTTTTAACATCACACCATACATCCTACTAATCTTAATTCTCCCCTAGGATATTTACTGCAAGCTGCTAGGGGTGTGAGCAGTTGACTCCTGCGTCAGTCTCTCCTACCTCCCCTGCTTAAGCTGACATTCCAGTATTGTGTACATCCTGGAAGCTCACAGGTTCTTGGGAAGCCATATTGGGAATTTACAGTAAATGAAATCTCTTTTTAAAGACAAACCTGTTTACTTCCGCATATCTGGGGAATCTTCTGCAAATGCAGAACACGTTGCTTTATTTTTTTGGGTTGAGCCCATTTTCACTTCCCAATGAATAGGCTCCTCAGCATCCTGAGTTTTCTAGAAGTAAGAACTGGCAAGGGTTGATCAGTCACTTTGGTTCTGCAGCCAAAGGTGCTGCTAAGGACATGTGGACTTTTGGAATCAGGCCCTTTGAGGGCCAAACAAGCAGGGATGATGGCAGCTCCGTGGGTTTAAAATCTGGATCTTGCCAAATGCAGTAGAAGCAGAAGGTAGGCCTAACCAAGAAGAGCAATAGGGGCCAACAGAAGGATGCTAATTTCTCCACCACACCAATGGTTTCTCTCAGTTGGAGAAAAAGATTTTACTTTATTTATTTTATTAAATTTCCATACCACCCTTCATCCGAGAATCACATGGTGGTTTACAATATAAAAACACAAAAATACACAATTCAGTAACGAACAAAAACAAAAGACCTTGGGGGAAGCCCTGATTTGAAGGTCATGCGAGGGAACCACTTTGGAAAAGCACATCTTGACAAGTCTGATTCCATTTGGGTTTTTTACTGAAACAAACCAGATGTGAACAGTTTCTCCCATGTTGCTGCTTCTGCTGGGTCAAAAGTCTTTTAAGATGGCACATGGCAGACTAATGGTCCTACCCCTGTTCCTCCGACCCCAACCACGTCGCCATTCTGCCTATTTCTGTGGCATTTCGTGGCTTTTGAGTGACGCTGCTGTGTCTACGACTGATTGTGTATCAGTGACACATAACATTGTGTAAATGAAATATCCTAGCTTAATTTATTTAGCTCAGTCCTCAAATCACAGGGTTGGCTCAGAGGGGCCGTGCCCCCAGATTTTTTTTGATGCCCCCCCCCAGAAACTGTTATTAGAATGCAAAAATGGAGGGGGCGTGGCTAAAATTGGAAGCAACCGGCAGGTTGGAACATGTGAACTTCATGAAAGCTTGCCATTCCTCCTCCCTCCACCCTCCACCCAAATAATTTGAGTACTGCTTGCAGGGCCATGGTCTGTGATGCTGTATAGGCTTCGCACATCATGTTCCTGATTCCGTATCTGTGTGCTAGAACAGTGTCTCTTAGCGCTACACTGTTAGTAATGCCAGTGAACCAGAAACCGCAAGCTGGAATGATACTAAATGACTGCATTTGTAAACCCCCCCCCCCTGACTAGTATATGTCTTGTTGGCTGGTGATCCTGTCATTCCCTGGGCATTTCATAAAGCACAGTGAGCCTTCTGAGTGGCCCAACAGCATGGGTATCTGTGCTGTGAACTCCCCAAGGAGACAAAATGCTTAGAATTTGTGCTGTGCCGTGACCAATATTTGCAGCTGCTTTAAGTTTTGGTGTGCTTTGAGCCAAACCTGCATGTACCCAGCCTGTTATTAAAGCATTTCATCCCTTCACCTAATCTCAGTGGATCTAATCCTTGTGCTGTATATACTGATACGGGTTGCGGATTGCTCTATAATAACCTAATATTCCTGTTGTGCTTTCATTTCCGTATGTTACAATCAAAAGTCCTTTCCCGCTGCTGTACTGGCAGGAGTGGCCCAATCAAAGGTATCAAGTCACTTGTTGCACATGTCCTTGAGTAGATGGTTTTCTGATTGTGATTGTGAGGGTGGTTATATTTCTGCCGGTTTCTCCACTCCTCTCACTATTAGTGGGGCTTCAGGTACTTTATATGTAGTTGAGATTGGGCGCCAGTATTATGTCTCTCTCCCACTCTCATTGTGAAAAGAATTAGAAGTTAGAGATGCCACAAAATTGACGGAAGAGGGGCTTCCTTGTGTTGGGAAGGAGATGGTGTCCTCAGAGAGCAGTCTTAACTGGAAAGTAGCTAAGCCAGTGGCAATAACTCAGCCTATTTTCTCTGAATATTAAAAAATATTCTTTCCTCATCCATGTGATTTATATGAAATGAGCCCAACATGTCTGGCATTCATCTTTGTGGCTTCCAACATGCTGATTCCTGTGCCCAAAAGAACTGTCTAGTGTCAGTTCTAGGTTTTTTGGGGTGAGGGTGGGGTGGGGGGTTGACACTTAGTCAAGAGGCCTTTGGGTCTCCCCCTGCTTCCTTCCCACGGTCACCACTTCCTGTTTGCTTGCCCACTCCTCTGGGCCAATCCATACCACTTCCAACAAGTAGAGATCAAGGCAAGTGGATGCCTTCTCTTCCTCCTCCTCCTCCTGCTTGTCACTCTTCACATGCTTGGAGAGGGTAAGTGGGCAGGCAGTAATGACCAGCTGGATCATCAAAGTGAGGGGTATGGGGAAGTGGGTCAACACTGGGTTTCCTAATGGGGTGTAGATGTTGGCACGTTAACAACTTAACAATTGTCCCCAACATCTTTCCTACCTGTCTACAGCTTTTCAACAAGAGCTCTGTTAAACTACCCTAGTTTAGCTTTATCAGTCTGTTGCTTCTCAACTTCACCCTACCCTACCCAGTGGAATGTGAGCAGTATGTTCCACTCAGTATCTGCTGAATTCTTGGTCAGTTCCTCCCCACTCCCATCCCATTCTCACACACTCATGGAACATTCCTAATTTTCCTGGTACATCTCACTAGTGAATCACTTTTGCCTTTGGGGGGGGGAGATGGTTGCAGGCATCTTTAAGAAGCATTAGGGTTAGTTGTTAAAGTGGCCAGGGTTCTATCTCCTGGTTCCCTGGTCACTAGATGTCAAATATCTTGAGTTGGGGTTGGATGGATCTCACTCCCGCTCAGGCTTCCTCAAACTCAGCCCCCCAGATGTTTTGAGACTACAGTTCCCATCATCCCTGACCACTGGTCCTGCTAGCTAGAGGTCATGGGAGTTGTAGGCCAAAAACATCTGGAGGGCCGAGTTTGAGGAAGCCTGCTCTTGCTCCTAGAGCATATGCATGGCAATGCAGGCTCATAGGTGCAGAATGGCGTGCAGTGTGCAGCTTGCCATTTCATGGACTGCGCTGGTGAAGATTCATTTTGAACAACGGACAGTTTTGTTTTCTAGTATATATTTAACCAAAGAACTATCACCCTCTTTGTTTTAAATCAGGACAGACTATGGCAGAGTAAGAACCTAAGAAAACAGAGGAGCAGCCCTAATGGATCAAACCAAAGACCTGTCCAGTTCAGCACCCTGGTTTGCCCAGTGGCTACCCAGGTGCCTCTGGGAAGCCCAGGGTGGATAGCCCTGTCCTGCTGTTGATCCCCAGTGGTATGAAGAGGCATGTTGCCTCTTGTCCTGGAGGTAGCATTCAGCCACTGTGACTAGTAGCTATTGATAGCCTCACCTTCCATGCATTTGTCTAATCCACTTGTTGAAATTGGCTCCCATCATTACCTCTTGTGGCAGCAGATTATATTGTTTTATGCACTGTCTGAAGACATTCTTCCTTTGGTCCATTCTGAATCTTGTACCATTCAGTTCCATTGCATGGCCCCGGGTTCTAGTATTAGAAGACAGGAAGAATTAAGACACTTCAGCTATGAGCAGTGATGTGTATGTGAGCAGGGCACTTCAAACGACGTTGCTTGGTGCGAGAACCAGCATATAAAATGTATACAGCAGTGCCCCTATTTTCACCTGATTTGACCATATTCATTGTTGATTGTAAGGCTTCTGAGCAGTGACTTCTGTGTTCTGGAAGGCCATTTAGCGCTTTATTAACAACCACAAATTCATTGCAGCCAGGAGTAGTGATGGTTGACCAAGAAGCTGGAGAGTGATTCCTTCACATTTCCATGTGGAAGTACTTGAGCTTGGGGGGAAATGGTCATCGTGGTTTATTTTCTGTCACGGGGAAGCCAAATCGTATTTTAAAAATTGTACAAAGAAGATGAAGCCGGAACATTTGGGTTTAGCTTGCACACAATGGAGCAAGAATTATATCTCTCCCCCAGTAGTGGTTGCTACATGTAATTGACAGATAGAATGCATGTACCTTCATGCATGTGTCCAAATAACCTGCATTTCTACCTACTGGTACTTTTTCTGGGTAAGCGTCTTCCATTATGCAGCATCTTATTTCCTAGAAGAACCTGTGCTTTTAAATAATACAAGGTGTCTCATGAATAATTAGGTGCAAAAAAGAGAGGCGAAATTACCTTGGCAGAGAGGTCTTGCAAAGAGGTCACACAATTTTGTATACCTCTGGACTTTCAATTCACTTCTGTTCAATTCAGTTCTGAAGAATAGAGCAAGCTGGCACTACATTCATTCCCTGATCTGTTCATGCAATGTAGCTCCATTGTCTTTGTTGAGTTCTCTGAGTGTAACAACAAGCAGAACCACTTTGCTCGAGTAATAGGCTTTGAGAAAGTTGGATACCTCATGAGGAAACTCATGGTCGATATGGGATCGTGATGCCTTATTTAAGCCAAATTATGCATTACCTTTGTGGTTCAGTTGCTGATATAGTTGCCACTGCAAAGTTACTGCCTCGTCGGTGGCTCCCACACCATCTTGGCAATGTCTGGATGATTTGATCACATGGGCATATCAGTCATGTGGATAACTCGTGTTGGCTGTCCTTCGCCATTAGGTCTGCCAGTTGTGGCATGAAAAGTACTCCACATGATTGTAGTAAAGCACCTCTAAGCTAGTGATGTGGCAAGAATAGAAAGGCAGGGAGTTGTGAGCGGTGCAGGTTTGTGATGGGCGCTGAACCACAAAGTGAGTGTACGAATTTCGCCATAATCCCACCCAAACCAGTGAGGCAAAATCAGAATATGTTGGGATTATGTGGGTGATGGATGGAATTGCTTTAATGTGATATTACTCCCAAAGTGAACCACTGGTTTCGAGTTTCCATGTCGGTCTTCTTCAGAAACCAAATGTGCCAATCACTTGGAAATTGGGAGAAATGCCTTGGAATGCTTGAGGATGGGGTTGGGGAATCTGCACCTCTTCTTTCCTTAACTATCTCCGCTCAGATATTGACCAGTGGAATAAAGTAATTGAACAGCTCGGAACCCCCTGCCCAGAATTCATGAAGAAACTCCAGCCCACAGTGCGGAACTATGTGGAAAACCGACCTAAATACGCCGGCCTCACTTTCCCCAAACTCTTCCCAGACTCTCTCTTCCCAGCCGATTCAGAACACAACAAACTCAAAGGTAAGAGTAAAGGAGGGGTATGAACCATGCATGAACAAGTTCCATGAGATTGGGCACGCCTTGCATTTGAAATGTCTTTATTATGTTTATTTCTCCTCTTTCTTCCATCATGGAACTCAAGGCAGCATACGTAGCGGTCAGCCTTCTAGACACTGACCAGACCCAAATCTATGTATAGCTTCAGCAAGGTTACTGCATCATGTTCCTCTTTAGGCCATGGCTTGGAAAATATGTCCTCCATTAACCCATGCACACAAGTACTGTAGCTGGAGACAGGCTCATAGGTATTTTAAAGTTCCTACATGAAAACACTGCGAAGTGACACGTTTACTAACTGTGAAACCAAAAATGTCACAGGGACAGTAGCCTGCTAGAAGGTGTAGTCAAATCTCCACATTTCAAAGGACAAGTTGCCAACTATTTTTCGTTCAGTCTCTGCCGCTGTCCCATTAACAAACGGCACTTTTATTTGAAGCTAGGGGCGTAGCAAGGTAAATTGGTACCCAGGGGCAAAAAAATGTTTGCCACCCCACCCCCAGGCATGGGAAGGTCAGGTGGTACCCGGTGCAGAAAATTTCTTGTCAACCCCCCCCTTGATTCCCCCCCAAATGGTTTTATGTTATTTCATATTTTCTTACAAAGGAATAATAACAAGTAATATAACAAGTAATAATATAACAAGTAATAATAATAATCAAAACTTTTATTTATATCCCACCCTCCCCGGCCAAAGTCGGGCTCAGGGTGGCTAACATCAGATACATAACATTGGTATAAAATCAAACAATAATTAAATTACCTCCTAAAAACATATCAAAATCAAATTAAAGTCTAATTTAAGGCTTTCCACAGGGTTAGGGTTGGGAACAGTAAGTGTTCTCTAAGCTGAAATTTCAGCCTTCATGACATAGGAAAACAGCCAAGTGAACAGCTATTTTGGTGGAGGAGGGTCAAGATATTAACCGATATTTCCAAAAAAATTGTTCCTTGATAATTTGTCACCCCTCCATTATGGAACCTGGGGCGGGCCGCCCCCTCGCCCCCCTTGCTACGCCCCTGTTTGAAGCAATTTTATTTATTATTAATTTCTGTACCGCCCCTCCATCCGAGGATCACAGGGCAGTTTACAATATAAAAACACAGATTTGAAGAATCACAGTGGAATCAGAAGTCCTGGAACATGCAAGCGATTTTATCTTTGATGTGTTTTGCAAACAGGTCACAACGAGCCACTATCTGTTCTAGCGCCTCCTTCAGGCCAGACTGGAAAAGGCCCTTCCACTACAACACAGCGAGGCTGCAGTGGGAACAGCAAAATATGCCTTATTTGCTGTTTTCACTGCCATTGAGCAGGCTTGGTGATCAGCACTTGTGAGGGTCTCCTTGCATTCATCTGGAGTTTTGCTCCACTTGTGTTCAAGCTCCTCTCCTGGCTCATTTTATTGCCCTCAGCTCTGGTGTATACCAAGGAGCCAGCTGGGCTCTATCAAGTGGAAGAGGGGCACTCCAGGGCGATTGTGTCAACAGCCTGGCCATCTGTATATTCCACTGATCAGCCAGGGCTTCAGCAGGAGAACCAGTTGTATTAGCCGTAAAGTTCTCTAGAGCCATCTGGAAACCAAAGGGATCTGTCAGCCTCGAAGGCAGACCATCTGAATAGGTCCCTCTCCTCCTCTGCAGGAGGGGGAAACTGCTGAACACCTAAATCCCCAACAGGAGGTGATCCAACCATGATAAGGGGCTGATGTTAATATCCCCTGTTCTCAGATCATGCACTTCTTGCCCAGCCAGTACCTCGGGCTGGTGACATGTTGGAGATAGTGCCATGAGTGAGGGGCCTCAGCATGGATGTTGATGTCCCTCAGGACCAGCGGTCTGTGAGTCTTCAACACCACCTCTGGGACCACCACTGTCAGCTCAGGCACGTCCAGTTCCAGACACCCCAAATAGCACTGTCTCCTGCTTGAAAGCTTGGAGGGCTGCTTCCAGTTAATGTAAACAGTGCTGAGCTAGAGGAATCAAAGCCTCGAATCAGCATAAGGCAACTTCCTGCATACCAAGGAAAGCACTGTAGGGTTAATTAAGCCTTCTGCCAACATCTTCCCCTCCAGCATAGAGGAATTGTCTATTACCAATTTCCTCCATGCTCTCAGCAGCATTCTTGTGCCCAATGCTGCACATGGGGAAGGGACTGGATTAGGCCCCAGCACCTCCCCATCCTTTGTTTGAAGCAAATCCCCGTAAGCTGTGTACAAAAACGCATGAGACCTTCCTGGGAAGAATTAAATTGGGGGGGCTGCTGGTCCAAATCGCTCTGATTTCAGGCTTTGTCAGTTGAGAAGCACACAGTGCCACATTCAGCCAAAGCCTGACACTGGCAGCCCAGTCCTGTCTCGATTACAGTGGCACTAGATGAGCAGATGCCATTGTCTGCAATGACAAGATGATTTTAAACATAAGCGGAGGCCGCGGTTAACTTCAACAGGGACGGCAAGCTTTTCTGAGAAAACAGCGATTGATCTGTGTGTTTCGTACAGAAAGGGTTTCCGATTAGCATTTTGGAACCTTCCGAAAGTGTGTATCAGTTTTGCACACATGGATTCCCAAGGTTGCCTGTAACGGTGATGCATAATGTTTTTTAATCTGCGGCAATTTGCATGTCATTACCCAGAATGCCTTTTCCCATCATACAGCAAGGCTGTTCGTCTGCACTCTGGGGGGTGATTGAAGGTCTGGCCAAATGGCTTCAGAAGCACTGAGAGCTCTCTATTATCCCACCCTCCCTTCCCCGCCCCAGCCCACCACAATAACGAAGCACAATAATGGACTTACAAGGGATTTGAGGCAGATGCAGAGAGAAAGATAATTAAGATCTTCTTTCACTCCCTGGATGAAAGCAAACATATTTTTGCACACATGCAGATATGGCTCCCCCATCCCCAGTCCTGCTTTCCTGCCCTGGTCTATTTCCTAAAAATATATTCTCTTGACGAGATGCCCCCAAACCCTTTAAAAGAAGGTGTTTGGCATGCTGGAAACCAACCCTGCCTCCTCCGGTAGCAGAAGGTGATATTTTGACATTTGGTTGTCACCTGTGGAAGCAATTTATGGAACCTCCTTTATGGTCATGAAGTTCCTTATGTTCATTACTTTTTCGGCAGAATTCATAAGCTGCTCGACCCATCATCTGTTTAAATGCAGTAATTGTCAAACCCCCTTGCTCTTTCTTTCGCTTGCTGGTAAAAAAAAAAAAAGGTGATTACAAGAACAAGAACAATCGTAGCAGAACTATTCCAACGGCTTTAATGCATGCTTTGTGGGCGATGATACAAGACACCCCACGGCATGTTGGTTAAATGGGGATTCACGTGACACAGATCATGGGTGCTGCCCCTTTGAGCAATTTTGCTATCAGCTCCAGCTGTTAGTTTTACTAAGCTACCCCACAGATTCATTTTCTTTTTCATGTATGACACCTCTGATTTCTTCCTTTCTCTGTTCGCTTTCCATTCTTCCCTTCCCCTGACATTTTAAAATTAACAACAAAGACAGAAATTAAACAGAATCCCCAAGTATGTTGTTGTTTAGTCGTTTAGTCGTGTCCGACTCTTCGTGACCCCATGGACCAGAGCACGCCAGGCACTCCTGCCTTCCACTGCCTCCCGCAGTTTGGCCAGACTCATGTTGGTAGCTTCGAGAACACTGTCCAACCTTCTCGTCCTCTGTCGTCCCCTTCTCCTTGCGCCCTCCATCTTTCCCAGGGAGTCTTCTCTTCTCATGAGGTGGCCAGAGTATTGGAGCTTCAGCTTCAGGATCTGTCCTTCCAGTGAACAGTGTGTCCTGTGTTCTTGCGCAAAGGAGCTCTTATACTTGCTGCTGCACCTCCTTGTACCCCTTGAAAAGCTTCGGTTTAAGTTTGGGAGAACCTCTGGAAGGTGCATATTGCAGCTCTGGGGGCTGCAGCTGGGGGAGTTAGTAGAAACCTTGAAATCTGGGTCCCAGCCCAAATGTCCAAATTAGGCTTATTTTGCATCAGGTGTGGGGAACCTCTGGCCCTCCAGATGTTGCTGAACTACAACTTCCACCAGCCCTAGCAAGCATGTTCAGTGATGAGAATAGCATCTCAGCAACAACTGGAGGGCTGGAGTTGCCCTGTTCGTGATTTGCATGAAGGTAATTTGTATGTGAACCTCTGCTTCATGAGCAGAAAGTGTGGGATGTGGGTGGCGGGGGGCGCGCACTGCTCCTGGCACCATCGGGGAGGAGGGTACCATTGTGGCTGCCCCCCTGGACATGCGTCGCGCACACACACACCCCACGCCGGGGACCACACCCCCGGTGCTGGAGCATGCAGCTTCGCCCCTGCCCCCCGACACTTTCAATAAATGTGTGCACGTGTACTTTCTAACCTGCATTAAGCTTTTAGAAGTACGGTTCCAGAAGATGGTATTTATTCTGGATTCATCCAAAATAAACGTGCATGGCTATAAATACTCCGTTGTACTTGGAAGCCAAGGCATGCCATCAGAATATTTTTTCCCCACCCGTATTCATGCAGTTTGGTTGCCTCTTTAAAAACAACCAGTCAAAGGTGATCGAGTGGAGGTTTTTGTATGTCAGATACGGAATTACATGTGACAATAATTAGGAAGAATACTATTGTGCATGGAGCACTTAGCATATGGATAGCTTTTTAAAAATTTAAATTAACAATATTTTGATGGCACAAATCCTTTTCTGCGAGGAAAACAGAACTGGATTCACACCCACATTTGGTGTGCTGTATGAGTGCTTTGATTGACAGATACAGGAGAACTAGAGAACAAATTATGCCGTTCCTCCTGCTTGTCAGTCATTCAAATGAGCTTTCATCTGGGAAATTAATGAAGCTCCTTCTGTCAGGGTGGCTCAAGGGTTGGCCAGATTCCATGTTTAACTGGCGACTCCCAGAGGCTCAAGAATTCCTAGGAGATACGAATAGCCATCTCTTTGTCGGCTTGCCGCTCAGTGGCTTTCTGTAACACAGAGGCAATTACTTCACTGAAAATAGAGTGGATTTAGGCAAGTGATGCTGCAGTAATCTGACAGGTTTGAGTTCTGATGCTGATATTATTGCTTCTTCATATCAGGAACAGAGGTGTAGTTATTGCCATCAAAATAGGGATCAAGCTGGATGGCTATTTTTTTATCCCTCCAGGCAATGTTAAGATGGCCATATTAACATTGCCGAAGTAGCTATGTCAGAATCGATGTGCAACTTAAATTTGAAATACTTGAACAGAATGGGTCGTGTGCTTCAGATGAGTATTTTTTTTTTACCTACATTGCTGTCTGCAGAGAAAACACTGGAGAGAATGTTTCATCTGATGATTCTGTAAAATTCTGATTGTGCTCTGCATTGCTAGTGGCCACCAACGGATGCCTGATTATCGTCTTCCAAAGCAGCGACTCTATTCTGAACTTAAAAATGGATAGCGTAATGCTGGTTGTCAACAAAAGAGATTTAAAGACTGTCTCAAGGCAATTTTTTTATTAAAAAAGTTAATATAAACACCAACAATTGGGAAACACTTGCCTGCGAGCGTTCCAATTGGATAACAGCCTTTACCAAAGGTGTCATGGGCTTTGAAGACACTCAAACTCAGGATGAAAGGGAGAAACATGCTAAGAGGAAGGCACGCTCGGCAAATCCACACCGTGATCAACTCCCGCCCAGAAACCTGTCCCCACTGTGCCTTCCATGTGTGGATCCAGAATTGGCCTCCACAGTCACTTACGGACTCATTGTTAAAACCGTGTTTATGGAAGACAATGTTACTTGCCTACAAGTGATCGCCAAAGAAAGAAGACAAGGGTCCATTTTTTAATCCTGTCCAAATTGCATAAAATATGCCCACCCTGGACTGTCCGAAGTAAATACTTTTACAATGAACTGGAGATGTTTCTAATTCATACATCTTTATGCAACAGAGGCTCTTAGTTAGAATTGCGAGCCTTTATCCCCTAATCCATTAGTTCTTTTTCCTGCACACAAGTGCTGATTTTAATTAAGGGCAGTTGAGGGTAAAAATCATAGTGCTCGTTGAGGTCAGTTTATCAGATGACTCTCATCCCGCAATTAAACTCCTTGTTGAGAAAAAGATGCCATATTTAAGGGCGGTTAAAACAAATCCTGAGATCTCTGGGTAAAGGATGGTATAGAAATAATAGAAACAGATAAATGATTTAGTAAGCCAGGGCACTCATTAGTAAACCTGCTCCACCAGCTCCTGTTTTTTCTTCTAGCTTTCCTCCATTCAAATCTCCTATAACCCCTGTTTTAAAACAGCTGCATTGGTTGCCAGTTTGTTTCCAGGCCAAATTCAAGGTTGCTGTTTAAATCCCTAAACGCTCAGGTCCCAAATATCTGAAAGACTGCCTCCTTCCATACAGACGCTCCCGAGATCAGTAGAGGAGACCCTCTTGTTTGTTCCTACACCCTCAGAGGTTTGGGGGCAGCTGGCAGCCCGAGAGAAGGCATTCTCTGTGGTGGCCCCTAAGCTGTGGAACTTGCTCCCCACAGAGAAGCTTCCGGCACTTTCATTATACTACTGTTGAAGAAGGCTACAGGTGCACCTCTTTACCACAGCTTTCGTCACTTGAGGTTTTATGTTCTTTAGGACCCACCTTATTTTTATGGTTGTATGTTGTTTCAAACTGTTTTTAATATTGTGTTGTAATACTGTACTGTAGCCTGCCTGTAAGATCTGCTGGGTGGTTGCTCGTGAGTAAACAGCCAAAACTCCATCCTGCCTTTTAGCAGTTTTATTGTGATACTATTTACAGTGCAGAGCTACAAGTTCATGTCTGTATCAGTCACTCGCAGAATCCGGGAGTGGCCCCTTCCGGCTGTGACCCCAACATAAGAGTTTCGGTATACGAAATCTCCGCCTCCCCTACTTACGTTTCACCCCTCTGTGCACTTGGGGCGATGGAAATGGCGTGTCTCCCCCCTTGTCCGCGGGGCGAGGGGAGTGCAAGGTCTCTCCAGCATCCCCAGAGCCTCTGCTCTCCAGCCTCTGAGCTGCCTGCCCCTCCCCACTGGAGACATCACTGCTTCCTCTGCTGGAGGAAGAGGTGTTGCTGGTCAGGTGGGGTCGGGGCTCTCTGTAACATCCCGAAAGCCCTTCCACCACCCTGCGCTGAGTGGGGGCCATTCCCTGACACCGCCCTAGGACCTTAGGGTGAAGGGCAGGTAGGAAATAAATCAATATTATATATATATTATTAGGCCTCCAAACCATTAATAACCAGTGTCTCAAGTCCAGCAGACCCTCCAATTGGCCCTATTTTCCAGGGACAGTCCCAAATTTACAGAAGCCATCCCAGTATTTTATTTAACTTTTATTTAAAATTTATTTTCTTAGGACATTATGGAATAATAATATTATTTCTCCTATTTTCATCTGTGCATTCCCAGAGACCTGAAAGGTATTTTTGTGATTCTGAATTGTGGTCTCCTGCTTCATACTCCAATATGATTGGATTTGTTGATTACTTGTCTAGTAATTACACTTCTGAGGGGGATATAATCCCTAGAGAGGGGTTTTAAATTATCAGGAATGCAGTAGGGTCAAACTATTTATAAATTATTCCATTTTGGGAATGCTGCACCTCACAGCTAATTACCATCCCATCAGCCTTATCAGCACTGTAGCTAAGGGATATGTCAAATTCCTACTTCTTAAACTTGAGAACAGTCAGTAGCAATGACAACTTTGCAGAGAAGAGAGATTGTTCAAATGAAGAGAACATAAAGGAATGAAAATGTTGGCAAAAAGTGTTATGTTCTGCCTCGACTGTCTGAGGCACTCTAAGCCCCAGAATGTCAGTTGCTCAGAACTGCATACTCTCCAAGGTGACGTGACCCAAATCTAGGACACCATCTTCCAGGTCTGAAATCTTGCACGAGTCATGTGACCCACATGAGATTGCAGACCCAGAAAAAGTGCCATCTTCATGCATAGCACCCCAAAATGCGCATTTTGGGGTGCCACACAAGATCACAGACTCTAAAATCTTGCTTTCCTCAGGGCGAAATCTTGGCCCCAAATGGCCACTGTGCTCTCTCCGGGAAAAACGGGATGTCCCATTTTTTTCCGGGGCAGTTGATGGGCATGGAATTGCAGTTTGCAGGCCTCCCACAGGCAAATGGTTGGTCATTGTTTGAACAGGATTTGAGCCACTGGTCTGAACCAGCAGGTTCTTCTTAAGTTCTTATGGATTTAGGTGTCGTCCGCAACTGGACCTAACGGTCAGGGATCCTTTACCTTCACCTTTTTACTCAACTTTTGATTTATGGTGCTGGAGGAGACTCTTGAGAGTCCCATGGACTGCAAGAAGATCAAACCTATCCATTCTGAAGGAAATCAGCCCTGAGTACTCACTGGAAGGACAGATCCTGAAGCTGAGGCTCCAGTACTTTGGCCACCTCATGAGAAGAGAAGACTCCCTGGAAAAGACCCTGATGTTGGGGAAGATTGAGGGCACAAGGAGAAGGGGACGACAGAAGACGAGATGGTTGGACAATGTTCTCGAAGCTACCAACATGAGTTTGACCAAACTGTGGGAGGCAGTGGAAGACAGGAGTGCCTGGCGTGCTCTGGTCCATGGGGTCATGAAGAGTCGACTAAACAACTAAACACCTTTTGTACAAGTACGCACTATTCCCCCCAAATTGACCTTTGTCAATTGAAGGTTGCAATTCATACTCTTGACTGGCGCTATCCAAAATTGAGGCCTGTTGTTTCAGGTGAGAACCCTTCATTTGAATTCCTGCCTTCATAATTGGTCACTGCCATCAACAGGCAGCCCGAGAGGCCTTATTTCTGGAAGCTGTGGTGTTAAACAGGAGCACATGCACATGTCTCTAGCGTAATCTGCAATCCACAAACCAGTTACACAGGCGACTCAATGAAATCTATATGACTTAAGTACACTTACTAGAGAGTGAGCCCCATTAAACTCAGCGGGACTTTTGAGTAAATTGGCTAAGGATTGGTTTGAAGAGAGGAGGAGGGACTTCAGAAAGCTGGGAAGTGAGTCAAACACAGCTAAGGCTGCTTGACTCAATCTTTGGTGAATTCTGTTATCAACTGATATGTTCTGCAGCTCTCAAATTAAAGCATGGATCAGATTTTGCAGTTCTTTCAGTTTTGTGATGCAGCTCTCTGCTCAAAAAATGCAATGAAAAATGCATTTTTAAAATAAAAAAATCTGAAATTATTCTAATGAGAAAATAAGGAGAGAGTGGGAAGGCTTTATAAATTATATGAAGAGAACTGATTCCCAGATTCATGCTTGGCTTAGTTTAGAATAAAAATCTCACAGGTAATCAGAACATTTCTCCAAAAATTTAATCATTACAGACAACCAGTGATACGAGGAATAAAGATCCACACGGAATTAGTTGGAAGTCTATTATTATTATTATTATTTCCCTTTTTCTTCTTTTTTGGTGTTTTTCATTCTTTTTCCTTTTTTGGGAGAATATAATGTTTTGTATTTTTGATTGCAGTTGATGTTACTATGTTTACATCCGTGTAATTTTGTTTTTGCATTTTCTTCGGTTTTGTATTGTTTGTTCGTTTCATTCAATGTTTGTTTTGTGTTGTATAAGTATAAATAAATAATAAAATAAAATAATAAATGCATATTTTGAGATAAAACACATTTAGAAAGGCATACTTGGAGACAACGAGAACATATAGTTTGACAAAACATTTTCAAAGTAGCTACTTAAATATGATTTTCATGCATATTTTTTAAACCAAATAATAACATATTAATGCCAAAGTATTCATATATAAAGAATATTTTTTGTCCAGCCTTCAACAAAATGATCCTTGAGGGGGTTACAGTACAATTAAAACAGCGACAGCGAAATGGATTTAGGAATGAACACCTGTGAATAGGGCACTGACCAGAAACAGAATGATTTGTCCTAATTGACTATTGATTTTGACATAATGGAGAAGCAGAGCCCCATGTACCCACCCTCTTGCTGTTTTTGGAGGAAGCATCACACAAATTAGGTGCACACACACAAATGTGCCAGGTTTTCTCCGCTTGCCTGCATCACCCATCCTAGCTGACCCCATTCATGGAGGCCTTTCCCTTTAGTGAATGTGTTTGCAGGTCATAAGAAATGATTGCACTGGAGTAAACGGGGATGTGCATTGCGTGACCAGGCGCGACAGCCCCAGCCCCCAGGGATCATGGGAAAGGAAATAAAGACTCTGACAACGTTAGGCCACAACTTTATTAAACTTCTGAATGTAGGAAGACCTTGGCTTAGGCCTTGGGCGTGTATCCCTCCCAGCCCCCCAGCCGGGGAAGTGGGGCACATCAGGGTAAATGGGATATGGGGGTGCTCTGCGAGACGTAAGTGTAGCAGGCAGCCCTGGCCATATCCCCACACGCAGGGTAGTTCACTGACAACCTTTCAGTGTATGGTCAGTGACACCCATTTATATAACCCCTTTAAGAGGGGGACCCTGGAATTGCCGCTGCAGGGAGGGTGAGTCACCACTTCACACACACCCCATTATAGGGAAGAAAAGACTAAAGGATTTCACCCAAGGCCATAACCGCCAAAGTTGTGACAAATTGCTAAGGGGAAGACAAAACCTGCGAATGCAGGAAAATTTCCTCCCAGTCCTTCAACATCAACCAGTCAAGCACTGTAGCAGCGCCCGCTAAACAGGAAGAGAAAGTTAACCTGCAAACAAGAAACATTAACAAAGGGAGGGTAGGGAGGATGAATCTCCAGAGCCATTTGCGTGGCTAATACCAGCTCTTCCCCCTATTTATAATGGGTCTGGCCCCACTTCCCAGGAAACGAAACTTAAAGCTGAGGCTGGACGTGAACCTCTGAATAATACACTGAGAAGCAGGCCAGCCCCCTTCTACTAGCAAGTTCCCTGGGAACTGTAGCACCACACGCGATCCCGCAAAAGGCACCCACAATATAGTGTGCGTGCTCATTGCAATGATTTTTTTTAGTACAAAGAATATTGACTCATTATAAAGAGAATACAAGGGGAAAGTGGATGTGTTAATCTAATTCCATTTTTATAAATGAAAACCATAAACTTCATCTTGTAATGGTTACCATGAATGACAACAAGGTCTACCAGAGACATCAATCCATGTTTTAGCTCTCTCTCTCTCTCTCTCTCTCTCTCTCTCTCTCTCTCTCTCTCTGCCCATTAAAGAGCATTTTGCTGTGCAATAAATTAGTTCATTGCCTGGCTTTAACTTGTCTGAATTTGACATCATGTTGATTGTCTCTTCACCCCCTTCCTGGTGTAGAGATTCCTGCTCTGACACATTTCCTCTTTTGGTTTCCTTGCTCCAGCTAGCCAAGCCAGGGACCTTTTGTCAAAGATGCTAGTGATTGACCCAGCCAAACGGATATCAGTGGATGAAGCCTTACAACATCCGTACATTAATGTCTGGTATGACCCAGCGGAAGTGGAGGCGGTAAGTGAAAAATTGTCCTTTACACTAAACTTTTCCAGTTATCACAACCAACATTCAGCTAGAAATGGGGGGGGGGGGATTTGTTGACTTTGCATTTTAGGGGAAAGTATTTGCCAAAAAAAGAGAGAAAGTATTATGTGTGCTTTGCTGCACACTGCGATTCTCTGCTGCTGTTTCATTATTCCAAAATTGTCTGCTTTTTGGGGGATCATTTAAATGGTACATTAAATTGTACTTATTTCAATTTTACTTTTTGTAAAACAGCTTGAGGGATGCGGGTGGCACCGTGATCTAAACCTCTAAGCCTCTTGGGCTTGCCGATCAGAAGGTCCGTGGTTCGAATCCTCGCGACGGGGTGAGCTTCCGTAGCTCTGTCCCAGCTCCTGCCAACCTAGCAGTTTGAAAGTATGCCAAAAAAGTGCAAGTAGATAAATAGGTACCCCTGCGACAGGAAGGTAAACAGCATTTCCGTGGGCTGCTGTGGTTTCGGTGTTCCATTGCACCAGAAGCAGCTTAGTCATGCTGGCCACATAACCCGGAAAAACTGTCTGCGCCTTCTTCTTTTTTTTAAAAAAAAGTTACATATGCAGAAATGGGTTGAACTGAACATGAAGACTGCAAAAATGAGAAACAGTGAGAAACTGAAGCAGACAATTTCCTAATTCTGATTTGAATAACACAAGTTTTTTTTCCAATTCGCTGGATAATGTGCAACCAATGTCTTTATATTCTGAATCACTTCTGTTGCATTACTCTTTTTTTAGTAGAAGTGGGTGACTAAAGTGTGGCATGGGGAGGGCAGAAGTTTCTGGGGTTTGTGGCTCTCCTGGACTACAAGTATAAGACGCTGGAGGGAGCTGAAAAGCAGACTGAAATCTATTTGTCCTGTGTCACTTGTCAGGCAACAGTATGTTCCCCCCCCCCTATTTTTCTTTTCCATCCTATTGATTTCCCCCAACACAAAAGCTTCTCCAGTTCTGTTGTTTGTTTTATTTGGCCAGAGTCCACAGCATTGGCCAATGCAAACCTTTGCATAGACTCCTTGCCAGGATTTTGTCACTTTTTTTGACTCCTTTTAGCTCTGTAATTCTAATTCTAATAATGATGAAGAATCTAGAACATGATAAAAAGTTGGCAGAGATACTGTTTTTATCCTTCTCCCATAATACCCAATGCCATTGATAAGCAAGTGGACAAAATGAAATAATCTTTTTTACAGTATGATGATGGTGATGATAAAGTAAAAACATGATGCTGTTTATGAATATAATTATTTTCCCTGCAATTTCCTTCCTCAACAGTAATAGCAGGTTCAAGAAGATTAAACTCTCTTGCTGAAACAATTGCTTTAAAACGAATAGAAGAACACTAAGGGTGCATTGTAATAATAATAGTTAAGGAGAGATGGCAGTACTGTATTGCTTAGTTGTATTAAATAGAATAATAAATGCGGAATATAATTTGGTAACAAGTAATAAGTAAGACAGCAGCCAAGTAGATAATGCCTCATAGGGAGTACAGAAAAATGATATCCTGAACTTTATTCTTTGAAAAATGAATAAATGGGTTTCGTTTTTCTCTCAGTTGATCGTTTTGTTGCTTCCCCGCTCTAGTTTTGGTTATGTCTGTGAATTTGATCATATAAACCATATTCCACAATCTTAAAAGCTATTCATGAATCTGTTTTTTTTAAAAAATCCAGTTTGCTTAGTAAAGTCTTATCAGGATTTCTTAACTTTGGACTCTGTCTGCATTATATAAGTGACTTTGCCAACACTATTTGACTCATCCCATTAGGTGTCAACTGCTATCTGAATATCAGTTCTGTAACAATTTTCTTTATGGTTCATATGTGGAGCATTTTACATATGTTTGTCCATGTTTCACACATTTCACCAAACTTAGCCGCCGCTACAAAATACAGTAACTACCACCAAGTCTGGAATGCTCTCCCTAGAGAAGTCTGACTGGCATCTACATTGTGATCTTTTCTGTAGCTGGCAAATGTCTTGTTCTTCTCCCTCTGGTTTTGAAAATGTGTTGGTGCACTCCTGTTGCCCTCTGCTGTTGATTTTACCTTGAGGTCCTTTTAATTTCTTTCGCAGCTTGTGTTACAGTCTCATTGTTATGTTATTGTGTTTTACGGTTTTATCCTCGGTTTGCTGAAGAGCTCAGAGAGCTTTGGCTGTTGGCCAGCAGAGAAATGTAGTTAATAAGTGAAATAAAATTAAATAAGAAACAAATGAATCATTAGGAGGTTAACTGGAGTAGAATGTTGGAGGAAATGGAATATTTTCTTTCCAGTCACAATCTGTAGTTTTGATGTTGATAGTTAGTAGGAAAGGAGATCGAGAATAGCAAGCCATAGTAGTACCATACATGTCATTAGTTCTCCATTTGCCCTCTGGGGGAAGAGGTCAGGTGTTAGTATGCAGTTACAGGAGGTATAATCAATCCTAGCAAGCTTCACAATGCGCCCTAGAGAGCATCTCATAATCCTTCCCAATGCCATTGTTGCTGTGGGAGTAAATTCATTAGTGTTTGCGAGGTGCTCAGTTACCATAGTGATGAGGTACCATATGGAGAGACAGGTCACAGTCTGCAAGCTTGTGTCCTTTTCCGAGTACTTTGGAGCTGTGTATGGCCAAAGGCACCAACCCCACATGGTTGTGTAATGCTAATCAGTAATTATCAGAAGTTTGCAGTCATTTATTCCAATACATTGCAAGGGGAATAATTCCGCCACTTTTGTTTCGAATTTACAGCACTCTCTTTGCCACACAAGGATACACCGGTGCCTAGTATTTAAAGATATGCTAATAAATAGCTAGCTCTATGGGAGTGAAAACTCACTCAAAGGTTTCCCTTCGGCACAGTGTTTGTGTCCTCTTTCTTCCAGCTGCCTCTGTGTTCTGTGCTCTTCATTAAAATACTTAAAATGAGCTACAGTTAAGATATATATTGCTAAAAATCCACTTAGAAGCAACCATGGCTGTGATCGTGGGTAAGAATGACCCTAGCAGGCGAAAGCCGTCTGAAATCGAAATGTCTGTTGTGAAAGACGACCAGAGATAGGGAGTCATCTGTGTCTCTCGGGGCAAAGATATCCAACAACACTGGTGCAGCCGCTGAAACGTTCATGTAGTCAGTTGCAGCTGTCTTTCCTCTGGGCAAACCATCCCCAGGGATGTAATTACTTGTAGAAACGCACCGTGTGAACCAGTGGTAAACACAGATGCCCTTTGCAGTGGCAGTCTCCCCAAAAAGTGCTGTAGCGATAATGAACATCCCTGCAACGGAAGCTGTCGTGTTACAGGTTCCATTCAGATGGTGCCCTGTTCCATCTTCCTGACTTTTCATTACCAGTTAATTTTCACAGACCTCACCAGTGTGAGAGCCATTGTTGTGTAGTGGTTAAGAGCGGTAGACTCGTAATCTGGTGAACCGGGTTCGCGTCTCTGCTCCTCCACATGCAGCTGCTGGGTGACCTTGGGCTAGTCACACTTCCTTGAAGTCTCTCAGCCTCACTCACCTCACAGAGTGTTTCTTGTGGGGGAGGAAGGGAAAGGAGAATGTGAGCCACTTTGAGACTCCTTCAGGTAGTGATAAAGTGGGATATCAAATCCAAACTCTTCGTCCTCTTCTTCTTCTTCACCCTCCCCACCAACCCACTAGACCAGGGGTGGGGAACATTGTGGGCCAACTTTGACAGGGGAGGGCAGGGCAATCCACATGCCAATCGGATGATTTAATTGCAATATCACATGATTGGCAGGTGGATTGCCCCCCCCTGTCTAATTCTCACCATCAGAGGCAGAAAGAGGGAGCATGTTGTGAAAGGCTGCAAAGCCTGCCCTGAGCTGATGCTTTCAACATTTTACAGTTTCCCCCTGTTTTTCCTTTGCCTTGTGCCCAGTGCTGTTGATGCAAAGGAATGCCAGCCTCTCTACCCCTTCACCAAAGCTTCTGCTGCCCTCAAGGTCTCTCCAAGCCTTGCTTCCTTTCGTCCTCACTGGGCCTCCCACTCTTCTCCCCATTGACCTCACCAAGCCTGTAGTTTATCCCTCAGTATTAAAATTCCCAGCACTCTTAACAAACTACAGCTTTTCAGGATTCTCTGTGGGCAAACCATCTGCTTTAAATGTGCTTTACTTGTGCTTCACATCTGACTACTGCTCACATCAATTGATGAACACACACATCGATATCTATTAATGATCACACACATTGATATTTTTGTTTTTCTAATTTTCTGCAGGGTTTTCCTCCCCCTCCTTTGTTCTGTTCTTCTCGAAAGCTACAAAACCCCAAACTGGGAATTTAATGTGTGCATAATACCCATCATCTCCCCAGAAGAAAAATATCCACCCCCAAACCACTTGGCCTACTAAAATTGGCTGTGGGAGGAAAAAAAGCCCAAAGGATCAGATTTACCCAAGGGAGCATCTGAAGCACAGCAGAAGGAAACAGGGAGCATTTGAATATATATCTATAGCTTGGTCTTTGTAGCAAATGGCAATGGTTTTGTGTCAAGAGCTTAACCTGAAGGTAATGAACCCGAACATCTTCCTGGGATTTACAGCATGAGCTTGCAAGTGAGGACAAAGGAAGGGAGATGACACCCCAGCCAAGGTGCAGAAGCCAGAGCCGGTTAAACTCTCATTTTATAAGCCCATTTTAAAAAAGTTCACAATCTTTTCATAGGCTACAGAAGAGCAATAAAATTATGATGTCTCGTTCAAATGGCGGGGAGTGTAACACGTTTGGGAAATGGCAGAAGGAAGGCAAAAGCCTTCTTTCTCTGACAGGTTTAAAAAATTGTAGACGCTGGTGGTCTTTCTTTAAATGCCAGGCTGTGACCTGCTGCTAACTAGAGGGAAATGTATATTATTACTCCGGCGACATGCTGTTCATTCACAATGAATGAAGGACAAGCTGGAGACGGATTGTAGGAAAATACAACCAAACGCCAACCTGACTTTTTTGACCTCTGAGTCCTAGTAAACAATTGCTTCCCTTGTGCTGCCAATTAGGAATATATTGACTTTTGACTCCTACTGATCGGAGTGTTTGCGATGTGTGGTAGAAAGCCTTACTTATTCCTTTCTGATCTGGACACCGATTGACTGCAGGCCACCATTTTTGCAATATTGGCCGTACTACACGTTTTCTTAACATTCATTATATTTTAGGATTTAGAATTCCCTGGTTGACATTACAATCCAAGATGCTTCAAATGCTTTTGTAGAACAGCAACTAATATTTTATGGAAATAGAAGAATTGTCGCCATGCTTTAGGAAGATACTGACTTTCCGTATTTGTTCCAGGCTGTTTTTGTGGTGGAGGATAGTTCTTGGCTTCTTGTATGAGGGCTCCCAGGAAGCGTCTGGCCTGGCTACTTTGGGGGAAAGATGGTGGAACACAGGATGCCTTATTCTGATATGGCAAGGCTCTTAGGTTCTTACGTGGCATGGCTCCACATTGTTTGGGGCTGATTCACATGACACCCTGCAAATGGCCAGATGTGGTTTGAGTGAACTGAAGTATTCAAGATGGTTGCTTGACTGCTCGATTGGCCTCCTGTCTTTCCTATCCAGACAAGCTGATAAAACAACAAAGTGGTAAATCACTCATAGAAACCCTCTGCAAGTAATTCAAAAACCCACTCATCATCATCATCATCATCATCATCATCCCTCTATATGTTTGCTGCCTTTGCACAAAAATTAATGCTGAAAGTGGTTAATAATAATAATAATAATATTTATTTATACCCCGCCCATCTGGCTGGGTTTCCCCAGCTACTCTGGGCAGCTTCCAGCAAAAGATTAAAAGTACATTAAAACATAAAGTCATTAAAAACTTCCCTAAACACAAACAAAACACCACAAACAAAACTTCCCCTTCACAACAAAACACCAGAAGATCAACAATTAGAAGGATAACTCAAAATGGTGGCAATAATAAAACAGCAACGTTAAGAGCATGTAGAAATGTGGCGTAAAAAGAAACAACATTCTGGTACTATTAATGGCAGCAGACACTAGAAAACCCAAAAAGAAACAGGGGAGTTTGGTTTTACCTTGGTCCTAGAAGTTCTAGTCATTCCTTCCGTGCGCACTACAAATTAGCCAAGAATCAAATTAGTCTGGTCAAGTATCACGGCCTCAGCTTCTCCAGGGCTTCAGTACCTCTTGGGTGTCCCCCATTAAGGTGGCGTTAAGGCTTCCAAAGGCCAGGAAGCAGGTATCTGGGAACACTTAATTCTTTGAGGTTACATAATTAGGAATGTTCATTGCAGGGAGAGGCAGCATACTGGAGGAAGTCTCTTATATACGGCTGAAACATGCAGAGACCTCTCTAAACATGGTTGGGAAGAGAGTCTGGTCCTGAAATGGACTGCAAGATGGGTTCAGAAAGCTTTAGAAACCAGCTTCCTTCATGGCCTGTTGACTGTTTTCATTGACCTCCCCAAAAGTTACTTGTTATTTATGGGGGAGGGATTATGCATGCAATCAAGTGGACAGCATGTGGAACTAGGACCACTGACTCCTGAATTTGAATCTCTGCTCTGCCATGATGCTCACTGGGTAGCCTTGGCCCAGTCAGTGTCTCTCAGCCGAATCTACCTCACATGGCTGTTGTGAGGGCAAGGCACTGCTCTGAGCTCCCTGGGTGAAGGAAGGTCAGCATAGAAATACGATTGATAAATATCATGCCCCTTGATCTTTCAGACCTGCTTGGTATGCCTTCCTCCTGCACGATTTCCTTCTTTTTCTTTTCTGTGGGTAGGAGTGCCACTGCACACTAAACTTTGACATTCAAAGCCCCTTTGCCAGCGCTCTTCAGCCTAGCATCTGGGTTCTTTGCTTGACTGATGATTCCTGCTTGGGCATATTGGTATTTGAGATAGCTCTGGACAGTGGAGGCCCCAGCTAGGTCATCTGTTCCGCAGCCTTTGAGCCATCCATCAGTGTGTAATTGCATTTTCATTTTAACCCTACTAAGGTCTCGTTTATGTTCCAGGAAAATGCTTTAAACTTAGCAGCTTTATACGGAGCTGTAAAATTGTATGTTCTGTTCCGTCTTGCAGATATCTGCATTCTCACTCTCACTCTCCATTTTCTATAGTAGCCAGTATTCACAATGATTCTAGGAAAACCTTCTAGATAATCCCCTTTTCTAATGGACCAGCAAAACCTTTCCTGAACCTCTTCCTCCAGGAATGTATATTTTCCTCAACCTCCATAAGGTTGATCTCACGTTAGAATTTTACATGTGTCAACATTAAAGATCCATGAAGGTCTATTGTGTTCCATGGTAGCTGTCTGCCATTGTAATCAGAAGTGGCCTCTTTGGGCTTGCCCACACCAAAGTTTACTGTGTGTTTGCAGCTGTTTGCATTCCCATTTAATCTGCATAGTATAAATGACATTGCCCTCAAACAATTCCATGCTTTCCCCTGTAAATTCAGGTTTACCCGATATGGGAACAATCCAATAAATTGGGGAAAATGGGGCTCCAAACCACTTCACTTGGGGTCGAAGACAATTTGTTTCAGTGTTTTGGGGTGAGTGGATCCACTGTCACTTTCTGCTACCCCCCTTTCATTGCCCAATACATCCTCAAGGCTTCCATTTATTTTCCGGCCACATACAATGGAACAGGCAGAGTTGGATGGAATAATGCAGAGACATGGAGGAAGTGCCACAGAACAACTGATAAAGTACTGGGCAGTTTGGTGGTGTGCCACTCTGCACCTGACACCAGTCTCATGGCAGCTGCTTATTTGGAGGAAGAAGAGGAGAAGTGGTTCAGCAGCAAATAGGTGCAGTGCAAACACACCAGCAGATGTAGTGGATTGGCTCCGCTGGTGTGTTTGCACTGACCAGGGTTCAGGTGAGTGGTGGCACCCTATTATGCAACCCACCACTGTGAAGCTTTAATGCACCAATGACCTGTTGCTGTATACAGACACAACAGAAAAAAAAGCAGTCAGGAGCCCCAAGCTAAAACTGTGCCACATTTGTGAGTGTTTTTGCCTTGGAGATTTGTTTGTAGTTTTAATTAATCTTTGCTATATGGAAATAATCTCTGTAGGCTTCCAGCTGAAGGGAGTTGGTCAAGCTGGAAGTCAGTACTGCCTCAGGACCTTTTGTTTCCGTGGCAACCGTAACCATGGTTACCAGCATCTGTTTGGAGCTGTAAGGGGCAAGCATGTTCAAGCTCCTGTGCAAATGTAGCGATTCTCTGAACATGGTGTGCAATTTCCTTCCTAGCTAGAAAGCATTTTTCCGAGTCTGTGGACTCCAATTTTAAGCTAGAAGATTCTCCGATAAAAAATGAGTGTGGTAAAGAACTATCCATGGGTGGACAAATTAAGGTGCTTCATCAAAAATCATAACTTAGAAATGGGTCCCGGTGTTGTTGTTGTTTTTATTGAAGATTTTTCTGTGTGAAACAAACAAATAAGCAAGGAAAGGTACATATAGCAAACTGAATTCCCCGGCCCAACCCAACTCCGTAAGTGGCAGAAAAAACTACACTCACTCATTTTCCTCACACAAAAAGCCACAAATTCCTGCGCACCCCCTCCTCAAGAGTGAGGATGGGGAATTGTACTATATCTCCAACCAAGTGCTCCACATAACCCCATACATCCTAGAAGACAGAACGAAACAATGGGTGCACATGGAGATAGAAAAATGGACCCTATTGATGGAAACCTGGGTTATTGAAGGAAGGGGGAAATTGCCTTCTCCTCCTTCTCCTTCTATGTGTACAACTCATTCCCTAACATCACCAATGAAAACTACATCTTAAAGACACTCTTTCCCTGACATCACCCATGAGAACTATATCTAAAGGAAAAGCCTCTCTCAAACTAAGTGCTGTTGTTTTGTTTTTTAGCTGGATGAGACTTTCTGTGGGGAGAGGGGAGGAAATGATCCTTCTTGAGTTCCGGATTCTTATCCTTTACCTTACCTCCTCTTTGATCAAAACAAAACAAAACAAAAAAATCCTTCCAGTAGCACCTTAGAGACCAACTAAATTTGTTCTTGGTATGAGCTTTTGTGCTCATGCACACTTCTTCAGATACACTGAAACAGAAGTCACCAGACCCTTATATATAGTGAGAGAGTGGGGAGGGGTATTACTCAGAAGGGTGGTGGGAATGGGTGATTGGCTGATAGGTGTGGAAAACCTGTTGATGACTGTTAACGACTGCAGTTGGTCTTACAGGAAAAAGCAAGGGGTGAGATGGCTAAAGAGCCAGTGTGGTGTAGTGGTTAAGAGCGGCAGACTCGTAATCTGGGGAACCAGGTTCGTGTCTCTGCTCCTCCACATGCAGCTGCTGGGTGACCTTGGGCTTGTCACACTTCTGTGAAGTCTCTCAGCCCCACTCACCTCACAGAGTATTTGTTGTGGGGGAGGAAGGGAAAGGAGAATGTTAGCTGCTTTGAGACTCCTTCGGGTAGTGATAAAGCAGGATATCAAATCCAAACTCCTCCTCCTTCTCCTCTTCTTCTTCTTCTGATAGCTTTGTCATGTATAATGAGATAAGAATCCAATGTGTTTGTTCAGACCAGGTCTCTCCATGGTTTTAAGTTTGGTAATTAGTTGCAATTCAGCAACTTCTCTTTCCAGTCTATTTCTGAAATTCCTTTGTAGTAAGACATAGTGGCCCAGCTTACATGGCATAAAATGCAGCTCAGCCCTCTCCGATCTCTAGAGTAGGCTGCCTAATGAAGCAGATGACAGCGGCCGCTCTTGTGCGAAGCCACAACCCTTGGTCCCCTTAGGTTTTCCTCCTCGCCTGCCTTTCCCCACCCCAACCCTGTGGCCTGTGTTCTTTGCTTTGCCCCTCATTAGCAAATGCAAGCTCTAGGCATGGCAGATTGGCTGAGTGACAGGCTGTCAGACTCGCTCATCTGGATGACCCAGGTTCACCGCCTCTCTGTTGTCGTGGGCTACTTCTGCTCTCTGCCCTTAGCTTGAGCGAGAGAGCTTCCCGATACCAGAACCGGCAGGAAAAAGAAGACTGGCTGGGGTGTCAAAGGCTTGGCACGACACAAGACTCAGACTGATGGGCTGGTTTGCAGGAAGGGAGGGGCACGAGTTCACGAGGAAATCAAAAGTCGGGGCTTTAATAACAATAGAATGAAGCATGGGAGAAATTCACTAAGTATATTGCTCCACCAGGGCATTCATGGTGGAATGAGCTGCACTCCCCTTCCTGCATATGTTGTTCTGGGGGTTCTCCTGTCCCCCCACAAGCCAAGTTGTGGGGCAAGAGGGGCTTTCAGGGGGAGGAGTGGAGGGAAACCCTGTTGCACTAGCAGAAGACCTTGCACAGTTTTCCCACTACAGTAATGGGACTGATTAGTGCAGTCATCTGTTTCTTTCCAGGAAAGTGCTACCCGTATTTCCATAATCGCAGCCACCAGGAGGTGGCGTGTTAGACATTTGTATGGAAGTTCCTTGTTACACCCTTTAAGTAGGGGGTGTAACAACTCGATTTAACATTCATGCACTTTAATCCTGGTATCAAGTCGATGAATGGCCTGCCTGTAATAACTCTTGTCCCTTGGAGCTACCTCATATTGCAGCACGGAGAGGACTGCTGCAACATAAACAGGTCCTTTTCTCCATTTCCTTGATGTTTTGGCATTGAAACTGTCCCATTACATCTGGGCTTAATTTCATTTTGTGCTCCTGATGTAGCTTATTCATCTGACCTCTCTTGTGTTTTTTAAATCAACAGCCACCTCCACAGATATACGATAAGCAGCTGGATGAAAGAGAACACACAATTGAAGAGTGGAAAGGTAATCTCATCCCCCCCCCCCAAAAGACAGGAGACCTGATGCTTCTGTGGGCACATGAGAGGCTGCATTGGCCCCCTGAGCTTCTCTGAATGTCCTTTCTTCTCTGTTTCTTCCCTCATCTTTCTGTTGAGGGCCATATCCCCTGGTTCATTCTGCTGGAAGACACATGTAGGTGGGGCAGGAACTGCTGATGGGTGGAGCCGAAGCCAGTGGGGGGCAGGTCGAGAGCCAAAAGTGCACGCGGTCACCCTTTTATCTCCTTTTGCCACCAATTTTTCTCTCCCTTTTCCTCCCCACCCAGTAGTCCATCAGAGTAGGGATAGATTGCTCTTGCTAGAGGCCTGGACCTCTGATCACTTGCGGAGGGCTTCCCTTTCCCCGCCTTTTTCTTTCACAGCTCCATCATCAGGTAAATTGGTAAAAATGGATGTGGACTAGTAACTTTCACAGACTCCTTTACAAGGCTGATAATTTATTGAGGTCTTCTATTGGCGTCTATTTGCTGGGGGGGGGGAGCTAGCAACTCCTCTCCACCTTTGTAACTGGCTCTATTGTCTCTTGCAGAATTAATCTACAAGGAAGTAATGAATTCTGAAGAAAAGACTAAAAATGGTGTAGTAAAAGGACAGCCTTCTCCCTCAGGTACTCATTCCCAGTGAATGACCATTTTGTGCTTGCTGCAGGCTCCATTGTACAGTGATGGATTCTCATCCAAGTGTCTTAATCTGCTGCTATTAATTTAGACGTAAGCAGCCGCAGCTTTGAGGCTGAACATTACTTTTAGACAATTTGGTACATGGAACTGAAGATGAATTGCATTAATTGAACTCCAGATTCTTATTTTTCTTTCGGTAAAGGCGACATGAGAGTCTAGGTTACTTGCAGAACTTTGGATGGATGAACACAATTGTTTCAAGTCTCTATACTGATTCCATCCATCCATCCATCCATCCATCCATCCATTTCTTTATTATGGCCAATGACCAGCATTTTATTGCATCCATAAATAAATCATTTGGGTTGGTGTACCTGTAGCCAGCCAGATCCTTAACCGTGATTTAAGGATGAGCTGCTCCCTTTCAACTGTTTCTCACTCTAAACTGTAAATTCACCCTGCCAAGAGTAACCATGGGTAAAGATTATCTTTGCACTTACCTTAATTGTGATTAATGCCAGTCCTGCTCCAGTTCTGAATCTCCAGTCGGAAATCTGCTTGCCAGCTGAGAAACTAATAAATCTCTGTTTTTGTGCTGCCTGTCTGGGACAGGGGGAAATTGTCAAAGGCCGGATAAGCTGCAGCCCATAGCTGGTGGGCTATTAGGTCACCAGGTTTTTCTGGGTCTGCTTAATGGTCACTAGGTCCCCTTTGAACCAGAGTTTAGGAACTATTGTGAGAACAGGGTGCTGGACTAGATGGGCTTTTGGGCTGACCTAGCAGCGCTGTTCTTGTGTTCTTATGAAGCCCACTAAACATTTGCCTCTCCTAACTCCACCTAGGTACAGTCACAGGTGCAAAGCACTCTCCACACTGTGCAAGCAATTGGCAAGGACAAGGCACAAAGAAAATTTGATGATAGGTTGCCAGATTAGCAATGGGCCCAATGGAGTTTTTAAGTGCCATGCACATTGATTTCAGTTCTGATGACAGAAAGGCGATTCAACAGATTCTTGCAGAGCAGAAAGTGAAACGCAAAGCATGCAGGTTTGATTTAAGAGCTTCCTGCATGTGCCCGGCGACATCTTTCTTCAAGATGGAGTGGGTATCAGAATAAATCATGGTTCACAAGCACATCTGTCACGCAGAGCTGTGTGTGCTAGGTGATTTATGTGTAACAATAACAGAGTTTACTTGCGTGGGGAAGTAATTTGCAAGGACTAATTAAGTATTGGCTTTCATCTAAAATGGATCATCGCCTAAAATGGAGCATCATGGGTTGGGGGTGGGGCCTCTAGACAAGATCGGGGTGGGTGTTGGGGGGCTGCAGGGGAAGAAGAGGAAGCCTCATTGAACAAGCCTGCTTGTGTGATGCTGGAATATCACCCATTTTCATTTTATTTCCTCAATCTTGAGATATTTCAATGTTTTCCTTCCATTTACATTTACATTTTCAGCTCCATGCAGTTTGATGGTTTTGGTTGTAGTAGATTTTAATAAAGGATGGGGAAACCGGCTATTTGATGAAGCAATATTTTTTTCTAGGCTACTTTATTTCTTTAATGGGGTGGGTAGGAGGGAATGTTATCAGTGGAAAACATGAGAATGCTCCATGCAGTCAATTAAAATTAAAGATGGTGGGAGGATGGGGCAGTGAAGGAATGATCTACTGGTGCATTATAACTGGAGAAGAGTAATACAAGTTTGGATATGCAGCCCACTCCTGCAGCAGTCCGTGCCAACATTGCAAGAAACAGTCACATATCTGTGGTTCCCTGAGGACTGTGGGAGAGTTGCAAAAATGTATAATATAAAAGGCACTTGGATATTTTTTTTAAGGTTCTCTGGTTGTATTAGAAAAAATAAACCTATACAAAGGTATAAATCCAAAACAGTGCACAAATATAGAGTCTTCTCTCTATGCAATGTAGCTCTTAATCTCAGCCACCATAGAAAATGACAGACCCAGCTCTCACCTGGGAGCTTCCCTCTTCCCTCCCAATCTCTCATCCTTGGAGATCTTCACTTCCCCACCTCTCACTCAGGGTCCTCCCACCATTATTATTTTTTGCCACCTTCATGTGGGCGTGGTCCTTGGTCCCCAGTAGCATCCCAGAAGGGGAGATTCCCTGTGGTGCCTCCCCCTAGTGGTGGCTCCACTGACAATCATCCACTGATAATCATCTGACGAGAAACTATACTGAGGCCATGCCTCTGAAAACAACAGGCTGGTTTCTCATGTAAGATTTTGTATTTCTGTCTGGAGGATTCTCAAATACAAAATGGGTAGGCTGTGCATCTTTTAAGAGTGGGGCATGTGTGTTTAAATGTGCATATATATTTTTTTATTTAAAAAGAAACCATCCTGACAATCTAGATGTGGGGTTTCAACAGGATCAGTGGTGTACCTTGGGGGGAGGCGCATGGGAGCGGTTGCCCCAGGTGCAAAATTGTTAGGGGTGCAAAATTTCAACGCCCGTTGCTGCCTCAATACAGCTGTGTGTCTTCCATCGCTGGGCTCTGTTGGAAATGGCTTCTCCATGCGAACCAGGAAGTGACCTCTCGTTGACATGGATGCCATTAGGCAGCTGAATGTGCATGCGTCCTCCATCCGTTTCCCTCCTTCCCCTCCTGTGCGGCCCCAGGCTCTGGCAACCCAAGCTATGCCACTGAACACGATTAGCAGCTGTTTTCCTTCCATTCACATTCCTTTGGATCCCAATCATTATAAATAAATAAAGACTGGATTGTGCTGGAGCTAAAGCAAGTTCTCTTGTTGTCTCTCAAGCATTCCCCAGGTTTTCAGGTTGAATCACGCCGGTGTTCATTTTCTTAGCACAGGTGCAGCAGTGAACAGCAGCGAAAGCCTCCCTCCATCCTCATCCGTCAATGACATTTCCTCCATGTCCACAGACCAGACCCTGGCGTCGGACACTGACAGCAGTTTGGAAGCTTCTGCAGGGCCCCTCGGTTGTTGCAGGTGACTAGCCGCCTGCCTGCGAAACCCGACGTTCTTCAGGAGATGATGTAATTTAGGGGAGGGGGGGAAGAATCATTGTGGTCATAAAAGAATTCGATGATGGCAAGGAAGAAAAAAAATTAAAGGAAAAACAAACACACATGATGATTAAATACAACAAAACCCTTTCAGCCTGCTTCTCTTAAAAGAGTTATGTAAATGCAGCTAAGCTCAAGTGTATATTTAACTTAATAGTTGCTCTGCTTTGGTCTTCTTCCAATGATGCTTACTGCAAAACAAGGAAAAAAGGGGAAAAAAGAAGCCCTTTTTCATAAATTTTGCAAAACTTTAATGGCTGCAAAACCAGCAAGCTGCAACTGTCCTTTTTCACGTTGGCATGACAAGGTGGGCAGAACCCCAACCCCTTTGTGTATACATGTGTGCATATCTAACCCTTTCTGCTTCTGTTTTCAGCAGATGTACAGAAAACTGCACATGTATCTTGGTGTACATACATGCAAATATGCATTTGAGGATATATATGGAGCTGTGTGTGTACATGTATCTAAAGAGCAGGAGTCCGTTTGTGTGCACACAGCCCGCAAGTGGACAACTGAACCTCCTGGGGTTTTTTTAAATGCAAATTTCACCTGTAATATAATACTCATTGTACAGCCTGTTTAGTTGGTCCTTGATTTAATTTAAATAAGTAGGGGGGAAAGTCAAACCGAAGCTCTCTCAGAATCTTGATAATGTAGAGTCCAATATTTCGGCACTGTTTTTAATAGCAGTTTGTTTGGAGGAATAATAGAGGAAGGAAGTTCAATGGGATTGCCCTTGTTAAATGCTGATGGATTTCGAGTTGTTGGGGTTTTTTTTTTTTTTTGAATGAATATGTATGTTGAGCTAGGGGAGTTGTCAGGAGAGAGGCCTATTTGTGTTGATGCAGGATTCTGGACTAGATGATCCTCTTGGAACAACAGGGGCTTCTCAGGCACCCTATCTCCAGGAAGTTCCACTGCCTTGTGTGACTGCATTCAATTTTTAGCTAAAGGATGTACGAAATGGATCAAACTGGGTTGGCCAGGTGGCAACCTGCTATCACATGCCTGGGTCAAGCGGTGGTTGGCAAGTAGTCAGCTTGTAGAAGTTCTGCCTCTTCATCTGATCTGGTCCTGGGGAATCTATTAGGCAAGAAAGGTTGTTGACTTCTTCTTTTGTAGTAGAACTCATGATGGTGTTGGGGAGCAGGCTCCTGAATGAAGGCAGAAGTGAAAGATGAATTGAATGGAGGCAAATAGAAGACCTGCATTTGTTGTTCCCAAACCTTATCATTTATTTGGTCATGATGAAGGACCTTGAGGTGTGCACAGTCTGGAAGACCTTCACTAGAGAGAGGTTCTCCATAACAAGAACTGTTGCTTGTTGGCAGATAGGCTTCTCATTGGGACTGCCTCTCTGTGCATGTAGAATGCTCCAGTTGCAGCGACGAGGCAAGGGAGTCAGATTAAAAGAAAAGGGGGTTTCTAATGTATATTTATTACGTGTATAGCTGTTTAGTGCATCAAAGAAAGGAAGTTTGGAGCAGCACCAACCTAGGCTGTGAACAACTCTCTTAAAAAAAAGCATACTAACCATTCCCAACACTAATTGGAAGGACAGTGAACGGCTAGCTGCTTTCAGCTTTACAATTTCCCTCTTTGCTACCTTTTCATTGCAACACATAATCTGAAAATTCCCCAGACCTACAGGAAAAGTGGGTACACAAGCAGTGACCTGACCCCCTGCCCCCAAATCAGATATACAGATTCTACAGATGCAAGTGTGCATGAAGGGATGGCAACCCAACATTTTTTTCTTTTGAGAATCTGAAGTGTCATGTACTACCCTATGTTGAAATTTGTCCAGTAGACCAGGAGTCAAAACTTTAGGGATTAACCTCTAAGAGTCAGCCTTTATGCCATAATCAAATGGCACAAAATACGAACAAAACTCTTAACATTTATTTTTGGTCAGGTGTGAAACCAGCCATTCCTAACATGGTCGAATAGTGTGAAACTAAACTGATTCTTTTTTTCTTCTTCAATCAAGTGCTAATAATGTTTTCATGAAGACAAATAAATAAACACAGTGGCCACAATCTAACCCCTTTGAGTGACATCCGCCTAGACCAGGCATGGCCAAACTTGGCCCTCCAGCTGTTTTGGGACTACAATTCCCATCACCCCTGACCACTGGTCCTGTTAGCTAGGGATGATGGGAGTTGTAGTCCCAAAACAGCTGGAGGGCCAAGTTTGGCCATGCCTGGTCTAGACTGAACCACATATTCTTTATCTTCTGAAAGGTGGCCATAAACATATTTAGAAGCATATCCTTCCTGAAATAGTTATGACCAGACAATTTCATTTCCACTTACTAAATAAAGATGTAGGGCAGGTAGAATTTTCCTGAAATAAAAAGGAACAGAACACTTTTCGTTAGTGCAGTATGTATAGCAGCAATAAGCAAAAAGCCACTACTGCAATAATAATAATAATAACTAAATAGAAATAAATAGCAATATAGGGGGAAATCCATCAATTGCTGCCGGCGCATCACAGTAACCACATGCATCTTCCATTGAAATGGAAGCCACAAGGCAGCTTTGATTTATCTCCCCACGTATTCTTTCTGAAAGCCATGAAACGATATCCGTGTGTGGCCCTAACCTTAACTCGGCCCACATGAAAACCCAATGCACAAGAAATGGCAGTGCTTTAATGGGACACAGTAGTGCACTGAGGATGCCACAAAGGCAATAACAGAGAAATGACGTTCTAAGCAATAATGGCAATAATGGCATCTGCTAGCTGTGTAAAACTTTGTTGCCCAGATATAATGGGCAATTAAAAACAAACAAACAAATAAGCCACTTTCCACTGTCCACCGTTTTGGTGCTGAGACCACAGGTAACAGGGAGCCTTTTGGAATTACAAGACCATTAGCTTGTCAATATCAGAAGCCACAATCCATAACAGCGTTGAAGCATCCAGACTCGATGGTGATACTAAGTTACTCAGGGGTGGGGGGTGAAATCCCATTAGAGAGTTTCAGAAAACTCCCCTGAATGCATGACTGGGGAATAGAATGGCAGATGAAGTTCCATGTAAGTGCCAAGCCATGTTCATTGGGAAAAGATAAAACGAAACTCAGTAATAATCTGCAGCCAGCAAGGAAAGACAGATAACCTTGAGATCATAGAGTGTTTACCAAAAACATCAGTTGACTGTACTGCAGCTGTGAAAAAAAGGCAGATGTGGTGTTAGGAATTATTAGGCAAGAAGCTGGAAACCAAGCAAGCACAGATTCTGAAACTGTTACAGAAATTTAGAAGTGTCATTCTGGCCGACTGACATAACAGAAATGATATAATCAGAATATAGAAAAATGAGGGGATCTAAAATATTTTCAAGGCATAGCTGCCAACTCCCCCCCCCCCTTTTTTTAGGGAAATTCCCTTATTCCAGCACCGTTTCCCATTGCAAAAAAAGGGAAAGTTGACAGCTATGGCCGTTATGCAGAAAAAAGGAAGGTTGACAGCTCTGTTCAAGGGCCTTAGTTTCTTTCTTAGGGTGACATGTCTAAAATGTTAGGGGGCTTGGCTAAGGGAGCGGAAAATGTAGCATGGGCCTGACAGAGACGTATAAAACAATTAACACTTTGGGAAAAGCAAGTAAGGAGAGAAAGTATCTCTTTCTAAATACTGGTGCTTGAGGAAGGTTGGCCAATGGCATACGGGGAAACTGATTGGCAATGATTCCAACCAAAGAAAAATGACTACACAGGATGGCTTTTTTTAAAAAAAGGCTTTAAACACAATTCAAGAGGGTCGTCCATCACTGGTCACCTACCTCGTTGCCATTTCAGACATTCTAGTGTATGTAGGGCAGATCAGAAGATGATAAAAGCAAGGGATCAACAGTTAGCGGGAGGCTGCTGCCTTGCCTTAAATTTAGCTTCTGAAATTTTGTCTGTAAGACACAATTCTGTAAATTTGGTCCTGCCTATACATTAGTGGCAGATGACTGAGCCACCCATAACTTGCCCGCTGAAAGATGGCAACCCTGTCAGTGCTGTAGCAGGTCCAGTCTGGAAGGGAGGCCACAAATGCTGAGACAAAATGGGAGCTGAGAAATGAATATCCTTCCCGTGGCACATCTGCCTTTTGACTTTCATGCCACATTCTCATATCTGTTCTTCTACATCTTGCTGGCCCCGTAGCATACCTTCCTCAAGTGCTTTTGCCTGCCTGAATTGCATCTTTGAATTGTGGTGATCCATCTTGCTTGGCTGGATGGAGCATGGGGTGGGGTGGAATAGCCTCATGACCTCTGCATGGCTGCAATGTAGCCTTCTTAGCAAAGGTAAGAGGCACATATATTGCCGCGCCCCCCCCCAATCACCACTAGGAAGGTTTCCCAAAAGAGAACGTGACCCTCAGACAGAAAAGGGTTCCTCACATCTGTTCAAAGAGGTGGTGCTCTAGAAGATATCCTTCTATTTGCATCAAAACCTAAGAGCTGCTGTCTCAGAAGGCAGGGCTAGGCACATTAGATGTTCGGCTCATAGCAGCAAGATCTTGAACCGCAGCCAATCACAAATTCATTTTGCTAGTGTTATTGACATTGTTTTTCATTTCCTCAGAATACTCAGGAGTTTCAGCTTTCTTTCAGGTGGCAACCTCCAAATTCACCTTGAATGCTTTAGGTGAAATTTGGCACAAGACTTAAGCCCATGCAGCGCCCCCCCCCCCCGGGCTGTTGTGCAGCTATTAAAGGCACAAAGCCCCCCCCCACAAGGAAGAAGGTGGCAAATCTACTCTCAGCTCTTGAGTAATGCTTTGTAGAAAACAGAGTTCCCACCAGTGTTTTTAGGGCATTTTGAAAACGCAACCACCATGATCTTATTTGTGTATTTCTCACAAACTGCTGGAGAGGTGGCATTTACCTGCCCAGGCTTCGTCCCATGAGTGTAGGCTTGGCTCCTATGAGTGAAAGTCCACCGTCTATAAAGAAATCTCTGCCTATAAGGCAGCTATGTAGTGCAGTGGGTTAGAGTCTCAGACTAGCATCAAGGAGATACGAGTTCAACTTCCCATGAATCTCAGTGGTTGACTTTTGGGCCAGCCACGAATGCCCAGCCTAAGCTACCTTACCTGTCATTCTGAGAAGAAACTTATGAGGGCAAGATCATGAGCGCATTGGAGGAAAGGTGGGATATGGATGTAATAAGTACAGTGAAACTCTTCCACTAAATATTCATTTTCTATGTGTATTTGATCATCTATATGCAGTGGTTGGGTCTAGTTCACAGACTTGGAGGTGGAAATGATGAAACAGGGCTAAGAAAAGTAGTTTTGGGAACTTCTTGCAGATCTCCAGGTGGTTTGGAGTAGATTTACAAAATAACTCCCCCTAAATTATACTGCTGAAATGAAGGAATGGGTGGGTGAGGAGTGTTATCATTGTGTGGAGCAACTGTGAGTTCAGGTGCCTTAGAATGCTTTGATTCTAAGTGTTTATATTTTGCACCTGGCTGCAGTTGGTGTCTCTCAGGTTCTGGAAAAAGGAAAGCCAGTTCTCCAGGCTTCTGTTCATCCCTGAAATAGAGGACTTTCAAGAGGACAAGGGTTCCTATATTTGTCCCAGCTTTGCAGAAGTAGCAGATGAAACTTTTACCACCTCTGCAGCCCCACAGTAAGAGAATTTAACCTGCTTTCTTAGTTCAGTGAAATTGTTCTGGAAGCTCTGTTCTCAGTTGTGTCTGACTTGAATGTTTTTTGTAGAGAAGGCTACTGGCCAAGTATGTATTTTACAAGGAATAATTAGATTTTGTATGGCTAGTTTGGGGAAGCATACTGGTTTAGTATGGCTTATTTTTAAGAAAAGGAAGCTGGTAGTTTTGCTAGGTATGTGCAAATGTTTGGTCTCTTGATGGGCTGCTAAATTTAATATGAGTTTGCCTTTTTTTAAAGACTGGAAATTGTCCATATAATATTGACTAGAACCCTGCACAGTCAAGGGTCTGATGGTTGAGCTGGTTTGAATTTCAAAGGATGGTTTTAATGGAGGGAGGGTAACACAGTGGACTTGAATTATTTCACAGATGTGTAAGAACTTAATGAGGAAAAAGCTTTTTGGACCAAGGGGAGGGAAGAAATGTGTCTTTTTCCAACTGATGAGCTGGAGAAAAATAGCCCTGCTCATATGATATACTAGATTTCATTTTCTTATAAAAAGAATGCTTGGCTCATGGGCTGTGTTATTCAAACTTCATTTCTGTTCAGAAATGAAAAATGGGAGCCTGTAGTCAATGGTCCATCTACTTTAGGAATAGCTTCTGTAAAGTCAATAACTCCAAAGAGCTGCACAGATTGAGGCTTAACTAGTTTCTGGAGCGCTGCCTTAAACGAGAGAACTTTGATTTGAAACGGCTTATTCCTATCTTATATAATTAACAACTTAAGGCACTTTTTTATATGTTGAAAGTAATAATCTGAGCTCAGCAGACTCTGTGAAATTGGTGGCGAGATTCTTAATTTAAAGAACGGTGAGAATGTGCTTGTCCAAAGACCAAACTAGACATGACTGTAATTGCACGATTAGATTTAACGTGTCTGGTTTGAGCATTTTTAAATAGCAGCCAGGGTGGAGGGAACTAGGGAGGGGGATGAATTTGGCACTGTGTCAGATTCAGGGGGTTAACCCTATCTGCCGGTGTAGCAGTCCCAATGAAGACGACACACACGGATCTGATCTCTTCCCCCTTGTTCATTTGCAATTACATTAACATCTTATTTGGGTGGTATCTGGAGGAAGGAGACCCCCCCCCCCGGATTTTGTGACCTTCAGTGGCCAGGAAAAATTTCTACAGTCTATGTGCATATGGCAGAAGGTTGTCTCAGTCCCCCCTTTCTTTTTCTGGGTTTCTTTTTCATTGTTAAAAGTGTTGCCATTGCTTGAAGAGCTGGCGCAATGTTCCCAGGGGGCATTCTTGGTTACAGTATCTAAAATGATTGCCCCCCCCCACTCCTGCCCCCTCATACCTATTATGGCAAGTCCCCTAGCAATTTCTTCAATTCACCCAGAACCCTCCACCCCAGTTTCACAGGAAACAAATGATTCTGTAAAAGAGCATGTGTGTTGGCCAGGGGGACAACAACGACTTTTAGCCATGTCTTCTTCGATTAAGCTTTCATGACTCTAAAACAGTTTCAATTTATGTACCCTTTGACTGGATTGTGGATTGGGTTTCCCATCTTGAAAAGAATAGGGAAAGGGATGAAATTGCCCTGAGAAGTAATATTATAAATCAAAAGGCACATTGAGACACCTCCGAAGAAAAGGAGAGTCAAAATATCCAAAGGTGTTCCTTCTAATAATTTCAAAATTTAGGGCATTTTTATAAGTGACACTCCTTTACTCCCAAGTTGATAATTTGTGCCAGTGTTTTTAATGCTAAGTAGGGCAGGGGCGCAAGAGCTAGTTATTAAATCAATGTTCATTCAAGCAAATGCAAGACTTAAATTCAATTTCAGGCGTGGGAAATGCAAAATGCGAGTTTTGTGTTTTTGGGTAGCAATTTAATCTTTCTTTCCACCCCTTTAAAAAATCTGTTTGCCCACCCTTGAATTCCTGAATTGGCATTACAGTTCCATCTTGGCATTGCTTTGGGACTATAATTAGGAAACAGGGACACTCCCCCCCAAAAAAAATTCTGGCTGTAGTTGTATACAATAATGTGTTGCGTGTGACTGGTAGTCCAAGAGAGAGTGCAGGCATGTGCACTCCACTGCGTGCACTCATAAAATATACAACTGCGTTCTGTCAATGTACATGGATATCTCCTACTGGATTGGGGTGTATGAATTTTGTAAGGATAGTCCTTTATCCCTGAAACGTGCATGGATGCTTTCCCAAGGTGAATATCAGCAGTCCTGTATAGACACAGGTAGCCCTGCTAGGCAAATGTGCCACCTTTTGTAACACTGTCTTGAGTCTTCCAATCCTTGACTTTTGAGTCTTACAATGTGCTTTAGCATAATGAAGCTCAAAGAAAGAGCAAAAGACCTGCATTTTCAAGGCTTGGTTCCCAGTATCTTCAGATAATAGCAGGAGCTGGCCTGAGGTCCTAGACAACAGCTAGTCAGAGTAGGTCTCCCTGAAGCAGACAGATAACCCAACTCAGTTTAAGGCAGCTCTCTGATACTGGCTTCAGTGGAACTAGACGACCTTTGGGCAACTTTAAAAATAAAACGAGATTCACTAAATGCAACAAATTGGTTGCTTTTGGTTGAGCAGGGCTGTACATTTCTCCTAAGATACATAGTATGTAAATATCCTGATTTTTCTCCCTCTCTCTTTGTAACTTGTCTGTAACAATCCATCACTCTGTCTGTATTTCTCAAAGACCACTGTACACCTCCATATGGTTCCTCCGATCGTTTCCTCTGTTGGCAATCAGCCGATAAAGAAAAGGGTCGGGGGCTTCAATATGTATATAGAGAATTATGTATATTTAGTAAATTTGAGTAAGTGGGACTTACGGCCAGTAATACATTTTGCAGCAATGGTACCAGGATCTTCCCAACCCAACTAGCGAAACCAAACTGTTCACCTTGCCATGTCCATCCTGTAATAAGACCTAAGTTGCACCCGCCTGTAGTTCTGCATGATTGGACTTCCAAATATAATTCACAATGACCAGGAGTGTAACTTCTCAGTGTTGATAAAAGTAGTTTTTATATCTCTATATATATGCGGAGAAAAAACACACACAAAACAAAGAGCCACTGTTCAGCATCAAGAATGGAAGAGGAAAAAGTGTCCAACTCCATTGCAAGGTCTTAGTTTTGAACGTGATAAGTAAACAACCTGTGAGTATGGATGAACTGACAAATGTGACATTTGATAAGGAAATGAACCTCATTACATTTTGTTTACTTCTTCAGTCGTTTTTACTTTCTACCTTTCATTGTTTCCTGTGGGTGGTACGAGGGGGAACGGAGGGGTCTTGGCTTTGTTCATCAACCTTTTGTGGATCAATGTTGAGTCGATGCATTCTGACTTCTGTTTGTTTTGAGTTATTAAAAGCAGAAGGGAATCTATTTTCCCCTTTGTGCCAAAAAAAGAAAAAAAACACCATTTGGAGTTCATGTCTAAATACTTCGTCTCGTTGTTTTGATTCTTTGGGGTTATGGTCTGTGCACAGGTTTAAATATACACAATTTTCGATAGATTGAAATGTATAGCTTTTCCAACAAAGCTGTGGAGCACAGGGGAGCATCACTTTCGGCCACACAACAATAATAAGTATTATAATAAAATGTTATTATTATTTCTACCCTGCCCATCTGACTGGGTTGCCCCAGCAACCCTGGACAGCTTCCGAAATATATAGAAACATAATAAAACATTAAACATTAACACACACACACACACACACACACACACACACACACCGAGAGAGAGAGAGAGATTGACTTACAACATAAAAAACTTAGGTAAAATGAAAAAACTACACATATAAATATAATATACAAAGTACAACAGTAGACGCCAGAAGCACAGCAACAAAGAAAGCAGCAATAAAGCCAGAGAAACCAACCATCACTTTAAACCAAACACCTGATGAAACAAAATGATTTTCAAAGAGTGTTATAATAGCTGTAGCATGGTGAAGGAGTTATGTGACCTAGGCCAGCTTTCCCCAATATGGTTCCTTGTACATGTTTAGCACTCCAACTCCTGTCATCCCTGATAATTGTCCATGCTGGCTGGAACTGATGAGAGTTGGAGTCCAAAACATCTGGAGGACATCAAATTGAGGAAGCCTAGGCACTGCAATGAAGGGGGGGGAGTCCTAGCTCAAATATATGTTATATATGTACTGATGGGACATGGAGGAGAGCCTCCACGGAAGATTCAGTGGGCAAGCTAACTCATTCACAGTAGGAGGCAGATGTTTAGATAATCTGGTTTCAAAATGTATGGGTCTCTAAAAGTCATAAACAGCATTTTGAGTGTTAAACGAACTGGGAATAATATAACGCATGACTCTTAATAGCAGTTGCCGCAGCATTCCATACCAGCTTCAATTTTTACACATTTTCCAGAGAGTGTTATGGTAGTCCGACGTGGATGCGTGATAATGACCAGATCTGTCTTCTCCATGGAAAGGCACCAAAGTTCACCAAAAGAAGTTGTGGAAAAATGTTCCCAGCTACAATCTCTATCCCACAGGAGCAAAGCCAGACTCCAAGCTGCGGGGCTGATCCTTCAGTGGCAATGCACCCCTGTCCAAAAATGTCGTACTTTGCAGTGAGGGAAGGCTGCGGCTCGATGCATTACGAGCTGTGGCTCAAGCTGGGTGCAAAGTGAGGCAAGGTTCAGTCTGGTTGCAAGGTTCAGGCTGTGCTATAGGAACACAGAGCTCTGGTGCTGCTTTTCAGCAATAAATATACAATACAATACAACACCCTTATTGGCATAAATAAGACAAACAAAAACCCTCTGTATATGCTAAAATTCTAAAACATATGATGTAAAATAAGGGGGGGAGGGAAAGGGGGAGAGATCTTCGACAACCACTATTATTCAGGCCAGAGCGCCCCAGATTTTACTTCAAAAATCCTGGTCAGAAATTGTGCCATAACTCTAGTGACTTCAGGAGAATCATCCCTCAACAAGAACTGGACTACGAGTTGTTTATTAGAGGGGGCCCTGAGCCATAGCGAGGACATCGAAGAATCATTAAAAAGAGGGCAGTCCAAAACCATGTGGTCAATAGAATCGGGTACATTTTGACCACAAGAGCAGAGTCTGTTCTGGAAAGGGGTACATCTAAACCTTCTAGATAGCACAGCGGATGGAAAGGCATTCAAGCGCGCCAACATAAATACTCTGCGATGTAAATATACTGAGACACAGTCCTATATCGTGGCAGCTGCTATATTCCAGTTGTTAGCCCTGCCTGCACTGGAATGTGCTTTTTCAGGTAGAGGTCCAACCTGTTCTTCTAGTCTCCTACTGCAACAAAGCAGGGTAGCCTCTTGTCTTCTGCATTGGAGCACAAGGATGGTTGTGCCACTTCCTGAGCCCAGAGGACCACCAGGACCACAGGCTCCTCTGTTGGAAGCATATTTAGAGCTGGCTTTACAGATTCCTTGACTTCATCCCCTAAAGAAGGAGAGCCTAACTCTAGGGTCATGACAAAAACAGGCTAGATGCCTAACCCTCAACCAACTTCCATATTGGCCAAAAGCATGGAAGTTGGCTGCACAAGAAACTACTCTAGATTACAGTACCAATCTTACTACTTGACAAGGCAGAGTGTGGTCCATTAATTCTAACTGGGCACTGCCCTGCCAACCTTCGTCTGCCCTCAGCCAGCCTACCCCACACCCTGCCTGCCATTGGCACTGATCCCACCTACTTCCCCTGCCTTTTGCCCTACTGATCTCATTGGGCACCAGTCACAAAGCATGTTGCATAGAGTTGTCTGAAGGCCCCTTTCACAATATTATGGGCTCATAGCTCATGCCTGACAAGAGCGCTTGCTTCCTAACACTAGTTTCTTATAGCAGAACAGAGCAGACAATGCTAACCTTGTTTTTCCTGGCAAAATCGTTCATGACACACAGTGATGAAAACTTGGGGAGAGCAGTGAACTGAACCTGCTATGTGCTGATGGATTTCAAAGCAAGGGCTTGTACTGGGCCACAATGTAAAGCCGGTCTGTTGCATATGACTTTTGGACTGGGTTTCCCATGCGTGGCTTCAACTATGCCCCCGGAGACACATCAGATGGGGCTTCCTTTGATATGTCAGAAACAGTCATTGACCTCATTCCACCAGAGGAATGACACAAGAGAAAGGGTTAACTTCAGCCCCCAAGCTAATGGGTCCCTGATTAAATATGGGGCTCCTTGCCACTGTTTCAGGGCAAAATATACGATCACAGCTCTCACACGTAGGTCTGGCTGCAGGTTTGAGGGTTCCCGTGGCAACTTCCTATCTGGTGCCCCCCTTCTCCGATATTAGTGGGCCCTCTGGTGGGCTTACGCTATTTAAATTTCCCACAATGCTCCAAATATAACTGTTGCTGCAAGGCATTGTGGGAATTTAAAATGTTATGTTGGTTTGTGGCAGTTGGCACAGGTCAGAGAATTGATTCATGGGAGTCGTTGGTAGTGGGCTCTGCTAGGATGCTGGTAACGGTCTGAAGCTGCTGTTTGCTGACTCTTGAGTCTTCTGCCACAACATAGCCAGTGTGACTTTCAGAGTATGAGGGAAATGCCATGGGAGATGGGGCAAAATGTGTCATTCACCCGCATGGCTGGCTTCCCTGCAATACTAATGATGATGGTTTGAGAGCTAGGTGCGCCCTTACTCCAAACCCACCATTCTGAGCTTTGTTAGCATTGATTGTTGAGTTTGGCATCAAGGGATGATTTGTGTGGGCAAAATAGCCATCAGGGACTTCAGTAATATGATGCCCTGAGGACAAAATCCCCCCCCCCCATTTTTTATTTTCATAATAATTCATTTTTGTACAGTTGCTTTTTATGGACCTTCTCGGTAGTTACACGTATAAATATAGGATGATGTTGATGATTTTGCACCCCCCTTGGCCTAGTGCCCTGGTCAAGGGAACAGCCCACACCACCCTAAATCTGGTGCTGTACCCATGGCAATCCCCCCCCCACCTTTCCAGTGGGCGAGTTTATAGTATACTGCATCTGAGAGTCAACATGTTTTGAATAACCAAGTGGTGCTTGTGTGACATGTAAAGGTAAAGGGACCCCTGATCATTAAGTCCAGTCGCAGACGACTTGGGGGTTGCGGTGCTCATTTCGCTTTACTGGCCGAGGGAGCCAGCATACAGCTTCGGGGTCATGTGGCCAGCATGACTAAGCCGCTTCTGGCGAACCAGGGCAGCGCATGGAAACACCGTTTACCTTCCTGCCGGAGCGGTACCTATTTATCTACTTGCACTTTGACGTGCTTTCGAACTGCTAGGTGGGCAGGAGCTGGGACTGAGCAACGGGAGCTCACCCTGTTGCAAAGATTCGAACCGCCAACCTTTCGATCGGCAAGCCCTAGGCTCTGTGGTTTAGACCACAGCGCCACCCGCGTCCTTTCTGTGTGACATGGGCCTGCTCTTAATGCAATAAGGCATTAGAACTAGCTGGTTTGAAGGTGGGGAAAAAGTGTAAGGAATCTTAAAATGCCACTCCAGTCCTGGTTGAATCCTGCTCAGCTGGAAAGCACCCTACATAGACTGGTCTTGCATTGCTTCCAACTAATCCCCAGATCTTGGGTGAATTAATTGCCCTGGGAATATAATTCCACACACAGGGCAGACAATGGGCATGCTCTTGCTCATGCCTCTGTTGTCCTGAGCATGCAAATGAGGCACTCTAGAGGGAGCTCTCAATTGATCATGAATCACCTTCACACATGAGGCTTAATAGTATGCAACTGAATCCCTCTTACGAATACTGACACTCCGGAGATGACTTGGGAGCAACGTGGTGCCAACTACAAGGAACTCAACATCTACATCAGGTAACAAGGGTAAGTGAGGTGAGGAAAAAAACTATAATGAGGTATAGGGAAAGAGAATTTCACGAGTATGTTTGACCCAACCTATTTTGCAACAGCCAAATAATCATAATATAAAGAACAATGACAATAACATAATGGTTCTCCTAAGTACAGGGACAACCTTGTCGCCCACTGCATCCTCTTCTGACATCTGCTTTCTGTCTGCGCCCCCTTCTGCTAAAACCCCATCAATGATTGCTCTCCCAGGGGCCAAATATAGTTTAGATCTTCTTTAAATAGCAGCCTTGGGGAAGAAAGCAACCAGGACTGGGACAATGGTGTATGGAGAAGTTAACTCTATAACTCCACTATCACCCAAAGACATTGTGGTCCACCCCAAATATCCCTTGAAGCTGCTATATGACACTGGAGGGACACAGCAATTGGCATATACCGGAGGAAGGATGGTAACAAGTGCTGCAGGCCTGATCCTGACTGTCCACCCCTCCCCCAGTGGCTGCTTTTTGAAAAACAAGAATGCATTCCAAAATTACATGTTGGATATAATGTGCAGTTTGATCCAGAATAGGACACACTGTCTTCAAGGGAGGGCTAATTGCAGCACCGCACATGTACAGGAAATACTGGATTGTGTTTTCTAACTGATAGATCCCCAAAAGAAAGAAAGAAAGAAAAGAGTTCCAACTTATTAGATGCTCATGTTATATTTTTATAAAATTATTTACACCTCTCTTTTTTGGTCATGGGCAAATCCATTGGCACAAACAGCACAGTCACACAATATCCTTTTTGTTTTGTTTAATAGCTAACATTATATATATAGATATCTATATATATAGATAGATGTGTATCTTAATTCCCCAGCGAGAGGGGCAACCAAAGGAAAAAAAAAGTAATATACAAAATAAGCTGATGGTGACACAATGCCAAAAATAGCTTATTATGTTAATTAAGTGCAAGGGGAAAAAAGCCTCAATATAAAGCTTAATTGCAATGAAGGTTCCGTTTGCCAGTTTAAATATAAGACTTGCATTAAAATATTTCTTCTTGTCTCTTACTATCCCCCCTTCCCTCGGATGACCTATTTAAAATCTATATACACAAATCCAGTTGTAACACTTAACGGTTGCATTACGATGCATTCAAAGAATATGATTTCTCAATTAAAAAGTACACATGGCAGATGTGGTTGGTGGACATAGGCATGGCGTCTTCTTCTGAGGGTCGACGTTACGTTGAGTGCTAGCCTCAGTCAGGTGACCAGTCACCTGTTACAATATAATATCCCAACAACCCTCTTCCCAGAATCCCACAGTCTTGGTCAGCAGCAGCAGCAGCGCTCACTGGATCCATATGGTGTTCCCTCTTTCTGGCCGACGTGTCTCGACTGTCAGCTCCCCAAATGTCGAGAAGAACTGCTCCATCTCCTTCTGCAGCATGTCGTTCCTCTTCTCTGCATCTTCTTTGGCCCGCTCAGCATTGCGCATTTTAATCTCCACCATGGTGAACTTTTTCTTCTCCTGTTCCAGTTCATCATGCAAGCCAAGCATTTCTGTCTCCAGGGAGAGATTCCTTTGTTCAAGACTGGAGGAACAAAAGAAGACAAAAGGGCTTAGTATACTTTGGTACAACTCAATGCTCATGGGCACCGAAAGAAGGATAGTTCGGTAACAGTCGGTAGAGCATGAGACTCTTAATCTCAAGGTTGTGGGTTTGAGCCCCATGCATTGTGTGTGTGTGTGTGGGGGGGGGTTGGACTGCAATAGATGACCCCTTGTGGCCCCATCCAACTCTACAATTCTAGAATTCTAGTTAACACAGGGTGCCAGTTACATAGATGTAAGCCCCACTGAACTCAGCATACACAAAGACATGTGGCAAAGTTGTGGTGTTATGGGTTAGAGAAAAACAAACAGAACTGGAGACACCTGTCGGGGACTGTGCTGAGGAGGGCAGCACTAAGGAGGAATGGTGGGAGCCTCCCCCTCCCAGGAGCAGGAGGACAGTATAGATTTGGAACAGTGGTTTGCAGAGGGGCATAGTTCAGAAGGCAGAAGCTGGGAAATACTGGTTGGGGAACAGCTAGGAGAAGAAACACTAGAAGAGAGAGGGTTAACAGATTCACAGTCGTTGGACAGCATTCACTCCCCTTCTCCATAGACACGGAGAGCTCAGAAAGTCTCAGAACAGAAAGTGCAAAGGATACAAACTCAGATTACAAGATGTAGGAGTGATGTAGATTAAAAGGGATGGAGGGGTGTGTGATCCTTAATTGGGAGCACCGCCATTTCTAGGAGACATGTTCTTTGTTCTCTCACTGTGATTATTAAAGTTTCTAACTGGTAAGACACTTCTTTCGTTTGATCTTTGTTTATTGCTATGGGGGAGGAAGCAGATTCTCCAAAGCCTGACAACACCCTTCTCCAAGGATGGATCTAATAAGCCAGTTGACAACCTACATGTGAAAAGGCCCAGAGAATGTTCTAGGGGCACATGATATACAGTTGTACTCTTGAAGCTAAGCACGCCTGCTTTGGAACTGTATGCGAGCCATTGTGGGGATGGGAGGTAAACAAAAAGTTACAATAATATAAAAAAAACCATTTCAGGATGGGATTATTTAGAACAGAGGAGAGGAGAGGAATGGTACTTTTTTTTACTGGCTGCTTCACTAATCTCTTTCAGCTCCCTTCCTTCCTCAAGGTACTTGGAGGGGAGGAAGAATTGCACAGGCAGGGAATTTTTGCTGCTTGAGTCAAAGGATGAAGTACCTTGCACATTGCATGTGTAGAAGCTTAATAATAATAATAATAATAATAATAATAATAATAAATACTTTAAAAATTATTTATACCCCACCCATCTGGCTGGGTTTCCCAAGCCACTCTGGGTGGCTCCCAACAGAATATAAAAAATACGATAAAGCATCAAACATTAAAAAACTTCCCTAATCAGGGCTGCCTTCAGATGTTATCCAAAAGTCAGATAGTTGTTTATTTCCTTGACATCTGGTGAGAGGGCGTTCCACAGGGTGGGTGCCACTACCGAGAAGGCCCTCTGCCTGGTTCCCTGTAACCTCACTTCTCGCAGTGAGAGAAGTGCCAGAAATAAAACACCAAGGCTATTTATAGTTAGGCTCACAGGGGACCTGGGATATAGTTCTTCAGGGGTATTCAAATAGACATGCATAGTTAGTAAATTTCTGGAATCTAATAAAATATAACAGATTGGGACGGACAAGGAAGTGGGCAAGATGTTATTTTGAGGTTAAACCCTTGGAACAAAAGTCTGGCTGGCGTGCATCCTGGAAAGCCTTTCCCCACCACCAATTTGTCCTCTTCACTGCTTCTCATTCAGAATCTGACTGCCTAAAGGTTCAGTTTTCACTCTCAGAGACCCAATATGTACGATCTCTCCGTTCCCATTTTTTCCCCCCAAGGGGGAAGAATTTTGCAAATTAGGGTACCACACGCTCAGATCTCCTTACAGAACAACTGCCTCATATATCACTCAGGTGGATGTGAGGAATACATGCACACTCCTCCGTGATTCAGACAGGAGTACCAGCTGGATCCGTAGCTTAAACATTGTTGTCCAGAGCAGACAAGGTGAGGAGGCAGCGTCCACACCACAACCGGATTGGATCTTGAAGGCACTTCTATGACATGATGGCTGACCGAGCTCACCCGCCAGGTTTGCCTCCTTGGGGGGGGGGGGAAGGCTGCCTCTATAGGCAAATTCATGCCAAACACTGCACGGAGCTCAGGAGCACCTGCCCCTCAGGGCAAGTTGGGGAGGTTGATGCTGGAGGGGGGTTCTCACTGAACTGGGAGCCCCCAAGTCCCAGGCAGGTGGTGATGGCAGCTGCCTAAAGACTTTGTTCACATCTGATGGGGAAATGCTAGCTTAGGGAGGGATCTATGTGGGGCTACCTTTGAAAGTGACCCGGAAACTACAGCTAATCCAGAATGCGGCAGCTAGACTGGTGACTAGGAGTGGCTGCCAAGAGCATTTAACACCAGTCCTGAAAGACCTACATCGGCTCCTAGTACATTTCTGAGCACAATTGAAAGTGTTGGTGCTGAGTTTTGAAGCTCTAGATGACCTCGGCCCAGTATACCTGAAGGAGCGTCTCCAACCCCCATCATTCTGCTCGGACACTGAGGTCCTCCTCTGAGGGCCTTCTGGTGGTTCGCTCACTGCGAGAAGTGGTTACAGGGAACCAGGCAGAGGGCCTTCTTGGCAGTGGTGCCCACCCTGTGGAATGCCCTCCCACCAGATGTCAACTTTTAGAAGACATCTGAAGGCAGTCCTGTTTAGGGAACCTTTTAATATCTGATGAATTATTGTATTTAAATGTTTTGTTGGAAGCCGCCCAGAGTGGCTGGGGAGGCCCAGCCAGATGGGCGGGGTATAAGTAATAAATTATTATTGTCATCATGATTATCATCATCATCTATCTCTTGTCACTGACTCAGTTCCCCACCTTTCTTGCACTTCTTGCCTCCTCCGCCCCTCTTGGTCTGGCTGGTCTTGACTACTTGGGGAGAGGATTTCACATGACAATATTCATGAAAGAAAAGTCTGCCCACACTACATTCTACTTCCACTGCTGCAGGTCTTACGCCTCTGAGCACCAGGTTGCTGAGAGTTGCAGATGCGGAGAGTGCTGAAGCTTGAGGGCTTCCCACCTGGCTGGCCACTGTGAGAACAGAGTGCAGAACCAGAGGGGCCTTGGGCCTGATCCTGCAGGGCTCTTCATATGTTCTTACGCTTAATAGAAAACCAGTGTTACCAATTGCGAGATGTCAGGAAACTCTTGTCTATCGGTTTTTTATTATAATTATGGTGCCCAGAATTTTTAGGCCCTTCCCTTTGCTGATATTGCAAAGGCTGATGGTTTGAAAATCTCAGACTTTCAAGACTGAAACTCTTCAGAGCAAAAGAATAATAAAAAAAATATTTTTTAAGCCTTTACTAGGCTCGGTCTAGCACTTAACTGGCCTAGGGCTCTGAAAGGTTGAAGCCATTTCTAAGGCTCATTTGCAATTTTTTAAAATAATGGAATCAAAGCCTCTTGAGCTCATTAAAATCTATGCTATGAATCTTAAAAACAGCAGAGAACTTTTGCACTTGCAGCCGCTGAGAAACACATTTTCCTTTTCGAGTGTCCCCTGGCATGCAGCGAAATAAATTTTGTGATACTCGTTAGCATTTACAGCTGGACTTTTTGATCGCTTAGTGCTGACGGGAAGATGCGAGCCATATATAATCCCCTATGAGATAAATTAAGCCGAGTGCTAAGACGTCTCCTGACCTTTTTTCTTGCTCATTGTTAATGCAACACTTCATGTCAGAGCATATATAATTTAAATGATTTTTCCTTGGGATCTGACTGAAGGGCCCCAGTGTAATGATCTTAGCTCACCTGACTAGGAAATAATGTATGGCTTTTCCCCATCTGGAGGGGAGCATGAACTGCCCAACCTGAATACTTCTTGAACTGGGTTAGCTGGATTTAAGCCGATGAATAATGCAGCCCTCATTGCACTGGCACATAAGTGCTTTAGGCTACAATCCTCTATGTGCACTTATTACCTGGGGGAAAGTCCCATTGAACTCAATGGGGCTTACTGCTGGGAAGGCATGCATAGGACTGCACTGTAAAGAACGGGAGCTCTGACCCTGGCAGCTTACCTTCTTATCCTTGTTTCATACTCCAGCTTCTGTTTCGCCATTTCCTGTTTTAAGCTCGACACGAGGCTATGCAAAGCACTGTGGTTGCCCGTGTTGTTGACAACAAACGTTTCGCTGTTGTCGCTGCTGCTCGTCGCTCGGCTGCTGCGCCCCCCGACGCTTCTGCGGTCGCCTTTGTTCTCATAATCTCCTTGGTTGGAGAGGTCTTCGTGTTGGGGCTCATCCAGGAGGACGGGGTCTTCAAAATTGGCCCCGTAAAAGTCTTGCTCGGGGCAAGTGGTGGTCGAGGAGCGGCAGGAGTTGGAATGTTCGGGGAGGGAAATTTCGCAAGAGGAAGTGGACCAAGTTGCACTGTCGACGCTCTGCTTGTCTTCGGCATTCAGTATGGAGAACTGCTGGTGCACGTTGTCATAAGTAGAGAGTCTGTTGTGCTGGCCAGAGTCCCCTGTGGGCTCCTTCTGCTTGTTGTCCCGCAGTGTCACATACCCATTGGACATCCAGCCCTGGTTCCGGCTGTTCAGAGAGTTGCTGTGGGCATCTGTGCTGGAGATGCCCATTCGCACCCCTCCGTTCTGCACGCTGTGGGTGCCCATTTTGGTGACTGGCCCTTTCAGGGAAGATGTTCTTCTGCTCTGCAAGGTACCATTGGGCAAGGCTGGCGATGTCTTCTCTTGACCCTCCACAGAGCTGCTGAAGGATCCATTGGTGACGATGCCACTGCCTTTATTGAACGCTGGGTTTTTTTTCACCATAAGGGGTGGGCTTCTGGTGATGTCCAGTTTGTGAATGCTGTTCCTTGGGCTATTTGACTTGCTCCCAGGCTGAGCTGTAGGAGAGCCATTCTCCACAATGGTTCTTTGGGGAGACTCTGGTTTATCCCAAGAACAGTGTCTCAGTGGTGAGGACTCCTTGGTGTTGTTGTTTTCTTTGTTCTGGAGCTGACCGATGACTTTCTTTTGGACCTCGTTGTTGTTATTGCTCACCTCCTGCCCGCTTTGGACATCCCCATCCTTGGGAAACAGCAGCTCGTGCTCACTTATCATCATGGACATCAGCTGCTGGACAACAACAGTACCTATAAGAAGACCACATAAACACAACCGACATTTAAATGGCATGTAACTATTGAAGAAGAAGGCTTCTATCAAAGCCTATCTGTTGTAAGACTTGGTATCTACATGATCAATTTCCTAGTGAAAACTGAAAGCGGACACCTTCCAGTTTTTGTCACTCATTTGTTTCTCTCTCTTAATCGATGGAAACAGACTGCTGCATTGCACTCATTTTGCAGGTTTGGGCCAATGTCTTGCTTCCTCCCCATCTTTGTAGTTGCCATCCTGCAAAAGATGGGATGATCTCAGCAAGGAGTGCTGTGTCCAATTCTGGTCACCAGTTTAAGAAGTTGGAATGTGTGCAGAGGAGGGTGTCCAAGTTGACAAAGTGTCACATAACTTATTAGAAAACTGTATTTTCTCCTGTATTTCTTATGATTATATCTGCACTTACAAAACTTTTTAAATTGTATATTGACATTTATTGTTTGCTATGTTAGGTGTTGTAAGAAGGTTATACATATATTTTTAAAAAACAAAGAAAGAAGCCCTCCTGCAACACTTTGGCTTTTATATTAGCCTGTAGATTTTCTAGCCTATATAAAGGGATCTTTCTCTTCCAAGCTCAGGATAGTTCCATTCTTGTAGCTCCAATTGCACTAGAAGAGCAATGGGGCATCACCCATGTTTTCCAACAACCCTGCACCAAATTTTACATATGTGCTGAACTCCATACAGGTTGGCTCCTCTTCCCAATCACATCAGCAGCTGCCATGAACCAATCACACAACTGTAGGTGGCCCATCAAACAGGGCCCTCTCGATCCCCGCTCTTCCCCCATGCCAGTTTGGATACGTGACTCTTCTGTGATTTCCAGAATACCGATAAGGTTGAGTTTGTCATGTCAGAGCAAGACAAATACAGTGGTACCTCAGGTTACATACGCTTCAGGTTAAGAACTTTGCTTCAGGATAAGAACAGAAATCGTGCTCTGGCGGTGCAGTGGCAGCGGGAGGCCCCATTAGCTAAAGTGGTACCTCAGGTTAAGAACAGTTTCAGGTTAAGAACAGACCTCCGGAATGAATTAAGTTCTTAACCACTGAGCTACTTACCACTGTATCTAAGCATAATAGCCAGCGGCTTCAGGAACACAACAAACAACAACAACAACAACAATCATGGTGGAAAGAAATAGAGTCAGAAGATGAATGATCTCATTACAATGTATGAAGTTCACTTCAGTTTTACTCCAGGTTTGAAAAGCATGTAACTGGTTGGATTCAGAAACCCATAGCAGTGAGCCTCCCCCCCCCCCAATTTCTGCAATACTGTATTTAGTTGTGCCGACTGGAGCAGCACATCATAATGAGAAGGGATGTTAAATCAATTTAATATAAATGTCATTAAGCGCTCCAAAATGAGACTGGGTGCAGCCGCCAGAGTGCATCGCACAGTTCTTCAGTGCCGAGTATGATTCTGCTTATGTTATAAATCAAAGCACGCTCCCTTAAGCCAGATAAGGGGGGATCGTTTTGAAATGCATTGTAATGAATGACCATGTTTCCTTCTGTAGAAGGCCATAGCGCACATGCAGCATAACTTCCTTGGTAATTTCTGGAGCATGTCTTTGGAAGCTAGGCATATCATGGCAAGAAGAGGCACCTTCCTCTGACCTGATCCTTCCTGAAATGGTGTGTTTTTTGGGAGGCTATAATCACATTTCCAGGCATAATTCTTTGATGTGCTTTTGAGCAATAATTGGGAGTGAAGATGACACCATGACACTTTGCAGCCAATCAGACTTGGCTGCTTGCTGATGTCACTGAGGGCAAATGAAGTCATTCAGAGTGATGGGAATATTTCCTTGTCAGGCAAAGCAAACGTTTCATCCCTTTTCAAAAAGCAACCAACCAAAAAAAAATTCTCAGAATACACCAAACGCCTGTCAAAGCTAAAGCCCGATGCAGATTTACATGCCTACACAGACATGATCCCTACCGAGTTCAGAGATACTTGCAACCTAGTAAGTGTGCATAGGATTGCAGCTCCAGAGATTGGGATTTTTTTTTCTTCTGATCAGGATGATTCCTGCCCCCCACCCCCAATGCTCATCACAGGGCTATGGAACAAAAGCATGCATGGATGTTTCTTGCACCCTTCTAAATGAGTTACACAAACAGTGATCTCACGTCTCATATTTAATGAGTTATGGGGGGAGCACAAATTATTATTGCAGCTGAAATATGAACATCTGCAATCAAGGGAGCACTTTCATTTGCAGGCTGTTCTCCCTCCACTCTCTAATTAGAAAAATAAATCATCTGTTGATGAGAGGGGTGTAAGAGGAAGGGGAAGAAGGTAAGAACCTGATACTGTATCTGGGTTTTTTTTTGCAGCTGGGCATTAATGTCTTGTTAGGAACTTAAAGGTCTCCTTCGCTGAATCAGGGTTAAGGTTTATAGCTCAGTTTTACAGCACATTATTCTAAGTTAAATTTCAGGGATTTGCAGGCTGGGTTGAGAATGATTCCTGTCTGAAAATCTGGAGAGCTGCAGCCAGTCAGCGAAGACAATCTGAAGCAAGATGCATATATCATCCAACTCAGTAGAAGGCAGCTTCCTTGGAAAGATCAGAAGTTCATGTAGTCCACTGCTGCATTTCCCAGCTATATTTATATCCTGCCGCCTTCTCAGACTGGAACTCAAAGCAGCTTACACAAATTCAAACAGGCAAATTGCAAAAAAAGAGCTGAAAACATGAAACCTAAGTTTCAAAGTAATTAAATTTCAATAGAATTAAAACCATATATAAAAAAGCAAATCTGTTGAAATACAGACAGTAAAGAAGCACAGCTCTGCCAAGGGCCCTTTCCTAAAGGCCACCAGTATAATTACTATATATTTTTGTAAATATTTTGAGTTATGATATTTGCACGTAGAAACGTTTACATGGTTTCCCAGTGCAAAGCAAATACTCAAACAAATAAATGACTTTGCTGCTATGTTTTGTGTCCATACACTGGTCCCAAATCATAGCTAAACTAATATCCTGGTTGGCCGCTGTGAGAACAGGATGCTGGACTAAGATGGGTCACTGGCTCTTCTTTTTATTGCACTTGGTTCTTGTATTTTACTTGACGGATGCTTCCAATATAGGATGCCACTGTTGTGCTCCAAGCAACTAGTCTTGCATAAATACAGCCCTGTTACATCAGATCTGGCCCTCTTATATTTTGCACACGCTGCTGTTTTTTGTTTCCAAGTTCCCCAAAGCGTTTTTACTATATTAAATAACTATTAAATTAAACCCATGCCCTACCAAACTGTTGCATCAATGTTTTTGCCAGGACCCTCAGAACAGCTAACTGAACCTTTGCAGCGGGTTTTGCTCTCTCACTCACCTTCCATGATGGTCAAGGGATCCTCCACTTTGGGACGCAGGATGTTGGGACCAAACACAGTAGCCAGGTTTTGCACACTCATTTTGTTGACTCCAGAATAGGACTGAACTTCATCAAGGAATCTGTTAATGCATCCAAAAAAAGCATGGGGGAGGGGAGGGGAGTCCAGAATCAGGATTCAGTCAACCATAAATAGTTGGGCCGAACCAGGTGAGATGCTACTTATGCAATTAGCAATTATGCGTAAATGTGCAAAGGAGAGAAGCTCCCTCAATGATTAAAGTGTCCCCAGATTCATTGAAATAAATCTGGTAACCTTAGTTTAGGGAAGATTTTAATGTTTGATGTCTTACTGTGTTTTAATTTGTTGGAAGCCACCCAGAGTAGCTGGGGTAACCCAGTCAGATGGGTGGCATATTAATAATAATAATAATAATAATAATAATAATAATAAATTAGTATATTCTTTCCCCACAGAGGTGAATTTGGTGTCTTCATTATACAGCTTTCACTGTATGTATACAGCTTTCATACTTCTTTACTCTGACCTTTGAGAGAGAGATATTTTAGGGCCCACTCTAGTTGTAATTTTAATTTACTTTAAGCTGCTTTAAACATTTGCTCTGGGACCTTACAGCAAAGGGCAGCTAATAAATCAATAATGATAACAGCAGCAGCAGCAACAACAAAAAGAATATGTAGTAGAAGTTAAAATTTAACTGTTCTGTTGTTACTCCTTAAAGAGCAGTTCACAGAAAACTGTCCTGTCTAATGATGTCTTTGGGAGTGCTAAGGCAATAGGTGCTTTGAGATTCTTGTCGGGATATTTACCTGCAAATATACTTTAGCAGGTTGAAGTTGACAGGTGGCAAACTCTTCACTTGCTTCACTAGTTCGTTCAGCCCCTGTGTGAAGATGAGATCTGCAGCATTAGAAACCCCAAAGAAAGTGACTGAAACATAATGCTTCCCACTCAGCTTTCCTTTAAAAAACTATCCATACAGATTGTGACGGGCGATTGCAGCTGCTGACATGTGTTGAGGCAATTCACAGCTGCTACCTACAAACATCCATTTCTGATTGTGAAAGGAAAGTGCTGGTTGGATATGGTTAGAAGGCCCATGATGGAGCAGCTTCTGAGCACGTCTGGTTCTTCTGTAGCCCTGAGAGTGGAGTATGGATCTCCTTACAACTCTCAGCGAAACCCTTAGCAAAAACTACAGCTCCCAGGATTCTTTGGGAGAAGCCATGACTGTTTAAAGTGGTATCATAGTGTTTTAAATGGACAGTACGGATGTGGCCTTTGTCCCATTCTCAGGTGTATGGGGAGGGACCAAAGCTAAGTGGTAGAGCAAGAATGAGGTCCGAAGTTTAATCTCTAGCATCTCCTCCTTTGGAGAGGCACTGTCAGGAGACAACACTGAGCTAAACGGACAAATAGTCTGAGCTGGTATAAGGCAGATTCCCAAGTTTCTAAGGTATATCATAGAAACAGCTAACATAAACCAAAGGGGACAAAACAGGAGTTAAATCACTCCACTCAAAATCCCTCAGTCAGACTGCCAAGCACCTGATAATTTAACACACTGGAATCAAGACCGCAAACTCACCGTTTCCTCTTCCTTGCTGAGTAGTTTGGCGCAGGAGAGAAAGTCTTCATATTTGGCGTACGGAATGACTGGCTCTGGGAGCTCTCTGAGGTACAGCTTCAAAAGCGACGCCACTGTGTGTACATCTGTATTTCTGTCGGGAGGGAAGGGGTGAGATTACTGCTGGAAATGTAGCACAAGGCACCTACTGCAGAAAGCTACTGCTGTTTTCGTGCAGATCTAAATACATATTTTATTATATATTTTATCACAAAAAATGTGTTTAGGTACATATTTTATTACAACGCACACATTTATAAACGTGTTTCATTCTGAAATACGCAAAACAACTGTAAATTTTGAGAAGGATTGGTATGCTGCAATCTGCACATTTGTCCGAGAGGTGTGGCTTAGGTCATTTCTCATTGCAGTTCAAAGTAAGTGAATTCATCAAGAATTCCTACTCTTGGCGGAGTTATTGTCCTCTAAGAACTGGTCTAAACCCAGCTAAGCCAGCCACCATTGCCACATCCTAAGGCAGTAAATTCTGAAAGTTACTTATGTTAAGTTTTACCAAATTATTAAAGAGTTAGAAAAGTTATCTCTATCCATTTATTTCCAAACCATGCATATTTCTTTGCCATTGTTTGTAAAGGTAAAGGTAACCCTGACAATTTGCCTTTAGGGTTGCGGCGCTCAGCTCGCTTTACAGGGAGCCGGCGCCCGTCTGCTTTGTGGCTCAAACTAAAGCCATGCACCCTGTACTCTGCTGGCTGCAATCTGTTTAATGAGCTCGGCAAGTGGAAGGCTTTGGAAATTGTGCTGTATATCTATATATTACCACTAGGTGGTGATGTTGTAAAATAAGATTTATACAGAATACTTCCCCAGGTCAAAGCAGCTCCCATTTGTTGCAGAGTATTATTGCGGTATTGGCCTTAATAACTATTCTAGAGGTGGATGGTGAGCCTGCCTAATGAGATGTGAGCTGCTCCCTGCACCAGAGTATAATTTCTAAAATGAGAGAGATGCAAGTTTTTCAAATATCTGGCATTTCAAATATCACATATCTGAACTGGGGATCCTTCCTGCTAATGTCTGAGCCATCAGTGCTTACTAGGGGCAGGGAGGCTCTCAGGGCGGAACAGAAATTGGGGACTACTTTCCCCCACCCCACCCACTTTGACATTGTTTTGGGGAGCATACAAAACAGGAGCAAAAATGTTCCCCTTCTAACACAGCGAGTTCCTCGATATTGAAAGCACTGTCCTCATCTGTTCAGGCAACAAGCTGTGGGCATTGCGCTGCACATTGCTTCCATTCAAGTGCGTCGAGAACCACTTTGAAAGAGATGATCTGAACCACAACGCAGAGTATGATGCTCCAAATCTCTTTGAAAGGGAAATTGGGAGGGAGTCATGAAGACGTTGCAATCACTCTAAAGGAAGTAGTGCAAAGTGTGGTTCCCTCCCCACAGGGAAACCCTCTATCTCTCTTGGCAAGTGCTTTGGCAAAGGAGGAGAAATGGATCCCAATTTTGCAGCACCTTTGCCTTAGGAGAACATTTCTCTTTTGGAGGGAACTCTGTGCCGTGCTCTTTAAGAGGAAACAGTGAAAAATTAAAATTTGGCGCACTCCTGTTCATTTGGCACCCCTGTCCTAATTCTTGGTGAAGCCTGAGGGAAACAAACCTTGACTAAGTCTCACCTTCCACTTCCCACAACAAACACCATTTTCTCTCCCCCCTTTAATAATTTATTTTTTTAAAAATATTATTTTTATTAGATTTCCATTTAACACTATATAATCACATCATTATTTTCCACTTTACCTCTCCCGCTCTCTAGAGCCTGTCGACTTCTTTCCCTCCTGTCTCATGGCTTTCAAAATTAACCTTTATATCATCTCATTTTATACGTTTTCCAATTCTGATTACACTCATTACAAAATACCTCAAAATTTAAATAAATAAGAAAAGGGAGAAATTTCCTCATTACAAGTCTTCAGACAACCCTACTAGTGATGTTAATTGCTTATAATATTCTTTCAAATATTGTATAAATTAGCTCCGGTCCTTTTGGAATACTTGATCATGCTGGTTTCGGATTTTTCCTGTCTGCTTTGCCAGTTCCCAAACACACCATTTTCACCATGCTCTGCTTTCTCCCATTTAGATAAACTTAAGGGAAGTTGGCAGTTCCAGTTTTTCATCCCCCCCCCCACCAACTGCTCATTAAAAAATCAGGAAAAGTTTTTGGGCTGAAGGAGCAACAGAGAGTAGCTCAGTTTCTCCTCACACCGAAGGGAGACAGACACTGGGCACCCCATTAATTGATTTTGTACTTGACATTTTTAAGAATATAAAATCATTTCGCCTCTAGAGGCAGTGTTGTTGTGTGGTAAATAAGACTATTAAATTCGTATAAAATTATGAGTGGTGTGGGGAAAGTGGACAGACACACTTTCTCTCCCTCCTAACACTACATCTTGGGGACATCCAAGGGAGCTTAAAGTTAGAAGACTCGAGATGCTTTCTGCCTGAGGAGAATCAGGTGAAGGTGTCCTTCGCCAAGCCCCAAGCCAAGAGGCACTGTACCAAAAGACAGCCAAGTTACTACTACTACCTTTTACTTAGTACAGTGGTACCTCTGGTTACGAACTTAATTCTTAACCTGAAACCATTCTTAACCTGAGGTACCACTTTAGCTAATGGGGCCTCCCACTGCTGCCGCCGCACGATTTCTGTTCTCATCCTGAGGTAAAGTTCTTAACCTGAGGTACTACTTCCAGGTTAGCAGAGTCTGTAACCCGAATTGTTTGTAACCTGAGGTGTTTGTAACCCAAGGTACCACTGTAAAAGAATTTTGGGAAATGATATATAATGAATTGAAAAAACCCCATTTAAAATAACTTTTTCTTTAAAAACAAACAAACCCAGAAGCCTTTCTTTAAAGAATTCTAGGTGCCGAAATCCCAATGGAGCAGAAAGTATTATTTATGTATGCGACCACGGCTGTGTGCTTGTTATTGGCCCAGAGATGGAAAGAAGCTAAAGTCCCAACCAGAGAATAATGGCAGATTAAGTTGATGGATTAACCCGAAATAGCAAAAATGACTGGAAGAATCAGAAATCAGGAAGACCAGAATTTTAATAAGGAATGTGGAAAACATATCTTAAAAATCATTGTAGACAGTTAAAATCGTTAGTAGGATTGGAATAACACTTTTAGTTTAATGGTGAATTTTGGATATAATGGAGATGTAAAATATTTGGATTATTATAAAAGATGTAACAATAGGATCTATTGTGACTAACAATAGGATCCACAAAGGGGAGGAAGGAAGTCCAGGAGATTCTTTGGAATCTTGATTTTATGATGTATGTTGGATATGTGAGTGTAAAACGTTAATGTGAAAAATCAAATCTCTCTCTCTCTCTCTCTCTCTCTCTCTCAATATATATATATATGGCATCCAAGTTATTTCAGCACCGGAATATCCCACAACCATTTCTCCCATTCCCTGGCAGTAAAAAAAATATGTATTCTTTCACCTGTATCCCATCTCTTTCTCCAAAGAGCTCAAGGTGACATACATGGTTCTCCCCCTCCTAATTTAATCTCCACAACAAACCCATGAAGTAGATTAGGCTGAGAGGCAGTGATGGCCCCAATGAGCTTCATGGCTAAGAGGGGACTGATCCCTGATCTGCTAGTCAACGCTGAGTTTTTCTATGAATCACATGGCAAATGGAAGCAACTCCCAGCTTGCTAATCTTTCCACCAGGCTGTCACTGGTATTACTGTTTTGTAAACTAGGATTGCTTTCTTCTCTGTTTTCAGAAGTATCCGTTGTTTCGTTTCTTTCTGACAGAAGTTACCCCTTATCCCAGGTCAGCTGGTCATGGAAACAGGTGCTTTTAAAACCCCATTGCAGCCCAACCGGACCCCAGCGTAAGAAAACAAACCAGTGTGCAATCCTGCTGTGGCAGGTAAAGAAATGCTTCTGCGAAAGAGATGATCCTGCTCAAAAACCTTCAGGATGTCTGTATCACAATTTTGTTTGCCTGTCAAAGGCAGCCATATCTAAATCCCTCCCTGTAACTATGGCAAGCAGCAAGCCTGCTATTTGGAGTGATTAGCACAGAATTTAATTAGAGAGTACATACCCTGAGGATTTTCTAAATTCCTGGCCCCTCTGTATTAACTCTTCCCCACTTTCCATTCTCTTCTCCCCTTTGAATAAGGTATGCTGGCATAGCCATGTACAGACAAGAGCGAGACAGAGATGAGTTAATTGTTCATTTGATTGTCCTGCAGAATACCCACCACTACTGGTCTCTAAGCTGCCCCTAGGAATATAATACAAAGGCTTTAAATACTGCAAACAGTCACAAATCCTTTCCTTTGCAATTAGGCAGCTCAGATCCAGAGATCTTTTCATTCCAGCCCCTCGTTGCCACCGACTTCCTTTCTAGCAGTTGCTGCGTCAACAACATTTTTTGCTTTGTGGCATTGCAGACCTTGTGGAAACGGCTGTCAGGCTGATTACACAGCCCGGGGTTGTCCCTCCCTCCACTCCATAAACAAGAAACATATAAGCACAGCAGGCCACCATGAACACATGTGTAACATTTACGGTCGCAGCCAAACACGTGTGAAGACCGAAATGTGTCCGTGGTACCATTGTCACCGCTTCAAGAAAGCAAAGGCGCTGACCTCAGGTGGGAATTGAAGATGCAATAAAGCAAGGTAGTTCAAAAAGGAAGTGAATCTAAAGCTGGTTCATGTGTGTGGGATCTTCCACATGACTTGTCCAGGAGGTTTGCAATACTGTGGTGATGATGTCTCAGGAACTGGCATGGAACACATGCAGGCTCTGTGTTGTATGAATCTGGAATTCCTTCTGGATCTTGTATCTGGGACTGCCCTGATTTCTATGCTGGTGGAGGTACTGTTCAATGCTCCTTTTGTCTCTCTTTCTGCCCCCATCACTTCCTTCCTTCCTTGCTATGCAGTGGGCTGCCCAGAGGAAGGACAGCTTGTTCTTGTCCAAGGCCTGACCCAATCACTTGCAGGGGGTCTTCTTCTGAAACACTCACCTGCAGTGGAAGTGCTGTAGCCAACTAGGACTGCCGTATTTCAAACAGTGAAAATCTGGACAGAAAAGTTGCTGAGCTGCCATACATCCAGATTTCATCAATTTCTGCCAGGACGCTGCTAGAGACAGCAGTATTCTGGATGTGTCCAGGAAATTCTGGACATACAGCAACCATACTAATGGCCAATACAGACCCATTAATTTCAGTGGGGGGTACTTTGATTGAGAATTAGTTGGATGCACCTGTTAGTATACCTGTTGTGGTAAATCGTTCACTCAAAATGGGAAATCTAGTATCCTGGTTCACCATGCTTTTTGGAAAGGGAAACACATTTTATAATAAACCCAACAATGGCTTAGGATCTTAGGGTCTTAGTAGACCACAAGTTTAATGTGAGACAACAGTGAGATGCAGCAGCAAAAAAAAAAAAAAAAAAAAAAAAAGCTAATGGAATTCTCGGCTGCATCCGCAGAAGTATAGTGGTCAGATCAAGGGAAGTAATAGCACTATAGTACCATTCTATTCTGTCTTGGTCAGACCAAACCTGGAGTACTGTGTCCAGTTCTGGGTACCACAATTTAAGAAGAAGATTGACAAGACGGAATATGTGTACAGGAGTGTAACCAAGGTGATCAAGGGTCTGGAAGCCAAGCGTTATGAGGAACAATTGAGGGAGTTGGGTATATTTAGCTTGGAAAAGACTTGAGAGGTGATAGGCTATCCACTTTCAAATATCTGAAGGACTGTCACATGGAAGATGGAGCAATCTTGTTTGCTGCTGCTCCAGACCTGAACCAATGGACAGGGGCATAGCAAGGGGGGCGGGGGCCCCCGGCAGCACCCTGCTGGGGGTGACACTTCAGGCAGTGGCCCCGCCCCCTGGGCCCCCTCGCTGGCCGCCCCTGCGGCTCCACCCCGGCAGTGCCGAAAATAGTCCCCCCCTTCCAGCGGCGGAGCTCGGCATGGAGGCAAGGGGCGGGCCAGCCAAGGGGCTAGAAACGCCCCTGCCAATGGATCCAAATGACGAGAAATGAGATTGCAACTAGATATTAGGGGAAACGTTCTAGTGGCAAGAGCTGTGCATCAGTGGAACGGGCTACCTCAGAAAGTGGTGGATTCTTCTTCCAGGTTTTTAAACAGAGGCTGGATTACCACCTGTCAGGGATTCTTTAGTTGTGATTCCTGCATTTCAGGGGTTTGGACTGGATGACCCTTGGGGTGCCTTCCAACTTAGGATCTTTGGTAATTATATACAATGATGGCTGCACTAAAATTGTTCCAGTGACTGCTCTATGTGGCTTACTCTGCACAGATTAGGCCAAAGAACACCAGAGTTATATCAAAGGATGGCTATCTCAGGATGAACTCCTGTATGTGCCAGTAGGGGAAGGGCCTACATGAGACAAACAAATATTCTCTTCAGGGTTGAAGAATGGTGCAGAAATATATGAAATGAAATGAAAGCACCTAACTATTTTGTGCCCCACCAATGGGCCGCAAGAGTTCAGCTAGAAATTATGGCTCTGCAATGACTTGTATCTTTGAAGTCAATGTTATCTGCGCAACATCAAAGGGTTTGGAATCTACCCCTTGAACAGTATTGATGAGCAAAATATGGCTTGCTGTTTCCCACAAAGGGAAATGATCTTTTTGCTGTTGAAGGAGCAACTTCCCCACTGACCCGTGTGCATGGCTCGGAGTGCGGCGCTCAGCGAGGAGCAGTGACAAATGAATACCTCCAGCTGAGGGCTATATAAAACCATTGCATTTCAATGTGATGGAAGCGTGATTCTGCCCCAGCCCTCTGGTGACCATGTGTTCTGCTTGTCTTGTGTTTTATTAATCTCTGCCAAAATTACAGTCTCCCCAGTTCCCAGGTGTGTTTGATATGCATTCCCTATATCTGTCATCATCGCCCATTGGTCTCCGAGGTTATTTCCAGACAACCAGGGGGGAAATAGTTTTTCTAAATAAAAAAATATTTTTTGTAAGAAATAGCGGTATGCTTGAACTAGCCCAGATCTGGTGCGAGGAGCACAATATATCCTTATTTAAGTCCTGGGCCAGTTACCAACTCTCAGCTCAATCAAAAGACCTGTCATATACCTCAGCCTGAAAATTTTTGTGGAAGCCTGGGATATAATGTGCTGACTAAATTGTGGATGGTAGTTATTTTTTATGCACAGCATATGGCCTCTTCTGACTTTTGCAGTCTTCCTGCCTGTTGACCCCTTTGCTTGGCCTGCTTCTACAAATACACTGACATCACAGTGAGACTTTTCAGACAGCGATGTCACACTGCTGCCCCCAGCTCCCATTGGTGTAGTTGCTCTGATGTCATAGGGTGCCAGTGCCGGATTTACATATAAGCTAAACAAGCTATAGTTTAGGGTAAGGTTACCAGATTTTTTTTTCAATGAATCCGGGGACACTTTTCAACTTCAATGGATTTTGTATGGAGACTGATTTGTAAATCCGGGGACTGTCCCTGGGAAACGGGGACGTTGGTGGTAACCTTAGCTTAGGGCCCTACTGTCTTGGAGGCCCCCCAAAAAATTAAAGGAAAAAAACCTGGATGTACATTTCCAAAATATAAGATAAAAACAAATAAAATAAAACCTACATACAGCAACAGTGTTTTGTGTTGTGCAGGCTCCTATGATGTAAGTAACGGGCCCCACCTGCTAGCCTGCTCCCTAAAATATCACTGGTTTGCTCATTTCTATATATAGGGTGCCTACATTCTGCATAGACTGGTTGCATGGCAACATGTGCAAATGGTTTTAGATACCAGTTAGGACCATAGATTACCATATAGCGTATACTCAACACAAAAACAGCGGCAATTTGTTGTTGACGAAGGACAGCTGGACATATAAAGGGCCCCATTACCTTCAGTAGCTTAGGGCTTTATCAAACCTAAATCCAGCCCTGTAGGGGGCCTAAACCTATGCAACTGAGTGATAAATGGGGTTTTAACAAATTAATTCCAAAGTCCACGGCCAACTCTTAAAAATCTAAATCACATAACTATTTCCCAGACAGCATGAATAACATTAACAGCAGTCAGTTCCCTTTAGACAACAATACGTAAGATCAGGCTCGATGCTATTTATTTGAAACACAATATCATTATACCATCTTAGTTTTGCATATACTACCTCAGCTGACCCACTTTTAAATTCCTCTGATACCTAGACTTTGTTTACCTATGGAAATTGCCCAGGAAAATGTTCCCACATAAATATTAATACCCATCTCTGTGACATTTCAAATATTTTCCTCGTCTAACAGATCTTTGTAATCATACACCAATGGCAACGTGAACAAATGATGAGAAAGATAATTTACTTTTTTTTTAAAAAAAGTGTGTGTTGCGGGGGGTGGGGGTAAGAAATCCAATTCAATTTCTTCCATTAAAATTTTCCTTTAAAAGATTTCCATTTAATTTCTTGTTTGTCTATATAATTGAAGGCTTGTTTGCATAAGCAGAGTTCAAAAAAGGTGGCTTGTTCCTAAAATACAGTCAGAGTCAAATGTATAATTTCAAGTCTGTCCAAACAAAATTGCAATGGAGTTAAACGACTAAAAGCAACCAACTCCTGCCTTTGGAGTGTAATGAAATATTGGGGTAATTTGGGTTGAACGGCTGTCAAAAATATGGATGTTATTCATTATGTTCTCAAGGGTATGTCCTTGGGGAAATACAATGCGGTATAGTGGTTATAGAATTGCCTTGAACATGTGTGGAGAGGCACATGTTCAAATCTCCACTCAGCCACAAAGTCAACTGTATGACCTTGGGCAACTCACTGCTGCCTCTCAGCTTGAACAACCTTAAAGGGATGTTGTGAATTTAAAAGGGTAGGGCATGTACACTGCCCTGAGCTCCTTGGAAGAAGGCAAGATAATAACTTTAAAAAATCAGCTAGAATAAAAGGGACTCAGTCTTTTGTCCTTGGGGTTGTGGGTACAAGTATGTTCCCCCATAGATCTGGCCTGTAAGTAATCATACATTCATTGCACATTGTCATTCCATTGTAACAGACTATCTAGGGTTCAGAAAATACCCAGTTCACACCTTGACAAGGCCACTCAAGGTTGCACAAGTCTATATCATCTGCAAGATGGGGATGTAATAATACCAACCTACCTTACAGAGCTGTTTTAAGGAATAATGAGATTGTATATGAAGTGTTCAGAATATCCCCAGACGCTATGTAAATAATTAAATAGCATTACTATAATCATATCCCAATCAATGGTGACTGTTATCATCTATCAAGTCAGCTTGGAATAGTCATGTACAACCTTTGAGATCTCCATTGAGCAGAGTGTTGGAAGTACAACAGCGGGGATCATTTGGTGTGTGACCACTGGCGTAGGAAGGGCGGGGCGTAGGGGGCGGGGCACCCCGGGCAGCGTGATCCCGATAGGGTTCCAGAATGCACACCAGCCCTGCCCCCGCCTGCTTCCCACCCCCGGTGCCAGAGCATGAAGCTCTACCACTGTGTGTGACTTAAGGGGTTAATTCTGCTATTGGTCTCAATGACAGGAGACTCTGATTGAGCCTCATCAGTCAGAAGTTAGTTGTCCGCGAAGAAGATGGGTAAGATCTGACCATTGGAGGAGTTGGGAGGAATAATAGTTCTGAATGAGTTTCCACCCTGCAGAGGCCTAACTTAAGAAAGAGTTTATTTTCTCCATATATCATATGCTGTTTTTCTTAAGTATACCTCAGTTAAATTATTATTTTCTCTGTGTTCCCCCTCACTCCTCTCTAGGATAGACATTCCCAGTTCCTTCAGCCTTTCTTCATAGAACTTGCTTTTCATGCTCCTGGCCATTTTGTTTCTCTGAACTCTTTTCAAAGCTATGCTTCTTAAAGCAAGGCGTAGCATTCTGGAGACAACACTCCAAATGAAGCCAGATTAGTGCAGAATAAAGTGGAGCGATTACTTCTTGCAACTTGTCATACCACCACTTCCTTATTGATGGCTGGGTGTCCCTTCTGTGAAAAAAGAGATGATGATACTTCCTCACACGAAAATTGAGAAGCTTTATTTATTAATGCCTGCACATTGCTTCGAGACTCTGTGATGGATAGCGCTGCTAAACAGGTGCCAGGCACTGTGTAATTAACTCTAAGGGGGAAACCATTAACCAAGCTGAGAATGAGAGTATCTTAAGCAGGCAGCTTGCCCTGCATGTCGGCCTTTCTCTGTTGTGCCTGATTTAGCATGCACAGGGCACAATTCACCCTCTGCTGGAAAGATGCTTGCTAGGAAGAACAATAGAAAGGTGGCTGGGACAGGACCTTGGACAGCAGGCAGCTATTGTCCAAGGTCCTTTCAATGTTGCTTGGTGAGAAGTTAAGAGCTGCGCTGGAAATTCTGGAATTCTCCTTTCTTCTGTGACCATTCATTGGGTGATGAAACGAAACCCTCCTGAAATATTGTGGAGGGGGATAAAGAAAGGTCTCTAACATTTCCTGCTGCTTAAAGGTAAAGGTAAAGGTACCCCTGACCGTTAGGTCCAGTCGCGGACGACTCTGGGGTTGCGGCGCTCATCTCGCTCTATAGGTTGAGGGAGCCGGTGTTTGTCTGCAGACAGCTTCCGGTTCATGTGGCCAGCATGACTAAGCGAACCAAAGCAGTGCACGGAAACGCCGTTTACCTTCCCGCCAGAGCGGCACCTATTTATCTACTTGCACTTTGACGTGCTTTCGGACTGCTAGGTGGGCAGGAGCTGGGACAGAGCAATGGGAGCTCATTCCGTCGTGGGGATTCGAACTGCCGACTTTCCGATCGGCAAGCCCTAGGCTCAGCGGTTTAGATCACAGCGCCACCTGTGTCCCTTTTCTGCTGCTTACCTTCCTTAAAATTACAACAAGGCCAAAGGTTTTCTCAACATAAAAATAAAAAAGACAAGGAAGCAGCCTACATCACTCAGAGCAGGGCAAGAGACTCTCCTCAGTATCCTGCCAAGCACCTTTCCTAGAATGCCTTAGGAGCAACACTACATTGTGTGGCTTCCAGGAAGAAGCACAACACTCCCTCCATAGCTCCCTGCTGGCTGCATTTCCTGGCAGGGGTGGTAAACAACAACCATCTCCTGAAAATTTCTTCCCCCACAAAAACAGCAGAAAACCACCCCCTTTTTTCCAGGGAGAATATTGGGGGGGGGGACTGGATATTGATCCAGTGTTACTAAGTTAGTAGCTTGAAAACAGCATGGCCAGTTGGTCACGCTAGGCCAGGGGCCATCAAACATTTTCAGTAGGGGGCTAGTCCACCTTGTGGGGGGCTGGACTATATTTTGGAAAAAAGAAGAACGAATTCCTATGCCCCACAAATAACCCAGAGATGCATTTTAAATAAAAGGACACATTCTACTCATGTAAAAACACACTGATTCTCAGGATGTAGAAGGCAATTGGGCCTGATCCAGTTCCCGGGCCTTAGTTTGCCTACCCATGTGCTAGGCTAAGGCCTTGGAGCAATGGGTTCCCTAAGCACTATTGTCCCTAAAATGTTTTCAAGCACCATCTTCTTCTGTTAATCTAGGGCCGGGGAGCCTTTTTCAGACCAAGACATTCTGTCATAGGCAACCTTCCAGGATTCCACATGCTAGTGGTGGTGGTGGTTGGGAGGGCGGTCAGACCCCAAAGTGGGCAGGGCTAGAGATGGAACCCTACCGGGATCGCGCTGCCCGGGGCACCCTGCCCCCTATGCCCCGCCCTTCCTACGCCAGTGCTCAGTCTTCTTACTTCAGTACTCTGCATGTTTTTGTGCATGCAAATCAAAGAAGCATTGTTGGCGTCTGCTTGCCTTCCCAGAAGTAACATTCGTTCCCTCTAAAGTCTCACCAAAAGCCAAGTTTACATATTGCCTCTCGGCTGGCCTCTTGTACCTTGTATTGAAGTTCTATTATACATGGATTACAAATGCTTTCTCACAGGCACACCGCAGCATTACAAGATCATTTCTTTCAGTTCAAATAAGGGTTCCAATCCCTGCTCAGCTATGAAGATCAGCTGAGTGCCCCTGAGTGAGACACCATCTTTTAGCCTAACCTACCTCATGGGGTTGCTGCAAGGATAAAAAGAGGATGGGGGGAAACCCGATACACCACCCTGAGGTCCTTTTTGGATGGATGGGTGGGTGGATGATAGATAGATAGATAGATAGATAGATAGATAGATAGATAGATAGATAGATCAGTGTTTTTCAACCACTGTTCCGCGGCACACTAGTGTGCCGCGAGATGTTGCCTGGTGTGCCGTGGGAAAAATTGAAAAATTCAAGAGAATTACTTTATATACAGTCAATATAGGCACAGAGTTATTTTTTTTTAACATTTTCTAATGGTGGTGTGCCTCATGATTTTTTTCATGAAACAAGTGTGCCTTTGCCCAAAAAAGGTTGAAAAACACTGAGATAGATAGATAGATAGATAGATAGAGATTAACATTGTATTTGAGCTGTGTTTGAAGTGGCTGAAATAACCGAACCAAAAATTTACTAGTTTCAATTTGTGAGTAGAAATTATAAATTTCAGGAGGAAACACATTTTCATTTCAATGGAGATGTACAAATATTCAGCTTTTCCAGTCCTGGTTATCACTGTTTTCTCTGGCTGTGTTTCTTCCTCCAATCAGGAATTACAAAGTGACTGTCTCAACATATGTAGCCAATCAGATTAGGATATCACTGACAGCAAGTGAAGGCAACTGAGAGTGAGGGCCATGTTTGAATAAGCAAACATTTTCCATGGAGTACTGAAAAATGACAGAGAAGGGGAAGATTTTTTTTTGGGGGGGGGGCACCACTGATAGTATTCATGAAAGTTGTGACAAGTGTCACTTAGCTCTATTTGTATGCATTTCATCTGCTATAGCTTTCACTGAACATTTCACGTATTTATGTAACTTGGTGGGGAAAACAGTCTTGGGAGAAATAGAAAGGGAGATAATGTATATGGGGAGTTAAGTTCCTTCAACAACAGTGGTGCTGAGTGCTACAAAACAAGGAACAGAATCATTTTTTAAATGTAAGTTTCCGAAAGTCTATAGGGAGGCTCAGCCCATCAGATAAGTAACATGCCGTTGCTATTTGCCTGAGAAATGTCCCACTGAGCAAATGTGCAGAAAAACGAATGTACGCCACAGTAAAACACTGCTATCATGGCATGCAGACACAGCCTGAATTTAAATTTTTGCACATCATTATGTAGTCTACTCACATTGACTTTCAATTGCAGAAAGCACAGGAAACGGCCTTATACCCAAACACTGACCCATCCCAGCAAAATATTGTCTATGTCAGGAATGGGGAACCTGCGACTCTTTGAATCTTATTGGATTACAACTCACACCCTGCCTGACATGACTTGGGCTGAGTGGAGTTCAAAACAAATATCCAGTGGGCTGCATGTTCACCACCTGTGGTCTGTACTACCCGGCAGTGGATCTCCAGGGATCTAGACAGGGGTCTGTTCCAGCTCTCCATGGAGATGGCAAGTGTTATGTATTGAAGTTCTCACCCTAGGCCACTAGGGGTGTGTGTATATAGTTCATTCTGCTGCAGTTTTCACTCAGGTCCGCATATGCAAAAGAAGGATTGTAAAGTGACGTTCAGGGATTGGTTAACTGCGGAAAGTTGTTACTGTTGCTTTGTAGCTGAGTTCTATATAAGCAGGTTGCTGAGCCCTTCAGCTCAGTTCTGTTCCAGCCTGAGAATAAACAAGAGCTGTTTGGAAATCACTGTGTCGTCTGCTGTGTCCACCCACGACTTAACAGCAAGGATTGAGCCTGTGGCCCCCACAGCCCAAAGCACAGGCTCTGCTGCTGAGCTACAGCCTTCCCCCATTGTTTTCTAGGGACTGGAGGAAGATGCAGGGCCGTGAAACCCCATTAGTACTCGCAATGAGAAGCACTGTTTTAATTTTGATCTTCCCATGCTGTGCATTATTTGGACACTCGGGTTAGCTCCGTCCCAATTAAACATGTCGCGCCTTCAAGGCAGTGAGTGAGAAATAGGCTGGAAACCCAAGTCCCTCAAAGGCCATTTTGCAGGCTACGGCTATTCTGCAGGGGCCCATCTTGCCGAACTGCCTTCACTAAGCGGCAGGAAACGCAGTTGCTGAGGCCAGCAGAAATGCGCTTTAAGCTACACAAACACAGGAGTTCAGTAGCACCATCCCTCACAGCACGGCCTCTCCTCAGTAAATTGCAGAGGCAAAATGTGCTTGCTGGCAAAAAAGGCAGCTGAGCTTGAAGGGCAGGGTCTTATATCAGCGGACCTCTCTCTCTCTCTCTCTCTCTCTCTCACACCCACACACCCACACACACACACACACACACACACACCCCTCCCTGTGGAATGAATAAACACACTGCAAATGACTTAGAACACAAACAAGAATCCCTGAGAAGGTAAGGTAGCCAGAAAAAAAAAGAGTTAACACTTGTTTTATGTTCAGCTGCAAGACCTCCCCACAATGTGTAAAAAAAATAATTGGCGTTCGGCTGGTGGATTATGACAAGGGTTCAGCAAATTCGTCAATTCCCGTTTCTCATTTTTCTCATGTTAAATTTAGTTCTCCACATTTCCACATCCATTTGCGATTGCCTTTTTTTTTAAGATCCTCATGAAAATTCATCAACACATTAGCACAAATTTAGTGTGAGTCTCTCCTAATATACTCCCCAACAGAATCAATTTTTGCAAGCAATTGCCCTGATATAATGCATTTTTGCATGTTATTTCCACTAAATATATGCAGCTGTATGTACGCTTTACCCCAATACAGTATATGCATTTTCACACACATTACTTGGTCTGAGAACTGAATTGCAAACTTTGGAGAAGTGTAAATTCTGAAAGATGACTGCATTTTTGGCAATGTTGGGTTTAAACGGGAAGCTTGGGAAGACTTGCAAAGCCACGATAAGAGACCACCTGTCAATCATACGATGTCCTATTTGGCCTGTAATGCCAATCCTGATCTGGACCCCAGAACCATAAACGTTCCCTACCTCTGGCATACTGGTTCAGGAAGCAATGATAATGTGAACCATCCCTAGAGAGAGGTAGAAAAAAATTCTGTCTATCTACTTTGCCCCAATAAACCTCCATCACCCACCTGCTTTAGTCAACTTTTTACAGGTGAAACTCGAAAAGTTAGAATATCGTGGAAAAGTCCATTTATGTAAGCAATTGTTTTCATTAGCTACTGGAGTTTAATATATGAGATAGACTCATGACATGCAAAGCAAGATATGTCAAGCCTTTGCCTGTTATAATTGTGATGATTATGGCATACAGCTGATGAGAACCCCAAATTAACAATTTCAACTTTGGGGTTTTCATCAGCTGTGCGCCATAATCATCACAATTATAACAAATAAAGGCTTGACATATCTCGCTTTGCATGTCATGAGTCTATCTCATATATTAGTTTCACCTTTTAAGTTGAATTACTAAAAGAAATGAACCTTTCCACGATATTCTAATTTTTCGAGTTTCACCTGTATAAAGTAAAGAGCCCAAGATGTATCGTGCTGCAAGGCATGCCATGCTCAGACTGCACTTGGAACCCTTGGAGTGGAAATGTTGACTGCCTCTGAGTTAGTCTACCTAATAAATTATCCTAGGATGAAAATGAAGGTTAGATAAAAGAGCTGCTTCAGATTCTTCACGAGATGGATCTTTGTACTTATTAACAGAAGCTCAAAATCATATAATCATGGGAAAGCATTGCTGTGTGCCACATGTTGCATCTGAATTATGGAAGATTCATTTATTCATTTTATTTTACTTTATTAAATTTATATCCCACCCTCCCCCTCCCCCAATAAGTCCAGGGCAGAAAACGCTTCATGGTGAAGGGGGGGATTTGAACTCAGAACTTCCCAATCAATTGCTTGACTTACTAAACACTCTTGGCTCTAATCTCAGCAGTCAGCTTTCAACATGAGAAACTCTCATAGGCAGCACAAAACACCCAGTTCACAAAACAGGCAAAACACTGCCACCACCCGTAAACAAATAATAAAGCAGAAAGCTTTAAAAAAATTTTTTAGAAGGAACAGGGGGCTGTGATTGAAACCCAGGGCATCCAGAAATACTGTAATAGCTCAGCTGATAAAGCATGAGACTCTTAACCTCAGGTTCATGGGTTTGAGCCCCATGCTGGGCAAAATATTCCTGACTTGCAGGGCATTGGAATGAATGACCCTCATGGTCCCTTGCAAGTCTGCAGTTCTATGTTGGGGACCCCAATGTTAACATAACCATGAAAGATGTTTGTTCGCCACCTTACCTGTCAAACAATGGCTTTTCTCCGCAATCAAAAGCATCCTGTAATTCTTTGACGAGGTTAGCCTGGCCAGGCAGTCGGAAAAGCCCCTCCTCCTTCAGCCCCCGCAGCCGGATAAAATCCACACACTGTTCCACCAACATGGGCGCCAGGTGATTTCCATATCTTTTCTCGTAACGGACGGTGTCTTCCAGCTTCTGCCCAAAAATGCCTGTGAACGACAACGATAGGAGCTATAGGGGTGTTCAAGGAAAGAGACCGCCCAGTAAAAACATTCAGACATTTGTGATGGTTCTTGTAGACCGAGAATGGATTCTTCCTTACTTTTTTGGCTATGTGGTTGTTTAAGTAACAGGAGAGTGAGCAGCTAACATTTACAGAACCATTTACAGATCATAGGCACTGAGTCAAAAACCTGATTGAGTATTCAAATCTCCCCCATTTTCTGTGGATGAGACCTTTAGACTTGCCTCTTAGCATTCTATCATGGGATTTCTATGCAGTGGTTTTTTCCTCCAAGGAATGTAATTGCATCATTGGCCATAATGAATCAATCAGTAATTCCAGCTCCAATATGGGACATAGGACAGCAACCGTTTCTCAGCCCCAAAGATGGAATTTCAAGGGCCGAGTTGAATTCTCTTGAGTTTTTATTTTGGCATCGAGACTTGATTGGAACTTGTTGTTTGTGGGGGGAGGGGCATTTCCCCACCCAAGGGGTTTTCCAAACATTTTAGGGTGCAGTTTCCGTCCCCCCCCCTTCAGAAGTTTGCAGTCCATGAACAAGCCCTAAAGAACTTTGCTTGAGCAAAGTTTTCAAGAGTAGTGTTTGAACAATTAAAACTAAAACGTAAGAGTTTCTCAGTCTTGGCAAAAAAGGAAATTGAACATGAGTGGTTTTGTCCCTTTCCTAGAGCATTCCCTAGCAATTTCTTTGCAAGTATTGAGCTTCTAGGAAGTTTCTTTTTGCCTAGAGCATCTGAAACACGAAAACATGGCATGTACCTCAGCCATGGCCTGATCAACTATCATAAACACAACTCATATTCATTTGTGCACATTTTTTGCTAATTCCTTTGGGAAGATTGCCCTCCTTTCCCTCCAGCGTATTTATAATAGCAACCGATTTTGTATTGCATTGTAGCTACTTTTTCTTCCTTTTATCTCTTTGGCAAAGGCTCAAGGACAAATCAGCTCTTGTTTCGAAAGGCACACCTGCTTCATTATTTACCCTCTTTCTTCTAATCTTAGTCACTATGACAACACAAGTCAAGAGGACCTATTCACACAGAACTACGTTCTGCGGTTAAATGCAGTACCGCACGGTCACTCTCTGCTGTGACCTCCTCAGAACATCATTCCATCCAGGAACACAAAGAGTGTAGTTCCTTGTCATTCGGAACCATTGTTTTCACATATGTTCTGTGCATATTTGCAGTGAAATAATAAGAGAGCCTAATGGCAAAAGCTGCTATACAGACTGCTTTAAAAGGTGATGGGTTCTCCTTTGCTGGAGATGCTTCTGCAGAGATTCGAGTGGATATATTCTCAGGGATGATGCAATGGCAAGGTTGCTACATTGACCTGCAAGGTCCCTTCTACTTCTGTGGGTCTATGAGATGTAGTGTTCTCCTTGTTGCATTTCAAGTTGCTTTTGAATTCATTGAAAACACAAGCAAGCAACATCAGTGGTAGAACAGCAGCTTTGGATGCAGGAAGTCTCAGGTTCAATCCCTGGCATTCCCAGGTGGGGCTTTCTTCCTGAAACTCTGGAGCTAGATGGACCAGCATAAGTCAGCTTCCAATGCTCCTGTGCTCCAATTTGTGATGCAGCGAGGTAGGCCTACCATACACGATTTTCGCAACTGCAGCCTTGGGCTTTAAATAGGAGCAGATCACAATGGGAGCATCTAACCATTGTGGGTTTCTGGACCATGGCCTTTTACATAATTGAATTTGTACATTTGATTCAGTTTCAGCCCTCCTTTCTGTTGGAAAGGCAACTCCTGATGGAATAGCTCTCAAAGAAAACCTTTTGCAATCAGCATGAGACAAGATCCTTGCGAGATTTAGCTGTCTAAAATGAGCCTATGTATGACAAATCCCCCCATATAACCTAACCTGCCAACGGGGGGGGGGGGAATGGTTCCTGAATACATATTTTGGAATTATCAAAGACAGGCTCCTTCCTGAAATCCAAATGCTTCATAAAATGAGGACTTTTAAGTATGCCAATTTTCTGTTTGTGTTTAAGAAATTGCCAGGTGAACGGTGAAATTATCCAGCAGAAATTGAGTACCGTACCTTATTTTCTGGCAATTCTATCCCTTTAAATCTATCAACAAGAACTAAGGTCACTTAGAAGATCAAAGTGGTAGAGCCACATGGTTAACAAAGGAAACACTGAACAGTTATTTATTAACTGGATCATTTCCCACCATAGAGGTTATACAAATACATCCAAGGTGGGTTTTTTGGGTTCTTTTTTTGCACATATGTATTTCTACTGAAGTTCAAATCTAATCCTGATTGAGCTATCAGCAAAGCTTATGGGAAATTATATACATTCAACCCTTCTGTCTGGCTAAAGATTTGCACCAGCTGTAATTAAATTTTCATTTGTAATCCACAGGACAAATTCCTAAAGAACTTATTTCATTTGGTAATAACAGCCAATTATTTTAAGAGCTATGGGGTTATAAGGAGGAAAGCAAATCCTACCAGCCAACAATTTTTGTACATTCAAGGCACATGTTCATGATCAAAATGTAGAATCATTATTTCCCTACTTCCAGCCCAAGACATTTTGCAGCCTTAGGCAAAGGACAAGATAGTGCCCTGTGCTGTTCCACATGCAAAAGCCAAACAAACTAAGGGCAGACAGGCAGAGTGGCACATAGAGCTCAGTCCTTCAACACCTCACTGCAATTTCCTCCCCCAAACATTAGTTACCTGAGGCAGCCCCGTCTCTCAGCTCAACGGTAGGGCCGGCCCAGTTCATATACCTGGAATCCAAGGGGCTAATAATGCAGAGGCATAGGAAGATCAGGTGGTACCTGGTGCGGAAAATTTATTGTCAACCCTCCCATTGATTCCCTCCCTGCAAAAATGGTTTTCATATTTTCTTACAAAGGAATAATAACAAGTAACAATAATAAAAAAACTTTTATTTATATCCCGCCCTCCCCGGCCGAAGTTGGGCTCAGGGTGGCTAACATCAGATACATAACATTGGTATAAAATCAAACAATAATTAAATTACCTCCTAAAAACATCTCAAAATCAAATTAAATTAGATGGCTTTCCACAGGGTTAGGGTTGGGAACTGAACTGAAATTTCAGCCTTCACGACATAGGAAAACAGCTATTTTGGAGGAGGAGGGTCAAGATATTAACTGATATGCATGAAATTTCATATATAGCTATATAATCCCTAGTATAGTAAGATAAGACCTTTGGAGCAGGCATTTTTTTTAAAGAAAAGTTTTTTTTTATGAACCACCCTAGTAGGGCAGTAATTGTTCCTTGATAATTTGTCACCCCCCTCCATTATGGAACATGGGGCACCGTGCCCCCTACACCCCCCTTGCTACGCCCCTGAATAATGTGTATTAAAATAGTGAATTCTTACCAATCTTTAAATGTATGCTTACTATGAATAAAGAAATCTATCCCATGCTAGCTGTTATTCCCAAATTATTAACCTAGCACACTTTTTAAAAAACTATGCTTTGGGGGACCTCCCTCTCCTCCTCCACATTTAATCCTCACAACAACCCTGTGAGGTAGGGTAGGCTGAGAGGCAGTGACTTGCCCAAGGTGAGCTTCATGGCCAAGTGGGATCTGACCTTAATTCTCCCAGATCCAAGTCCAGCACTCCAGCCACTTGTAATCCATTCATCCCAAGAGAAGGGAGCCCCAGGACTTGGAAACCATCATGGTTCTGGTAGAGTCCAGTGTACTTTCACTAGCCCTTGAATACCCAGATCCCCTCCTATAAACCGCAGCACATCTGCAGGAACAGTAGCCTTGAACATAATTGGAAGTGAGAGTTGACTCAGTGTGAATGGTATCTATGGCATCAGAGAAGGAGAGGCAAGATCTTAATGCTCTTGTGCCATGACATGTCCTTCCCCGTGTGCAATTCAGTTCAAGGGCACAAAGGAGGTGTGTGGCTTGTCATAGACAAGCCTTACCTGATGGTGCGGAACTCTCATTCCCCTGTGATGCCTTGTTGCTCCTCTGCTCCGTCGCAGTGAATGATGTGATCTTGTTAAAATGCCCTGCCTCTCTTTCACAAGTAACTCAGAACATTCTTTCCACAAACCATGGAACACACTTGCTACTGCCCTATAGATGGGTATCTGAAAAACACCCAGTCACAGGCATGTGATTACACCAATCTCATCTGCAGTATCTGAGGCGTGAAATACTAACACAGCCCACCCAATTGCTGACCCATCAAGGGGGGAGATAATTGTTTTGTTTGCGTGGTACATTTTTTGTGCTGTTTTTCTACTGTAAACCACCCTGTGATCCACAAGAACAACAACAACAACAACCTTTATTTGCATAGCCTACAGGCCATTGCATCAAAAAGACACATATTACAGATACTGATAAAAAAAACCTATATAAACCAATAAAATGAGCTGAATCAGAATCCGGCACAATTAAAACAAGAATAAATGAGATCTTAATTATGAGGGGGTGCTGTTATCGTTCAGCTGGCAGCCCTCGATTTCATGGCCCTCTCAACAAATCTGGCTGCCTTCTCCGTTGTCTGGGTATTCTGGTCTGCCAGGAGGATCCACAGATGAAGGGCAGTATATAAATTAAACAAACAGTGCCCATCAACTTGGCATTGCGGCCAGCTGGGTGCTTGAAATCTCTTGTTTTTGCAGTTACTGGCATGCTCCCCTCCCACACCATTAGGGCCCCTCATGAGCTGCTGCTCTGACACGCATGGGATGAAGTCAGGTGGGCGGGTCCCATGTGGCACAAACCGACCTAATGAAAACCAAAATGCCTTTATAAAAATAGTGTTGTGAGGGTTTTTTTGGGGGGGGGGGTTGGCTGCATGCCTGAGTCCCTTTTAATTCCCTTCCAGTTCCCGGATCCAACAAGGATTCAATTCCTGGATCCAACAAGGATCTGATTGTTGGAATAGCCAGAAAAGCTTCTTGGCAATGGTAGGAATCATTAAGGTAACAAAGAAGTGGCTCTGTGACAGAAAGCCCCCTCAACTGTCTGGTAGTTAGAAAGTCCAAAGGCAGAGCTGGGGAATGTGAGCAAGAAGCTAGAGGCAAGAAGCAGGCTGGGCGGCTGAGGTGCAAGAGCCATGCCTGATTTCCGATTGAATCCGAGGTTGTGGCTATGGGAGAGGCAAGACCTTCTCAGGTGTTAATGCTGTGAGCCCCTCCATCACAGGCTCAGGTTGTATATATGTGCAAATAAACCAGATATACTAAAGACACCACGGTCTCTGCTGTCCCTCATTCCGAGGAAACCAAACCCTGGGTAAGTGCCTGGAACTCTGGGAACCTTGCATCACTCGGAGATCGGGGTGGTGTGTAACAATATTTATAGTTTGTCATGATAAATCCCAGGTTTAGTTTCTGCTTGCACCGCTGGCAATAAATCCCAGGTGCACATCTTCTCTCCACTTGCCACGTTGTGTATGGTGGTCATTTGATAATCACAGTGCAGTGTGGAAAACTATGGAATTGGCACTGGTTGCCAATGTGACGGGGACGCATTCCCTTTTGCCCACTGCGAACACACCTGTGCCCTTTTGAGCACAGCCTCCCGAGATGGCTAAAAAGTGTGTTGGAAATAGAGTTGGAAATTGTTTTAGATTTAAGCTGTTTTTAGATTTAAATTGCTTTAGTTTTAAGATTCATTAGTATTATAAAATATGTGATAAATTTAAATTCGGAAGTTACGTGAAATATTCTTAAGGGACGCAAATAAGGGGAAATAGGAGGAAGTCCATAAAAGATGAGAAGAAAGTGGAGATTTTTAGTATGATGGTTCGTTTTCTGTTTGTTGTTATTCTTGATTGATGTTTTGTATTGTAGTGTTATTTTGACCTTTTTTCTTTACTATTTTTTGCTGTGTTTGTATTAGTTTTTTTTTTTAAAGAAAATACAATAAATATTATTTGGAAAAAAGTGTGTTGGAAGTTTGGGTGCAACTCAGCTTCCAGAAGAGTGGTTGGCATCGGGTTAAGACAAACGGAGTGAGGGACCTCCAGATTCACAGACTATCCCTCTTGGCCGACCCTTCTATCTCTTTAGCATTAGGCTTAAAATGTCTTCGGTTGCATCCTGCTCACAACTTCCTCCTCACACTTTTCTTTTCAACCTCAAGATGAGATGTCACCTTGGATCTGTCCTCTGAGAACAAAGGAGCAAGCATGGCTACCTTTGTCTTCTCTAGACTAGTTAGTTAGGTTAGAACTGGAAGCCTTTTCTACCAAAGTTATGTCCTTTCTATAACAAACTACTCTGTCCTTATTCTACAAGCATCTCTGTGTAGCATTACAACAGGTAAAGTCTATTGTCTAGTCAAATTCACAGGCTGTATGCTACACACTCTGCATACTAAAAAGCTCAGATGGGCAACTGGGCTCTATTTCAATAAAGACAACTTGCTTTTTTGAGGTGTGTGTGTGGGGAGGCAGGAAGCATGTTAACGAAATACACTCGCTCCTCCCCTCACTTTGGCTTAGCTCTACAAAATTCTGTGATGTTGCAAAGGGAAATACGATTCCTTGTCACCAACTAAGACAGCTGCAAACTCAGGAGATTGGATGCATTGCTTACACAAGCAAGATGAAATATTGTGGGTTATAAAGCAGAGAATTGACCCACACACCCACCCACACCGCCCAATAGCAGACTGCCTCAGTGATTATTTCAAATGACTCTCATCACTAAGGACGAGCGCAAAATTCATCCATTGCAAAGGATGAATGGGTGCCTGCATAGGTCAGTTCGGCTTCGCGCAGAATGAAATTTCTACATCGCGTAAATCTGCCGTGCGGTTCACTGTGCAACTTCATCTGCCATGTGTACATGAGGGAGGAAGCAGCCTTGGGGGAATTTCCTGCTGCAAATGCATGCAATGGAATACACTCAAACAGCACACTCCCTCTAGATGGGAGTTGCTGCTTAACAAAAGTGAGAGAGCTAGTGTGGTGCAGTTGTGCTTTTCTTTCTTGGGGGGCGGGGACGGGACTCAAGGGTACACAGTACTGGCACCCCCTTCCCCCCTAAAAGAAAACCACTGGTTAAAAGTGTGGCACTTACTGTAACAACTTGATGGTGAGTGCCGGCACCATTTTTTTCTAGAACAGCACTGGTTACAACACTGGACTTCTAGAGGGAAGACCTGGAGTCCAAGTGAAGCTCGGCCACAAAGCACACTGGTTCATAGGATCATAGAATCGTAGAGTTGGAAGGGAACCACAAGGATCATCTAGTCCAACCCCCTGCAATGCAGGAATCTTTTGTCCATCGTTGGGTTTGAACCCACAACCCTGAGATTAAGAATCTGATTCATACAAGATCAGTCTCAAACTCTCAGGCTGCTTTATGTCACACGGTTGCCATGGAGAAATAATGGGACAGCTGCTATATAAAGTCCCAGTAGTGGCTGGTGTGGTGGGCCATAACTGTGGAGCTGCCCTCTCATCATACCTGGATGGGGGCTGTGGTGTGGCAGAGTGGCGGCGAGGTCAAAGCTGCATGGATGTGCTGGCAGAAATAACAGAAGGGGTCTGTTGGTGCATGACCTCACCTTCACCCTACTTCAGTCAGATAAGCTGGAGAGAAACCAGTGCTGGGACGACAGCAGCAGCAGCAGCAGCAGCAGCAGCAGCAGCAGCAGCAGCAGCAGCAGAGTTTGGATTTGATATCCCGCTTTATCACTACCCGAAGGAGTCTCAAAGCGGCTAACATTCTCCTTTCCCTTCCTCCCCCACAACAAACACTCTGTGAGGTGAGTGGGGCTGAGAGACTTCAAAGAAGTGTGACTAGCCCAAGGTCACCCAGCAGCTGCATGTGGAGGAGCAGGGAATCAAACCCGGTTCACCAGATTACGAGTCTACCGTTCTTAACCACTACACCACACTGCAGCTTCACACCAGCTGTTTGTGGTTGGTAAATACCCTGTTATTTTCATAGCACTAGAACTTGGGGACCTCCAATGAAGTTGAATGTTGGAAGATTCAGGGCAGATAAAAGAAAGTGCTTCTTCATGCAGCAAACAGTTGAACTATGGAGCTCACTCTCTCAGGAGGCAGTAATGGCCAACAACTCACATGGCTTTAAAAGAAGATTAGACAGATTCATGGAGCAGAGGGCCGCCAATGTCTACCAGCCATGATGGCTATGCTCTCCTTCCATGGTTGGAGGCAGTAATACTTCTGGGCACCAAAGGGGGGCAAGAGGGATTTTGTGCTCAGGTCCCACTTGCGTGTTCCCTGCAGGGATCTGGTTGGACACCGTGAAGCAGACTGCCAGACTGGATAGAAAATTGGCCCGATCCAGCAGGCTCTTCTTATATTCTCATAATAAAGTATTATAACATAGGCTGAAAGGATAGCTCAGTTGGTCCTGATTATGCCAGGGTCAGCTGCATATTCCTGCATTGCAGGGGGTTGGATTACATGATACTCAGGGTCCCTTCCAACTCTACAATTCTATGATTCTATGACTACCTGCTTATGAAAGGGTTTTGGAATTGTTCAGGTAAGAAGGCTGCAGGAACATTACATGCTCTGTGAGTCAACAGAGCAAAACGTCTACGTGAGTTTTTATTGTCTCCTCCTCCCTAGGTGCATGGACATTTTTCTGAAGATATATGACTTCCTGCCCCCTTAACGGCACCACTTTTTAACTTCTCTTTTGCAAAACCAATAGAAGCAAGGGGGAAAGGAAGAAACATTAGGTGTCAGCATTATTTCTTGCAAAGTACAGACTCCTTCCTTGACACCATCTGTTTGGGGGCAGCATAGCAAACCAGCAACAACAAACCACACACACACACCACTCACACAAGGAAGACCATCAGTGTTACTGCATGGGGGTAGGAAATGAGCCCTTAACAGATGCTACAAGCAGTATAATATTTTGCAACAGAGAAGATGCAACAGCCAGCAACATGAGAGGAAGTTAATTGTGGTATTAGCACTATGGATTAGCTATATTGAATTAGACTTTCTAAGCTCCGGGAGAACATTATTTTGCTTCCAGTTTTGCTTTGGCTCAGATAGGGAAGGTCTGTAGCTCTGTTGCAGAGCTTCTGTGTTGCATACTGAAGATCCCAGGTTCAATCCTTGGCATCTCTAGGTATGGTGGGAAAGACTTTTAGCCTGAAAACCTGGACAGCTACTGCCAGTCATTGTAGACAATACTGAATGAGATGGACTAGTATAAAGAAAATACCAATGTTCCTGGACGTTTCTCAATTCAGCATTTTATTTTCAGAGATGCCTTCTTCAATAGTCGCCTGGAAGTCAAAAGAGAGGATTGCCTGTCGAATCTTTGCTGGAAGGGTCTCCCATAGAATGGAACCATCCACACTAAATGCCTTACTTCTAATTGAGCCTATGTCATGGAATTGCTGGAAGCAGAGGGATGGTGGGAGGCACCAGCTAGGGAACCCCCCAGGTAAAGATGGCTCAGAGCCAGGGGACTGGTGGTGGGACAATGATGAGCGGCCAGAGGGAGAAGAGGGAGCAGATTGGGAGGAGGGAGTTGTCGGAAGCTGAAGAGGAAACAGGGTTTAGTGAGCAGGAGGAGTCTATGATAGAGGGCAGTCCAGAATCAGAGGCAGAAAGGAGGCTGGAGAGGAGGGGGGCGGGGCTAAGAGGCAGAGATGAGTCAGACTGGTGAAGAAGCCAGGGTGTCTCCACCACCTGCTGTGACCAGCTCCTCTCCACCTTGGTCTCCCAGAAAATGCACAACCACTTAAATGCAGAGGTGACAAACAAAAGGAAGCACATGGTCACACAATGCACAATTGATCTGCAGAACTAATTTTGGCAACGATGTTGCTATGGCCACTCGCATTAATGGATTTTCAAAAAGATTTGACGGATGCACCGAGGATAGTAAAATATTCATGAAGGCCATATTTTCATGCTGGAGTGCCAGCTTGGCGCCGCAACTGTGGGTGCCATGCAGTGTGCATGGCACTGAAATTTGTGGGTGCCCGTCCCCTTCATGGTGAATTTTGTGGGTGCTCGGGCACCCAGGGCCCCAGGGATCTTGCACCTTTATTTTCATGCCTCTAAGTACCTGAGTCTGGGAAACCATTGTTGGAAGACAATGTTTAGGTACATCATGGAGCCTGTGGTCCTCCACTTGCCCTCCTGTCACTTTCTTATTGCTTATGGTGATCCAGTCAAGGCAGCAGATTGGAGGAAGAAAATACAGGTCCCAAGTATTCCAGGAAAACCATTGGTTCCTCCTGAATTGGTCTGGTATAAATCAAGGGTGGTGTACCTATGGCCATCCAGATGTTGTTGGATAACAACACCCACTATCCCTGACTGTTGGCCATGCTGGCTGAAGCTTGATGGAAGCTGACATCCAAGAACCGAGGGCCAGTTTCCCCTTGCATTACTTACATGGAGCCACTTGTCTAACCCAATGTAGCAATGCATAGTATTCCTATTTGCATTCCACCAAAGGCATCTTTCTTCCTCATTTTGCAGGGGGCAAATTTGGAAAACAGTTTCTTGGGGGACGACTCACACAAGCAATGGCACAACTTATTCGCTTTTATTCTTATGCTTTTGGTTTGTATTACTGCTTTCACAAGAACCAACAGTGCAATTTCCATTTCTGGAGCCTGGCTGCCATTTTGTAAACCCCACAATGCCCTGAGCACAGTGTTATTCTGGGGGTTGGGGGGGGATGGGAGTCCACACAACCCCTCCCCCCATCATTATCAGCATCTTTTTGAGAGCAGAGAAAATTCTCAGAATTTTTCTCTGAAGAAACTCTTCCAACAATCTTTGGCTCAACTGTACTTTAAATAATATTTTATGGCAATCCTACCAGAGACAAAAAAAACCCCACACAAATTACCAATTCCATTTCTTTAAGTCCCTTGCTTATCAGTTCCTAATCCCAGGAAATATGAGAATATAATGATCAGAATGGAGTGTTTGCTTTGCTTTTCATTGTCCTGTGCTATCATCTCTGCCCAGTGCTCCAATGCAGCCCTGTTTGCTTTAGTCCATGCTGTTCGACATTTCTTTGCTGATGAAAGAAACACAACCTCCTTGGAGCTCATGAAACACTTGTGAATGGGTCATTTCAGCACATACATACAAAAAAAGGGGGAGTGGACATCTGAAAAAAGGAGGGATCTTTTTTCCTTCTTGCATAGCCTGCAATCACTCCAGGCCAGGTAATAGGTGAGTGATCGGCCAGTGCAGGCAATCTCACTGGCGACTGTGGCTTGAAGGGGTCTGAAGGTGTATTGGTTGCCCTCTCCTGACCTTCCTCTTATATAGCCACAGACGAGACCCCCAAGGGAAGGTGCCCTCATTCACTCCTGTTGCTTTCAGAACAGAAGGTCACAGTGTTGAACTATGTAGGGGTGAAAACAGCTGACAGCCTCATATATTTTTTTCCTCCTGAGATGCCTGGGATGGTTAAATTAAAAGGCGGGGGTGAGCACAGAACTGACTGTCTGCAGATGAAACAGTTAATATTCTCACCAAGTTCTGAACATTCCACGAATAGTTATGGCTGGAGCATAACAGAAGCCAAGAACACGTCAGATGCAAGGCAAGAGCACATACTGTTCCTCCAATAGATATATTATGAATGGGCCTGGTGCCCTGGCCAGGTAACTCTGTCCTACTGCTGGCAAGAGAGTCCACTGGCACTGCCATCATTTCCCCTCAGCTGGCTGGAGCTAGTGGCACCTATGGCACATGCCGTGAAAGAATTAAAAATTGCATGGTGCTGTGGGTGCCTAGCAACCACTCCACTTCTAGTGAAGAGGTGGTGCTTGCCTAAGGACCACTTCCACCTCTCCTGGGACTAGCACAGTACAAAGGAGGGTGTGGGAAGTTCAGGCAGCAGAAATGGGAGATAGGTCTGAATAGAGGATGGACAGCAATAAGTGAAAAGCTCTCAAACCCGGGTACAAGTAAACACCACTCCTTGTTCAGCTGTGGTTTTAAGATTTCAACTGTACCAACGGTAGAGGAATGGAGAACAAAATTAATGGATTATTCGGAACTAGCGAGACTGACTGCAAGGATAAGAGACCAGAGAGATCAACAGGTTCAAGCTGATTGGAGTAAATTTTTGAAATATTTAGAAGTCTATAATTATGTAAATCACTAACAGGTCTAACAGAATACTTGCAACCTAGCAGAAAAGTATGATTAAAGATGGAGATATTGTAATAGGGGAAATAAAATTTGAGATTTAAGGGAAAGCGGACGAATGATGTAAAATAAGAAAACTAAAGTAGAGGAGGGAAGTCAAAACTCGGCGGAGTTCTTGTAATATTGTAAAAACTGTATGTGACAAATGTGTGTTAAGTTTTGTTTATTTTTGAAAATAAAAATATATCTGCAAAAAAAAAAAAAAGATTTCACCTGTCTACAAAACTTCTAGAATGCTACTTGAAACACTTCCATATGGAGAAGATTCCCATCTTATTCGTTTCACACCTCCCCACAAGTTGAAACATGCAGGCTGCCCTCTGGGGATTTCATTCTTGGGATGGGGGAGAATTTGGATTTGGCTTGCATTTAAGGACAAACTCAGGCAATCTGCACGTCCCCAAACAGTACTGGAACCAAAACACAGCCACCCTTTGAAGTTCGCAGTTCTCTGAATTTTGCAAATCTGTTCTCCAGACAAGAAGTGCAAATACTGGGGTAAAGTGCCGATAAAAAGATTTTAGCGAAAACAAAATACAAAAATGCAGTACTTTCAGGGGAGCTGGAAAGCAAAAATGTGTACATCGGGCAGAATTGCATCTCAACATGTGTATATTAGGAGGAGAAATTCACATTAGTTGCCACTGAATTTTCACGAGGACTTCGTTTTATATATATATATATATATATATATATATATATATATATATATATATATCACAAAGTGATATGGAAATGTGGAGAACAGAATTGCAATGAAGCCTTGAAAAAGGAGAAATGGAGAGAAATGGAAACTGTCAGAATTGCCCTTCTCTACCCCATAGGGATAGCAAGGGATGCTAACAGGATTTCTTGGGCCTGGTGCACGGTATACGGATTGGTTCCGCTGCACCTATTGACAAGGACTGCTGCTTATGCACATATATTAACGTAACCTAGCCCAGTGTTTTTCAACCTTTTTTGGGCAAAGGCACACTTGTTTCATGAAAAAAATCACGAGGCACACCACCATTAGAAAATGTTAAAAAATTTAACTCTGTGCCTATATTGACTATATATAAAGTAATTTCCCACGGCACACCAGGCAACATCTCGTGGCACACTAGTGTGCCGCGGAACAGTGGTTGAAAAACACTGACCTAGCCTACCTCGTAAGCCTGTTAAAAGGGGAAGGTGGGGGAAATATACACATCCTTGAGCTCCTGGGTGGAAAAGCAAGATACAAATATATGCCAGCCGTGACCACTTAACAAAAGAACCTAAGAAGAGTCTGGAGAATCAGGCCAGTGGTCCATCTGTGCCAGCATCTTGTTCTCACAGTGGCCAACCAGACACCTGTGGAATGTTTGCAAGCAGGACATCAGCACAACAACACTCTCCCCACCTATGATTCGTAGCAAATGGTATTCAGATGCCTACTGCCTCCGTCAGTGGATGTAGACTATAGCAGTGGTCTCCAAACTAAGGCTTGTGGGCTGGATATGGCCCGAGGGACTCATTTATCTGGCCCGCAGTGACCCCTGCCGCCCGCTGCTGCCCCCCGCTCTTACTGGCATGGTGCGGCGCGGCTGCCCACTTCTAGGTAGGAGGAGCACTGGAAATAGCTTGTGTGCATGCGTAAGCATTATTTCTGGTGCATATCCGGGCCGGAGGAGGCCCGTGCACAAGCTATTTCTGGTGCTCCTCTGACCCGGAAGTGCACCAGAAATAGAGTGTGCGCTCTGGCCCGCCACACAATCAGGGCTAGAGACACCAGTCCGAGGCGTGGTAAGTTTGCTGACCCCTGGACTATAGCCATTGATATCCTTGTCCTCCATGAATTTGTCTAATCCTCTTTCAGAGCCATCCAGGTTGGTGGCTGCCATTGCCTCCTGTGGAAGAGAGTTCAATAGTTTAACTATGGGCTGCTTGCAGAAGTACTTTATTTTATTTGCCCTGAAGATTCCAACACTCAACTTCATTGGATGTCCACAAATTCTAGTTTTATGACAAAGAGAGAACATCTTTTCTCTAGCTTCAACTTTCTCCGTGCCATGCACAATGGTAAAACTTCTATCATGCAGCCTTTCTTCTAAACCAAACAACTTCCGAACGCTGCAACCTTTCTTCATGGGAGAATGGCTCCATCCCCTTGATCATTTTGGTTCCCCTTTTCTGAACCCTTTCATACTCTACAATAAACTTTTTTGAGGCAAGGCAACCAGAACTGTACATAGTATTCCAAATGTGGTCACACCATAGATTTGTATTCTAGTGTTATGAGATTTGACTGTTTTACAATCAAGCTCCTTTCCTAATGATCCCTAACATGCAATTTGCCCTTTTCACAGCTGCTTCACACCTGGTCGACATCTTCATCAGGCTGTCCACTATGACCCCAAGGACCTCCTTTGTAGTCAGTCATTGCCAGTTCAGACCCCATGAGCATAAATGTGAAATTAAGAAAAAAAATTTGCCCTGGCATGCATCACTTTACACTGGCTTACACTGAATAGCACCTGCCATTTCCCTGCCCATTCACTCAGTTTGGAGAGGTCCTTTTGGACCTTTTTGCAATCTCCTTTTGTTTTAGTGACCTTGAACAATTCCATATCAACAGCAAACATGGCTGTCTCACTGCTCACCCCAATTCTAGATTGTTTATGAACAAGTTAAAAAGCACAGGTCCCAGTACTGATCCTTGGGGTTTCTCCACTTTCTACAGCTCTCCATTCAGAGAACTGTCCATTCATTCCTATTCTCTGCTTTCTGCAATTTTCTGTTCTGAATCTTGAATGATCTAGATAAACGGTTGATCTAGATAAACAGTTTTCACAAAAGAATTCAGAAGTTGGGTTGCCATATACCACCTTGCTGAGAGATGGTAGGTTAAGTGCTGACCCATAATTGTTCAGATATGGCAGATCAAAAGCCGTTTGTCATAGGAGAGGCGGGAAAGTCACCTTGGCATTATGACCTACTTCAAGGAGACATTTATTACAACTGTGCCCAGAAAACCTAAGGCTGACTGGTTGTTCTCCAACATTCTCAATGGACAGTGTCTAAGGGGCCATGCAGTAGGCTGCAAATCTCCCAAGAATATGGTCCATGCACTCATGCAACATCAACCAAAAGCTATCCTTGGAAATCTGATAAGCAGGTGCCCTGAACCTTTTTACTTCAATTCCACAAACAAACTTCACCTAAGATGATGTTGGACATGAACGACGGGAAACAGAAAATAATTCTTGATCAGGCTAAAATTTCTGGCGGCGATTTCACATACCCTTAGAGGTAAGCCACTGAATTTTCCCCGAAGCAAAAACGGAAGCAACTTTGGAAGACAAAAGATACCTGCAGGGTTTTCAAAGGCAGTCAAGGAATGCTGTGAAGATGCACAACATTTCTTGGCAGAGAGGGAGAGTTTCGCTTATCTCTAGTTTCTCCCACACTTGTGACAAAGAGGCCTGTCTGAATAGTTCGTCACAAGCCCACAACCGCAACCCTGCACAATGTGCCCAAGCCCCAGAAGGCCAGTTTGCAGTGGCATGTAAAAGCACAATTTGTCCTTTTGACAAATGATTGACATGCGTGATGCAATCTGTCCAGCCCCCTTCCAAATGCCTCGCCACATGCCGAGCGGCCATAGGAAACTGGCTCACGGCCATTGATTTATCTTCACCTCTTCAAAGGTTCCCAAAGGCAATAAACTGAATGAGAGAAGTATAAGGTTAGCAGTAACGCATTCATCAAAGCCACCCTTGACCCGAGGCAGGTTCCTATGTACATCTCCCCCCTACCTCCCACAACTCCATATATTGATGGCCGAGTGTTTCCCTGATCCTGGCGAAAAGACCTCCTGTTGTTCTCAGAATTGATGCGTATAAATATTTTACAATACTGTGCACTCAAGGATGAACTGTCTCTGATCTTGAAGGTTCATTAGCCAAGATAGCTAAGTGGAACCTCTGAATGCAAAAGCATGGTGGCTCGGAATACCAGGGGCTGGAGGCAATCAATGTGGGAAGGTTTCTGCCCTTAAACCTCACTTGTGGGTTTCCAGGAAACATCTGTCTGGCTGTTACAGGAAACAGGATACTATAGAATAGAGAGAACCTTGGTCTGGTCCAGCACGGCTATGCAATTACACCCTGCAATCTTGTCATTTCTTCTCTTTGGTAACACAAATTTCCCTCCTCCATGACCACCAGCTGAGCTGAGACACACATGCATGCACACACACGCCCAGTGAGAATCCTACACATCGATTAGAAGCACTACATTCCAGGAAAGGGGTGGGGGGAACAAGTTTGAAGACATTTTCTGCAGCAGGTGAAATGGAGCTGCAGAAGAAGAGCAAGCAAGCAGAAGCCACACTACCAAAAAAAAAAATGTTAACAGGGAAAGAATCAGGTGTGTGTACTGCAAGTTCTATTTAGCTCATCAGACATCTTTCAATTCTAACAGCTGGACCTCTAGCCCTCTTCCACGCTAAAGCGGAACCAAGTGTTCTTGGTTTGCCAGCATCCCTGGTGCTTGACGGATTTTCCTAGCACTGGTGCACAGTATTTTTTAAAAATAATTAACCCTATAGGAGCTGTCAAAAAATGTCCAGTTGCAGGTTGCAGACTGGAGAAGAAAAACTCAGTAACCGCGCAACAACAAATCAAGGATAAATAAAACCAGCCTAGCAAGCGTTGGCGTCTTTTATTGTTGCTTGCCCTTTGTTTCTGAATTTCTATTCAAAACACAACAGCTCTTCTTCCTCACAGCCCCGAACCTTTCAGAAAAGACTCTGAAAGCGGGGAGCGGGGGGGGGGGGGTGGAGATAAAAGGCAACGACAATGACAAACTGCACCTACCTTTGCGGAAACTAAAACACCGCTTGATTCTCCTGTAGGTAGTTTTGGGAACAAAGGGGGATGATGCTAAGGCACCTGAGGCACGGACCCCCGTATTCCTGTCTTCGGGCATCATGCAGGCCAGAGATATAGTCGCAACCCAAAAGCATGTGCTAAAACCCACTTCTAGATGGCACACTGCAATCCATCATTTACATTTACGACTATTTTGAGTGGCATCTTTTCCCCGAGCTTCCTAAATTCTGATCTTCCTGGTCTTGGTGGAATGTGGCCGGTGAGCTCTTTAAAGGAGATATGGTATCGCCCCTTCTTTGCTAGTGATTTCAGGTAGTTTCCTTTCCTTCTTCCCTGCTCCTCGAGCTTGCAAAAAATGTCATTTCCCGTTGAATGGCAACAATGTCACGTCCCGACAAAAGACTTTCAACGTAAAGGTATATCGTCCACGAAAGGTGCCTCGTGGGGGGTTTCGTGGCAGGGTTTGGAACGGGGAATCGGTGCTTCTTCTCAGCTGGAACCGTATAGGGTGGAGCAAATGCAGAAGGCAGGGCATAGATTCCACTGGGATAGGTCAGCAAATAGCAATGCAGGAGCAGAACATGAGAACAATGACCAAAAACAGGGGCTCCAAAGAATTGCCTTGGATGCTCCTCGCCGACTCCTTTTTATCTCCGCAAATGGGTTGGACACACACAAAAATAATGACAGCATCTCCCAAAAGGCTACATTTGTCCATTACGGGCGCTCTTCAAAGGGCTTCTTCTTCCCCCAATTATTATGCAAGGAAACGCCTCCCCTTCCGATAGTCTGGATGATTTGTTGCCTTCCTGCTCCCTCGACTCCCCGCGGCAAACGCATCAGCCCCGGCAGCATCAGCAGCTGAGCAGCTCAGCAGCTGAGCAGCACCGCCACCAAGTTCCTGGGAGTCTGCTGAGGAATACACGCCTCCCGCAAGATATGCCCGTGCCAACTGTTCTCAATGCAAGTGTTTCAAACGCTGCTGCTGCTGCTGCTTCTCCTACTACTGCCGTAGTGCCTTCTGCTCAAGCCCTTTGCACGCATGCAGCAGGTGCAAGCAAAACAGCGTGAGGGAGGCAAAGGGAGCTTGTACGGTTTCTACAAGGTTGATTTCTTTCTCTCTCTCCTTTTTTCTTTTTCTTTTTTTAATGTTGACTTTGAGTTGACTTCAAACAACAGTCACGTGTGGCGGCTTAAGAGCCCTTCTGCCTCTTCCCTCCCGCTCCAGCCCCATTAATCTTTCCTTCGTCCCTTCCAGTTCCATGTTATTTCTACTTTCATGCTGAGTAATCAAAGCCCGTTTCTCTCCTATTTCAACAGCCAAGGCAAAGAAGAAGAAGGAAAAAAAGGCACCTTTCAAATCCAACCAGAAAAGGAGTTTAACTCACTGACAAACATCTGGGGAATTGGATTTTGTTTCTGTTACACACACACACACACACACACGGCTGTGCTTACTTCTCTGTACATTTGCTATTTAATTTTTTTCATAAGCAATGTGAGCCCAAGAGAGTCTTTCGGTCTCAACCCCCTGTCCCCACCGTGCTACTGCAAGTTTAATAAACCAGTTAATAATTTGCAGAGCTGCCTGTTCAGTAAGCTCTGCCGCTGCACGAGGCCTCCCAGAAGGCTGACTCCAAATATTAGAGCAGGAGTAGCCAACACGGTGCCCTTCAGATGCTGTTGGACTACCACTTTGAGGAACACAGGCCATGTTTGCTGGGGCTGATGGGAACTGTAGTCTGACAAACGTCAAGAGAGTATCACATTGCCCAAAGAACATGCACACACAGATCTTGTGTGTAGTGCTTTGAATTCCAAACGATGGTACATGTATGCACTGAGTTTATCGTTTCTTCTAGCACTTCCCTCAGACTTCCACTGTGAGCCCAATTTCACAAGTGACCTGCACAACATGTGACCCATCAAGGTCAAGTGCCGTCCACCAAACAGCCATGGATGGCAACCCACAGTGGAAAGCTTGCTGTGTAAAAATGGGGGGTGGAAGAGGCTGGCTAGCTCCTGTCAGGCAACCAATAATACATGGGTGGTTCACCTTAATGCAAGGATGTGCTTCCCCAGGTCTTGCTGGATCCCAACTCCCAGCAAGGACAGTAAGTCAGGGATGATGGGAGTTTCAGTCTCACAACATCTAGAAGGCCACTGATTCTCCACCCCAGCATAACAGATCAAGTCATACAGTTCTAGCTTAACTGTAGACATGAAAAAAGGTCAAAAGGCAGAACCTGTGGAGGATAAAGTAGCAACTATAAAAAACTCTGATGCATGCACACACAGAAAATAAGAATTTTCCAGCTGGATCAGCTCAAAGTCCATCTAGAACAGCAGTCTGAAGGTGATTCGCCAGGTGCCTCTGGCCACTTATACAGACAGACGGCCTTCTCTGTTGTTTGTTCTCAGTATCTGTTATTTGGAAGCAAACAACTGGAGAAGAGGGAAACTAGCAGAAGGAAAGGAGGGTCCCTGACATCAAGACCCAAAGCCCCACAGATGCCAACAATGCCTCTGCAATAACCTTACTGGCTCTGTATGCAAAAGTTGCATATAACATTCAAGGGTAACCACCATGAATTGGTCTATCTTCCATGAATTTTCCCAGTTGTTTTGAAAAGCCATCAAGGTCATCACCGCATCCTATAGTAGAGAATTTTGCGTGTTTAATATCTGTTGTGTGGAAGAACAACTTCCTTTTCTTTGTCTTCATGCTACTGCTAATCATCTTAATTAAGGGAGGCTGCATTTGGTCATAAGAGTGGGAATAAAATGTCTCTTTGCACTCTCACACATATTTGGCACATATGAATGACATCGTTTTCTGAATTGTTTTTGATGCTTCCCCTGCATTAAAATTAATTGCACGTTTAATTGTGTTAGTCTTGGCCATTGCAGGTAGCGAGATGAACAATGTAGGTTTTAGCAGAAGCTGAACCGCAGCAGACAGAGTGCTGAAAACAATGAAGTCAGGCTGGGGTTAAAATGTCTCTATACCAGATTTATCTTCAGCCGTAATCATGCTGACAAACAAATGCACATGTGCAGTAGAGCAATCAAGCAGACAAGTGAGAAGGCCACACAGGCCCTCCTGCACTTTCTCTGTCATTGCCACAAGCAGACCACAGTGACAAGAAGAAGGCAGGATGATGGGCCAGGCAGGTGGCATGTGCAAGCAGACCCGCAGAACAAGCGAGCTGGTGACCCAAGCAGACCTTTCTGGGCTCTCTCCGTCTCCACTGCCACCAGAACTGGGACAGGGGAAGCAGGTAGGTGGCCTTGGAATAGGTTTGCAACAAGTGCTGAGGATAACTGAACTGGAAAATGCTTTTGGCAAGACACAAAACGTGTAAGCAAGGTTAGCAAGCTCGGTCCCAAACAATGCTCACAAATTCAAAAGGAGTGGACGGCACAAAGAACAGATAAGCAAATACTTCAAAGCAGACTTTCCTTGTGCACTAGGATACTTTTTAATGCGCCTAATGAAAGTCAGGCCTTCTGCCAACAGTTACCCATTACAACAGAACTCTAAAACTACTAAAAGCTTTTTGATTCAATACCTCTGTTTGTATTGTGTTCAACCAATGGCTTCTCTCTACACTTCTCCAAGATGGTGACTCACAGTGAGTTGCTAAAAGGGCTCTGGGCATTTAAAGAGACATTGAGTCGGCATAATTCTAAGCAACGTATAAGCCTGGACTTTTCAGACATTATTCTAGAGCCAAACAAACCTGTATGGGTGTGGGGGAACCTGCTTCCGTGATGCTTCTCCCAACAAGTTCATTTTACCCATGGCACCTCGTGCTCTGGACGCAAAATTCAATACTACTAACAATTCAAGTTCACCAACAGGTGGTGCTAGACAATCCTACCTTCACGAAGATGTAATGCTAACTTCTCAATTGCACCTTGTGCTTCCACAGATCTATGGTCCTCAAAGGATGAGCTAAAGCTGCCACAAACATGCAGTAGCCACTTAGAATGTGGCCCCTTTTATGCATTGCTGTTTGGGACAATATATTATAAGGGAAAGGCAAAGTGGTAGAGCATCTGCCTTGCATGCAGAAGGTCGCAGGTTCCATCCTCGACAGCTGGGCTTGAAGTCAGTGTCAACTAGCTAGCATCAGCTACGCACTGGAGTTTTTGCTTAGCAACTCCAGACAGTAGCTGATTCCTGCCAAAAAGGCAGGGCTTGAAGTCGGTGCCAATCAGTTGATTGGCAGCAACTTCAAGCTCTGCTCACATCAAATGGGATCTTCAAGCAATGCTGCCAAGGTAAAATGGCTCACCTGGCATCATTGTGAAATCAGGTGACTGGAAGGTAGGCAGCCCCATCTCTCTCTCTCTCTCTCTCTCTCTCTCTCTCTCTCTCTCCGTGTGTGTGTGTAGATGCTAAGGACCCATCTAACCCAACAGCCAAGTCTTATTCCCAACCTCTGGGCTATAGGACTGGAACTAAACTGGGAGGACTCAGATTCAAATTCCTGCTCAGCCATGAATCTCATGGGGTGCCACTGGGTGGAGGAGTTGCTCTCTGGTCAGCCTAACCTACATCCCAAGATTTCACTGATGATAAAATGGGGTGCAATGGCACACCATGCGGCATTGTTGCTACCTTTCCTTGGAGGAGTTCAATGTGATGCACATGGTCCCCCCTTCCAGTATATCCTCACAGCAACCCTGTAAGGTAGGTCAGCCTGAGAGCGACTGGCCCAAGGGAATGTGAACTTCTGGCCTTAGTGCTTTAACTGTGTTTTTTTTTTTAAACAAAACTGTATTAACTGTCATGCATTTCAACCAGCTTGTTTTACTGTATATTTTAATTGAGAATGTTTTAGTGCTCTGATGGAATTATTACCGCGCATTTCAATTAGGCATGTTTTTATAATCGATTTTATATAGTTGTAAACCACTTAGAAGGAATTTTGGCATGCAAGCAGTGTGTTTAAAAATACATAAAGGATTTCATGAGCTGCTGCCCTGAACTACTGCGTGGAAGTTACAGGTAGGTAGCCGTGTTGGTCTGCCATAGTCAAAACAAAATAAAAAACAAAAAAATTCCTTCCAGTAGCCCCTTAGAGACCAACTAAGTTTGTTCTTGGTATGAGCTTTCGTGTGGATGCACACTTCTTCAGATACATTTTCGTGCATGCACACGAAAGCTCATACCAAGAACAAACTTAGTTGGTCTCTAAGGTGCTACTGGAAGGAATTTTTTTGTTTTTTTATTTTACTTCGTGGAAGAACGGGATAAAAATATAACAAAGAAGTCCTGGTTTTAATGACTGCCAGAAGCGCTGCATCTACCTTCTGGCAGAGCAAGGCAGCAAATGCTGGGAGGGGGCAGGGAGGGGGGGCAAGTTGCTGGAGGACAGTGCACTGGGCTTCATTTGCAAAACAAGCCCGACGCCCTCAGATGTGGTAGAGGCGGGCACTGGCCTGCACTGATAGTGTTAAGATTCAACTACCAATCCAATTGGCTGACGTGTGTGAAACGAAGAGGATGCCATCTTCTACTTGGCTGCTGGCGGCAAAATGCCTCAGGCCAGTCTTGACGAACTGCTTTGAGACTTGGCAACTTCATTTTCCAGGGACGGAAAACCCAATAAAACACCTACCCAAGTCAGCAAAGGGATCCTCCAAACAACCTATTTATCAAACATTGATCCTGATTTGCTTGCACAAAGCTTACATGGAGGTTGGATTATATCCACTCTTTCCTGAGCATTCACTCTGATGTATTTGCAGGGAGATAATAATAATAATAATAATAATAATAATAATAATAATAATAATAATAATTTATACCCCGCCCATCTGGCTGGGTTTCCCCAGCCACTCTGGGCGGCTCCCAACAGAATATTAAAAACACGATAAAACACCAAACATTAAAAACTTCCCTAAACAGGGTTGCCTTCAGATGTCATCCAAAAGTCAGATAGTTGTTTATTTCCTTGACAGCTGATGGGAGGGCATTCCACAAGTTGGGTGCCACTACCGAGAAGGCCCTCTGCCTGGATCCCTGCAACCTCACTTCTCGCAGGGAGGGAACCGCCAGAAGGCCATCAGAGCGGGAGCTTATCCAACACTGAGCATTCCTTCTGGTTTGAGTGGGGGCTGTTTATCCATCCTGCAAATCATTTGCTCATTCCACACTTTTCAATGCATTTCCCTGTCACTTTCCTAACTGCAAAATGTATATTTCTTCTTATACGTGGATGCGTTGCTCTAGGGAAACTGTGCTTTAATCCACTTTAATTGCACAAGCCTAAATTTCCCAGTATGCCGTAGAATCCCTCCTGTGAAAGAAATCCTGCCCGTTTGGAGGCCCCCCAAACGCACGGAATGGGCTGCTAGCAACATACCCCCTAAGAAACGAGTCATATTGCATACCGAACCAGAAAGGAATCGCTTCCACCGAGCCTGAGAACTACAGCAAGAATCTGACCTTCTGGAGAGAATTTAAGTTATTAAACTCTCAGTTGTAGGTCATTGCTGCTGGAGTGTAACATTCTTCGGAGGGGTGAGGGGGTGGCTTTCCCTGTCTTTTTCTGCGCAGACATCAGATTCCTAGCAAAAGAGTGGAATGTATTTCAAATGTGTTTCGGACCTCATTCAGCTGGTGTCTTCCCGCCTCCGCCTCCCGAGAGCATCCAAGACACAGCTGCAGACACATCGAAAGGTAGTACTGGGCAGGGCTCCAGTTGAAACTGTGCCATAGGAAAGGACCACCAGCCAAGGGCTGAAATCCCCTTCCTAAGCAAAACTTCATAGCCTTTAAATGCTGGGCAGGGAGTGTGCATGTTGTGCTGATCCCCATGGAGGCTCTGTTAACAATGATAATTTCCTACAGCCCCCCTAGGGTCTAATTGATAAGTGGAGAGGGTGATTTCCCAACAGTAAACATAGTTTTTCAGCTGCAACTCTGCTCTCCTCCTCTGCTGCAAAAACAATACAAAGCAAAGCCACTGAACTGCCAGACATTTATTTTCACAGTTAAACATCACTGGGAGCAAGCCAGAAATCTCTGTTTTATTTACTTAGACTCGGATGCTCTATCTAGCCTAGTGGAATAGCCAGCATGCAAGTGGGAATCCTTCCTTCTTGAAACCAGTTGGCTGCTACTGGGAGGTCAAGGTCGCATAATGCAGAACCACATGGCCAGATGCAGACCTCTTCTTCCAAATGATACTCATACAACCCTGGAAATGGATGTATTTTATTTATATCCTGCCTGCATCCCAGCGAAGGACCAAGGAGACTCACAGCAGAAATTAAAACAGATACAATTAAAGGTAAAAGGTAAAGGACCCCTGACAGTTATGTCCAGTCGCAGATGACTCTGAGGTTGTGGTGCTCATCTCGCTTCATAGGCCAAGGGTGCCGGCGTTTGCCCACAGACAGTTTTTCCGGGTCATGTGGCCAGCATGACTAAGCCGCTTTTGGCGCAATGGAACACCGAAACCAGAGCAGCGCACGGAAACGCTGTTTACCTTCCCGCCGGAGTGGTACTGCTAGGCTGGCAGGAGCTGGGACCGAGCAACAGGAGCTCACCCCGTCGCGGGGATTCAAACTGCCGACCTTCTGATCGGCAAGCCCATGTGGCTCAGAGGTTTAGACCACAGCACCACCTTAGTTGACAATACTATTGAAAGCACACAATAAATCTAAACACGAAATAGCAATTAAATAAGTAAGCCCAGTAAAAGCACCGAAAACACTTAAAACCATTTAAAAGCGTGCGCATGTGCGACATCCAGCCTCAGAAGATGTTGCCACAACAGCCAGTTAGCGGCCAAAGGTCTATTGCGAGTCGATGACCCACCCCTGAGTGGAGTAAATAAAACACACAGACACATGATTTTTGGTTAATGGGAAAAATAAGGCCACAACTTTAGGGCAGAATGAGGATGATGGCAGTGCCCAGGCTGGTGACTGCAGCCAGGCACCGTCCCCGGCCAGTCTTGTGCAGCAGGAAGGAGGGGCTAAGGCGGGGGGCAGAACACGCCCCCCTGCCAGTGCGGGAAATGGCCCCCGCTCGCAAATTCTCCCCTCTGGGATGAGGAGAGGTCTTGCAAGAAAAAAGGCTTTGCTTGATGGCAAATGGAAAGCAGTGAGGGGTCAGTTCCACCTCTGGGAGAAGCCACCATCTGGGAGAGGCTGTCTCTAGACTAGTGTTCTCACCCAACAGGCCTGTGATGGTGGTAAATGGATTTCACAACTGTGGTTGTTTGTACTGTAGTCCAGAAATTGCGGCTATTTTAGGAAGAAAATGCTGCGCTGTGCCGGCAATATAGAACAAGCAAATACATGGCATCCAAATAAGTATGGCCCATTTTCTAGATTGCAGAGGAATATATACTTGGAAGTTAGTTTTGTACGTGCATAAGTGAGCTGTAGCAGTGCAATCTCTAGTGAAGTGGTTTACTGGCTGCAGCACCGCAAACCTCTTGCACACACGGAATCAAATGAGAGCAGCTATTTTTCTCTGCCAAACGCCGGAGTTCTGCAATCCATTTGATTCATTTCACTTCCCCTTTTCACTGCTGCCAGACTCTCTGTCTGCTCCTCATCAAAACAGAATCATAGAATCTTAGAGCTGGAAGGGAACCAAGGGTCATCTAGTCCAACCCCCTGCAATGCAGGAAATAAGCCACGTGTGTAATACAAAACAAGTAAATAAATTTGCATATGTTACGGATGTACTCACCTCCTCCAAAAGGTGCCCATATAACCCTGCGGATAGACTTCACCCAGTCCTCCATGTCATTCTGAGTGCTTGCCATAAGGAGGTATGTTTCATGGTTTGCTGTCATCCGCTCTCTGTCTCCGCCTATGAGAGAAGAGGGAGCCTGCATTAAGGAAAACTTGTGCTTTGCAACCCAAATTCTCATATACAATCCAAAGTGGGTAGCAGTATGGTGTAGTGGTTAGAGTGCTGGACTAGAACCTGAGAGACCAGGGTTCAAATCCCCGCTCAGGCCCCATCTGCACTCTGTGGGGGGAATGGTAGCTCCCTACAGGGCAGATGCATCCTCAGTCTTGAACCTCACTGTGTGACACTGGGCCAGTCAGCAACTTTCGGTCTAACCTACCTCACAGGGTTGTTGTGAAAATGCAATGAGGAGGGGGAGAGTCATTTACACCACCTTGAGCTTCTCAGAGGGAGTGTGGGATATAAATCTGATAAACAAAAATAACAGAAGCAGAATATTGCAGATAAGGAAGTACAGATATAATAATAGGATTGTAGAATTAGGAAGGCATCCCAAGAGTTATCTATTTCAACCCTTTGCAATGCAGAAATCTTTTGCCCAATGCGGGGCTCGATCCCACAACCTTGAGGTTGAAAGTCTCATGTTCTACCCACTGAGCTAATCCCAGGTTCAGATAGCACAGTTCATTAAGAACAGATTAAACTTCTCACAATATGAAAAATAAATACACTTAGAACAGTAAGAAACAAACAAACAAGAAAACTCTTTTGGTTTTGCTGCAAGAAGCTATTGCAGTGCCCTCTCTGGAATTGAAATCAGTGGGGTTCTCAAGCCCCTTTTGGCTTAAATACTGGTGTGTATATGTTCGAATCTGGAGGTGGAAACAGGGTGGTGATTGTGGTAGTGAAAGTGGTGTTGCATACAATGAAACTTCTATTACATATAATGAAACTTCACATAATTAGGTCACTCCCAAATGGAAAATATTGGAGTACTCCAAGCATTTGCCCATGTGCACAGAAAATAGGAGATCTTTTTGAAAGGAGATCTGCATTAATAATTGCAGTGCACACCAAACTATTATTACTGTATAATTATAGGATTATTGCATAATCTTATAAAGTTATATAATCTTGGAAGGGGCATGGCTGCAATGACCACGAAGGGACCCTGCACTTCTGAATTTGGACTTTGTAACTTACAAAGCAGCTCTCTATGCCTTGGCAGCTAGGAAGATTAGGGCGAAAGAATTAGATAAACTAGCGATTAGCTGAAAAGGGGACTCAGAGATTTAATTTGTATATTTTATATGAGAATTACCTCTTACCCAATGTAACAAAGCATTTTAGTAGACTTGACGCTGGCCACTAGCCATGGCCTTTGGCTAGTGCAATCAAGTTTATGGTGGTGACTTCTGAAATTTGCCACTACACCACGACTGAAACTGCAAAAGGTATTTGTGATTTAGCTAACATCTGTGTCCCAGCATCATGCACAAGGTAGCAACCAATGAGCAGGAACTAAGCACTCACTGAAGTCCCTCCTGTACATGGAACACACTCAGTATTGAGGAAACTGGTTTAAGATTCATCTTAAGACTCACCGTAAAAGCACTGCATGAAATGAGTGAACAAATGCCATTCCCAGAAAAGGATAAACCATTAATGGCTGGGGCCTGCCTGAGGGGTGATTTACAGATTCTACAGCAATATCCTGCTCTGTCATCCTACAGTTCTGCCAGGAACATCGGCCGGCAATGACTCCAAATGATAGCTGCTTCAAATGAATTCCTGACAAAGAGGAAAGCACCATCGGCCACTAAACGGCTCCTTTTAGTCAGCACTTCATCTCCACGAATGGAGCTGGTGTCCAATTCTTCGACCCTCTGATGTCTGTTTGGTTGGGTGCTACGTAGCAGAATGGTATCTGTGCTTCATATTTATAACCTGGGCAGGAAACGTAACGCTTCTGGCGAATCCCTACCAGGCACCGTGTACATCCCTTTCTTCCACTTACAAAGAGCCAGTTGTATTCACACAGCAACGAAAAGGCACATATGTGGCTATGAGCCCTGAGAGCGGCCATGTGGAGATGCAATCATCCCTGACATAATTTCTGAAACAGCGCCCATGCCCTTTGATGCTGTGACAGCAGTGTTACGCGCAAATAGTTTAGTAGCTCAAACCACAGGATACAGCGAGTACTCCTTATGGCACTGCATTGTGGTGAAACAACTAGAAAGCATAACAAAGTAGTGCGCCAAACTGCAGCCCAGAGCCCACAAGTGGCATGCAGATCCATGCACCTGGTTCAGGGATGGCACATCACATTTCTTTGCTTGAGGAGAAAAGCCCACATTGGCTCAGGAACACAATACCTCAAGGACCGCCTCTTTCCATATGAGCCTACTCGGACCCTGAAATCATCTTATGAGGCCCTCCTTTGTGTGCCTCCTCCTCGAGAGGTCTGGAGCGTGGCAACACAAGAACGGGGCCTTCTCTGCAGTGGCTCCCCATCTGTGGAATGCTCTCCCCAGGGAAGTTCACCTGGTGCCTTCATTATACACCTTTAGGCACCAGGCAAAAACGTTCCTTTTTAACCAGGCCTTTGCCTGACCTGATCTACATCCTATGCCCTTTAAAATGTGGCTCTTTTTTGGGTGGGTGTGTGTTATTGGATTACTGTTTTTATTTTTATTTTATATATTGTGATCTTTTTTGTGAACTGCCCTGAGACCTCTGGGTATAGGGCGGTACATAAATTCAATAAATGAAAATGAATGAATGAATGAGCTTTTGTTTTATGGCTAATAGTAGCTTGGGAGGTTTGTTTTTTTTAAAAGGATTGCAGCTGGGTAGGAAAGGGTGACTATGTGTTCAACTTGACAGAGGACCGTCCTCTGTTTGAAGGGGGTCCTCTTTGAAGGTTTGTCTGGTCCAAGTCTAGTTTAAAGGGAAAGTTGCTAAGAAGAGGCCCGGAAGTTGGACATCAACAGTTGCACACAGGTTTCCTGGTTACAGTCTTTCCCGTCACGGTGAGATGGATCAGATTTAAATTTCAGCAATTATGCCCATATTTGCATATATACTTCTAAATTAGCACACACAGTTTTAATGCAAATATGTGACCTCATCTGTCTTCATTTTTTTTGGGTGATGTCTCTCCTCTTTGTTTGACAATGCATAATTGGCCCTGAGTGCTCACTGGAAGGACAGGTCCTGAAGCTGAGGCTCCAATACTTTGGCCACCACATGAGAAGAGAAGACTCCCTGGAAAAGACCCTGATGTTGGGGAAGATTGAGGGCACAAGGAGAAGGGAACGACAGAGGATGAGACGGTTGGACAGTGTTCTCGAAGCTACCTACATGAGTCTGACCAAACTGTGGGAGGCAGTGGAAGACAGGAGTGCCTGGCGTGCTCTGGTCCATGGGGTCACGAAGAGTCGGACACGACTAAACAACAACAAAGTTAAAGCTCCTCTCTGCGTGTGCTGCTGCTTCTGTGAAAATCTCTCTCTGTGCCTATTATTAACAATGTAGCTGCTAATGGCTCTTCCAGCATGATGTCAAAATTGACCCTGAAACACTATTTTTTTCCCTGGTTGCTAGGTCAGTTTCAGTTCATGCATTTAGAACCTCTTTGCTTCCCAGAATCCCAGCACTGTATTCAGGGCCTTTTGTTGTTGTTGTTGCAACAATGATCCTTCAGCACAGCGCAAATGAAGAGAGGCATTGGGTGCAATTCCTTTGCTAATTTCCATCCCACTGAAGCACAGCTGTGCATGAACTGGGCATTACCAAAAACCTTTCTATATTTTTTCCTGCTGAAGACTTCTGTGGAATCCAAATGCTTGCATATCTTTACTTTCAATAAGAATTTGGTTCCAAGATGGGGTGGAGGAAAGGAAACATTTCTATGTTCTCTGTGTCGTTAAGCCTTGTTTTGTACAATGCTTGGATTCCTCAAAGAAAACTGCAGACGTCACTCAGCAATTTGGAATGAAGGGGCGTAACTGACCTGTCCTCTATTGCTCCCTGCTCTGCAAAGAGGAACTATTCTTTCTCCCACCCTTAACCCTGCAAAACGGTTTATAGGTAACTCATTCCAGCTGCCTATCCTCTCTCTTGCAAACTCAGATGCACTCCAGTGGTTCAGTAAATAGCAAGTGGAGAGCTCGTGTGCTTCTTGAGCAATGCTGCCCCTGGCCAGCTGGGCGTACTTTTGCGCAACCAGCTGGCACTGCTTGGATGTGAGCAAAAGTATTTTAGGAACTGAGGCCCAGCAAATGGAAAAGTGCAACCATGGACATCAAGGGAGGTATAATTCCCAATGTGACGTGGAGTGGCCTTTACCTGCATTCGCAATATTGTACTTTAGATACAATATTCACAATATTGTACTTTAGATACTCTGTGCACCGAACAAGAGGAGCTTGTTGACATGAGCAGGGGCTTGTTTCTCAAATTGTCAAGCCCAAACAGCTTCCTTGCATTTTCCCCTCCTGCTGTTAAGCGCACATAAGGAGAAAGTAAATCCTTGTCCAATTTTTAAAACAAAACCAAGCATGATTTTTATCTGCCTGAAAAGGACATGTTTGTGTGTTCTTTGAAGGGGCTGACAGGGAAAAAAGGGTCTTCTGGCAGCTTAAAGGTGATTTATTGTTGTATAAGCTGTTTGTGAACTGGAGTCCACTTCATCAGCTGCAAATAAAGGGCCAGGCAGATTATAGACGTATCCCTGTGCATATGAATCCAGGAATATTGAGGAACAAAATTGCAAACAGTAGAGCCAAAAGGCCGTGGAATTACAGGCTGTGGCATTTCTAGGCAAAGCTCAAATAGACCCAGGGACCATTCGCTAATGTAAAAATGGGTCCAGCACCTCACCCAAAGCTGCTCCACCTCTGAGGTACTTCAAATAATAATAATAATAATAATAATAATAATAATAATAATAATAATATAATTTATTATTTATACCCCGCCCATCTGGCTGGGTTTTCCCCAGCCATTCTGGGCGGCTCCCAACAGAATATTAAAAATACGATAAAGCATCAAACATTAACAACTTCCCAATACAGGGCTGCCTTCAGATGTCTTCTAAACGTCAGATAGTTGTTTATTTCCTTGACATCTGGTGGGAGGGTGTTCCACAGGGCGGGCACCACTACCGAGGAGGCCCTCTGCCTGGTTCCCTGTAACCTCACTTCTCGCAGCGAGGGAACTGCCAGAAGGCCCTCGGCGCTGGACTTCAGTGTCTGGGCTGAACGATGCGGGTGGAGATGCTCCTTCAGGTATACTGGGCCGAGGCCATTTAGGGCTTTAAAGATCAGCAAATCCAAGCATATAAAGTAAAACACATGTCTAGAATTGGGTAGGGAAAACCTTGACATATTGTATGGGGGGGAGGGGAAGCTGAGCAAGCCAGGGAAGGGGTTGAAGTCTCGCCTGCCACTGCTCCACTTGGTCCCTGTTTGCTTTGCAGCAAAGAAGCAGGCTTTAGTTTTGAGGTTTTCTCATACATGAACTGTTCCACGTCACTGAGCCCCCCTAGGAACCCCTATTCTCCCCCCTTTCATAACCTTAATTGCAACGACCTTGAGCCATCAAGACTGAAAGGTCATTCAGAATGTGTCATCTTCCACCTACAGGTGAGTTTCGATGCCAATAGAGCGCTCTTTAACATTTCGCCTGGAAGGCACATCGGCTCCGGCAGGCGTTCTGAAATTTGTCTGGTTAATTTTATAAGGTATTTCATTTGCGGCTCTCGCTGTTCCTGGCCTGCTTTATTGATTTGTTGTGCTTGCAATTTTGCCGCTGGATTGTTTTTGACACTGATATTGTTTTTCTGATTTTTATGGTGTTAGGGAATCCCTCAGAGGAGAATTTGGGAGAGAAATTGAGGAAGATAAATTAAGAAAATGGTGATGCAAATATCCTGCCCCTTCTGGCAATAGGCTTGCATCCATTGCTGCATAATCCTAAAGAAACAGCCTCCTCCCCACCCCCCAATATGCATTGTCCTTTGTCTTTCTCCTGCATGGCAGCCATTCCCTTCTGCTTCCCAGGAATATTATTTTGCCCAAGATAACAGGGCTGTACCATTTCAGAGCAAGCCTACGATTAATTTTTCTTGACATCACAGACACAATAGTTGCAGCAAGAATCCATAGCTCATTTTTCAGGCCTTTTGCTGTTCAGACCCTCAAGCTATTGCCTCTGCTGAACAAGACCTTCTAGAGAAATACAACTGCTCACTTGCTATTTCTTTCCAACTTGCACCTCTGCAGCTTGGGTTTTCTCTGTCTGTGACAGGCTTGCAAATTAGACCTGCTACAGAGAGGTATCAATATAGAATTTGGGGTCTAGTGTTGCTTCCTTGGTGACATTTCAGTGACCACCCTATCTTGGAATCAAGCTTGGGGGGAGGGAGCACTGAAAGAAAATCTGATCAACAGTTTCTAGGTATACCCTGATCCTTAGAGTAACCACTTACCCATGTAGCCAAAAAAGTGGGAATGCATAATTTAAAAAATATATATAAATATAAAGATAGAAGACATAGATTTGCATAAAAGCTAGCCCAATAGGAACCCAATGCTCATTGTCCTGGGCGTGTTGACTGAATTTGAGAGGAGGGGAGACCGAAAACACGACAGAAGAGGAAATGGGACAGAGTGGCTCAAATATGAAGGCAGAGCCAGAAGTATAAATATATGAAGGCTCTATTCATTCTCTCTCTTGCCAGCTCTCTTGCCCACCTGTACTCTTTCTCTTTGACAAACCAGTGCCAACCTATTCACTCAGTGTGGGCACCCTACTGCCAGAGAACGAAGAGCTCTGGAGGTTCTCACCCCACATATATTTTGTGGCAGAGCTCCACCTGCATAAACTAATAATAATAAACTTCATGTCGTGGGATTCATCCCTGGGGTTTCCAAGAAGCAGCCCACATATTTGACCCAGACTTGTTTAGCTTTGGCAAAGCGACAGCATTGTGTGGCTTCAGACCATGTCCTAGATCAGGGGTGGCCAACTCCCAAGAGACTGCGATCTACTTACAGAGTTAAAAATTGGCAGTGATCTGCCCCCTTTTGGGGGGTTTCAGGTCAAAGTTGTTAAGCTTTTTTGGGGAGGAGGAAGGCCCATTTTTTAGGCTTTCAGATCAAAGTTGTTGTTGACCTTTTTTTAGGGAGAAGGAAAGCCCCATGGGGGGGGGGTGCAGGGCAAAAAAAAATGTGATGTTTTTTAAGGAATCCAAAGTTTTTGAGCTTCTTTGGGGGGAGCCAGTGATCTACCAGTGATCTACCACAGGCGTCCAGTGATCTACCGGTAGATCACGATCTACCTGTTGGACGTGCCTGTCCTAGATGAACACATCTGTTTCCCTGATATCCTGCCCTTACAGATGACGACACGATCCAGACTGCAACTGTGCTATCATCAGAAAGGAGAAAGTGATGTCCTTTCAGAGCAGGCGACTTGAGAAAGCATCGTGGCGATAATCAGAGCCCACAAGCGCATTAAAAAGTCAAGGTGTTAACTTAAGCACGCAGAAAATATTCAAGAAACATTTCATAAGGTCAGCAGGGGCCCAAATGCCAGCAATTTGCCCTTATAAATGAAAGGCAGAGAGAGGGATGGAGCCCTGAAAAGGCCAGGAGTATTTTTGGAGTGCAATTAAAAATAAATACATTCTTAAATGGGGAGGATCCCCCAGACACACAAAATAACACCCCCCCCCAAAAAAAAAACCTCACCCCACTGGAATATTTTCTGGTATGTTTTGATTTGCAAACATACTATCTCCTTCAGAACGTCTCTACTTTAAAGTTATGGGCTTGTAACAAATTACTTACAAGAAAGTGGTAGAAGCAGAAATTGTGTTTTAAATGTTTTACTGAATTTTAATACTATGTTGTAGGTTAGTCCAAACGTATTCAATCCTATAAACTTTAATAAAAGTGTTAATAATAATATAAAAGGTGGGGAAGGCTAGGATTGCAGCAAAAGCTGCTGGCTATGACCTTAGTAAGATCACACAAATGAAGAAGAAGAAGAAGAGAGACTTCAGAGAAGTGTGATTAGCCCAAGGTCACCCAGCAGCTGCATGTGGAGGAGCAGGGACGTGAACCCGGTTCATCAGATTATGAGTCCACCGTTCTTAACCACCACAGCACACTGGCTTCAGCGAAAAGAGAATAAACCAACCCAAAAGGTTGTGTTAGATGTGCAAGACTGTTGATTTCCCCACGTCTCGGTTATTCTAAACCCAAATCACATTTCCCCCCCAGGTTAACTTTCAGTTCCATTTGGATCTCATGCCAGAACTTTGATCTTACAAAGCACATAAGGGCCAGTTTGGGACTAGGAACCATTTAAAACAAAACAAAACAAAATCACAGTTTATCCCCAGGGAAGCAAAGTTGGTGAAGTAATTTATAATTGCTGTTAATCCCCTTATTCTCCTTGTTTGCCAAGAGAATGCAGGTTTCACTAATATACCTGCTAATTAGCTAAAAGCTTCTGCTAATACGTTTTTACTTGTAACTAATTTTCTGGTAGTTGAAATCTATTTGATAATTAAAGTGTTTGAACTGTTGTTGCCGGTGACGCGTTTAAATATACACAGCTATGTATATCTATCCACAATGCAGAAGGCAGAGTTGTCATTTTATGGCTACCATTTCTGGCTGTGTTTATTTTTTAATTTCAGCAGAACTATTCAGGACCTGTGGGGCTGCATTCTTGAAAAGACCTCTTGTCTCCTCTTGCCCACCTTTTCTCAAAACAAGAATGTCTCAGTTGTTGTAACCTTCCCACAGATAAGCTGCTCCATCCCCTCAATCATTTTGGTTGCTCCTTTCTGAACCTCTACAATATCCTTTTTTCTGGCTCTACAATACCATTTCTGAGGGAGGCGATCCGGTTTTCAATCGTTCGGGAGCCAAAACGTACGAGTTCCAAGGCATTCAGCAACCAAGGTACGACTGTATATCAACACTCAAACAGAGCTAGTTGTTGTTGTTGTTGTTCAGTCGTTCAGTCGTGTCCGACTCTTCGTGACCCCATGGACCAGAGCACGCCAGGCACGCCTATCCTTCACTGCCTCCCGCAGTTTGGCCAAACTCATGTTAGTAGCTTCGAGAATACTGTCCAACCATCTCATCCTTTGTCGTCCCCTTCTCCTTGTGCCCTCCATCTTTCCCAACATCAGGGTCTTTTCCAGGGAGTCTTCTCTTCTCATGAGGTGGCCAAAGTACTGGAGCCTCAACTTCAGGATCTGTCCTTCTAGTGAGCACTCAGGGCCGATTTCCTTGAGAATGGATAGGTTTGATCTTCTTGCAGTCCATGGGACTCTCAAGAGTCTCCTCCAGCACCATAATTCAAAAGCATCAATTCTTCGGCGATCAGCCTTCTTGATGGTCCAGCTCTCACTTCCGTACATTACTACTGGGAAAACCATAGCTTTAACTATACGGACCTTTGTTGGCAAGGTGATGTCTTTGCTTTTTAAGATGCTGTCTAGGTTTGTCATTGCTTTTCTCCCAAGAAGCAGGCGTCTTCTGATTTCGTGACTGCTGTCACCATCTGCAGTGATCATGGAACCCAAGAAAGTGAAATCTCTCACTGCCTCCATTTCTTCCCCTTCTATTTGCCAGGAGGTGATGGGACCAGTGGCCATGATCTTAGTTTTTTTGATGTTGAGCTTCAGACCATATTTTGCGCTCTCCTCTTTTACCCTCATTAAAAGGTTCTTCAATTCCTCCTCACTTTCTGCCATCAAGGTTGTATCATCAGCATATCTGAGGTTGTTGATATTTTTTCCGGCAATCTTAATTCCGGTTTGGGATTCATCCAGCCCAGCCTTTCGCATGATGAATTCTGCATATAAGTTAAATAAGCCGGGAGACAATATACAGCCTTGTCGTACTCCTTTCCCAATTTTGAACCAATCAGTTATTCCATATCCAGTTCTAACTGTAGCTTCTTGTCCCAAATAGAGATTTCTCAGGAGACAGATGAGGTGATCCGGCACTCCCATTTCTTTAAGAACTTTCCATAGTTTGCTGTGGTCGACAGAGTCAAATGCTTTTGCGTAGTCAATGAAGCAGAAGTAGATGTTTTTCTGGAACTCTCTAGCTTTCTCCATAATCCAGCGCATGTTTGCAATTTGGTCTCTGGTTCCTCTGCCCCTTCGAAATCCAGCTTGCACTTCTGGGAGTTCTCGGTCCACGTACTGCTTAAGCCTGCCTTGTAGAATTTTAAGCATAACCTTGCTAGCGTGTGAAATGAGTGCAATTGTGCGGTAGTTAGAGCATTCTTTGGCACTGCCCTTCTTTGGGATTGGGATGTAAACTGATCTTCTCCAATCCTCTGGCCACTGCTGAGTTTTCCAAACTTGTTGGCATATTGAGTGTAGCACCTTAACAGCATCATCTTTTAGGATTTTAAATAGTTCAGCTGGAATATCATCACTTCCACTGGCCTTGTTGTTAGCGAGGCTTTCTAAGGCCCATTTGACTTCACTCTCCAGGATGTCTGGCTCAAGGTCAGCAACCACACTACCTGGGGTGTATGAGACCTCTATATCTTTCTGGTATAGTTCCTCTGTGTATTCTTGCCACCTCTTCTTGATGTCTTCTGCTTCTGTTAGGACCTTTCCACTTTTGTCCTTAATTGTGGTAATCTTTGTACGAAATGTTCCTTTCATATCTCCAATTTTCTTGAACAGATCTCTGGTTTTTCCCATTCTGTTATTTTCCTCTATTTCTTTGCATTGCTCGTTTAGAAAGGCCCTCTTGTCTCTCCTTGCTATTCTTTGGAAATCTGCATTCAATTTCCTGTATCTTTCACTATCTCCCTCGCATTTTGCTTGCCTTCTCTCGCCCGCTATTTTTAAGGCCTCATTGGACAGCCACTTTGCTTTCTTGCATTTCTTTTTCATTGGGATGGTTTTCGTTGCTGCCTCCTGTATAATGTTACGAGCCTCCATCCACAGTTCTTCAGGCACTCTATCCACCAAATCTAAGTCCTTAAACCTGTTTTTCACTTCAACTGTGTATTCATAAGGAATTTGATTTAGATTGTATCTTACTGGCCCAGTGGTTTTTCCTACTTTCTTCAGTTTAAGCTGGAATTTTGCTATAAGAAGCTGATGATCAGAGCCACAGTCAGCTCCAGGTCTTGTTTTTGCTGAGTGTATAGAGCTTCTCCATCTTTGGCTGCAGAGAATATAATCAATCTGATTTCGATGTCGCCCATCTGGTGATGTCCATGTGTAGAGTCGTCTCTTGTGTTGTTGGAAAAGAGTGTTTGTGATGACCAGCTTGTTCTCCTGACAGAACTCTATTAGCCTTTGCCCTGCTTCATTTTGAACTCCAAGGCCAAACTTGCCAGTTGTTCCTTTTATCTCTTGACTCCCTACTTTAGCATTCCAATCCCCTATAATGAGAAGAACATCCTTCTTTGGTGTCATTTCTATAAGGTGTTGTAAGTCTTCATAGAATTGGTCAATTTCAGTTTCTTCAGCACTGGAGGTTGGTGCATAAACTTGGATTACTGTGATGTTAAAGGGACTGCCTTGGATTCGTATCGAGATCAATCTATCATTTTTGAAATTGCATCCCAGTACAGCTTTCGCCACTCTTTTGTTGACTATGAGGGCCACTCCATTTCTTTTACGGGATTCCTGCCCGCAGTAGTAGATATGATAGTCATCTGAACTGAATTCGCCCATTCCCGTCCATTTTAGTTCACTGATGCCTAGGATGTCAATGTTTATTCTTGCCATCTCATTTTTGACCACATCCAGCTTACCAAGGTTCATGGTTCTTACATTCCAGGTTCCTATGCAATACTTTTCTTTACAGCATTGGACTTTCCTTTCGCTTCCAGGCATATCCGCAACTGAGTGTCCTTTCGGCTTTGGCCCAGCCGCTTCATCAGCTTTGGATCTACTTGTACTTGTCCTCCGCTCTTCCCCAGTAGCATGTTGGACGCCTTCCGACCTGAGGGGCTCATCTTCCAGCGTCATATCTTTTATATGCCTGTTGTCTTTGTCCATGGAGTTTTCTTGGCAGGGATACTGGAGTGGGTTGCCAGTTCCTCCTCCAGGTGGATCACGTTTGGTCCAAACTCTCCACTATGACCTGTCCATCTTGGGTGGCCCTGCACGGCATAGCTCATAGCTTCCCTGAGTAATTCAAGCCCCTTCGCCACGACAAGGCAGTAATCCATGAAGGGGAAACAGAGCTAGCATGACTGCAAACACCAGTATAACACTGTGTGGCCCTATCTTGACATACCCAGATCTTGGGGGGGGGTGTTTCATGCCCCTTCTCGTCTTACAGCTGCAAAGAAGGTAAGCATAATTCACACTGTGATCAGCACTAAGAAAAATGACTGTGGCACAAAGGGTCTGCGGTCAACTAGGAGTAATAATCAGTATGGAAGCAAGAGTGTTTAATCAGCTAAATCTGAACCTGTGCTATTCTAGCCATGGTGTGAATTTCTGTGCTTCCAGAGAAGACATTTCGACTGCGGAACAACATGAGTTCGTGGCTGCACTGGAGTAGCTCCAGTGCTAATTAAACTAATTAAGCCCTCTTTCTTTTGCAAACAGTTACTAATGGAATGACTCTCTTATTCCCAGTAGTTATGGAAATGCATTCCCTCGTTATGTGTTTTAAAGAATGGCAAAAGGTAATATCCAAGTTTATCTGGCGGGGGGGGGGGAAACCGAGAATTAAGTTTAAATTATTAACGGATGTAAAAGAAAGAGGTGGTTTTTCCTCTGCCAGATTTAAAGTTATATTTTGAAGCAGCAGCATTGTGCTGGCTTAAAGAATGGTTTATGCTGGAAAATACTGATGTACTAGACTTGGAAGGCTTACTTATGGTATGATAAGATAAAGGCCCACAGAGGATTCAAGAATCATATTATTAGAAAAGCATTGTTCAATGTTTGGATTAGATATAAGGATTTGTTAGAAAGGAAAACACCTTGGTGGATTTCTCCATTGGAATCAAAGGCTCAGAAAAAGCTAAATATAGAAACAAAGTGGTAGAAGAGTGGCAAATGAAGATGATAGACTTTATGGAACTTGCCGAGCTGACAGCGAGACTACACAACCAAGGAGAGGAAATGGTGCAGGAAGATTGGAAGAAATTTAGATTGTATTTTTTTAAAAAATATTGTAATATTCTGCAAATATTCATGTCGTTTTGACTGCCTCCCAACATTAAAATACCATATATCAATCATGCAATTAAGCATTTAATAATTGTTACAGATTTGAACCCTATTTAGGCATTACCATTCATAGGGGATTGACTACATAAAGAGGTTGTTGAGAGACACATGGTCTAGCTCCATCCCTTAGATGCTGGCATGTGTGCCAGCCATTGCCCTAGTAAACACATTTTTGTATGCAATTTTGATTAATGCAGACATTTTTTGCAAGCAATTTCTCCTAATATAATGCATTTGTGGTATGTTACTTTCACTAAAATGTGCATTTTTTGTGGGCTTTACCCAAGCATGTGCATTTTTGAACACTTTCCTTGGCTGGAGAACTGCACTGCAAAATTCAGGTAACTGTAAATTTCAAACAATGGCTGTTTTTCCGTCCTAGTATGGTTTTGGAACATGTAAATCAAGTAGGTTCACCTTTTTGCCTTGAAATATGCATTGCTGTATGTATTGTTGAGTTGGGTAGCTGTTTTGCAAAATTCAGAGAAGGGTGGCCTTCAAAGTATAACTGTGTGTCAGTTTGCCTATTGTTTTTGAGAAGTGCAAATTAGGTCATTCGTCATTGAAATGCAAACAAAATCAAATTTCTCACCCACCCCACCTTTAATGCCCAATTTATCCCATCGCTGTTCCCGGGACTAGTTATCCCTACTGTCCTCGCAGCTAACTAAATTACACTACTGCTCCTGCCTCTTTCCACCAGGCCTGGGGAGGTGCCTGGCAGACTACAAAAGGACTGCAGTTGCCAGAAGAGAATGCTGTTTACTTTCTTTTAGACTGATTTTTAATTGTTTTTATGGTTTTTTTTTTGGGGGGGGTTTCAGCTGTTTCTGTTTATATTACATATATCTAATATATCATCATCATCATCATCATCTAATATATAATCTAATATATTATATATATATATTAGATTATCTATTTTGTGTTTTGATATTGTAACTTTATCTTGTGAACAGCCCTGAAACCTGTGGGTATAGGGCGGCACATAAATTTAAACATATTCATTTTACTAATTCTTTTAATTGCTGTGTTTCATGAACGTTATAAAAGTCTCCGTAAGCTGCTTTGAGTTTATCTTATAAAGAAAATCAAGGTATCCATTTTGTATTTCTTTAGGAATATTGTTTTACCGTGCTACTCCATTACCGCAGCACTGATTCGGGATTAATGCACAAGTCCTTCTGGCAACACAACACCCCATATATAAGCCATGGCTTCTGAGCTTTCCTGCAGGACCATAATTCTGCCGAGGTCAGGCGCCCCGTGCCTATACCAATTCATGAAAGTCTTTGTAAACTAACTACAGATGAGTTAGTTGAGCTTCTGCACCCGAGGGAAGGATGGGGGCAGCTAACAAGACACTAAAAGCAACACAATGATAAATAGAGTCAAAGCTAGGCTTAGGGAGGGAACCACATGGTGGAATTTATCACTGCCTTATCTTCTCCCTGGCTCCTCTTAGGGCCAACCTATGTGTTGCAGCAGAGCGGTTTAACAGCCAATCCCTCTGCACTCTGGGAATTGTAATTCTGTGAGAGGAATAGGGGACTCCTGACAACTCTTAGCACCCTTAACAAACTGCAGCTCCCAGGACCCTATGGATGGTGGAGCCACGACTGTTTAAAGTGGTACAATACTGCTGTAAATGTATAGCGCAGATGGGGCCCAAATGGTGCTTAGCATTCTGTGACTCCTCGCACCAATTGGCAGCCATTCCCCCCCCCCACCACCACCATCCAGACCAGAGTCACGGTGAATGGGGACGTTTGTTCCTTTCCTCCTTGCATTGTCTCCCCACTGAAAATTGTTTCCCTACTGTTATCAAGACCACATAACACCGGTCTTGAAAGAACTACATTGGCTCCCAGTATGTTTCCGAGCACAATTCAAAGTGTTGGTGCTGACCTTTAAAGCCCTAAATGGCCTCGGTCCAGTATACCTGAAGGAGCGTCTCCACCCCCATCGTTCTACCCGGACACTGAGGTCCAGTGCGAGGGCCTTCTGGCGGTTCCCTCACTGTGAGAAGCCAAGTTACAGGGAACCAGGTAGGGGGCCTTCTCGGTAGTGGCACCCACCCTGTGGAACACCCTCCCACCAGATGTCAAAGAGAAAAACAACTACTAGACTTTTAGAAGACATCTGAAAGCAGCCCTGTTTAGGGAAGCTTTTAATGTTTAATAGATGATTGTATTTCAACATTCTGTTGGAAGCCGCCCAGAGTGGCTGGGGAAACCCAGCCAGATGGGTGGGACATAAATAAATTATTATTATTATTATTATTATTATTATTATTATTATTATTATTATTATATCCCCCCCCCCCACATGATACCTGCAGTAAACAACATATTTGCGGGAAAATATCTTTGCAGGGGTATTTTCAGGGGGGAAATGGCATTAGGCTCCCTGTCTGCCATATAACACAGGTTGAATCCCAAGAAAGAAGTGCAGCGGCATCCAAGACTGTAAGCTGCATGCATCTCAGGATGCACATGGAACCCAGTTCTCTAAGGGTGTGAGAAAACCATTCTAATGTCCCCTGTCCCATACACTGGCATTTCAAACACCAAGCTTTTTCACAGGATTGGTAGGCACCCAAGTTCAAAGTGGAGAGGAGCCACCAATTTTGTGCTCCCCGTTCCCACCAATCAAACTCGTGCACATCTTTGTCCAAAGCACGGTCTCGGTTAGGCATTGCTCTTCCACCATCAAAGCTCAGTCATAGCAACTCACTGTGCATACCAGATGATTTCTCCTCTTACTTCTCCAGACAAGCTATTGCTGTTTGTTCCAGACTATTTCTCACCAAATGATTTGTTGTTGTTTTTTCATGGATCAACAAGACCTAAGCACATCCCTGTTTGCTGTCTTGGGACGCTTCCCTGCACCAATGAACATGCATTTTATTTTATTTTATTTTTTGCACCTCTGCCCTTTGCATACTTTTAACAACCCACAGACCATTGTGTTTTGGAAGTCCTGGGCATTTTGATCTTTGCAGAACCTTGAGCAGGGTGGGTGGAACATACCCTTGCACAGTTAGGTTAACAAAACAGCTTTTAGACTATGGTGGGAATGAGCAGGCAATCACAACAGCATTCTCATCTGTGTTGCCGGTGCTGTCGACAATGGGTGTAATATCTGCACAACATTTTCAAATGGAGTCAGTTATTTGGAGATCCATTAAACTGAATCACATCTAAATCTGCGGTGACAGGTAATACATTGAGCCAAGACAGGTACACAGCTTAACCATGGCACTTATCATCGTCAGATTCATTGTGTTATTTACTCCTTATGCCTGTTAAAATCTCACAGTGGCGTGTTGCCAGTTAAGCAGAGAAAACCAGCACATAGCCCTGGCTGGTCAGGACGGCTGTGGTTTCAATCAGTGCATTTAAGAAGCGATGGCATCTTTGAGTGTTCACATGCAAAAACAGAGGTCTGAGCCTGTTCCCCCAATGTCTCTCTCAAGGACTTCCACTTAGCAAGCAGCAGTACTATCCTGTGCTATAGTAACCCACCAGTAGCTCATTATGACAAAAGAACCCTACCGGGAGAGAATGTGAGAATTGTCATACTGGATCCAATTAACCAGCCATCTTTTTCAGCATTCTGTCTTCTAATAGTTGTCACCCAAGCGCATATGAAGTTCACAAGGAGGGGGCAACAGCATTATCCATCCCCCAGTTAATTGACGAATATTGCAGTCAACCATATACATGGAATGTGTCTTCTGTCTCTCAGTGCTGTGGAGTTCTCCAATGTTAAATTTTAAAAAGCCATTTATGCTATTAGTCTGTGTAAGGTACACATTACAATAATCTGCTGTAGTTTACCAATGCCAGGATATTCCACAAGATGTAGTGAAGGCCACTAACTTGGATGAATTTGACAAAGTCATGGAGGATAAGTCTATCGGTGGCTACTAGCCCTGATGTCTATGTCTTCCCTCCACTATCCAAGGTAGTATGCTTCTGAATACCAGTTGCTGGGAACTACAGAAGGTGAGAATGTTGATGCATTAAGGTCTTGCTTTGGCAACTGGTTGGCCACTGTGAGAAAAGGATGCTGGACTAGATGGGCCACTGGCCTGATCCAGTAGGTTCTTATTATGTTCCTCTTTGCAGTTTCCTTTGCTAATGTCTGCTAAGACATGAACTGATTGGAAGATGTTGGGAAGCATACCACCACAGGAAGATTAGCTGGCACTGCTGTTAGTGCCATTACAGTTCCCAGCGCATGTTCCTTGGATAAGAGTGCATTCCTGTTATTTTCAACTTGTGAACAAAAAAAGTAATTTAGAAAGAAATGGAAATTACATCAACCTGCTTTGGCGAGAAGAGCTGCTTTTGTTGACCTCCCTAACGTTTGCTGTTCTTTCATGCTGCTCATTCCAAATAGAAGCACTCTGACTTAAGAGATCCATACATTTGATGGCACAACCATCTTGGAGAATCTGGAGGCTGCAGCCTCACCTAAGTGTCTTAATGGAAAGGAGGGAAAGAGGGGGAACCCTGATAATTTCAATTCAGTCCCTGGAGGGAATCACATCACATGCTCATCATGAAGAAAGAAATGCAATGAAGGGAAGCAGCACCCATTGCGATACATAAATAAAAATCTTGGCTGGGCTCTAGAATTGCTGTGGGTGGTGGAGGCATTGAAGCAGAATAAAAACCTGATACAAAAGAAGCACTTTGGACTGGCTCACCAAGTGTATCATGTTTTATTTAAGCAACCATATGAAAGCCACAATACTCGCTAACATGGCTTCTTAGAATTCGACTGAGCCTGCTGTTGGGATTTTCTTTTTAGTTTGTCTCTGTTCTCCCCTCCAGTTCTGCTCATAACTACCTTGCCTTGCTATACTGATTTTATGTAAGCTGTGTACTTTTTATAATAAAAAGGCAATTTTGGGAAATAAAGTGTGCCCCTAAAGAATGTAAAATATGAATGTAACAAACAGGTGTTCACAAATAGTGGTGATAAGGTGTGGCTCTCACTCCATTTCCATGGAGAAAAGTAGCAATTTAAATGCTCATGTCCTACTCAACTGACTCAAGGCATGGCTATTCTATATTTTTCAGCTTTGCACCATGAAGCTTAATGCTACCATATAACAGTGTATGGATATAGTCTACCTAGAGCTGAGCTGAAATTTCTCAAAAGACATTTTTCTGCGAAAACTTCTGGCACCGCCCCCTGCCCACAAGAAGACCACTTTGCAGATCCCCCACTCCATTATACTGTTGGAGATTCATTCCCTGTGTGCAGTCATGGGTTTGTTGTCTATCACATGACTGGGTATGTGTTTTGATTCCACAGGAATGGGAAGTGACGTAGACAGGATGTTTGTCTTACTGTGTTCCCTGAAGTGGGACTATTGTCCTTTGTTCTTTCTCTTTGCTGCCTGATGCTAGAGAGAGAGGGAGCCATGTTGCAGTGCTCCGTGTGTGTTTATATGTAAATAAAGTAGTTTAGCCAAAATGCTGAGTTGCTGAGTTCTGTTACGCAACTGCACAAACCTCTGTGGATCCATTAGTGTGCTAATGTCTTCTGGCATTAGTCGCTGTGATGTTCAGGCTGAGGAATGCTTTTGAAGCTCCCGAACGATCGCCCAGGAGGGAGGGAACATGCCAGTCGGGCATGTGTCTCTGCCAAGGTTCTACTTGTGAGTAGGACGTCTCCTGACATATACTGGGCTCTTCCTTTCTTAAGGATGGGAACTTGGAAATGATACTCAACTGTTGCAGAGCAGCTGCTGCATTCTTCTTCACCATACCAAAAGCACTTTGCTTTGCACTCCAGTGCAAGAACCAATTTGAAATGGATTAACTTAAAATGCCATCCCCTTAGTGAGTATTTGTATTGTATTTCAGATGGCAGAGAGAGAGCACAGCTAAAGACAGAAAGTAAGGAAATGCCCTTTCTTTGCGGAATAATCTTTCTGAACGGGTGAACTTTGCCGGCGGAGACTACAATCATCCCCCCTGGCCCCCATCTCCCTGGCCACAGCATACACTGTTAAATGAACTTCAGCCATCTCATTAGACTCACCAGCAAGCTAAACCTGTTCAATGGAGAGAGAGCTGCTTTTGCCCTGAGGTAACCTATAATGAATGCCACGTCTAACAAGGAAGGCAGTTAGGGGCTCCTAATAATCTCAACCATCAACAAATCCTCATTAAGGTATCTGTGGTTCATTAATGTGAAACACTGAACCAGCAGCTAATACATCTGAATTTCTGCAGCTTGCAAGCCTAGCCATAATTCTGTCCGAATGATGCAAAGGGGAAGATAAACTGACGCACGGGTACAAATTTAAACAGCCGTGTTCTAGTGATAGCTGTCTACAGAAGGAGCAAAAATGAGAATGGCAGAATGATTGCGGGGTTATTTCCTTCTATTTAGCTGGCATCAAACTCCTGCCAGCAGTAATCTGACGGGCTTCTATTAATTGTCTCTGCTTGCCTGCCCTCATGCTTTAGTTATTATCTCCACATGACAAGCAGGGTTTATTTTTTATTCTATTTTGTGTGTGTGTCAGATGACAGTTTAATACCTGGATCTTGAATACATTGGGTCCAATCTATTGCAAAGAAACCCCAAACCCATCCCCCTGCTGATTTGTAATGGAGCTGATTGTGCCTGTAATATGGGGATTTGGCCGAGAACGGTGGAACATGCTGCGGTCAGAGTGGACATTACAAAGATCACTCTAGGTGCCCTGAGAGATGTTCTTGGTCCAGAAAGATGAGTCTGTTCCCAGGGCAGTGTCAGACACCTTCTTAGGAAGCAGCTGTTCTCCCAGCTCACATTAAGGTGCATGTGGGGGGGATATTAATCACATTTTTTTTAACTAATATGATTTTAATGCACCCTGAAATAGATACAAGAACTGAAGGGCGGCCTGCCAGATTTGTTGGGAGGAGAAGCACCTGCAATAACCATAGCATGAGGTGAAGTGTTTCTGCTTTTTGCACTGGCAGATCAAGACATTTTAGTTTCTGCTTGGGTCGCACTTCCATCTAGTGGCTCTGCTCTCCAAGGACTTTGGGTTGCTTCTAGGGATGTCTTAAGTGATCATATGAAAAGCAGGTGATGCTGTTCAAATGCTTGTGAGCAGATGAGGCACAAGAAAGCTCTCTTTGCAGCCTCTTTGCCTCACATCTGTAAGCGTCTACCACTGTGGTTTCCACTGCCCCAGCCACTAGGGACCAATGGCTTGCTTGGGGAAGGGGAGGTAGCCAAGTGTTAGTGGCTCCAGAGGCCTTGATGGAACATGTTTTCACACTGGGAATGGGGCTGTCAGGGATGATGGAGGAGGCAATTTGATTCTTGGCGCAGAAAACGATCTGCCAGCTGTTTGAGAAGCCCTGCCAGTTTCCCCCCTGGTTCAAGATTCCAACTCCCTTCACCCCCAGCCAGTATGTCCAACAACATCTGGAGGGCCACAGATCACTCTTCCGTGTCCTGGCTGCAAGTTAAGTTGTTTGGGTTGGAGCAGGTGTATGGAGAGGGAGTGTTATCACCTGCAAAAGTTCTGAAAGCACTTACAAAAAGACTTGAGATTTTGCAAGCACCCAGTCTCTTTGTAGGTAGCACTCCAGGGTGTTTGGGCACCCTTAGTTTTTTTTCTTCCATTTCCCCAGGGGCACGGTTGCAGGACCCAGCCTCAGAGCAGCCAGCAGGGTTAGACTCCAACCCAAGGGCATAGCAAGGGGGCGTAGGGGGTGGTCCGCACCATGTTCCATAATGGAGGGGGTGACAAATTATCAAGGAACAATTACTGCCCTACTAGGGTGGTTCATAAAAAAACTTTTTTAAAAAATGCCTGCTCCAAAGGTTTTAGCTTACTATACTAGGGATTATATAGCTATATATGAAATTTCATGCATGATTTTGAGATGTTTTTAGGGGGTAATTTAATTATTGTTTGATTTTATACCAATGTTATGTATCTGATGTTAGCCACCCTGAGCCCGACTTCCTCCGGGGAGGGCGGGATATAAATAAAAGTTTTCTATTATTATTACTTACTATTCCTTTGTAAGAAAATATGAAATAACGTAAAACCATTTTTGCAGGGGGGGAATCAATGGGGTGGGGGGTGACAATAAATTTTTCGCACCGGGTACCACCTGACCTTCCTATGCCTCTGCAACACCCTTCGTTCAGCGTGCCATATAGCACTCCGCTGTATTAGAAACTGCCGTAAGAATGAACTATGGCAGGTTTGCAAGTAGATTTGGACCTTGGTTGGCTATAACAAGCGCTGAATCCCTTTTAGGTGAGCAGCTGGCGAAGGTTTCAGAAAGAAACATAATGGGGACCCCCTTTTTCTGACTCCTTCAGCACTTTCATTAGCCACAGACAGCTTAATAGGTATCTGTGAGCAGATGGACGGTGGCAATTTGGGCTAGTAACTCAGTGGACTTTTCTGCAAGGCGGAGCTATAGACTAAACTCGATGGATTTGACAACCAAAGCCAAACGAATACTGTGGAGTCAAAGGAATCTGCCACCCAAGTCACATTTGCAATTCACACAGCATCACCCTTCCCTTTAAGTCAGGGCTGACTGAACTAATTCACCACTTTGATGACATCTACTACAAGCTCCTAAGTCATCCTATGATTGCAGCCTTGGTCACTGAAGATATCGTGTCAGTTTTCACAACCAGGTGGACAGTGACTGTTGAGTCTTTGGACAAATTCTGCCTTGGGTAATTGCATCCTGCCTATCTAAATTTGCAAGCCTCTTTCATCTGAGTAAGTGGGGATTCAGTCACTCTGTGCAGGAAGCAGCTGAATTTCATAGACTGTTCCAATGCTTTGTGGTTCATATATACATATATATATATACACACACACAGCAAGATGCTTGATCTTCTATGGAAATTTGCAAACAATTTCCATAGTGCTAGCTGTGTTTGCTTGTTGCAGCAAAAACAACCGAGAGGTCCTGTGGCGCCTTAAAGACTAACAAATTTATCATGGCATATGCTCTAGTGGACAAAAATTTGCTACATCTGTTTTAGTCAAAGTTGGTTTTAGTTACGTAAAGGGTTAAGGAATAGTGACTTGTCACCATAACTTCACAGAGCCTCCCCACTCCCTTTTCTCAGTGTCTCCGACTCAAACTGTAGTTCCTTTTTTTTCTCAAACACATAAAGCGAAGACTGGAAAGTTAATTTATAAAACCTTGTACTTTATAAAACTCTTACCTAAAATGGCTCTCTTGTTCTAGGTTTCTTATTCTGATCTGGTGCCCTCCCGAACTACATTCCTCCGAACACCAACTCATTGAGCACCTTCACCCCTGCTATCATTCATTCTGCCATTACAGAATAGAGGAAAGCCCAATATACAGACTTGAACAACCTTCAGCTGCACTTGCTATCAGACTCCTTTCTGGTGCCTCAGTTCAGGTTTTCTGAGATGCAAATGGCTCACTTTTGACAACGTCTCTATTTTTAATCTAGGAAAATAAAGTGCATAGGTTTAGACAACTATAGTTCATGCACCAACAGGCTTGTCTCTATTACTTAAGCTTGTAGGTTCCTGTTGAGTTTTTGTTTGATGTGAAAAGGTAAACACTCTCCTGAAGAAACCTCAGATCTGCCATGCTTTTATTTATTTTATTTCCCCCCCATCACCAGGTAAGAGAAGGTATTCATGGCGGGGCTGCATCAATTACTCTCAAGGAAAGACCTGAGGTGCATATTTGTAGCAAAATTCATACCCACCAAGCATAGCGGACTTAAAAGCAAGTGTGTCTGAACCGCTTGGTAGGTTTGCAGGAATGCCGAGTATGAACAGGAACATTTGCATAAGGGGCCAGAACAGAGATAAACATTTTCCAAAGCAATTTCAAGGCTACTTGAGGGTGAGTAGGGCACTTAATCGGGTTTTGCATATCCTAGAGCTGTAGTTCAAATGCAATCCCTATGTAAGCAAGCAGTGGCTTCTGTCCTGCCCCCTCCAACCCACGTTAACATTCACAAAAGGCACATTCTGAACTAAAATGTAGAAACAGCAAAATGGCAGCCATTTATTTACTTCTCCCTTCTCACTGTACTATCCAGTAGAGCTCACCAGTGTTGAAGCAATGATTCTTCAACATCAACTTCGTTGGACTGTTCATGTTGTGCGGATGCCTGATTATCGTCTTCCAAAGCAACTACTCTATTCCGAACTTTAAAATGGAAAGCGTAATGTTGGTGGTCAACAAAAGAGGTTTAAAGATTTGCTCAAGGAAAATCTAAAAAAAAAATGATGTAGTATAAACACTAAGAATTGGGAAACACTTGCCTGTGAGCACTCCAATTGGAGAACAGCTTTAGCAAAAGTGCCATGGGCTTTGAAGATGCTCAAACTCAGGGAGAAAGGGAGAAACGTGCTTGGCAAATCCACACTGTGATCAACTCCTGCCTGAAAACCAATGTCCCCACTGTGGAAGGATGTGTGGATCCAGAATTGGCCTCCACAGTCACTTACGGACTCATTGTTAAAACCGTGTTTATGGAAGACAATCTTACTTGGCTACGAGTGATCGCAAAAGAAGAAGAGAGCTCACCCATTGGTTTTGGCATCATGGTCGCATGTGTTTCCTTGCCTGGCATGCTGCCACCGGGATCCCATAAGATGGCATGGGATGCAGAGGTGCAACCAACACGCCATCACGTAAACATGTATGAACATTAAGAAGAGCACTGGCAGTTCAGGCCAATGGCCCATCTAGTCTAGCATCGTGTGGCCAACCAGGTACTTATGAGAAGCCAGTAAGCTCAACCTGAGTACAACAGCACTTTCCCCACTTGTGATACCCAGAAGCTGGCATTCAGTGGCGCACTAGGACAGGAATAACAAACATGAGAAGAATTCTGTTGGATCAGGAAAATGGCCCATCTACATCCTGTTGTCACAGTGCCTATGGGAAGCTCACAAGCAAGTTCTACCATATCTTTCAAAGGAGGAGAAACAAATTAAATTAATGATTACAGCAGCATCCAGTGTGGCTCTCAAAACACAGTGATGTTGTGTTTTGAGTATATGCTCTCAGGGCTGGCTCACATTGCCAAATCCCTCCTTGCAATCATGCGACGAAGAACAACCCTTCACACTCGATGACCCGTCAGCATCGCGCTGACCCCTTTTGTGGCTGCACAGCTGCGTCACAAAACAAGTGTGTGCCTCCTTTTCTCCGTTCAGGTATACATCTGCACACACAATTAGATGGAGAGAATCAATGGTGTGAAACGATCCCTAGAGATTTCTCAGAAAGATCTCCCTTGGCAAGACGAAAATGGGCATGGTTCCTTGCAGCTTCAATGGTTAACCAAGATAGTTAAAGGAGTTACACATTTAAAATCAGACAGCAGGTTCAGCAGCTGTTCTAAAAACATTGGTTTGGTTTCCCCTACCAATGTGGGGGAGGCACACCATACTACACTCTAGCAATCCGGGGAGGGCTATGGCCTTCACACCCTGCTATTAGTTTCTATGGGGAAAGGGGGCTGGACTGGATGCAGCCCTGGTGTGATCTAGCACGGCTGTTCATATGTTCAATCTCTACAACCTTGCAATTTTAAAAATGGGATAAAGTACTAGAACAGTAAATGCAAGCCCTGGCCACCATCACAGGCTCCATGTGCACGCTCTTGAATTATGCAGGAGAACAGTTCATCAGAAATGATAGTCAACTTATCAGGGACAATTGATTTCTTATTAAAAAGCATGACTGGGAGCCAAAGAGATACTCTAGGCATTCCCAAGGGCTTGGAGATGCTCGATAGGAGTTTTAAAAGCCATTTTCTCCCACTTTGAACAGCAAGCCCCACTTACTGTGCTATACAGACGGCATTTATTTTCAAAGCAGTAGGCCACGCAGCAGGGGGAGCTAATGTTTGAGAAACGTAAAGCCTTGTTGGGAACACGGAATTAGTTGTCCGGATCCCGGCCTATGAATTGATATTCGCGTCTTAATAACGTGGCTGATTTAGCATCTTACGTTAATCACTTCAGCACATGGTATCATAGGGGTTGCTGGGATGCAAGGAGAAGCATAGGCATGGATCGTTTGAAAGGTGTCTCTCTGTCCCGCCAGATAGATTGGTGTAACTCCAAACCTTGCACATTTCTATGCCCAATCCAAAAAAGGCTGGGTGGAATTTTTTCCAGTTTTGCCTCTTTCGACACACAGGTTCTATGACACCATTAACAGCCGACATCTACCGACAACAAGCCTTACAGTCAGGAGCTGAGAATGAGTGATCCTTCAAATGTTGCTGGACTCCCATCGTCCCCAGCCAACATGACCAATGGTCAGGGATGATGGGAGCTGTAGTCCAGTGATGTCTGGAGTGCTATGCATTCCCTACCCCAGTCCTTTAAAAATGAACACACACACACACACACACACACCCCTCCACATTTCATCACAGACACGATGAACTAGAAAGAATTTGGTGGGAGAGATTCAGTCCTTCCAGTAGCATCTAATTCAGAACAGAGCGGGTGAGAAGTTACACAATGCCCTTGGCGGTGGTGATTCCTCGGAGCTGCTGTTTCTTTTTTGGGAGCCAGATGATGTGAAAAATAATCAGTCAGTGACAAAGTTAATCAGTGACAGCCTGAAACACTGAAAGTGTATTAACTCGCAAGATCACATTCAGCAAACATTCCCCAGCAGTGCAGTGACCCCATCTGCCCTGTGCACAACCATTAACCCTCTCAAACCTCAGTTTGGGATGAAAAAAACCAGGAAATGCCAGCAGAAATCCCCCAAAGGGAGCCCAAAGGTTATGCAAATAGTACAAAGCTCCCATTTACACAACAGCTTCGGTTTAACTCTTGTTGACCACAACAGCGTAACAAACAGTGTCCCTGGACAGAGACATGAAAGAAAGCATCAAAAGCAGCTGTGGAAAAAGCCAGAGACTAAAAAAGGGCAGTTGCACGGGTGTCTTGGCTGCTGATACATTTTGGTAATTCCCCTTTATTGAGGAAATTCCTTTCCATTTCAAAACCGTTTAGGTGAGTTGAATGAGAAGCTGTCCCAAGCACTGTTGAAATGGAAAGAAACCGCCTAGGACAAATAAATGAAATAGCAATCTCTGAACACATCAGGAACCTATACATCTTTGGCGCTGTCCTATTTTCATTCGCACATTTGCACCTGACATCAAAAGATGGGCCATCCAAGTCTAGTTGAGCATCACAACTTTCCACGTTGACTGTGAGTTTGACAAATTCCAGGGCTTGTGGGCTACACAGCAAAATGTCCTGGATTTATTTTGTACGATTTGGGTTGCAGCTCATTCCTCTTTTGTCACCAGCTCCTTCCTTCCCGTGTTCTTGTTTGCTTTGTATGTTCTCAGCAATGACTGTGCCCAGCGGATTATCCTGGGGTCATTGAGATGTTCCTCAGAGATGCAGGGGGAACTTGGGCATCCCTCTCCTTGACCAATGTTGGTGAACCAACCAACCTAGCAAAACAGCGTGCATCCATCCCTCCTCCCTTTCTTGCAGCCAACAAAGTAGCTGCCCATTCAGTCTGAGTTTATAGCCATCTTCATAAGCCCATGTCAGATAGAGCTAGACTTCACATTATCTCTTGCTTCAGCTTCCGACTCTAATTCCACTCAGCCCACCCCTCTGTCCTAGGATAAGCAGTTTTTGTGAGATTCCCTGTCTGATGTCTAGACATAAGAGGCCGAGGATGCATTTCAGATAAGAGGCTGTTTGATGCTTATCCAGGGAAAACCTCTGGGCCTTTTTTTTTGCCTTACACCAAATGCTCACAGAAAAAAGGAAAGAGGAGATGGTGGAAGGAGGTTGTGGCAGAAAGTGTTCTGCTGTGAACTCAAGCGAGGAATGTGCAAAGATACAGAAACTCTTGAGAAGCCAAACAAAAAATTTACAGCAGGTCAGAAAGAGTAACTGCTGCTGATGTATCATTAACTTCTCTGGCAGGGCTATGCTTCTCTCTCTAACGAAGTTCTCAAAAAGCCTCGTTTTCTTCAAACTTTCCAAACACTTCCACGCCATGTTGTCAACTCCACATTTTATTCCTTTTAGAAGCTGCACGGGATGGCCTTATGCAAGGAGTGGGGAGCCCCTTTCATTCTGAGGGCCACATTCCCTTCCTTATGGGGGCCATATGCCAGCAGTGGAGCCAGGGAACAAAATGGTCCCCCCAAAAAAACAACTGTACAGTACAGTAAATTACTTTCTACATAGCACTCCCACAAACACCCCTCTCCTCCATCAAGACAAGAAGCATTGTCAGAATTCAGGGATATATTTCAGCTAGACAGAAATACACATTTTATATTTATTTCAACTTATGTAAAACAGTGGTGGCAGGTATATGGGGCGGAGGGGGTTTCAGCTCCCCCAATATTTTTGGCAGGGGGCAATGCCCCAGCCCCAGCTTCCTCCCTGCAGCCCAGGAGCCAGGCGGCAGCTGGGACAAGCGCAGAGGATGATCTATGCACTTGCTCATCCCAGCTGCAGCCTGGGCAGAGAGAGCTCTTTCGTTTTTATTTTTTAATTGCTTTTAAAAAAATCTACGTCATTTTAAATTGTGGTTGCTATTAATGCTGTATTCTTAGTTTTATATTTTATGATTTATGTGGAACTTGTTTTCCATTTGGTTGTGTACTTTTTGATGTGTTTTATTTATTGTTTATGACTTTTGTTATGTCGGTAATTACGTAAATCTTGTCATGTTCTAAGCCGCCTTGAGCATTGTTTTTAACTATGCAAAGGCAGCGTACAAATAAAATGATGATGATGATGATGAAAACCCCATCAATATCTAGCTTCCAACCCAGAAAACACTTTGTGTTTAAACCACAGAGCCTAGGGCTTGCCGATCAGAAGGTCAGTGGTTCGAATCCCCGTGACAGGGTGAGCTCCCGTTGCTCGGTCCCTGCTCCTGCCCACCTAGCAGTTCGAAAGCACGTCAAAGTGCAAGTAGATAAATAGGTACTGCTCTGGCAGGAAGGTGAACAGCGTTTCCGTGCACTGCTCTGGTTCGCCAGAAGCAGCTTAGTCATGCTGGCCACATGACCCAGAAGCTGTATGCCGGCTCCCTCGGCCAATAAAGCGAGATGAGCGCCGCAACCCCAGAGTCGTCCGCGACTGTACCTAATGGTCAGGGGTCCCTTTACCTTTACATTTATTGAGCAAAGCATTTTTGGAATGTCCATTTTCAAAAACAGAATGGATCGAGACTCAGGATTTCTACACAACAACTATGTGCTAGTACAGCTGGTCTTCAGTTTATGCATCCATGGTGCAATTCTATTCACATTTACCTGGAAGTAGGCCCTACTGAAATTAACAGGACTTTAATTCTGAGTAGACATGCAAGATTAAATTGATACTTTCTTAGACACATCAGACAGGCTGCAAAGACCACAGTTAAGAACTAAGTTTTCCTTGCAAAATCTATAAGGAAATTTGCTAGCGTGGATGCCCACAGCAAAACTGATACAGAGGTTTTGACTGAGCCCAGAATCTGCTTTGAATGCTGCTCCAATCTCCATTTCCACTGCTTTTAATTGTGCATGCACACACAAAGACACACAGAATAAAGTCATTCTCTGCTGATACCAACTCACCATTGGTCACTTTAGATGCATGCTGTTTTTTATTAACCCGACTTCTTATAGTTTTAGACTTACTCTGAGCGCAACAGCACACAGACTTGTTCAAAGGTATTGCTGTGTTCAGTTGGGTTTGCTATAAAGCAAGTGTGCATAAAATTACAGATTTAATATTATTGGGAAACATGCTTAAAGAGCAGACACCATGAAACATCAAGTCAGGCTACGAAGCCAAGAAAAGATAACCTTTACACGGGGCAAAGTGAAGCATGCAATGAATAGCCATTCACTGTGTCAGCTTCCCAGTCAATCAGGAGACAATAAAAGGTTGAGTAATAAGTCAATCAACAGACCGTGCTTTGGCTAACTGCAATTTTCAGCTCCTATATACAAAATATTGATCTATACACAAAATACTGATGGAGGGGAAATTTTGGGTTTGGAAATCTGATGGATAGGACGCAAAAGCAAACAGAATTCACAACTAGGTGCAAATTTTGGAAACATCCACAGTGCAGGTGTACGAATGGGAATAAATTACAGAATGAAGATGTGTACAATATTAGTGCATGAAAGCTGAAGCAATAATTTGTTTGAAGCATTTAAATGCAGAACCTACAAATTATTTAATCTACCTGGGGGTTTTTTTTGGGGGGGGAGAGATCTTCCTAGGTTATACTGCCAGCATCCCATAATGTACTTTTCCTCAGAATAGATGCACTGATGCAACCTCATGTTGTTGAACATATGTGCAGAATAAAGGTATCAGACTTTGAACTACTACACGTGACAATTTGTTACCACATTTTTGTCTGGAATAAGCATATTTTATATTGTAGAAGACAAATACACCAAGTTGCTATGACTAATAAACAACATCTTTAGAAAGTACAGCGAAAAATGTTTCCATAAAAGTTTTTTTTTTAATGAAATGCAATAAATCACAGTACTCTAATGACACATAAGAGAAAATTAAAAGCAGAATTCATAGAATTTTAGGTCAGCTATTATCCACCCAGTATATTCCAAAACAGATTTTCAGCTTGAGGGTAAATTACACCACGTGAATTCATATTTCCAATGCAGCGCAAGCAGAATGTCATCAAGATTAAAGAAGACCAGGAAGAAAATGCAACTGGAGCAACAATAATTATCCACCAGGTGTTTTATTTGAGGAGTCTATGCTGGTCAGTAAGGAGCCACATGAGAAACAAGAAGTTATACTGCTCCTCACCATCTATGCCAAGTTGGCTTCATAATCTCTCAGTAGCAGTAAGCAGCCCACAAGATTTTTCTCTTTCATTACAAAAAAATATCATATGGGGAGTGTGTTGTAAGGTAAAAGCTAAAGGACCCCTGGACGGTTAAGTCCAGTCAAAGGCAACTATAGGGTTGCGGTGCTCATCTCACTTTCAGACCGAGGGAGCCAGTTCTTGTCCACAGACAGCTTTCTGGGTCATGTGGCCAGCATGACTAAACCGCATCTGCCACAACAGGACACTGTGGTGGAAGCCAGAGCACACGGAAATGCCGTTTACCTTCCCACCGGAGCGGTACCTATTTATCTACTTGCACTGGCCTGCTTTCAAACTGCTAGGTTGGCAGGAGCTGGGACAGAGCAACGGGAGCTCACCCCGTCGTGCGGATTCAAACTGCCGACCTTCTGATCAGCAAGCCCAAGGAGCTCGGTGGTTTATACCACAATGACACCTGCTGTGTTGTATTGAGGAGGGGAAAGGATGTGGGATGGAGAGTAAGAAAAGGGGGTCCTCTGTGGATCCAAATGGAGGAATCAGTGCAGTGTCGTGGTTCAAGCATCGGACTAAGACCTGGGAGTCCAAGGGTTCAAAACTCCATTCAGCCACTGTTTTGTAGCGTAACCTAACTCAGAGGGTTGCTGTAGCAACACGAACTTAAGAAGATGCCAGCATCCTGTTCTTACAGTGGCCAACCAGATGTCTGTGGGAAACCTGCAAGGAAGAGCTGAGTACAAGAAGCACTGTGTCCAGCTGTGATTCCCAGCCACAAATAGAGAACTGGAAATTTTTCGCTAACACTTTTAGACTAGCCATTTTGTGTCCAGACCTGTGGAAACTTTGGTTTAAACTTTGGTTAATTCCAAGGAGTCAGGATCGAACCATTGTTTCGTTTGATGGTGAAACATAGTTTAAACTAACCATAGTTTCCTGAGTTTGGATGTAAAGGAGGCCTCTGGTTTAAGGTTACCAGACGTCCCTGTTTCCCAGGGACAGTCCCCAGATTTACAAATCAGTCCCCTGACAAAACCCATCTATTTAGTAGGAAGTTGAAAAGTGTCCCTGGATTCATTGAAAAAAACCTGGTAACCTTTACTCTGGTTAACTTCAAAGGGAATGCTTCTGAGCTCCTCTTCAATAGCGATGGAGAAGAAATTAGCTTTGGTTTGTATTTTAATGCACGCCTATCAAATTTGCACTTCACCAAAGCATAGATGAATGGAAACAGAGCAATCCTTCGTAATTCACACATTTCTGATTTTTGCAATACAGTTCTCCAACAACAACAACAAAAATGTGTGCAAAAATGTGTATAAGATCACTGGATGTTTCATTTGAGGTTTTCAAATGGAGATTGGATGGCCATCTGTCAGGGATGTTTTAGCTGTGATCCCTGTATGGCAGGGGGTTGAACTAGATGACTCTTGAGTATAGTAGAAGTAGTACATATTAAGATGTTGAGGCCTTCCCTACACCTCCTGGCTGTGGTTTAGCTTTGTGTCCAAACTGCGCTACCCTCCCCCCATTCATTCAGTTTCTTGTGGCTCCCCTCCACTACAGCTGAGAAGCTGAAAGTGCTTATCGGTATGGAGTCTATTAAAAAAAAAAATGCCTGGAATCTGAAGGAGCACTTTCGTTTGCTCTCCCTCATGAGTTGCATGCTGGCTCGAAAAGTTGCTTCTCCACCAACTCCTCGTGGCCTGAGCTTTACGATCTCCTAGGAGAATTTATCTTGCTTTGTTTGGAAGACGCTCCAGCTTGGAAGCAAGCAGCTGACTCAGCTTTACCGTAGAAGCAAATTCCAGCCTTATGTCAGCAAAAGTGCTGGATTGTAATAAACGAAGCAGATGGCGCTTAAAAATTCAGAATATAAATTAAGTATTTCATTTGGATGCGCAGTCATGGAGTAATGGATTAGACATGATCTGTTCGCAAGGAAGCCACCAAACTCATATGGTAATGGGTGCCTTGCTCAATGGCATTTTAAAAGGGTTGACCCATTAATACTGGAGGTTGAAACATCACAAATTAATATAGTGGTGGCTGAACATTTAACTCCCCCCCCCGCAAATGGTATAGCCTCACTTGCACCTCGTTTACATCGAGAGCTTTGTGACCTTTTCATACAATTAATCTGGGGAATATTTTGTGTGCCACAATCATTCTTTTTCTTGGTTTTATCTTTTTGCAAACCACTTTTTGGGAGGCCGTGCTCTCAGGGAGCCAAAAAAAAAAAAATGAGTGTGAGATCATAGCCCTGAAAGAAGAATGTTTTTCAAGATGAGATCTTGGCACAAGAACTGAGCAACCAAAATGGACGCCGTGCTCTTGTGGGGGGAAATGGGATGTCCTGGTTTTCCAGGACATGTGTGGGGTATGCTCTTGTTGTCCACTTGGCATTGTTATAGGAAAATCCTTGGGCTCACTTGGATTGCCAAGCAAAGGGACCAGCCAGGAATATAGGAACAAAACAGCAGCCTGTGGGCCTGATCTTTATTCAAAAGACTGTTGCAACAGGACTTCCACTCATCACATGGAAGAAGCAGGAAGAAGTCCTGAACACAGGATGGCTCCCCTTTTTTTTATAGAACTTTCCCATTTTACCCACAATACCCTTAGTGAAGCATCATACATATGCCATATATACATCACAACTATGTCATAATCTTGAGAGGGCTCTTCTGGAGGAAACCTGTTCCCTCCCCTGACCTCAACCTCACACTCATTAAGTAAAACAAAAGGTGAGCATGTACATGCTCCTGTTCTCCTGGTCAAGTTAATCACGCCCCTTTTGTCTTGACCCAAGATCCTAATCAACTGAGGTTGGGTTTACTATTGTCTCTGGAATGGCTTCCTGTTGGGCACTCAGGGCCAGGATGCCAGCAGCTATCTCCCATGCAAGAGGCTGCTGGGTATATGATCTCAGGCGGATGGATTATGGCTGACCACATCCCAGACTCCTTCCTTGGTAGCCATTACGTTCCTGAACAGAACAAAGTTGGAATGGTGCAAACCCATACTGGAGCGATTTTATATGACTTTCTAAAGTTTTCCCATTGAGCCAGTACAGTGGTACCTCTGGTTACATACTTAATTCGTTCCGGAGGTCCATTCTTAACCTGAAACCGTTCTTAACCTGAAGCACCACTTTAGCTAATGAGGCCTCCCGCTGCTGCTGCTGCGCCACCGCTGCCCAATTTCTGTTCTCATCCTGAAGCAAAGTTCTTAACCCAAGCTACTATTTCTGGGTTAGCGGAGTCTGTAACCTGAAGCGTCTGTAACCTGAAGCATCTGTAACCCGAGGTACCACTGTACATAGATACATTTATCAGTGAATTGTGACATTTGGTAATGTGCAGTGGAGGCCTTTTGAATAGAGATAGGGGACGGACGGGCTGTGTGACGAAGTGTTTTTGTCGGGACATTTGCAGGAGTGATTGTGTTGATTTTGGTAGTGGGGGAGGTGTATGGTGTCCGCTGCAGGGGCAACCCCCCACCCCCACCCCGCAACCTTTCTCCAAATTCCTGTAACAGCATGAAAGGTTGGACTGCCCTGGTCTATGCTGACTGCCAGCAGTTCTCCAGGGTTTCAAGCAGGTTGTTCTCCCAATCCTACCCAGAGATGCTGGGGATTGAACCTGGAATTTCCTTGCATGCCATGCAGATGCTGAACCCCAGGGCCCTTGAGATCCGTACACTTTTCCTTAACAAGACAACACAGCACCACTGCTAAAGGCTGCTGAGAAAAAGCGCGGCAGGGGAGAGAAATATCCACACTGAATCAAACCTCTGACAGCAATAAAGAGAACTGGCCTCTCAAAACCCGAACAATAATACTCTAGTCTGATTCCCAATGGTCTCTTTTTATTGCCCAAGCATTTTGCAAGGCTCAAGTAAATAACTGTGTGTTTGTGTGTGTGCTTGGCAAGGGAGTGCGTGGAATCAATTGCAAAACTAGCGAATCGGCAGGCAGCACGGTCTCCTTGAGCCAATATAAACAATAGGCTTGACCTTGGGAGAAGTCAGAGCAAAGTACTGTAGCTCCTTATCTCTTTCCCAGGATGGGCACCTGATTAGCCGGAAGGTCACTTAACTTGTTGTTGTTTTTTAATAGAAATGCCTTTGTTGGTTGCAGATCTACCACAGTCTGCAAAGCAAAGGTGGAGATAAATTCACCATTGACACACACACACACACACACACACACACACACAGAATTCTGAACAGGGGGCTTCTTCAGCTGCCCAAACACAACACTAGATAGAAGTAACTCAGTAGAGCTTTTGACATCTGGTTTTTGTAGCGTTCTGAATTCTTCACTGTCAAACTAGAGAGTTGAAGATGCAAGTTGGGTGGGTCTGTGGCAAACACACAGTAAAGCACCTCTGTGGTTCTTCACCCTCTTGCAACTCATTTACCACATCACACAAAATTTCCCAAAGTGGCTTAGCAACTTTGGACTCTATGACACCCCCTCATCTCATGCACAATTCTGCTATATATTTTTTGGATGAAATTCTCATTTGCTCCCCCTGGAAATCCCCACAACGGTTTCATCTGAGAAGCAGCCCCAACGCACAGTTTGAATTTCACTTTAGATAAAATCTGGTGACCACCTGGGGATGGCTGGGACTTGCCGGAGAAAATTCACTAACTTTATCAAAAACTATTTAGGCTCAATTCAGACACCACGCACCTATAGTTTGGTACCCGAGCCAGGATTTGGATTACTGAAGGTAATGCTCTCATTTTCTGTCCTCTTGGTGCTCAGATTCATAAGCCTCCTTAGTTTTCTAGCTGATCAAAAGTCATGGTTCATCAATTCAAACATTACACCAAACCATAGATAAACTTTCCTAAACATTGTTCAGTTCAGTGTCTGAACTGAGCCTCTGGCTTTCTTTGAAATTCCTTATTGGATTTTGCATGGGGAAGAACTTCCAAATTTGATTTAGAGGAAATATTTGGTGCCAACTCAACACAGTGAGATAGGAACATGGCAAAGTGATCAGCTGTTTGCTTCAACGCCCACATAATTCTGTATATGTCCACTGAATCCATTTTCTTAACAAGCCAATTTTGTCACAGACCTGGTGCCCAATTAAAAATCAAGCAACAGAAGTAAAGCAATGATATAATTGTTGTGTGTGTGTGTGTGTGTGTGTGTGAGAGAGAGAGAGAGAGAGAGAAAGAGATCTAGCTATCCATGAGGTTGATTGGAGTGTTGGACTAACACAGAAGTTCAAATCCCAGCCATGAGCCCCACTGCGTGACCTTGGGCTAACCATAGGATCACAAAACTGTAGATTGGTAGAGATTTAAGGCACACCAAGGGTCATCTAGTCCAACCCCCTGCAATGTAGTCACTACCTCTGAGTCTAACCCACCTCACAGGGAAGTTGTTGAAAGTAAAATGAATGGGAGAAGAACTATGCAAGTTGACATGAGCTCCTTGGCAGAAAGCCGGGATATGAATGTAGAGCAAGCATAGGCAAACTCGGCCCTCCAGATGTTTTGGGACTACAACTCCCATCATCCCTAACCACTGGTCCTGTTAGCTAAGGATGATGGGAGTTGTAGACCCAAAACATCTGGAGGGCCGAGTTTGCCTATGCCTGATGTAGAGGATAAAATAATCAAACTTGTTCACATATTTTATTCACACTGGCCTTACCTCTAGACATATCCATCACCAATCTGCTTATGGCTAGAAACTGCTGTCTTTTGTAAAGTGTGAACATTGTAGGTATACTACAGGGAAACAATAAACCAAAGACACTGACTATAATTAACTATAAATGACTATAATTTCAGAGAGTCTTTGCAGCTCTATCAAGTTTAGCCAAATATTTTTCTGTTATCTGGATGTGCTTTAGCCTGATTATCTACGTTGCTGCCGCATCTTGTACTACATTCTTTCGCCAGAGGATATATTTTCAATAAAAGGCTACAGCTCCCGAATCTGCAGCAGGTTTTTTTTTTTTAGTTTGTTTATTTATTTATAGCCTTTTAACCCTGCTCTTCATTTGAAAAAGCTCTCAGAGCAGCTTACATAAGATCAATAAAAGCAAGACAGCCCATGCCCGCAGGTTCACAATCTAAAGGGCACAACACAAAAGGAAAAAGGCACGAGGAGAGAAGAGGAAGTCAAGCAAACTCAGTTCTTAAAGCTAGTCCACTGTTGTGTTTAGAGTGCTAGGCCTTATATTTGTTTAGTATAAGCCCACATAAAGCACTGAAGTGGAATGCCAGTCAAGTTTGCATAAGTTGTAAGAATCTATGGGAGCAACAATAAATGACTCGGTTATCAGCCACCAAAGAGAGGCATTTCACTTCTGTGGAATTGGAAAAATAAATGGTAAGACTTTGGACGCAGCATCAACAACCAACAGTGTTTAAAGGCAACAATTTTCTTCGGTAGGGAGAGTAAGATGTTCCTTTCCCTTCCAAAAGAATGGGTGTTAGCAGGATGCTTTTAAACAATGAAGTACAACACAGGGAAAGAAGACAATTACCGGTACTCCAGCCAGTCCATTTAACATCTCCAGTGCTAAAGCTGTGATGAAAATTCCTCCTGCATTTCCCCCCAACCATTCTCCATCAATTAATGGGAACAGAAATTGCATTTGAAAATTATAAAAGAGGAGGGAAAACGTGGGTGGAATTTTCATTTTGGTATGCAAAGTTTTTTTTTTACTCTCGCCTGGCTTCCAAGTGGCTGATGATGTTCCTGTGTCTTTCCTTTTATTCTACAGGTCTCTGATGGCCTGCATTCAGCAGCTTCCCAGGGTATCAATGCTTTCTGAAAACCCCATGACGTACTCAGCTGGGTTTTCCTATACGTCTACGAGACAACTGTTTATCATTTTTAAAAAATGAAGTATTTTTTTACTTTTATGAAGTGGAACGGGTTTTAATTTTAAAGAAATCAGTGTGCAAATATTTTTTTTGTTTTAAGGACAAGGAAGGACTTCCCTTAAAAATAAAATGAGTGAGCACACTAAGCTCAGGCAGTGGCGGAGGAAGGTGGGTGCTGGCCGCCCCAGGTGTCATCTCTGGGGCGGGGGGACGAAATTCGGCGGGCCACCTGCCCGCGACTCCCCAGCCGTCAGGAGAAGGGGGGAGCTGCGTCACTTTCCCAGCAGCATTCCCCCTTCCCCCTTCATTTTGACAGCTGAGGGAGGCTGGGGAGTTGTGGGCGGGCAGCGGGCTGAATGTCCGCCATCAGTGGCTCTCTCCGTCCCTGGCTGCAGGGCACACATGCCACTCTGTGCACCCAAGTGGCTATCCCGCACCTGGGAGGGCATCCTCCACGCCCTGCCCCCCTCAGAAGTGTGCCCCGCCCCCCTCAGGATCACGCCCATCCTGTGCAGTGTGGCTATACGTTCTGCCGCTGATCTCAGGCAGCCGGGGAGGCTGCAGAGTGCTGGCAATATGTTTAATGGAAACACACATTACCTTCAGCAACCCAGGATCAACAAGTAAACTCAGTTCTGCACCCACCAAAACAATAAACAACTTCAAAAAAAAAAATCTAAAGCACTCTGCAAATGAGACAGGGAAATAGAAGATTCTTTTGCAGTGAGGGAAGAAAACTTCAGGAACTGAGGGGCAGGTCTTGGTGCAGATTTAGATACAGCAAATCTTACAATCTAAACTTGTACATGCACCAATAGATTCTGCTAAGCCCTGGGTAGATATGAGATAAAGGGCTCATCCACACTTTCATCTGACCTGTATTTTGATCATATTATGTACCAATTCATTCCCCCACATCCAAGAGCTTTCCTTGTTGTTCCATGGCTGTGCCTTGCAAAAATCCAATCTTACCTGCTGAACTGAAGAAGCTCGGTTAAGCAAAACCTCTCTTTGGATTTCCTGCACATTGGATAAGATCCGATTCAGTGGGTAAGCTTGGAGTTTTGCAAGGCACAGCCCTGGAAACAAGAAAAGCTCTCGGACCTGGGGGAAATTAATCAGTACACAACATGATCAAAATATGGGTCAAGGCAAAAGTGTGAATGAGCTGGGTTTCTCAGAAGAGACCTGTCTGTTCGGCCATACTCTGAGGATGATATCGAGGTGTGGGTGGGATTTAACTTGGGGGGGGGGGCTGGTAATGATTTTGGAAAGCCCCTATTATTTCTCTAGCATAGGTCATTTTAATATGGGGAATCAGAGGTTGCTACCAGCTCTGGTCAAACATGGTATAGCATAATGAGGCCCACTGGTGCCAGAAAACTGGGGCACCAATTACAACGCCATAATGTAAAAATAGCAGTGCACGTTCATAAGGCTGAGGTTGAGAGGAAAGGGTGGTATCCTTCCTGCATGGAAAACTAATGAATTTAATGGCAGAAAAAACCCTCGCACGCTGCTGCATTTCATAGTTGGCAGATAACGTCAGCGCAAATGTCAAATATTTTATTAGTATACTTTTTAAATTACGGTGATGATGATAATGAATATCTAAACACTGTCCTTTTTCTTTCCTTGAAGCACTTCTGAGCCTGCACTTCTGAACATTTGAGCTGACCAGGGAACAGACCTAATCTTGCTGAGGAGGCCTGAGAGGGGCTCTTCTAGCCAGTGTGGTGTAGTGGTTAAGAGCGGTAGACTCAATCTGGTGAACCGGGTTCGCGTCTCCGCTCCTAAACATTCAGCTGCTGGGTGACCTTGGGCTAGTCACACTTTTCTGAAGTCTCTCAGCCTCACTCACCTCACAGAGTGTTTGTTGTGGGGGAGGAAGGGAAAGGAGAATGTTAGCCGCTTTGAGACTCCTTTGGGTAGTGATAAAGCGGGATATCAAATCCAAACTGGTCTGCCCCAGTTTCCATAATGGAGGGGGTGACAAATTATCAAGGAACAATTACTGCCCTACTAGGGCAGTTCATAAAAATCTTTTTTAAAAAAAATGCCTGCTCCAAAGGTCTTATCTTACTCTACTAGGGATTATATAGCTATATATGAAATTTCATGCATATCGGTTAATATCTTGACCCTCCTCCACCAAAATAGCTGTTCACTTGGCTGTTTTCCTATGTTGTGAAGGCTGAAATTTCAGTTCAGTGGAGCACTTACAGTTCCCAACCCTAACCCTGTGGAAAGCCATCTAATTAGACTTTAATTTGATTTTGAGATGTTTTTTAGGAGGTAATTTAATTACTGTTTGATTTTATACCAATGTTACGTATCTGATGTTAGCCACCCTGAGCCCGACTTTGGCCGGGGAGGGCGGGATATAAATATAAGTTTTTTATTATTATTACTTGTTATTATTCCTTTGTAAGAAAATATGAAATAAGGTAAAACCATTTTTGGAGGGGGGGAATCAATGGGGGGGGGTTGACAAGAAATTTTCCACACTGGGTACCACCTGACCTTCCTACGCCTCTGGTCATGCATGGGAACTGGGGGGGGGAGGGGAATGGAGTAAATCAGACATTTAGAAGCAAATGGTGGGATGCAGATGACTAGCCTCTAAGGGAAAGGGGAAGCGAGGTGGAAGATGATGGTGACTGAGTTAATCAGAGGAGACTTCCTTCAGCCTCTGTAAATCAAGGTAACATGCTTGCATCACTGTTACCAACTTCTTAAACGCTGACTTCTAGGAGTTTTCTGGAAAGGCCTCAAGAGTATTTACCATAACTTTTATGCTAACTATTCCCTTCCAGTGCTTTTTTAGAGGGGGAAAAATAAGTGCTCAGTAGTATATGGTCATAACAGGGCTGCCATATGTTCGGGATTTCCCAAACCTTACCGGAATGTCTGAAGAGCGTCAAAATGTCCGGGGAAACCCAGGCGTATGGCAACCCATGTCGGAAGTGTTGATTTTTTGGGGGCCAATTTCCTTTTTTTTAAAAGTTCAAAAATTAAAAATTTCAAGCTCAACAACAACTTTGCCCCCGTCCTCCAAAGAGCTCAACTGTCTGGATTTTCACCTTTTGAAAAACGGCAACCCTATAATACACACACCCAAAAAGTGCATTTTTGTGCATTTCCCCCATGTAAACCTGCATGCTTTCTTGCTTAGGAGTCACATTCTGTGGCATTTTTGAAGCCCACACAGAAGGGAAGGAGGGAAGGAAGGAGAATTTAAGTCACCATGAGACATTTTTTTTTTGCAATAAGTGGCAAATAAAGGTAATAAACAACAACAGCAATGGGTCACATGTTGCCACACCCTGTTGGTTGCAGCCAGAATCCATCTAAACTGGGGTAACATAGACCAGTCCTGTAATTTTCATTTGCACACATGAGATTCAAATTGGCTGAATGTTATACGAACTGCTATTCATTTAATTCCTTCACAGGTCTTCATTACACACGTGCCCAATTTATAGTGTTTCGGTTGGTAAAGTAATTAATAAAGACCAAACGCGGATACTAATTAATGTATGTGCCACATTAAAATCAAGTATATGTTGTCTCCAAATTACCTTCCTTAGGTATCTCCCTGCTTCTCTGAACATTAATACGACAAGTGTATTATTAATACACCGTGATTACAGCACTTATAAATGAATAATGTAACTCCTATTGCACATATTAAATCTATAATTCAGCAGAAGATCTTCAGTGCCAAAATGCCTGTGGTACAGGCTAGTGCAGAATGCCAAGGTAACATTACAGCATTAATTTAAAACGCTGTTGTTAAAGGATGTTAAATAAATGCAAACGTGTTAGTGATCAGTTAAACTTGAGTTAATATTTGGATCTCGCTTTTCCAATAACAAATGCTGAGCTGAATGCAACTCACAATAATCACAGTAGTATGAGAAAAACATTGCAACCATTGTAACATCAATCACAATAGCACATAACAACAACAACAACAAATTCATCAAAACAATTCATAGAATTCGACAAAGTCACAGAAACTCCTAGTATTGCCAGAATGCTTCCTAAGCTGGGCTAGTAGGGGGTTATCAGAGGGCAATTGTAAGAAGTAGCACAGGGCAAGGGGATTCCAATCTGGATCAATCCTGCTTTCAAGTACAGTGGTACCTTGGTTCTCAAACGCCTTGGTACTCAAACGCTGAAAATCCGGAAGTAAGTTTTCAAACGTTTTTCGTAAACCGAACATCCAATGCAGCTGTCGGCTATTGTTTCAGGGGCGCCTGGACCAATCAGAAGCTACGCCTTGGTTTTCGAACATTTCGGAAGTCAAACGGACTTCCGGAACGGATTAAGTTTGGTGCTTTAGTTTTTGCTATTTATTTTGCGTTTTTGTTTCTGAGGCTTTTTCGGTTAATTTTTTTTTTGCGACTGTGTGGAACCCAGTTCAGCTACTGATTGATTGATTGTGTGAATGCAGAAATGGATAAAAGCCCCCCATCCAAACAATGACTATCATTAGGGCAGGGAAGAGAATTTTTTTTTTAAAATTTTTATCATCTACAATACATTCTTATTTATTTTATAGTACAGTACATCGATTATTGCTTTCATTTTATGGACCAATGGTCTTGTTAGATAGTAAAATTCATGTTAAATTGATGTTTTAAGGGTTGTTTTTAAAAGTCTGGAAAGGATTAATCCGTTTTGCATTACTTTCTATGGGAAAGAGCACCTCAGTTTTGGAACACTTTGATTTTGGAACGGACTTCCGGAACGGATTAAGTTTGAGAACCAAGGTACCACTGTAGCCTCCTTTTAAAAAGGACACACAGGGTTGTATACAACTAACCAGCTCCATCAATGGAAGCCCTGTTTGCACAACAGGGCTTTGCCCCCAAAATTGGTTCAGTGCAGGGTTGAGAAAAAACCCCCAAGACAGCATGTGGGGAAGGAGAAGGTGTCCCATTCCATCTGGCAAGCTGGAATACTTGCACAGATGGAACAATTAGTGTGGTGTTGAATTCTATCCACAATGTATTGACCAACATTTTAAACTTGGTCTTCCTTGTCATACAACCATAGATTTGGAAGGGACCATGAGGATCATCAAACCCAAACCACCTGCAATGCAGGAATCTGAAGCTTAGGGGGTATTGATCCTGCAACCCTGGCATTATCACTAATGATAAACAGCTAAAACTGAACACATGTGTATTACACAAAATACATACGAACAAATCAGAAAGATAAACACAGCTGCACACGTACAGATATATGAAAACACAGTAATTTGCTGATAAACAAGATCCACTCTGGGGATTAGCACCCTGAATGGTGATCTGGCACTTGGGGATCCCAGTAATCTTCCATCCAAGGTCCATATCTGCGTAATGTCAGTATCAGATGCTACCAGACCATCAAGCTTCACAGATTTCCCTGTGAAATCAGGTGCTGGCCTTGAGAGTGGCGCATGCCAGTCAATTATAATTGCAACTTTTTACTGGCAGTTCACTTTTTTTTAAAACAACAACAACAACAAAGGATCGATCAGGAGAGCTGCAATTTTGAAAATAATATCCCCTCGTGGATACATACAGGGTTTGAAGGGGAAATGGATATGGAGCTTCAGGAATCTCATTAAAATGAGCTTCTTTCATTTATACCAACAGAAGCAGATGTGGCTCTGCAGAGCTTGAAGAACACTTACAGCTAAGCGGGTACAAAAGGAATAACGGAAAGCCCCCCCCCCCAGCTATGGGATCTGACTCTATGGAATTTACTTTTTGCAAAAGGTTAATCCCTTGAGTTATTTGCTTCAGTCAGACGTCACTGCTCAAACACATGCTGCGGTGTGTTGGAAAATGCCCTGGGGTGCCCCTGCAACCCCCAAGTTGAAAGGGTGGTTGATTGTCTCGTTAGAAGTTTTCACTGACCAGGAACCTGGTAGTGTGGAGACTCCAAGAACACGCTGCCCGGAAGCGTCAGTGAGGACAGACAAGCTTTGAAGGGATTTTAGAAGCAAGAAGGTCCTCTCTTGGGCTCAAGAGAGTGAAACACATTGTATTGGACTTAGTATTATATGTAGGAGACTGCTTGTTGACAGTTGCCATCCTGCAAGTAAAGAGTCATCTTCAAAGTCTTGTGTGTGGCGTCTACTTCATCACTAGAGCTTTGAGGGTAAAACCACTTCAACAACCTGCAGACTCAGAAAAACAGCTAACACCTCCTTGCCTAAAACCAAGGAATGCCTGCCATAACACTTTGTCTGGTGCAAAGCCACCTATGAAACCCCTGCCTACTGGTCAGCTTTATAGGATGCAGCATATCACTTAAAACAGGATTCCGATCCATCATGAATTTATTTTTGGAGGAGACGGCATTGCTCCACACAAATGGAGAGCGTGCCCTACATTGTGCCTAGTGTTTCACCACAGCTGTGTAATGGAAGATAAGATTGGTTACACTGGCCAAGCGGCTTTCCCAGCAACTTGCCTACCACTGCCAGCCATTGAGGAAACCCTCAGAGATTCCAGGGGTACAGTATGAAAAGCACTGCTACTTGCTGCCACTTCAAGGGCTGTGGAGAGGGAGGTGGACCTGTTCAATAGTTCCATTTGCTATTTTGTCATTCTAAGATCTCACTTCCCCGTTTGATAAGAATTTACAAAGCACTGGAAGGAATGGGAACATTCGAGGGGCTCTAAGTTGGGAAGGGAGGTGCTGCTTGGGAAGAGCTGTAGCTTGGTGGTAGAACTTCTGCTCTGCATGGAGAAGGTGCCTAACCCAATCCCTGGGATCTCCAGGCAGGGCTGGGACAGAACCCTGTCTGAAACCCTGGAGAGGCTCTCCAAGTTTTCAGCCTTACCTTGAGGTGTTAGGGTTTGAACCTGGGACGTTCTGCATGCAAAGCATGGGCTCTTAACACTCAGTCACAGTCCTTCTTTTAGCTGGCTTTGGGGGCATCTAAATACCCAAAGTCCAATGCTGTTGGACTAGTTTACACACCACAGGTTGCAGATCTGCACAAGTTTCACTTGATCATATCCAACAGTGGTCCACATACTCCCAAAGCAATTGCCAGGGGGCTGACATGATGTGGGAATGAGCTTCATAGACAACTGTGCGGAAAATGAACTAAGGAAATTAGCCATCATTGTTTTAAGTATTCATTGCATTTGTATTCCAGGTGCTCTGAGCTGCACTGTAGACTGAGAAAGAGACAGAATTTAAGTGAGCAAAATAGTTAGAAGTGGTCTGTGATTCTGATGACTGTCATGAAGAATTATAGAGTTGGAAGGGACCCCAAGGATCATCTAGTCTAGTCCCTGCAATGCAGGAATATGCAGGTGGCCCATAAGTAGATCAGACCCATGACCTTGTTGTTATCAGCACCATGCTCTAATCCAGGGGTGGACGACTCCCAAGAGACTGTGATCTACTTACAGAGTTAAAAACTGGCAGTGATCTAGCTTTTTTGGGGAGGAGGAAAGCACCGTTTTTTAGGCATTCAGGACAAAGTTGTTGTTAAGCTTTTCTTAGGGAGAAGGAAAACCCTTTTTGGGGGTGTGCGGGGCAAAAAAAAAAAGCTTTTTTTTTTTAGTTGTTGAGCTTCTTTGGGGGAGTCAGTGATCATAACCACAGATGTCCAGTGATCTACCGGTAGATCACGATCTACCTGTTGGACGTGCCTGCTCTAATCAACTGAGCTGGAAAAAGTGAAGAGACAAATACAGTCGTACCTTGGAAGTCAAACAGAATCCGTTCCGGAAATCTGTTTGACTTCCGACATTCGAAAACCAAAACAAAACTTGGCCAGACGTTCGCCTTCCCAAAATAGTTCGCAAACCGGAACAGTCACTTCCAGGTTTGTGACGTTCAGGTGCCAAAATGTTCAGGAACTAAGCTGTTCGACGTCCAAGGTACGACTGCACTTCCAACTGCCTTCTTAAAAGCTTTCATAAAGCCACCCAGCCTGTGGGCCAGCAAATTACTATGGATTTCATATTGATTCCACCACGGATAAGAATTAAAACAACACCTGATGGTCCGTCACTGGAACTTCATTGTCAATTTAGCCCCAGGAACTTTTGTCCCATCCAAACTCACTGTTGTCTAGTTATAACTGATACACCTCTTTTAATGAAGCCATCAATAGTTGGCTCGGCTTCAGTGGTGGCCTGCGTATGTCTAGGATATACGAACTATTAATCTGGGCAGTTACTTAGCTATTGCCTCTTAATTTATCTGACGAGTAAGATGTGAAAAGTGTTCTCCTTGCATACAAGGGCAGATGGCTGATGTACGATGCTGCAACAGAGAGATGCCACCAGTAAGGTTTCTGGGATATTATTAGTTGCTTTCTGAGAAATAATCATTGTAAATCCTTTCTTGCAATACATCTCCATCATCCCACCCCCCAACTATATTTCATAATGCCTCAATGCACCACAGTATTTCAGCTTGCCCTCAACAATTCCTTCCATTTCCCATAAAAAAACCTCCCTTGCTCTGTAATTTATCTTTTGCACCCTGTTCACTTGAAACCTGGTTGAGCGGCCACCCCCCATTTCAGGCTGCATTAGATTACCTGCCTTCATTTAAAAAAAATAAAAATAAAAATAATCAATTTTTACAATACATTTTTCACATAGAACTGCACATTTTTGCAGTTTTTCTCCTCTCCGCCCTCCTCCGCAATATGTATCTCATCATAGGCACTAGCATTAAAAATTAAAGCCAATCTTTAGATTTTCATCTTGCGGATAAGTTGCATTTTGTTCCTTCGCATCATGATCTTTGAAAGTGCTTTAAATACAGCATGAGCACTGAAGCTTATAAACACGATTAGCTGGCCCTTCTGAATAAATGCTAGGTTAGTTCCAAGCCAAAAAGCAAAATGCTTCATGTGGTTATAATTGAAATGGATGACAACACCTGATATGTGTCCTTCCCAGTGATATGACAGGAATCAGGAAAGCTATCAAGTGACAAATGCATGTAGATTCCATAATGCAGTATTATTCACTTAGTACTTGTGAAAATGAGACATCTTAAACCAAACTGGTGTTTCCCCCCTACATAAAAAACACAACTTCAATTCCACCACTAATCAATATAGCTAATTCTACTTTGGCACGCATTTAAGGAAATTCACATTTGCAAATATGCCATAACCTCCAGGAAAGCCAACGACCAAAATAACTTCTGCTACTTGCTACTCTAAACAATACATTCGATACTTTTAGTACAAAACCACATTTTTTGCTTGGATAATTTTATTTGCAAAAGATATCGGCAATTACGTAAGGCACGCTTCTGGCTTTTAAATACGGTGGAGAAAACACACACGTATTATTTGCTCGTTAGTATTCTAAAACAGAGGAAGGCTGGATCTATTTATTTTTTTTAAAAAAGCAACCCCATGAATCCAGTTGATCCACCAACATGCTTTACGTTTAAGAAGCCTGAATATCCCATAACAATCCTTTAACCCTTAAGGGTTACTAAATCTGTTTTAAATGCATGCTTAAGAAAGGCCTTGCTTGATCAGAATCCACCCAGTTAAGCATTCTTTGGAAGAATCCCAGCAACTAGCAGATGCTACATGGTCCAGTGGAAACTGGCCAATGTTACCCCTTCTGTGGTCCACTGGAAACTGACTGGTAGTCCCCTCCTTCTGTGCTTTACTGGAAACAGACCAGGGGCCCGCCTCCTGTCCTCCCCTGTTCTTCAACAACTGACAGAGTGCTCAGTGGTACCGCTTGACAAGAATATTCTGATTTTATATCAGTATTTACTCATTTCAACATTAGCACGTGGGATTTATGTCATCCCCAGGAACCTGGTGCATGTATCTGCATTTCCATTAGCAGCTTGCAAAGTATGCAGACAAAAACTACTCTCAGTGGAACTTTTGACACCTCAGGAGTTCCAACAAGGGCCAAGAGTTTCCTTTTAACCTTTGCAACACCCTCATGACCTTCACGTCATACTCTTTGGACCAAAACCTGCAGCAGGAATGTACGCAGACATGAGTGACATATGAGTGACATGTGGCTATGAGCCATGAGATTGAAAATTCACCCCCCCCCCCCCGTGTAGTGCATATGCAGCTGAACATAAGAAATACAGGCTTGACTAATATATGTGTGGATGGTTCATACATGCATAGTTTTCAGAGACAACGTGCATAGTAGGTATAAAAGTATGTATGGAAGCAACAAATCAGGAAGGAACAAAACTATGGAATGCACTCTCTCAAAAGCCAGTAATGGCTTCCAAGAGGATTCATGGAGAATACCAATTACAGGAAGGGAGAGTGCTGTTGCTCTCAGGTCCTGCTTGCTGGCTTCCCATAGGCATCTTGTTGGCCACTGTGAGAACAGGTTGCTGTACTGGTTGGGCCACATGCCTGATCCTGTTGGAATATTCTAGAAGAAACTTGGAAATGGACTTGAAGAAGTTGCTAGGCAACAGAAAATTTCCCCAGCAACAGGTGTCCTTGTTAGGGCCTGTGATCAACTAAGACTGGGTCAGTGCAAATGAGCATGTGAATGAGTTGGCATTAGGTCCCGGGCCGGATGGCTAAAAGAGAAAATATTATGTTGCTTTATTTGTTTTTATTTTTTAATGACCAGTGTAAAGTTTTGTAAATAATAAAGACTCTGAGAAACAGAACCAAACGGTGTTTCTTCCAGCTATGGGAATTTCACTAAGAGATAGCTGGAATGCTGCTGCTGCTGTAAAGAAGTAAAAGATGTGGGAGAACTTTTCTGTAAAAGGAACTCTGCTGCAGAAAGAAATGAAAACCCAAGAGTGGATTGCTCATGCACCAACAGATCCAACTAGTTCTTCTTAACTTCTTACCTTTTTCTCCTCTAACCATTTTTCTTTCCCTCACCCAGAGCTTTTTCCCAGCTGGAACTCAGGTGTGTGCCATTCCATGGCTAGAGAACAAGGTGAGTCCAGGCACTTTTCCCAAGAAGAATAGCACCACCCACATTACTCCTCCCCACCTTCTTTTGCCTTTCAAGGCAGTGAATGCATGCTTTTCATAAAAGGAAATTCCTCCACCAGCAGAGCTCTCAACTAAAGCAAACCCCACTAACTATATTAGCAGTTTGGTCAGCTCTTCAGTCTCCCCTGGGATGTGAAAAACTGCCAGCCCTTGTGGTACAAACGACACCCTGGTTCAAAACTGTAAACACATAGATCTCTGAAACATTCTGCTTCCTGTATGGTTAGCATAAATTACTGCCTCTGAGGCAGTCCCTGTTTGTAATGTGGCACCTGCACCTTATTTAAAGCAATAGGGGGCAACTGGCAAAAGACATATTAAATCAGCAGCACTTCAAATCCCACAGGAGGCAAAGGAAAGAGGAAGAGATAAGATTTAAAGGTTCCTTAATAGGCTTAAGAAATCCATAAAGTCCTTTTCAGACAGTGGCAGAGCAACCTTCAAATAGACCTGGGAGGCAAAACCTAGTTTGGGTCCATGTAGCAAGCAAGAAGCTGAAGACAATAAACGCAAAAAGAGACAGGAAACAGTGGACAAGGAAAGGAGGGATTATTCCCCCCCCCAAATATTTCCTTGATATATTTTTTAAAGGCCTTCTCTGCAACTCAACATTTTCACCTTACTGCCTACGTCATCCCAGTCATTTAGGGATCACACAGAGCTAGAGGATTGGTAGTGGGACAAAGATGAGTGGTCAGAGGGAGAAAAGGAAGCAGAATGGAGGAGGAGGTGCTGGAAGCTGAAGAGGTAGCAGGATTTAGTGAGCAGGAAGAGTCTGTGGCAGATAGGGGAAGCAGAATGGAGGAGGAGGTGCTGGAAGCTGAAGAGGTAGCAGGATTTAGTGAGCAGGAAGAGTCTGTGGCAGATAGAGGAAGCAGAATGGAGGAGGAGGTGCTGGAAGCTGAAGAGGTAGCAGGATTTAGTGAGCAGGAAGAGTCTGTGGCAGATAGAGGAAGCAGAATGGAGGAGGAGGTGCTGGAAGCTGAAGAGGTAGCAGGATTTAGTGAGCAGGAAGAGTCTGTGGCAGATAGAGGAAGCAGAATGGAGGAGGAGGTGCTGGAAGCTGAAGAGGTAGCAGGATTTAGTGAGCAGGAAGAGTCTGTGGCAGATAGAGGAAGCAGAATGGAGGAGGAGGTGTTGGAAGCTGAAGAGGTAGCAGGATTTAGTGAGCAGGAAGAGTCTGTGGCAGATAGAGGAAGCAGAATGGAGGAGGAGGTGTTGGAAGCTGAAGAGGTAGCAGGATTTAGTGAGCAGGAAGAGTCTGTGGCAGATAGAGGAAGCAGAATGGAGGAGGAGGTGTTGGAAGCTGAAGAGGTAGCGGGATTTAGTGAGCAGGAAGAGTCTGTGGCAGATAGGGGAAGCAGAATGGAGGAGGAGGTGTTGGAAGCTGAAGAGGTAGCGGGATTTAGTGAGCAGGAAGAGTCTGTGGCAGATAGGGGTCCAGAAGCAGAGGAATGGGGTGGAGGGAAGCCAAGAGGCAGAGATGAGTCAGACTTGTGAGGAAGGAAGCCAGGCTGCTTCTGCCACCTGCAGTGGCAAGATCTCCTACCCTCCCAGACATCTAAATGCTATCACTCAGCAGCTCACCTGAAGCACAGCTGCTGCTCCACCTGGCTCATCCTTCCCTCATTCCTGGACAGTGAAAAAGACCTGCAATCCTGAGAGGAAGTGAGGAAAGAGCGTGCCGCTGCTGGCAAACCAACCATCCAATTGCCAGCACATGGGGAAGTGAGACGGGATGGAAGTAATTGGGAGCAGCTGCGCTGACCTAATGAGAATGGAACAGATCTCTCTGCAGGAGGTAATGGGCTCTCCTTAACTGGTAGAATTTAAGCAGAGGCTAGATGACCACCTGTCAAGGATGCTGCACTTGCAAGATTCATATGCTAAGGAGGTTGGTGTGCATGACCACCAAAGTCACTTCCAACTCTATAATGTCATGGTTCATTGAATTGGGGTGCTATATTACCCTGGAGCAAAAACGGAGAGGAAATTAGATTCGGTGCACAGTCAAATCTGTCAAATTTGCACTTTCTGAACCAAGATGAAAACTGAAACACAGTTTTCAAAAGTTGCACTGATCTGGGTGTTGCAATGTAGCTCTCCAAGCAATGTTTTTTTTTAAAAAAAAAAAACAACCAACCCCATATGTTAGAGGGAAGTGTGCATAAAAATGAAGGTTTCGGTGATAATAACATACAAAAACTGCTTGTAACGTTTAGAGAAAGTTGCTTGCAAAAAAATGTTTACTCCAATCAAAACTTCATACAAAGATGTGTTTGTTAGGAGAAATTCAGACTAAAGTGCTGATGAATTTTCATGAGTTGATATTGAATGGCAAACTGCTCCAAAATGTGAGGAACTGCATTTTAGACTGGAAAAATGAGAAATGGGTAGAACCAAAACTGACCCTGGGTATTTGCATTTTATTTAAGTTTAATACAAGCCATCTTGGAATTCTTCTGGCTTGAAACCAGGAGCAGAAGTGAAATGAAAGTGAAACAAGAGAGTTCCAGGCAAGTCTGACCATATTGTGAGGTGAGGTGAAGATTACTTCATCAGGCAGCACTTTGGGGGCACAACTCAAGGGCTCTCCGGTTCTGCAAAATTTGACACCTACTAGTCATTGATGGGATCAAGAGAGATCAAAAGCACCTATGGTGCATGGCAAACAAAGTTGGTGTTGTGGGTTCTTGTAGCCTAAACAGGTACTAATCATGGAATCCAAAAATTGTAGATTTGGAAGGGACTCAACAGGTAGGTCATCTAGTCCAACCTGCTGCAATGCAGGAATCTCAGCTAAAAAGTCCCTGGCAGATGGCCATCCAACCTCTGTTTCAAAACCTCCAATTAAGGAGAGTCCACCACCTTCTGCCACTAAAAAGCTGCCTAGAGTCACATGTATTCTCCATTCTAGGCTACTGTTCAGGGCTAAGATGGTGCACTCTGCAGATGCTTGGTTAGATGTTAAGATGCTTGCAACCCAGAAATATCTAAGGGCTATGATAACATCAGAGCTGGAGAAAACCTTAGACCTGAGAAAAGGCTTTCGGGGGGAGGATCATGTTCTTAATCCTCTTGAAATCCTACTGTAAAACAGAAATGCGCCTCATATTCATACTTCTGCAATGTCCAATAAGCATTTAGTCTGAGAGAAAGTTAAAAAGCCATTTAAACAATAGGAGCCCAACAGCGGCTCAATCAAAATTGCCTCATCTTTGTGTTCTACTTCTAAATTGTAATTGACTGCATGGCTTGGGGCAGATTACTGCTAAGCACATCGCACGAACACACAAAAATCACTTGCCTGTTGGGCCAAAGACAGCACAGTTAATATATGTCTTCTTGTAATAGCTGTAATTTAAGAGGCTGAAAATTAATCTCTTAAATATCGACCAGCTATGCCTTGTAATATATTTAGTGCTTATCTAGCAAGCTTGCCCAATAGCTTCGCCCCATATTTTTTAAAGCTTCCATTTATCTTTATGGCAATGAATTGGCTCCTTGCTATACATCACACCAAGCATTACCCTCCCGTCATACGTGAAAGACCCCGACTCCTCTGTGTTTGGGGTGCGCACATATGTGTGAGTGAGTGTGTGTGTGTGTGTGTGTGTGTGCAAGTAATTCTCTGCACTGGCCTCTCTGCACAATCAGGGCCCAGATGTGGCATTCAGATGCCAAAGCAAGCCTTACTAGCAAGGTTGAAAGCACACTGAATGTGCTAAAAAGCGCACTGAGTATAATGACTGGAATGCAAGAGAAGCACATAAAACTGGAAAGGGAAGAACATGCTCCCAGAAGGGCAATCCAAGGTGCTCGTGCTGCATAAAAACCCATAACCCTTGTCACTTTATTTTCTATTTTATTCATCAAGAGTAAACCACCCTTCTTCAAAAGAGAATAAGGCTATCAAAGGCGGCTGCTGGCAATGATGTCTATGTTTTGCCCCCAATATGCCTCCGAATGAGAGTTGCTGTGAATAACAAGAGGAAGAGAGTGCTGTTGCAATCAGGTCCTGCTTTCCGGCTGCCCACAGGCATCTGGCTACCCACAGTGAGTGATGGGTGATGGATTAGATGGGCCATTGGCCTCATCCAACAGGCTTACCATAGGCTCCTATATCATGGCAGTGAACAATAAATATATGACAAATGGCCGTGCAACCATAAAATATAGGGAAAGCAATGCAATGCAATGACAAACAGCATTAAAAGGCATCAAAGGTGCCAGATTCTTCAAATGTCCCTATTTTCCAGATTTACAGAAGCCCATCTCAGTTTCTGATCTGATCCCATAATGTCCCCATCTTCCTTAGGACGCCCCTATTTTCATAGGAGAAATGTTGGAGGGTATGCAGTTACGCAATCCCTGAGCCAAGGAGATAAATAACTATATTACCTCTAGGAGACACCAAAAGGCAGCCCTGTATAGAGAAGGTTTTTTTAAAAATAAAATAAAATGTTTTCTTATGTTTTTAATCATTATAAGCAGACGACACAACCTTGATGGCAGAAAGTGAGGAGGAATTAAAGAAATTTTTAATGAGGGTGAAAGAGGAGAGCGCAAAATATGGTTTGAAGCTCAACATAAAAAAACTCCTAAGATCATGACCACTGGTCCCATCACCTCCTGGCAAATAGAAGGGGAAGAAATGGAGGCAGTGAGAGATTTTACTTTCTTGGGTTCCATGATCACTGCAGATGGTGACAACAGTCACAAAATTAAAAGACACCTGCTTCTTGGGAGGAAAGCAATGACAAACCTAGACAGCATCTTAAAAAGCAGAGACATCACCTTGCCGACAAAGGTCCGTATATTTAAAGCTATGGTTTTCCCAGTAGTGATGTATGGAAGTGAGAGCTGGAACCATAGAGAAGGCTGTTCGCCGAAGAATTGGCACTTTTGAATTATGGTGCTGGAGGAGACTCTTGAGAGTCCCATGGACTGCAAGAAGATGAAACCTATCCATTCTGAAGGAAATCAGCCCTGAGTGCTCACTGGAAGGACCAATCCTGAAGCTGAGGCTCCAATACTTTGGCCACCTCATGAGAAGAGAAGAGAAGATTCCCTGGAAAAGACGCTGATTGAGGGCACAAGGAGAAGGGGACGACAGAGGACAAGATGGTTGGACAGTGTTCTCGAAGCTACCAACATGAGTTTGACCAAACTGCGGGAGGCAGTGGAAGACAGGAGTGCCTAGCATGCTCTGGTCCATGGGGTCACGAAGAGTCGGACACGACTAAACGACTAAACAACAACAACAACAACTGTGTGGGATGCTGACCAATCAAACATCCAAACCCACCTTTGTTTTCTTGTGCCCATGAATTGTGTGACGCAATTATGCTTTTGTGCTAATGTTTTCCCAGTAGCTGCTACAGTTTAGAAGAGGTGTTTTGAGGCACCCTGCTCACTTTCACCCCAAATCATGCCACTCAACAAGACACATTCGATGACAGTAAAAGCCAAGTGTGGCATATGTTCCATTGTTGATCTATGAGCAGCACTTTTCAGAAACCAAAGAGGAGAGATGTTTGTGGCACAAGCATGGGTAGTGTAGGGAGAAGAATCAGTTTTACAACCCAGTTAATTTCACTCTTGACTGTTGAATGGGGTCACATTTCATTTCCTGTTCCGTAAAAGAATGGCTTTGGAAAGAAAATACCAAATTCACGGATCACCGTTTTTCAATGGGTCTTTGCTACAGATCCCTGTGCGGTCAACTTCATGTCTACTTAAGAGATATTTAGTGCTGCCCTTTCCATCTTGGATCTCATTTTTGTCAAATACTTCCAGTCTATGACCCGTACTTTTATTTCTAGAGACTGATGGGAGATCAGAACACAAGCAATCATCTTTTTGTTTTATTTCATGCCAGCCCAGAGATCAACGTGGCAAGAGATGGGAGGAATGAAATCAATGGAAACAAAATGAACTGTATCTTTTTCATCCTGGTGCAGTAATATTCACTACTGCACACATCAACGCTTAACTGCATTGTCCGTAACCTACCTAACAGCCACAGAGTTTGTGTATAAAGCCTTGACATGTGATAGCAAGACATGGACTGAAGAACAGGGACCCCTATTAGGAATTGAATCTAGAGCATTGAATCTAGAGCATCACCTCTTTCTAAACCAAATGACAAAGAGTATACTTAACCAGTCCTGGGCAGGAGCACAGGGAGTTGCCTTAAATACCACACCCAACAGTGCTGTCACTGGAAACAGTTCTCCCGCATTTCAGGTTGGGGGTCTTTCCTCGGTTCTTCCTGGAGTTGCCCACCCTTGGACACATTGGTTTGTGAGGGTTACGGTGCACCAACTGCAAGTACTCATGGTTGAAACAGATTATCTTGCCCCATATCCATCTAGGTTCATGCCTGGTCATGGGCCTGAACTGCATTGGTTGCCCTGATCAGGGCCGGATTTAGGCTGCGCTGTGGTCTAAATCACAGAGCCTAGGGTTTGCCAATCATAAGGTCGGCGGTTCGAACCTCCGCGACGGGGTGAGCTCCCAATGCTCAGTCCCTGCTCCTGCCCACCTAGCAGTTCGAAAGCACGTCAAGTGCAAGTAGATAAATAGGTACCGCTCTGGCAGGAAGGTAAACGACATTTCCGTGCGCTGCTCTGGTTCGCCAGAAGTGGCTTAGTCATGTTGGCCACATGACCCAGAAGCTGTCTGTGGACAAATGCCAGCTGCCTCGGCTAGTAAAGCGAGATGAGCGCCGCAACCCCAGAGTCGTCCGCAACTGGACTTAACGGTCAGGGGTCCCTTTACCTTTTCCTTTAAGCTACTGAAGGTAATGGGGCCCTTTATATGTCCAGCTGTCCTTTGCTAAAACAAATTGTTTTTTTGTGTTGAATATATGCTATATGGTAATTTATGGACCTAATAGGTATCTAAAGCCATTTGCACATAGCAAAGTATGTATTTTATCAAAGTACATCCAGGTTTTTTCCCCTTTACATTTTTTGGGGGCCCTAAGCTATAGCTTGTTTAGCTTATACATAAATCTGGCACTGGTGCTGATGGATAACTTTGGGCACAAAAGTAGGTATACTGCTTCAGAATCTACTTTCTTTGTTCTTGACCCAAGTTCTCATCATTCACAATATCAGTAAAGAAAAACAATCCTTTTATTCCTTGCAACCGCCACACTATTCTTTCCAATAGCCAGCCCGAAATTTAACTTTGTTGTGTGTTAGTTATGTGTGCCCATATAATCTGTTGTGATGAATTTCATTGATTCAACTACCTTTGGGCTACCCTGTATAACACTTTTCCCAACTGGTACTCAGATACATACCAACTCAGATAGTGATCATGGCTAATAGAATACTACCCACTCACACAAGTGTCAGACACAATGGCTACATATCAAAACCAATTCCAATACTATCCAGTTCGTTCTGGTGCGGACACAACTCCCCTAGTGAAATTTCTTTTCTTTAAAAAATATATTTTTTATTAAAGATTTCTTAGTTTACAAAAATATGTGCGTTGTCTCTTTTTTCAAGTTGTGTTTTCTACAGATCAGTTTCATTTGTTGTGAGACATTAGTGTTACATACAGTTTTAGGTTAGGAAGAGAACAGGGGGAGAAGGGAATGGTGAGTGGGGTGGGGTCAGGTGGTTATGCTGCTATTCTTCTACTTAGTGTATGTGTGGGTGTGGCTCCCCTTTATCACATACATAGCCCAACAAGTCAACAACAGGAATCCGCTGACAGCATATGAATCAATCTGGCTAACCTTATTCAGAAACACACACACAAACAAACACACACACACACACACACACACCGCTCACATACAAAAACAAATCTCACTACAACCAACCAAAGACAATCAAGCACACCCTAGGCCACCCCAACTTATCTCACCACCAAGAAGAAGAAGAAGAGGAGTTTGGATTTGAAATCCTGCTTTATCACTACCCAAAGGAGTCTCAAAGCGGCTAACATTCTCCTTTCCCTTCCTCGCCCACAACAAACACCCTGTGAGGTGAGTGGGGCTGAGAGACTTCAAAGAAATGTGAGTAGCCCAAGGTCACCCAGCAGCTGCATGTGGAGGAGCGGAGACGCGAACCCGGTTCCCCAGATTACAAGTCTACTGCTCTTAACCACTACACTACATTGGCTCTCCAGTTTCAGATGGGATGCATTCCAGAGCTCCGGTCAGATACCAAGGTTTCCACAACCGGAGGGACCGCTTCTGCGCATGAGCGTGCAGCGAAACCTGGAAAAATACTTCTGGGTTTGCCGCGTTCGCATCCTGAAGGATACGTAACCGGAGGTGTGCATATCCAGAGGTACCACTGTACAACAAATGAACAGTAAGAGAACCCAAAACCCCTAGCGAAATTTCAAAGAGAAAGCAGCAAAGAAACACCTTCACCCAGAGAGAGCCCTTGAGCAACAACTCACTTCTGCATTGAAACTATCCAAGCCTGACTTCGGATACTCTCTGGAAGCGATGCGGCACCATTCTGTTTGGTTTGCCACCTAGTGGCTAATACTGAACAGGTAACAGAGCATTTAAACTGAACATCTTTATACATTAAGCAATGGGCCTTGCACCTTAAAAGCATCCAAATCAAATGCATAAATCATCTCGGCGATCCTTCCAACAGCTTCATAAAACAGGCTAGTAGTATTTATATAAATCACCCATGTATATCTTTATACTGGATTTCTGAAAACCCTCCACATTGTTGATTAAGGTCAAGTCTGACTAGCCACTGGCCACAGTTTCTAACTCTCTTAAAGGTTCAGGTAGAACCCACCCCTGCCCTGCAGTTCTGGGATGCAACTGCAGAAGTGACCAAGCATTCAAACCTACAACTTCTTTCACACACACAGTATATGGCTCTGCCACCGAGCAGTAATTAACAAGTATCAGAAGGACGGTATCTTTAAAAAGGCTGGCAGTAGGGAAAATCAAGTAGTCCACCTGACTGTAAAAATTCTTGTTGGATACAAATACTGCAACCCCCCCCCCCCGGAACACTAGAGGATGCAAACAACATTCGTAACATGGAAAAGAAAAAGGGAAGTGACTTTTATTTCCAGTACTTGACAGCAAAAATAACTTGAGCAGCAGCAGCAGCAGCAGAGTTAGCCCAAGATCTATTTTACAAGACTAAAATTGCCCCAGCAAGAGGCCAGATTTGGATTCTATGTCTTTGCTAAACCTCCCACAACCCTCGGTTAGGTTTGTGAACATGATGAACAGCTGGAAAGGTCATTCAGGTACACCAAATTGCACCGCAACAACTTTCTTCTCGTGTTACCAAGATGGGTCATAGCCTGCGAATAAGCTATGGGCAGTGAAGATTTCCAAAGAAAAGGGTGAGAAAAGTGTTCTAGACATTCCAAAGTCAAGGAGATAAGAAATGTAACAAGCAGCGCAGCCCTGAATGCTGGAACAATGGTTCATTATAAAGCTGCCTGGAGCAGTGTCAGTCTACTTAGCCTCCCCTATCTAACCTGGTGCCCTCTAGACATAATCCATAACCCCCAACCAGTGGCTATTCTGTCTGGGATTGACTGGAGTTCCAGATCAACAATATCCAGAGGGCACCAGGTTGAGGAAACACTAGTCCGCTCTGATTGCCAGGAGATTCGTTTCACTGGGGTTGTGAGGGACTCAACCTGGGACCTCCTCCATGTAAATCCCACACTGTACCACAGAGCAATATTCAACTATGTTCTACTCAGAACAGACCCATTGAAATGAATAGCCATGATTAAGTTGAGTCCATTAATTCCAATAGGTCTGCTCTGAGTAACACTCAGTTGACCCACTGCTACCACCCACTTTAATAACTAGATTAAAGCTGTACTAGATGTTCGGTATAGCCAAGACTGCTCCTCCAAATCCAGAACCTCTGCATTCTAGACCATCTTCCAAGATTTTGTGGGGACTGGGGCAGAGGGAGCGTATAGGTATGGTCACTGACAGGCCCATGCAAAAGGGAGCGGAAGTCCAGTACACTTGCCCTGGGCCTCAGAAGGATAAGCCAGTTAGCGGGGCGGACACCCAGGAAACAGCTGATTATTTTGTTTGGGTTTATAACTTTATTCTAACAAGGTTCCCACCCTGGGCCTCAGACAAGCTCTGCATGGGCCAAGTCACTGGGGAATATAGAAGGGAGGAAGTAGCACAATCACAAACACTGCCAGTTTCCTTAACTGCAAAAAAAGGTATTTCTTGCACCTGCTCCTCAACGAAGTCTGTTCCTTTCCTAACTTTCCAGCCTCCTGTGACAGCCATGTCAACACATTTCAAAGGGCTCTAAAAGTGTTTCTTCTGAACCATCTCTTTTCACTCTCCTGACCATACATTTTTATTCAACTCTGTCCAGCGTTTCCCAGCTCATGTTTACTTTGCGTATTCTGGTGGCACTCAGAACTTCCGCTGGGTGTAAGAAGACAACGCTTCGTACTATCGCAACAGTGCCCTTCATGCCATCCCAACTAGGTTTGTTCTGAGAAAAAATTCTAAGGGAATCACATCTCTAACTGATATGGCTCTGAGATGTCATGCCCAATGTTGCTTCTCTCCCATGACCAAAGTGTGTCATTGTGCGGTCAAGGAAGTTAGCAGAGACTGTGCCCGAGAAAGGTATAGCGCTGGCTTTCTTCACAATCATTCCCGCTCAAGGGGAACAATATTTGCCCTGCCCCCGCGGCTTCACAGTTTGAAACAGCCGCACCAGAAACCACTGGTGCGCAAATATGCCAAAAGGACTCATCTAATGAAGCTTTTATGCTGCGGTACATTTCGCTGCAAAGTTTACTTTTTCCCTTAGCACCAGATAGACTGGTCCGTGACCAAATCCTTTTGATGAAAACTCACTTGTTGGCTGTCAGTTGAGGACTGCTACTTTATTTTGCATTCGAAAGGTTGAGCCGACTTTCCACACTGCGAAAAAGGGTGAGCAATCCAAAGTCACCCTCTGCGGATGCTCTGAATTCATTCAACATAACAAGGCTGCACAAAGCCAGAGCAGAACTGTGACAAATGGCAGAATAGCCTTTCTTGCTTTCCAAACAAAGACACAGGCAGCAGAGCTGCAACAGCTCTTATTAGTGGAAAGTGGACAAACGTGCCCTTTGAGGTTAATAACTCTTAAACTAAGGACTAAGCATCATTCACACACATAAATAAGGCAGAAAACATTTACAGTAACTAGGCAATGCATAATGCGATGGGACATTTGGGCCGTAGCAATTCTAATTAACCTTCTCAGCTTGTTACTTGGGTTTTATTTTCCTGAAGTGTTTTGGTGATGTTTGTGCAGTGTGGATATATAACAGTAATCCCTTCTCAAGCACTCGCATGATTTGCAAAAAAGTGGGCATGTATTATTGCTTTAGTGGTGGGCTCCAGGACAATAAATGAACTGCAGCAACACCTCACATATATCCAAGTCTGTCTATTTTGCAACTGTTTGAGTCAGCTGGCTCAAGTCATGGGGAGACATAACGGGAGCCGGCCCAGGATTCCTTGAGGACTGGGCCTAGACAAAAGGCTTTTCCTGGTGAGGTCTAAGACAGCCAGCTCAAACAGAGAAAGGGTATCTTAAGCACAGCAACTCTAAAATTATGGTCTAGGGTCGCAAATCAGCTCCCCCTTTGCATAGGGACAAGGCATCATATATACTTACTTCAGGAAAACTCAGGCTTAAATTACAACACAGTGGGATGAGGGCATCCACATATCTTTCATGTCAGCCACCTTAGCCACTGTTTGTAGAAGGCTTTGGGGCAGAATGATTTGGCCAAGGCAAGGAGGAGTGGGATTTGTGAATTACATTAAGGCAGGTGTAAAGGACATTTGGCCCTCCAGATGTTTGCACAACTCCCATCACCCCTGGTCATTGGCTAGGGTTTACTGGGGCTGATGGGAGTTGAACTTCAACAACATCTGGAGGGTTGAAGATTCCCTACACCTGCATTAAGGGATCTCCTGTCTGCTAATTCGCACACCGCAACAGAACAAGAGAAAGTCAGGTTTCGTTTACCATGACTCTCAGAGTTAAGAAAATAGGATAGTAGCGATGATGCCATTCCAGCCATGCTCCACAACACCTGCAATTGTAGCTAGAAACATCTCAGGCACCTGGGATGCCCCTAGGATGGTTATCTTAATTACCGTATTCATTTTGCGGTTTCAAATTATACGTACCCTAAGTGCCTGACATCACGAGATGCATAGTCAAATGGCAAACAAATCAACTGTTAACCACCATGCTTGCAGTCTATTTCCGATTCCTTTTGCAGGAGTCGTCAGGAAGGCTGGGACCAATCAGCTTTGGAATATACCCAGTCTGGCAATATTCAGTCATCTACATAACCTGTGTGTGAATGTATATTTTGTGTGTGTCTGTGTAATAGTCGATTGTTCCTTGACAGTCTCGCAATATTCTGCCATGCTTCTAGTGCAGCCAAGATTTAGTGGGTAGGTTTAGCTCACGTGTCAGTGGTGTTCCTGAATGCACTTCTCCATTTGTTCCAATGAGAACAGGTAAAGCACCACACTTAGGGAAAATACTAGAGTGGAGCGAGCACACCAAGATGCACTCTGCACTAAGAGGTCTTGTGATATGCAAACTCTCTCTGTGCAAATCCCTTCCCTATCTCGCTTCCAAGTATTTATGCTAGTTTAAAATGTAAGGGCAGATCAGTAGCCCTTGTGGTTGCAGGGAGGGAGGGCTCATGAAGATGTGTGGAGAGTTGTTGCTATCTGAATGTGGGATCTGATGGTGGTCAGAGGTCTTCATCATAAAGATAAGTTTCCTTTCATACTGCCCAGTGCTTCGTCTCTGTGCCTTTATACGGTACACCTGTTGAGCGCATCTGCTGATGTTTGAGGCTACATCATCCTCACTTATGCCATGAATAATATCACTTGGGGGGGGGAATCCCTATTTTGGGAGAAGGAGATTCCAAAGCAGCAAGAGAAATAAAATTACGTTGCAATAAAGCTGGGTGCTATTTTCCTAAAGTTGCATGATTTATTCCAGTTACAAAAGTTTGGATTTCAAGCAGGTTTCAAGGTATGGGTAGGCACATACAGTAGGGAGTTCCAGGCCGCATCACCTTTGCTAGAATCTTATTTCACACACGTCTCAAGTGCTGTTAGTCAGGTCTTTGTGCCATAATTTCAAAACGGAGAGTTTGCATATGCCATACCAGCCTTAAAGGTAACGTACATGTAAGTGGAGATTTATCAGCTCACTTTTGTCTCATGCCGGCATATAACACTGCAGCAAGTGGCTATGTGTACACAGGTACATTGTCTCAAACAAAAGGTAATTGTTATTGGGGCTACCCAAGCATTCTTCACCTGTGTGTGTCAAAGTTACTGCTAGTTTACAGAGTTCCATTTTACTATTGTAAAACGGCAATAATAAACCCTGAATGCAGTAAAAAGGGGTTGCGAATCCCACAAACTTTCCCTCTAAAGTTTGGATCAACAATAAAACATTGCACAATCCTAAACACAACACACCCTCCAAACAAACACCGGGATAAAATCACAGGTGAGCAGTGCATCTGCTAGGTTTTGAATATGCAAAGAGAGTTGTTGAAAAATATAATTAGCTTCATAGGAAAACACCACCACTTGAAAACAAATCAAAGAAGCAAAACCCCATCACCTCACCACTTTGACGCTCCCAATCCTCAGCATCGAATCTCGTGTGTTAGGAAGGATTAGGGCACATACAGATTTCCGAGTAAACCCACACACACAAGTCTTCTAGACTTTGGCAGGCTTTGGAATATATGAGATGTTGCTAGAGCTGAGACAACAAGCATCTCCCCCACTCCCCCACCCCAAGCAGCTGGATCTGGAAACATGCAAGAAATGAAAAGCAAGACTGAACTCTCACCTTCCTCAAGCAAGTATTCCCAGGGAAACAAGAGCCAGCTACAAATGCGGACACCTCCAGCGCTGCCAGCCCAAGCTGCTGCTGCTGCTGCTACTACGAGCCGCTTCCCAGCTCAGCCAGCATTGCCTCTTGCACTCCCACTATCTGTGCGCTCGCTGCAATTTCTCCCATGACTCCATCGCACAGGAATGGCAACAACTTCTCTCTCACTAAACACCGGTGTGGCACTGGCAACACACACACACACACACACACACAGAACTGTTGAATGTCAGGTGGGGAAGGAAGGCAAGGGCAGTTGCAAGGTGAACAGTGGGAGCCCAAAGAGGGGAAGGGACCCCCCGCCCTAAACGCCTTTGGAAAGGCTCGGCTTTGAAAGCAGCGCCGAGCTATATAAATCACAGCTTGAGACAAACGGGAGGTCAGGAGAGCAATGAATCAGAGAATCCAAAAGGGGCACTGACTCCGAGCCAGCCTGCAGACACAAGAACCCTCTCCCGACTCCAGTCATAAACAAAATAGGGGACGGGGGGGGGGAAACAAAAATACTTTTACACTACAGAATTTGCCATCAAGTACTGTGTGGCCAGAGCCATTCAATTTTGATGGAAGTTGGTAATGCTTGTTGTAATGGAGAGAGAAATGTGGGAGAAAGCACTTCGGCTATTAAAGAAAGATCAGATGAAAGATGCCCATATACAGCTGTTTTTTGTTTTTTTTTAAAAATAAAAAAAATAAAAAAGTCTACCATTTCGTGAAAAACATATTTTGGACACGCACATAGTGACTTTAAACTTGTTTGATGTTTTGACTCAGTTCCTGCAGAAGGATTCCAAAGGAGGACGTTGGAAGGAAGCTTTCTCTCCCTCTCTCTCTCTCCCTCTCTCCTTTTTTCAAGCTTTAATAGCTGATGGTTGCAAAAGGAATTTGTGGAATGAAACCCTGAAAGTCTTAATCAGATGGTAGCTGCGAGTGACGGGGCGTGCTAAACTTAACTCCTACTTTTTCTCCTCCTCCTCAGACACAGGATACAGGGTCAGCTGATTTCAATGGGGGGGTTGCATGGGAAAGCAAAGCAGTGGGTTGTGTCCCAACCGACTCAAAGAGTGCAACTTTAGAGAAAAGAGCAATAAAAACGTGTGTGTGTGTTTCTGTGCATTTATATACAAAGCAAGGTAAGATTTAAAGAAGGAAAACAGTGCACAAAAAGTGCTGCAGAGAAATGTAATAACCCCCCCCCATACATTAACAACACCTAGTATTAATTCTCTGCAGTCAATATGTTTTACTTATGTACATTGTTTGCCCTTAACTTACTGATCTCTTTGAAAAGACCCTCTGTTACAGTTTCAGTACAGGAGTTCTCTCCCACCCACTCCGGTTCATTCCCGCAGGCTGCAAAATCAAGTGGCTTATTGTGTAGGAACTAAAAATAGCTAAGAGGTTTTATTATTATTATTATTATTCAAGTACTTGCCGAAGTTACCCTTGGGCTGAATGCCATGTGACCAGGCAGCTAGTTAACTATCAGAGAGCAACAAGAGAGACTAAAAAGTGCCATTCAGACCATGGCTGAAAGCTAATCTGTAAATGGAAATGGATAAGCAGAGATGTGCAGGGAGGAAATGGACTGGAGACTAACACAAAAAGAAGTGAACTGACTGCAACCTAAAACTCATCGTCCCCCCTCCCCCCAAAAAAAACATACCCTGAGAGCATCTTTTCATATTTTGACCCATCTTCACTAATAATAATAATAATAATAATAATAATAATAAACTAGTTTCAAGTTGGATTAAGTTGAATGATTTTCCCATCCCACCCCACTGCCAAAGGACCTTGGGAATCATACATCGCTTGAAGGTCATGGGAATAATTTATTGGGGCCCTGAGTTATTTCACAGAACATAGGAATGTGCTTCTTAAGTAGAGAAATAGACTATTTGTCCATCCAGCCCAGTAATGTCTACACTTATGGGCAGCAACAGAGCCAGTGTGGTGTAGTGGTTAAGAGTGGTAGACTCGTAATCTGGTGAACTGGGTTCGCGTCTCCGCTCCTCCACATGCAGCTGCTGGGTGACCTTGGGCTAGTCACACTTCTCTGAAGTCTCTCTGCCCCACTCACCTCACAGAGTGTTTGTTGTGGGGGAAACAAAATAAAAATTTCTTTCCAGTAGCACCTTAGAGACCAACTAAGTTTGTTCTTGGTATGAGCTTTCATGTGCATGCACACTTCTTCAGATACACTGAAACAGAAGTCACCAGATCCTTAAATATAGTGTGGGAGTGGGGAGGGGTATTACTCAGAGGGTGGTGGGAATGGGGGAGGAAGGGAAAGGAGAATGTTAGCTGCTTTGAGACTTCTTCGGGTAGTGATAAAGCGGGATATCAAATCCAAACTCCTCCTCCTCCTCCTCTTCTTTCCCATTGCTGGCTACCTCATTCTTCTAGCTAGACATGGCAGGGATTGAACTCGAGACCTTCTGCATGCAAAACAAGTGCTTCACCACTCTACAGTCCCAACCCTCAAACAAGGTAGGGGCAACCTGTGGTCCTCCAATGCTGGACTCCAGTTTCCAACAGAATGGCCAATGGGATGATGGGAGTTCAAGGCCACCAGTCTCTCATTCCTGTCTTCAGCGATAAATCCCAAGGTTCTTTACTTGGGAATCATGAAGGTTAAGTACCGGTAGTTTTGAAATCATCAAGTTCACAGCGTGGGCATGCTCATATTCCCCCCTATGTTTGCCATTTTAAATAAAAGGACACATTCAACTCATGTAAAAACACTACTACATCTTGAACAGTGGGTAGAGGAATTACTTATGGCAAAACAAGACAAGGCAACTTTCCTTGCAGTTATCAATTGTTTAAATGGCTCTTTAAAAGTAAATTTAAGGCAGAGTGGGCCAAATAGGAAGCAGAAGTTTTATTTTGAGTCAGACCATTGATCCATCTAGCTCAGTATCGCCTACATTGACTGTCCAGAGTTTAAGACAAAGGACATTCCCAGATAAATTAATCCAGGGGTCAGCAACCTTTTTTCAGCCTTGGGCCGGTCCACCGTCCCTCAGACCATGTGGTGGGCCAGACTATATTTTTTTTGGGGGGGGGATGAACGAATTCCTATGCCCCACAAATCCCAGAGATGCATTTCAAATAAAAGGACACATTCTACTCATGTAAAAACACGCTGATTCCCGGACCATCCGTGGGCCGGATTGAGAAGGCAATTGGGCCGCATCCGGCCCCCGGGCCTTAGGTTGCCTACCCCTGGCTTAATCGGTAGAGCATGGGACTCTTAATCTTCAGGGTCATGGGTTTGAGCCCCACATTGGGCAAAGGATTCTTGCATTGCAAAGGGTTGGATCACATGAGCCTCTTGTTCCCTTCCAAGTCTACAATTCTATGATACCGTGATTCTGAGCTCCATCTGGAGATGCTGGGAATCGAATCTGGCACCTTCTGGATGTAAGGCAGATGATTTACCATGGGTTTACAGCCCTTCATAAATGTGGACTGAGGCGCTGCTGTGGAGGGTAAAAGGTCATTGAAGGTGCCATGTCTAACTTGGCCCTCACTAGCAACATTTTTATATCATCTTTCCACCAAAGTACTCAAGCAGGTTCCTGTTTTACAATAATGGCTTACAATCCAAGATACCTGATATGAGCACAGTCCTAATAGCTTTCTAAGAATTATTTGTGTGTAGTATTCAGGCTTCCACAGCAAAATGTTCATGACATTACGTTTTCCCCATTTACCATGAATAAATGCTGCTGTTACTTGTTGGTGCGCTAAGCAGCATTTTCATTAGCTTGCATCACAGTGGCTTTTGTTTGTTTGTAAAATGGGGATACCGTAATGTGTTTCACCTTAGAAGAGTAACTGTAAGTAGCGTGGTTGCAAACAGATCGTCTCATGGGGCAGGCGTCTAGATCCTGTTCACTCTCAACAAAACAAGCAACATCCAGCTCATATCTGCCTCTTTCATTCTCTCCCATCATCCTGGCAATCACTCATTAGCCTGTCACATTGGATGGACAATTGCTTGTTTTGGGTGTCAGATGTGCTCAGTCGAGTCACAAAGTTTTTATAGTTTTAGCACCTGTTAGCCTTACAATGCCAACAAATCAATGGGAATGGGAGCTGGATTCCATTCCAGTGTCTGCACAAGATGACTGTTAAAACACAGCCACGGTTCAGAAATGAAATGCCAGACTACTTGCATTTAAGCTAGTTTCAGCGCAAACTTCTGCGCGTTTACTTGGAAGTAGGGCAACAGACAGTGTTCTGCTATGGCTACCTCTGAATATGTAGGATTACAGTCTTTGTCCTATTGAATTTAGCTGGAATAAACATGTGGATTAACTCCGTTATTATCTGGAGCAGCAAATTTAAAATAATTTGGAAAGTGATCAAAAACAAGTATCCAAATTATAAAGATATACCGGCAACTCTGTTTGAAATCTTCTTTGCAATCCGAGATAGAGTTAGGAACACTTCAAATCTCTTCAAATAAATGGGCTTTATTCTCTGTTGCATAGTGGCCAGATTGTGCATTCCATCTGTGAAGCAATTATTTCTTTAAAATAGGATTTATGCACCACTTAATCGACAAAAACAAAATATCATTGGGCATCAGATATCCATGTTCAGCTATTAAATATTGAAAATGAAATCAAACATTAGAAGCAGCTGTCCAAAACTGAAACCAAATGCAATATATATTTCTGAGCAGCAAATAGCAACATCTAAACAGTACTGAATATATACTAACATCAAAAACTTGAGTGGACTTTGGTGGTGAACCCCAGCAGATATTTAAAATCACAAAACATGCAGCAAAGTTATGTGTGGAAATATAAGCTGTTAGACCCTTAAAAATATGCCCTTGTGAGTTCCAAAACTTCCCTCTTGCCTTAGCATACAAAAGACCTCACATTTGGTAAGTTTAAAATGGTTTACTTACAAACTCTCCAAAGGTCAGGTTCATGTGCTTTCCCATATATCAGTCAGAAAACACAGGCAAAAAAAAAATGGCTTCATTACAGTGGTGAAAGTTCCTAAGTTATTGGTGTAGGAACACAAGAATGGCTTGTCAGAGCCATGCAGGCTAAGCCTCAAGCAACCAGCTCAGACCTCTTTACACCCTGATCTTCTCCGGTAGGCTGAAGGGTAACAATATGCTTAATTACCTTCCTCTCAATGTGAGAGGGTGTAACCTAGCTAAGCCTGGCAAGACAGCTTACTCTATGGTTTTAACCCCTTCATGCATTAATTAAACTTCAGCATGTTGGTTATATGAGGTGGGTTATCCCACAGTATTCAGAAGTATCCTGCCTCAAACAATGGATGTAGGTGGGGAGGGCAAGGGGAATATGCTTTTTTTCCCTAATGGAAGTCCATGCCACAAACTGGCTTAAAAACACATCTGAATCTGGGTTTTGAACACGGCTGTAAGTCTTCATGAAATGTGGGACAGACAGTTTTAAAAATAGTTCCATTTTTTCTGGCAACACAGGAAGAAAAGAAGTACTATTTTTAATAACAGTTGTGTTTACTTTTACCTCAGAGAGAGCCAAGAAATGTAGGAAGTCATTATTTATTAATTCGGGTTGTTAAAAGCAGGATAGTGCCTTAGAACAGATCTTCATCCTTGGCCTGTTTTAGGGTGGGGGCTGTGGTAATTTTTTTTTTTTTTGATGCTTTCACAAATGTAGCATTGGGGGCTACAACCTCTGCTTAGCCTGTCCAGTCTTCGCTGACTGAACGCAGTGAAAAGCCACACATTCTAATCTATACTTAAGGATGTCTGGGAGATAGTTTACAGTCTTGCTGTTTGGCTCGCTCAACAGAGACAGAATATTAGCAGCCCGCCAACTTCTTTCTGTGTAATTTATTAGGACTGTAGCTGAGCCCCTATTTTGCTTCGTGAAGCCATCTGTTATTGCTGTCCTGTGTGAGAGGACCCTTAGTTGCTATTAAAGAGAGAGCATTGAAAAGCAGAAGAAGAAGAAGAGGAGGAGGAGTTTGGATTTGATATTCCGCTTTATCACTACCCGAAGGAGTCTCAAAGCGGCTCACATTCTCCTTTCCCTTCCTCCCCAACAACAAACACTCTGTGAGGTGAGTGGGGCTGAGAGACTTCAGAGAAGTGTGACTAGCCCAAGGTCAACCAGCAGCTGCATGTGGAGGAGTGGAGACACGAACCCGGTTCCCCAGATTACGAGTCTACTGCTCTTAACCACTACACCACACTGGCTCTTAAAAGACATTTTAAGAGGCAGATGCACCTTCTGCCTCTTTCCCAAAGCCTCCATCTTCATTCTTTTGAAGTCACTTAGATTGCTACCGTTGATTCTTCGGGGGACGGGGATGGGCGCAACTGGTCCCTCAGTGACCAGCTCTTCAAATGTGTTGACTAAAACAATAAATTTCTTTTTGTTTTGAAAGCTACCTATCCTACACTAATAGTGAACTCGTTCTATGAGTGTCAATTGTTATGTAGCAAAAACTGGCACAAGAGGAAGATGTCAACAGGCTTGGGAGAACTCAAGGGTTCCAGAAGCACTCCCCGCTCCATTTTTCTTAAGAATAAAAAAGTCAGGTGGGCAAAAAAGCCAAGTGCTGACTGAGCATGCCTGGTGGTCACGGGAAAGCAAGTGAGAAGATTAGCAGTACGTGCAAAAAGGATCTAGGGGTCTTGGTGGACCACAAGCTTAACATGAGTCAACAGTGTGATGCAGCAGCAAAAAAAGCTAATGCTACTCTAGGCTGCATCAACAGAAGTATAGCATCCAGATGAAGGAAAGTAATAGTACAACTCTATTCTGCCTTGGTCAGGCCACACTTGGAATACTGTGTCCAATTCTGGGCACCACAATTTAAGAAGGATGTTGACAAGCTGGAATGTGTGCAGAGAAGGGTGACCAAGATGATCAAGGTTATGGAAAGCAAGCCTTATGAGGAACGCTTGAAGGGGCTGGGTATGTTTAGCCTAGAAAAGAGGAGACTGAGAGGAGATATGATAGCCATCTTCAAATATCTCAAGGGCTGTCACATGGAAGAGGGAGCAAGCTTGTTTTCTCCTGCTCTGGAGGGTAGGACTCGAACCAATGGCTTCAAGTTCAAGAAAGGAGATTCCAACTAAACATTAGGAAAAACTTTCTGACAGTAAGAGCTGTTCGGCAGTGGATCAGAATCCTACAAGAGGTGGTGGAATCTCCTTCCTTGAAAGTTTTTTTAACAGAGGTTGGATGGCCATCTGTAATGGATGCTTTAGCTGAGATTCCTGCATTGTAGGGGGTTGGACTAGATGACCCTTGGGTACCTTCCAACTCTAAGATTCTATGATTCTAGGGTATCCTGGAAAATAGCATGGCTGGTTAGCTGGAACCCTGACCAGGAGCAATGATGGTGGTGGTGGTGGTACAAATTCATAAGGAATGGAGAGAGAAATTAAATTAATTTTTCATTTAAAAGTGAACCTACCTAATTCACTCTTTTGGAAACAATATGCCAACTGAAACACAACTATCCTTTGAAATTCTCACTTCTCCTAACTTCCAGCCAAGGAATGTGTGCAAAAATGCACATGCTAGGGTAAAGTATGCATAAAACTGTATATATTTGTGAGAAGAATATACCCCAAATGCTTTATGCTTATAAGTATTAAAGGAAATACAGTTTGCAAAAATGCGTATATTAGGCAGAATTGCATACAAAAATGTGTATGTTAGGAAATTTTCACCCTAAAACGCTAATGAATTTTCCTGAGGATTTTTTAAAAAAGCTATTTGCAAACTGAGGTTGAAATGTTGAGAACTGAACTAAAGATTCTCACCAACGAGGTGTCAGGAGCGGGTGTCGGCAACAGGTCGGCAATAAATCACAGTGTCAGTGGAGTGTCAAGCAAACAAGGTCAGCACAGGAGGCCAGACCTAGAGAGTACAGCAACTCGTCCTGGTAGATCTTGCCCCTATGAGGCAGTTGTGGGGACTGAAGGTCCCTGCCTTCCCACAGCTCTCTAAGTCTCCTCCTCACCCAGTTCCCTCCAAAGCAATCTGAGTCTTTGTCATCTTACTTGTCTTTGTCCCAGTGGGGAGGGGAGCTTGTTGCAGGAGAAGGGGGAGACACTCATGCCTCTTCACCAGCCCGATTCATTTCTGCCTCTTGGCCTCCTTCCTCCCCTGCTTCTGCCTTTGAGTCTGGACTTCTCTCTGACACAGACTCTTCCTGCTCACTAAAGCCTGTTGCCTCTTCAGCTTCTGACACCTCCTCCTCCCAGGCTGCTCGCCTTTGTTCCTCTGGCCTCCCACCAAGCCCCTGGCTCTGAGCCTTCTTCCCTTGGGGGTTCCCCAGCTTGTGCCTCCCACCACTCCTCTGCTTCCGGCCAGTCCATGACACAAGGAGAATGCTCCTCCCCCATTTTCTACCTCATGTCATTGCTTGCATGCTCAGAAGAGGGCAGGTGAGCAGGCAGGTCCCATAAGGCACAGCAGCTGCAGGACTAGGAGTCTCTGGGGAACAGCAGTTGGCCCCTAAAAGGGTGTGGGTCTCAGCACGCAGTCGACAATGCCTACCCCCTGACACTAGCCCTGGCAGCAGAGTAGGAATTTTGAAATAGTTAATCTAGGCCATTGTGCAAGGTACACTGAATTTTTAAAGAGACAGGCCTTTTTATTCTCAGCTCTTCACACTTCGCATAGTAGCTGTGATATGACACTACCTTAGATGGAGGAAGACCACTATTGCATTAAACCCAGTCCTGTCTACTTTTGCTGCATCTCTCTGCGGTCTCAGGAAGGAATCCTTCCCTGCTCTGCTATTGAATATCCTTTTTTAATGTGTCCCATATAGTCCTCCTTAGTCAATAGGAGGCCCTTCTATGCATTCCTCACTTAGAGATATGAAGAATAATGAGCATATGAAACAGATCTTTCTCAGCACCGGTGGCTACGTAATATAACACTTCCTAGAGAAGCTCCAGGCTTAGTTTCTGACAGTGAGTGGCGAAGACCTATTTGTTTCAAAAGGTTTCTGATCTCTGGCTTTGTTGGAAACGAGCTTTTTTTTAAAAAAATCAGAATATCTGCACAGCCACATTTAAGTGCAAATGTGCCTCTGGGGCAACGGTGTGCTTTCTGTTTTGGAGCTGGAAATCAGTGGCAGATGATTCCTCAGCTCCCTGGTGTAAGCAGGCAAGAGTCGGTATTGTGGCTGGTGTCACAAGAAAGAAAGTTGATGCAAACCTGTTCATTTTTGCGAAGAATTTAAGTCTCCCGTGCACAGAATTCTCACAGATCCAGGGCACATCACAGAGTGGCAGAGGTTTAAAACACGCGCAAAGACTCAAGTTCTGTGCGGCGTCTGTATACTGAATTTCTGTGAATCCTAAAAACAGTCCCAGGCCTTCTTCATATGCTGGCAGAGTGCCATGCTTGAAACAGCAATGGATGGAATTGTTTTTGCATGTGTCAGCAGCACTGACAGGCTGATTTGCAAGATTCGCTGGTGCAGGGTTGTCATATGCCAGACTTGCAATGGCAGGAAAGAGGAGAGAGTACTTGTATATGTGATTCTAAGCCTCTGAACAGGCTTTGCACTGTTGCTTCCGCAGCAGGTCAGCTAACTGCTCTTGATGGGTGCCCTTGGCGACCCACGTCTGACGAGCCAAAGGCATTACAGTCACAGTGCCATTGCCTCGAGAAGACCTCACAGACAAGGTCAATCAGCCAAAGAAGAAGAGGCAGGAGACAGGAAGCAATTAGAAACTTCACTGCAGCTTGGATGCACAAATCCTAACAATCCTAGGTGCATTTTGTGAGTTACCCAAAATTCATATATCCGTGAATGTTGACAATCACAATGCAACCCTCCCTGTATTCCAGGGAACTTATTCCCAGGTAAGTGTGTTTAGCACTGCAGCCTCAGGTACTTAAATGAGATTGGCAACATTCATTCACTTGCTCATGCCTGGATAAAGAAGCACTCTCCTAGGTATATCCATGGGGCGGAGGAATTCACAAAGTTCCTCTGGGATTCTTATCATTCATGTGTGAATGAACTTGAAGCATTCACTGTAATAACCTGAAAGATATTAAGATATTACCAAAAATTTAGCATTGGGCTTTGTGCATTTTTTTGACAAGTAATGTCCAAAATTTGATATTCTCATGTGAATGCTAGCAATCTAATAATAATAATAATAATAATAATAATAATAATAATAATAATAATAGCGATCTTATATTAATTTTTGTAATTTCAAATCAGTAAGTACTTTGTGTGATATTCAACTAAGTATCACTCAGTGTAAACCCATGAACATGACTAAATCAGGTTTATTAATTTGAACGAGTCTGAGCAAAAGCTGAATACCACCATGTGTGTTCGAAGAATGACAGATTATATGTTCAGTGACACTTGTAGCATTCTGTCTTTGTTGATCTTTGACAGGTAGCTGAAAGTAGTTGCTTAACCCTCTCCTTAGATGACCCCCATCCCTTTTCCCACTGTGACAGGAGCTCTCTCTCGCTCATGAAAGTAGCACCCAATTCTAATCAATAAACCATTTGTGCAGAGCTCCTCCGGGGCTTAACCATGCTGATCCCTCTACAAAATCCAACAAAATGTGTTTTGTATTGGAGCAAGCAAATTTTAGGTGTGGGTGGCAATAGTAATTTCATTTATGAATGCAGTAACATACATAAAATATATGCATATATCAAATTGCTAAAAGGAACAACGATAAATATAAATGCCTTGGAGATCATCTAGTGCAACAGTGGGTGCATTTTCATTTTGGGTGCAAGAGATGTTGGATTCAATTTCCATGCCAGTCCATGGAAGGCATGCATTGATGGAAGTCATGTCTACCAGAGGCCATTCAATGGGAGCTAATTGGAAAACCAGCATCGTACTTAATTTCACATTCCAGAATGGTTTAGAATAGATCACATGGAAGGACTGTTCTGTAACTGTGCTTGGATAATGGCGTGGTCAAATGCATCTCCGTGAGGGATAAACTGCAGCCCCCAGCATCCTTTGTGGGGGGGGGGGGTTGTTTTAAGTGTATGGTGTGCACTTTCCCGAGTTCCTTTCATAAGGGGCCTTGAATATCCTACAGGATAAAAAGGTGGATTATGAATAGGAGATGACCTCAGGGAAAGATACATAGAGCTTCTGTGAGAGCGATGGGCTGCTAACATTGCCAAAGCTTCTCGGCACAATGTGTGATATAGCACTTAAATGTCACCTGCCGCATGTAAACTCTAGTTCTTGCACACCTGAAAAGGACCACTTGACATACAGCTCCTGTTCTTCCTTTGGGAAAGGGAAACAAACAACTCCTGAATTCATAAATTCAGGGAAAGCTTCTGAGAGTGTGCTTAGCTGCAGACCAAAAGGAGGAGAGCGGAGAACAGGTTTTAAAAGAGAGCGTTGTTTATTTCGGTTCAGCAATGTTATTCAAAGACAGTTTGTAAAATAAGCTGATATGACTTTGTTTACGTTAAAGCAAATTTGCAAGCGTGAAAAATCCGAGTGTCCCTTTCTTAACCTCCCCTCCTACTCCTTCTTATTTTATTTTCTCTTTCTTTGTCAAATGTTTTAATATATGTTGTATTATGTTATTAGAAAACCCCACAAGAAAAGAAATCCCTGCAAAACAGACCTGCTTCAGATGCAGGATAAAAACAGGAAGCAAAGGAGTAGTAAAATAAAATCTGCACATCCAACACTTTTCGGACGTCTCAGTTACTTCATCAGAGAGCTTCAAATATAGTTCAGTATTTGCTGCACTTTCTCCTCTCTTCTTCTTTTGATAATTTCCTTCTTTCTGCCTCTTTTCTTCCTCTTCCTTGCCTGGAGTTCTCCCTTTTTGCTGCACCGGTTCAGATGTAACAATTTTTGTCTTATAAACTATATTTCGTGAAAACAGTAATGCGCTGTGTGCCCAGTCACTCCCTCTTCTCCTTCCTTTGTCTTTTTACATTTCTTCATTCAATATTTCCTGGTTTTGATAAATCACAGCTTTCTGTGATGTCAGGAAACTAGTATCAGTGATCCTTGCAAACCTGGGTATCAATTTAGGATTAAATTGGTTTGATATATTGGTTTGCGGGGATCACTTAAACCATAGTTTCATGGTTTGGACCTAATAGGGCAACTGTGGTTTATTGAAACAGCAGAAAGCACTGAATTAGGGCACACTTGAAAAATGAAGAGGGGAGGGGCATGGAGAGAGTGTGCAGGCACAGTGCTTTTCCCTAGCTCAGTAAAAACAAAAAATTGCTAGATCTAGTTACAGGTAGGTAGCCGTGTTGGTCTGCCATAGTCAAAACAAAATAAAAAAAATCCTTCCAGTAGCACCTTAGAGACCAACTAAGTTTGTTCTTGGTATGAGCTTTCGTGTGCAGTCTCTAAGGTGCTACTGGAAGGATTTTTTTTATTTTGCTAGATCTAGTTTGTTTTATCTGAACCGCCTCTTTTGGCCTCTTCAGGCTAGGCCTTTTCTTGATTTATATTGAACAGATATACAGTAAAAACCTCTACTTGGGCCCGATCCAAGTTGCGACCACGGCAAACCCAGAAGTAAATACCAGGTTTGCCGCAATTCACGCACGCGCTGAAGTGGCTCACTGCCTCTGAATGTGCCTGCGCACAACGGCGCTTCTACCAGCGACCCAGATCGACTTATGGACGGACCTCTGGAACTGATTACGTCTGTAAGTAAAGGTTCCACTGTACAAATGGGGGTGGCGTTAGAAAGCCTTGCCCAAATCTGAAAACTGGTCACAACACCCATTTCCTTTTCCTTTTGCGTTTGCCCAGATTTTGGTTCACTTAACAAAACAAAGGCAGGAATATCTGATTATATACATGAGGAGCACCACTTTAGATACCAGTGCAGTGTGAAGAACATGCTCTCCCTCTGTGTAAGCCTTGTATGAGTTCAAAGGCCTGTTCTTTTATGTATTCAAGCTTGAATTTCGAAAAAAGCACTATATTTTAAGAGCATTTTTGTGGTTGATTTTATACCTCCCTTCATGGTAACTATAGCAATATTATCAACACAAGTCAAAACAGTCACATACACACACATCCCTTTTTGTTTTTCTGAAGTAAAGGAATGTGTTCTTTGCACAGCTCAAATGCATTACAGTGAAGATTGGTTTGTGTTCCATGTTAATAAGTGAATGCTGGGGAAGGAGAACAACTTGAATTATCAGTCCCTGGTAATAAAATGGGATGGGCCAGCATCAGAAACAAGACATGTTGGGGCCAAACTAGATTATATTAAATGCATGTATGCATGTACCCTGCTTTTTCCCTTAGGAGGGAGCTTCCCCTCAAAGCTTGCACACTCAGCAAAATATAATAACTGAGATGAACTGGACATCTAATATATGTATAGAACTTCAAGTGCCCCCAATCGTGTCCTGAACTTAAATGCTTCTTTAAAGATTCATTTTCATAATTGCCAGCGTAGCAATAGGAATGCCTAGTAGACTTAATTCACCTTAGGGAATACTATCTATGTATATTTTGGGAAGGGGAGGAAACCCCCCCCCCCCAGCAGAAATGCAATTCATTAGGGTACCAGCCCATCACGTCTTCTCCAAAAGGAGCTGCTGCTTTAAGGAGCTGCATCAGCACATTTGGTAAAGATAATCCCAATTGATTTTGCATTAAAATTACCCATTGATTTCCCTCTTGGCCTTCCGGGGATTTGAACCTGTCTGTGCAATTAAAGTGCATAAAGATTTCCTCTGAATCCGCTAAAGGTGCTTATTTACAGACCTGTATCTCAGTCATAAACAACTAGGTCTAATCCAGCAGAGGATTGATAAAATGTCTTGTATTAATGTACCACATACATAAGATCAATGTATGAGATTTCTTTTAAATATATATATATATATATTGCCATTTTTAGAGGAGAAAAAGAAAACCCTTCAAAAATTGATAGGATCAATACATTCTTCTGGATTACTGCTCCACGAGGAAAGTCAATTGGACTAATTTAGAAAAAGACAATAATAAAGATTGTTTTGTTAATCCTCAGGCTATATATATATATATATATATGAGAAGTTGCTATTTCATTAGAAGAGTCAGCATTAGAGAGTTATGCAACTTGGGTTCTCCAGGGCCTGCTCTCTCTTCTCTCCCTAACCTTTTAGTATCTTTTGACTGTCAGTAAGTGTGTGGAAAGGAGTATGATCCTGTGTTTCTCAAACGTGGGTCTCCAGCTGTTATTGGACTACAACTCCTATCATCCCTAGCGGTCAGGGATGATGTGTGTTGCAGTCCAACAATGGCCGGAGACCCAAGTTTGAGAAACACTGCTGTAGACAGTGTGTACTTGTACTTTCCAAAAGCTTTTGATAAAGTCCCTCATCAAAGACTCCCGAATAAGCTTGGCAATTATAGGATAAGAGGAGAACTCCTCTTAAAGATCGGTAACTGTTGGAGAACAGGGTGGCTACTAGCCACAATTGCTATGTTCTGCCTCTTTTGTGGGAGGTAATATGCCTCTGAATACCAGTTGCTGGGAACTGCTTGCTGGCTTCTCAAGGGCACCTGGTTGACAACTGTGAGAACAGAGTGTTGTGCAGGATAGCCAGCCTCATATAACCAACATGCTTATCTCTAATTAATACATGAAGGGGTTAAGACCATAGAGTAAGATGTCCTGCCAGGCTTAGCTAGAACACTGTTTGACAGTGGAACAGACTCCCTGGGGAGGTTGTGGGCTCTCATTCCTTGGAGGCTTTGAAGCAGAGGTTGTATGGCCATCTGCTTAAAGCTGAGATTCCTGCATTGCAGGGACTGGATGGTCCTCGAGGTCCCTTCCCTAGTTCTGTGATGCTAAGACTACTCATCACCTTGGAAGGGGGGGGGGGTTATCAAGGGTTAGTGTCTTGAAATACTGTGTACAATTCTGGCCAACAACCCTTAAAAAAAGGTATAAAGTAGAGCTGAAAGGGGGTGCAGAAAGGAACAAACAAATTGATCGAAGGGCTGGAGCAACTTCTCCATGAGGAAAGTTTAAAACGTGCTGCACTTTTTAGTTCAGGGGAATAGTGAGTAAGGGGAGGGCACATGATATAGGTGTTTTAAAAAAGTATGCGTGCTGAAAGTGGTCAAAAAGAAGTGCCCCCCCCCACTTTCTCATAATACTAGAATCTGGGATCATCCCAATAACGCTGAATGGTCGAAGTTTTTAGACAGCATTGAACAAGAAGCAACGTAAGGTCCTAATCTTGCCTCCAAAGGAGTACCAGCTGCTCTGCTGTACAGTTGCTGTTCTTGTGCTTGCAGACCCTTCAAGTGTCCCTATTTTCCAGGGACAGTTCCGGATTTCCAGAAGCCATCTGGTTTCTGATATGACCCCAGAACGTCCTGCTTTTCCTTAGGATGTCCCTATTTTCATCAGAGAAATGTTGGAGAATGTGGAGTTATGTGACACCCACCGACACCTGAGCCAAGGAGATAAGTAACTATATACAACCTTTAGAAGACATCTGAAGGCAGCCCTGTTTAGGGAGGTTTTTTAAATGTTTAATGTTTTATTATGCTTTTATACGTATATATTGGTAGCCGCCCAGAGTGGTTGGGGCAACCCAGTCAGGTGGGTGAGGTATAAATAATAAAATTATTACTATTATTATGGGATAGAATGTCCCTATTTTCACCAGAGAAATGTTGGGAGGTATATCTTCAGTCTACCAACCGGTGCCTAGACTGAAGACCATAGTGAGCCTTGTGTAGGCCGTCTTCATCTTTCATGGAATGGTTGAGGGTGAAATGATTAAATTGCTCACAGGACATATTTTCACACAGCCATGCCTACCAGGCCCATTCCTCCAATGCCTGTGATGATTTATGATTTTTGCAGCAGCAACAGTAAATTGTTAATGTCGAGGAGAAACATTTGGTATTTTTAGGTTTTTTTGCAGTTAATTTTATTAGTCAGATCGGAGGATGCAGCGGCTCACAACCGATCTTTTTTCTGCATGGGCCACAGTTCTAGGAACCAGGATTTTAAAACATTAGGCACTGGGTTGTCCCCCCCCCCCCCAGTAACTTTATCTTCTGGCTGTTTATGATTCTCTGCAATTCGTTGCAATAAAAGCCATTAACCAATCTGGAAAAGTCTTAATATGAGACCTGTCTTACTTGAGGAGATATGTACCCTGGAAACTTTTTAGATTAAGCTTGTTGAATTCCATATATTGAACCATACATTATTTATGAATTATATCCCGTCAGCTTGCTTTATAGCTAGAGAATTTGCCTGCATGCCCGTAAAATATTTTGCTAACTTATTTTTCTAGGCATAGGGCACTTTTCAGTGAACTAAGCTCAACCTGAAGTCAGGCTTCAAAGAAAAATACTAAAATCATTACCCCATAACTCTGAGGTGGGGAACCTATGGCCTTCCAGGTGTTTCTAGACTTTTGTTGTTGTTGTTCAGTCTTTCAGTCGTGTCCGACTCTTCGTGACCCCATGGACCAGAGCACGCCAGGCACGCCTATCCTTCACTGCCTCTCGCAGTTTGGCCAAACTCATGTTAGTAGCTTCGAGAACACTGTCCAACCATCTCATCCTCTGTCGTCCCCTTCTCCTTGTGCCCTCCATTTTTCCCAACATCTGGGTCTTTTCAAGGGAGTCTTCTCTTCTCATGAGGTGGCCAAAGTAGACTACAGCTGTCATTATCTCTAGTGACCAGTCATGCCAACAAGAGCTATCATAGTTGAATCTTCTGACAAAAGTGTTACGTATTGAGACTGAAATCAATAGGGCCGTTCAGCCACCAATCAGGGTCTGCCTCCTGGTGCAACCTAACCAATCACAGAAGCGTAAGGCCAGGCGAACGCTCCAATCAGACGTAAGCGCACCAATGGGCAGTTTCATGAGGAGAGTTTTTTGGCAGGTTTTCTCCAGTCTTTCTCTGGTGGGTTTTTTACACAGTTTGGGTTTCAGTTGAAGTTGCTGTTTAAACCTGATTTTGTGGAATAAAAGAGATTAAAGGCACCATGCTGATTCTGTCTCCTTCCAAGCTGTATATTTAACAACAACAACAAAAAAGTAATTTGTCCCTGAGGATGGCCTCCTTACGTGAGGACTTGCAAGTGGCCAATGGAAAACCATTTTTAAAAAGGAATCCAGGGGAACCAAGAAATTACAGGCTAGTTAGCATAATATCTGCTCTGGGAAAACTGACAGAAAGCATCGTTAAAGAGAAAATTACCAAGCATATAGAAGAATAAGATCCAATATGCTTCTGCAAAGTTAAGTCCTATCTAATGCTTTAGAAGTCTTTGAGTGTGTCAATAGGCATGTGAATAGGGGTGTTCTGGTAGATGCTCTGTGCTCAAAAAAATTCTTCTAAAGTCCCTCACCAAGGACTCCAGAGGAGGCTTAGAAGGCATTGGATAAGAGGAGAGGTCTTCTTGTGAACCAGTAACTGGTTAAAGAACTGAAGCAGAGAGTAGGAAGGGAAAGCTCTCACAATGGAGAAATGGTGTTCCTCTCAAAGATCTGCACTGGGACAAAAAATAAAAAATAAATTAGGTGCACATATACACTAATGGGGTCAGAATTGGTGGTGACTGACCAGGATAGGTGCGTGGTAATTGTGAAAAAGGTGAAATCCATGTTGGAGATCATTAGGAAAGGGGTAGGAAATGAAAACTGCCAATAGCACAGTACTCTCATACAAGCCCACACTCGGAATAGTGTGTACCGTACTGGTTACCACAAGTCAAAAAGGATATTGTGGATTTGGAAAGGGGGCAGAAAAGGGCAACCCAACTGATCAAGGGACAGGAGCAACTTCTTATATGAGGAAAAGTGTTTGGGACTTATTAGTTGGGGGGGGGGGAGGAAAAGCAAGGGGGATGGGATAGAGCTGTATGGCATACCCCTCAACTGTCCTGATAAAAATTGGGGCATCCTGTTTTTGGGGAGACATGCTCTTAAGAGCATGACACCCCAAAACATGCATTTTGGGGTGCAGTGGCCCCCCAAAGACACATGTTCCTTGGCCCCACGAGAGCACAGAGCCCCCAAAAATGCAAGATTGCAAAGCCCAAAACTGTATGTTTTGGGCTCCATACTCTTACACAGGTCACATGACTTGCCCGGGAGCACGGCCCAGAAGACATGTGGCCTGTTTTTTTTTTTTTTTGCCTAGATATATTGTAGCCTATGGTATGGTGTGGAGCAATAACAAGAAGCTTTTATCCCAGATCAGCCAACGAAATTGAATGTTGAAAGACTGAGGACATACAATAAGATATACCGGTATTAACAGTACATAGTTAATTTATGGAATTTGTTACCACAAGATGTGCAATGGCCAGCTCAATGCCCTCCCCAGAATGTTTTTCCTTACTGACTGCTGCAGGCTTGCAGTTGTCAGTTCTGTTCCTGCCTCTGTGTGGATTGTGTCTTTATTTGGGGGTGGGTTTGGTGGTCCTCGACATGCAGCAGGATGCTGGACTGAATGGGACACTGGGCATGTGCAGAAGGGCTCTTCTTATGAACTCCATAAAGATCTGGAGTGCCACAGTTTGCCCATTCATTTCACAGAGGCCGAACACAGAAATGTGCTTTCAATGTATGCCAAAGAATGCACATTAAAGAAACACAGTGTGGTTAACAGTGTAATAGTACAAATCTTGACAATATGCCTTATTATGTTTACATATTTTCACACATTTGGCAGCTAAGTGCTGCTGTGAATGAAAAAGACACTGCAAAGATGAATGTATGTGCCGTTTCATTACTATTTTTTTTTATTAGCATTCAAGTTGGGTGACTGGTCTGAAACAGTGTTCCCAATTGATAGCCCAAACAATATCTGGTATTCTGGGCTCTGGCCCAAACATACGGCAATTGATATGAGAACTGTCTAGCACTCTTGCTTATAATTTAATCATCAAAGTGAAGAGATGTGGAGTTGGTGTATCATCCTCTCAGCTACACCACTTTTGATTCAGAGATCACGGTTCCTTTTGTGGAGAAAATCCACTCGCCGGGCAGTATTATGCAGCAATTTCTTTGGGTAATGTATGTGATATAATCAAGAAGTAATTAAAGCTGATGTGAATTGAAAGTAACCATATGTTTCTGTGGGTTCCTTGACTACAGCCTGTTTTTGTACCCCTGCTGTTATAACCACCTCATCCATTTTAACTTGTTTCATGAAATAATTTTTAAAAAATAATAATAATAAAATTGAAAAATAATGGGAAGAAGTTGCTTATAAAGTTATTGGTAATACACTTTTTCTTTCACATACATACACAGCAATCTAAATGCAGGCCTTCATCTCATATCACTTCTTAATGCCAAACACAGGCAAAGAGTACCAAGAGAATTGAGGACTGAGCATGCTCAGCGATCATGTCACGTTTGACATTCAGTTGTGTGTGTGTGTGTGTATGGAAAGAATACTGAGGGGGTTGAAACGCTCTGGTTCAGCCCCTTACAAGCTCCCCACTGGCTTGGGGGGTTGCCAGCATGGCACCCATGTTTACCAGTGTGCCCACCTGTCAGGGAACTGTCCCCAATGCAGCGGAAGGTGGTAGAAGGGCTCTCCGGATGCTACAGAGAGCCCCAGTTCCACCTTGCCAGCAGCTCCTTCTCTGGTAGTGGAAGGAGCAGCGAGACATCCAACGAGGAGGGGGAGAGTTCACAGGGGAAAGGGAGTAGAGGCTCTGGGGATGCAAGAGAGACCCAGCACTCCCACAGTCCCGAGGGCGATACAGGGGGAACACAGTTTCCATCACCCCAAAGACGTCATGGGGTGAAAAGAAAGGGTAGAAGGCAGGGTTTTCGTATACCAAAACTCTTTCGTTGGGGTCAGAACCGGAAGGGGCCATTCCCGGATTCTGACACCACTTGATACAGACATGAACTTTTAAGCTCTGCAGTGTACATAGTTTGCACAATAAAATCTTTAAAGGAAACAGCGGAGTTCTGGCTGCTTACTCATGAGCAACTAACTGAGAACCTTACACCACCATTACCTCCAGCAGTGCCTGCATAGGACCTCAGTAAATATCCCCTAAATAGATCACAGTGCAAAAGACATTCTTTGCTCTTTCTGCTCAGTTCCTGCTCACACTGGCCTGGCCTCTTCTACAATTATCATGCCTGCCTCCAGCTAAATGTGCCCACATTTCATTGGATGCCAGGAATGATCACCTACCCTCTGTTCGATTCTGAACAGAGGAGAGGTGCAAAGAGTTGTGCTCTATACGCAAGAATCGTGGTGGCCTTTATTCCACTGATAGTGGGCATGCCTGCACCATTTTGTAGTCCTGTCTCTTTTCCTGCCCTTTAGACATGGCAAACATTTTGCACCGTGCTATGCCCCCCCAGCAGCCATTTTGTAATGTTTTACATAAGCAAAATCACACCAAAATGGAACTTCCGCCCGTGCTTAAGAAAGAAAGCTAGCTCAAGAATGCAACACTACAAACACTTGCTAAATCATCCATCTTACCTCTGTCTTACCTAGAAAAGCTCAGTAAGATAGCAAGGAAGAAATACATTGTAGGCAACGTTTTAACTGACAATATTCATTTTAGTTTATTACTTTGCCTGAGATATCTCATGTAATTAATGTGATATAATGTGAATCTAATACTATACCTGTCTACTCAGAAGTCAATCAATCATATTGATGTCAATGGGACTTACTCTCAAGTAACTGTGTACAGGATTGCAGCTAAAAAGTGTAAAGCTATATGTAAAATTATATATATATATATATATATATATATATATATATATATATATATATATATATATGCAGTATTACACTTCCCAGATTTCTCCAGTCCCAGTCCTGCATAAAAGTATTTGGCATCTAGACTCTTCTTGCAAGGGCAGAAATGACACGGTCAAATTATCCATACATCTGACAAATCAAACCACTATTTTAAAATGAAAATAAATTTCAGGAAGCATCTTCTAGTGGGTGACATAGATTTACAACGTATTAATATGTATTAAAGTGTTATTTCCAGGACTAGAGTTTTGGGTGGTGATAATTCACAGTGATAAACAGAAGACACAGTCAAATAAATCCCAGAATTTATTTTACAGATTGGTAGGGAAGTATGCAATTTTTTTCCTACATGGCTTCTGGCAAACTAACACTTCTGGAAGAAGAGGAAGAAGAAAGACAATTTCTTTCCAGTGGGGAAAGGGCTATGTATGAGATATTTCTGATTTATCTGCAACTAAGGATTTCAGTCTCAGATTTAGTACTTCATATGTATGAAAAGCACACTTATTTCTCATTATTAGAACCCATAAACTAACCTAAAAATAAAACAATAGGTTGGAGTTGAACATTAAGCAGGATATTTTGTAATGCTGAAGTTTTTCATCATGGTGTTAAATTTATCAAGGTTTCTATCTCAGTATCTTTGGGAAAGAAAGGCAGTTTGATCTTGGTACACAGAGCCCCACTGCCGCCGGCCATTGCAGTAATGATGCCAATTTCGTACACAAAACTGCCAGCAATATAGTTAGCATAATTCATACATATTGTGGTCACTCATTAACTGTTCTGTTTTGCAGCCACAACATTTTTCTATCTAGAATCATAGAATTGTAGAGTTGGAAGGAACCAGCCTTCAAGGAAGGAGAGTCTACAACTTCCGCTCCACTGTCTAACAGCTCTTACTGTCGGAAAGTTCTTTCAGATGTTTAGTAGGGATCTCCTTTCTTGTAACTTGAAGCCATTGGTTCAGGTCCTGCCCTCCAGAGCAGGAGAAAACAAGCACGCTCCATCTTCCATGTGCCATCTTTTGATATTTGAAAATGGCTGTCACATCTTCTCTCAGACTTCTCTTTCCCAGGCTAAATGTGCCCAACTCCCTCAACCATTCCTCATAAGTCTTGGTTTCCAGACCCTTGATCATCTTGGTTGCCCTACTCTCCTCTGCCCATGTTCCAGCTTAGCAATATCCTTCTTAAATTCTGGTACCCAGAACTGGACACGCTACTCCAAATATGATCTGGCCAAGGCAGAGGTATCTGAATAAGTGTGCATGCACACGAAAGCTCATACCAAGAACAAACTTAGTTGGTCTCTAAGGTGCTACTGGAAGGAATTTTTTCATTTTTCATTTTGTTTTGACTATGGCAGATCAACACGGCTACCTACCTGTAACTTGAGTGGTACTGTTACTTTCCTTGATCTGGACACTATATTTCTGCTGATGCAGCCTAGAATTGCATTAGCTTTTTTGCGGCTGCATCAGACTGTTGCCTGAAGTTAAGCTTGTGGAGCTTGTGGTCTCCTAAAACTCCTAGATAAAACTCTTGTACTACTGGCAAGCCAGGTGTCTCCCATCCCATGTTTGTTCATCTGGTGTTTCTGACCTAAGTGTAGAACCCTACATTTTTAATATGAAATTCATATTGTCAGTTTTGGCCCAGTTCTCCTATCTATTAGGGTTGTCCTGAATCTCAATTCTCTATTCTGAAGTATTAGCTACCCCAGTTTGGTGTAATCTACAAATTTGATGAGCACCCCCTCAATACCTTAATCCAAGTCATTTATAAAGATGTTGAACCACAATGGGGCCACAACAGAACCCTGCAACATTCCACTTGTCATCCCCCCCCCCCCGATGATGAGGAACCATAAGAGAGCACTCAATCAGTCAAACAGCTACAAATCCACCTAACTGTAACGTTGTCAAGCCCACCTTTTACCAGCAACTCCACAAGAATACCATAGGGTATTTCAAAAGCCTTAATGAAATCAAGTTACACCATGTCCACAGCATTCCCCCCATCGTCCAAGCTTGTAACTCCGTCAAAATAAATAAATGAGATTCATCTGACTTGTTTTTGAGAAACCTATGCCAGGTCTTAGTAATCACAAGATCCTTTTCTAAGTGCTCCCAAACCGGCTGTTTAATTACATGATCTATAATCTTTCCTGGTGTCAACGTCAGACCAGTTACCTGGGTCTTCTCTCTCCCCACACACACTTTTTGAAGACGGAAACAACATTTGCATCTGTAAAAAAATTGTCACAAAGAAGATTCAATTTCACAACCAAGCAATCAGGATGTATGCAAAGGGAGATAAGAAATGTCCATATCGCATAACACTTCTCCAAAAGAGTGCCAGAAAATGACATTCTGAAATATTTTATTATCATGATAAGTACTGCCACTACCACCGCAAACACCTGCACCCCCGAAACCTCTTCACATTTAGTATATACAGCACTTCAAACATGGGAAGAGAAACTGCAGAGCAGCGAACATGACATGCAAGAAAGCTCTCTTTAGTTTCAACAGAAGTTAGGCTGCGTCTGGATGCCTATTTTAATTGCATATAAAAGAGGGACCCTTTGCTTTGTCTATGTGAAATCTGGCAGGTGTGATGCCCTGGAGATAGCAGAATATCTGCAAATGTCATGCCATTTGGAATGGAAATTCACATGCAGCAGAAGTCCATCTGAGTCTTCATAGAAATCAATGGGGAAACAAAAGAAGACTAAGAAGGTGGCTTTTGGAAGGTTCCAGGAGGTAGTAACACCATCTAAATAAGGTTTCTTTTGAGATTACAGGGGAGGTAAGCACCAGCTCCAGAGCATTGTGGAGTCATTTAAAAAAAGCTCATCCCAACTCAGTATTTCAGTCTTATTGTAAATGTAAAATAATGAATGAATGAATATCATGGAACTGTAGAATTGGAAGGGACCATAAGAGTCAGCTATTTCAATGCTCTGTAATGAAGGAATCTTCTGCCCAAGAGTTATTCTGATAAATATCCAATAAACCCTGATAGAAACTGCCTTCTCCTCATGAACTGCCTTCTTCAGCTTTGACCTTGGAGCAACTCCTAAATTATATTTATACAGCTGCTCCTTTGATTTATTATTTGACCCCAGCCCATTGCCCTACAATTTGTTCTGGTCTCTAAAATTGTCCAGGCTTCAATCACCAAGCCAGACCACCCATGCCCAAAGTCCTCGTGTTACCTTTATTCATCATTCCATTTTTGTTGGGCAAGGGTAGACCTCATAGTTGAAGGATTGCCATTTAAATCATAAGCAATCAGGAAAATCTCGATTTTCCTGATTACTTATTTTTATAAGGCCAATGGGCTACATAAAGCCTGGGAAGGAACAAACAGTGTCCCTTGGCTGCCCGCCTTTCTGACGTGTCTTCCCTCTGATTAAAATTTGCATCAGTGTAGCATTAATTGTAAAGGTCTTTGGCTCTTCTCCCGGACATAAATTTTTAAACTATGTAAAAGCACTTGGAAGAACAACAACAGCAGCAGCGACAAAGCTATCCAATTGTGACTCTTCCAAAGAAAAAAATATATTGGGGAACCGCCAAATGTAAAGAAGCAGACATTGACAAATAGCCATCGCCTACCCAAAAAGAGGAGCAAACAGTAGGATACTAATAAAATTTAGATGCAAATGGGGTGTATCTTTCCCCTGCTTATGAATGCCCAATTAGCCATAATGGCAACAAGCAGCCTGGCTTCCAGCTGGAATCTGACACCCAATTTAAGCAGACTACAAACAAGCACAAAGGCTAACAAAACATCCCTAGTGGGGAGAGGCGGCGGAGGGTGGGGGAGGGGGGAGATTAGAAACACACATACATTTAGATTTCCATAGCTGCTGCTTGCAGACAATGGATCTGGCCAACCAGGAAATGAGATTAGGTTAATATGCAGCATAGAAAGAGGATAGAAAGAGAAAGTTTCCTCTTCCCACAGTAAAAAAAGGACACCCCCCCCACTTTTCAGGTCAGACTACAAACTATTTGTTTCAAATTATTGGCATTAAAAGCACAACACCCTCCTGTCTTCTGGAGAAATATGGGCCACTGAGCCGATAATTCTCTATTACTGATTTACTGTTTTTCAAACAATAGCTTGAAAAATGGCTGGATCACTCGAGGCACTAAATCCTTCCATGCCATCAGAGCTTTCTGTGCAGGCATCCACACGGGTACACTTTCAAATGGATGACGTACAACTTTCTAGCAATGGTCCCTCTGATCCAGTGTGAATTCCAGCCTGAACAAGTATACAGCGTAACTGGTTGAAAGTCACTGAACACATTCAGATTCATGCCTATCATTCTGCAGCAAACAGCTGAACTATGGAACTTGTTCCCCCAGGTGACAGTGATGGCCACCAACTTGGAAGACTTTAAAAGAGGATTGGACAGATTCATGGAGGAGGAGGCTATCAATTGCTATCAGCCATGATGGCTCTGCCCTGCCTCCACAGTTGGAGCAAGTAATGCTTCTGAATACCAGTTGATGGAAACCACAGGAAGGGAGAGGGCTCTTGTGTTTAGGTGCTGCTCCCTGGTTTCTCATAGACATCTTATTGGCCACTGTCAGAACAGGATACTGAACTAGAAGTGCCATTGGCCTGATCTAGCAGGTTCTTCTTATGTTCTAGATATGGAAGCTTCAACCATGAATGTATTAGGACTTTATGTGTACCTTCTGAGAACGGAATGGCTACTTCTCTCCACAGGAGGGAATGAGATCTGTTGGAAGCTGCCAATGAAGGAAGGGGGCGGGGAGTTATTTCTTTGTCAATCTCCTCTTTCCCTGCTCAGCATTGTTTTGTGACTTTTGAAATATTATTTTTAGTAGAGTTCTTCTCATTATGAACTGTTGTTTAAAGAAGACATCCTTAATGCCAAATTCAAGGTTATTGTATTAATTTACACGACCCGTAACAACTTGGGTCTGGACACTAAGGACCACTTAATTCATTATATCCCTGCCCAATCAAAGGGGGTTCTTGGGGTGTGTGTATCGCTGTTAGTGCTCTCCAATGGGTCCAATTTCACACCTTGCATCCATCAGGACCTGTGCTCAGTATTGTGGGCTCAAATCTGTGGAACTCCTTTCCAGCTGAGATCAGACAGGCCACCTCTCTGTTGAACTTCAGGCAACTCGTGATGACTTTAAAAATAATAATCAGCCATTTTATGCTTAATTTTAACTGATTTTACGTTTGCATCTCTTTGGTAACCTCATTGTACACTGCTTAGTAATCATGGTGCTATGTGATATATGGTGTGTGGGGGGGGGAGGAATAATCCGTAAAATTATGAGAACCAAAGAATGGTCAGTTACGTTGCCTCCACAGACTTCAAAAGATTTCTATTTTTATTGTGCTGTTCCCGGGGGTGTCTACAGGACCATGGACAGCTCTCAGTGGCACTGAGAGAATTCAGGCTGGATACAGGCACCGAAGAGCAGCAGCCTCAGATGTTGCTGCAGCAGAAGTCAGGAGCCAACTAGGGCATCGGACAGGCTGCAGGCATGTCAAGAGGGAAATCTGTGGTGCTTAAAGTGTTTGGCCAAATGTCTGGAGATGGTCAGAAGAGGAGGACAGAGTGACCTTATCAAGCCAGTGGTTGCTCCTAGGGTTTTCCTCACATGGATTCCTCCTGCCTCTCCATGGTTCATTTGGAGGCAATTCTTGTACATAGACTTCCCCCTCTGCAGTGTCCTCAGGTCTTTGTTTTGATTGACAGCTTTGAACCCTAGGCCATCACATTTATGTGCACAAGAACATTGAACCTTTGCTTTCAAAATCAGTGCTAAAGAGCTGGTGTCATTCGCAATACAAGACTTTCTTTTGCTCTGGAATCAGACCTAAAGGGATTTGGGTGTCCGCTTGATCACATGGTTAAAGCAATAAACAAACAAGCTGGAGAACGAATAGTGGGAAGATAGAGTCTTCCCTTGCCCAATATTTTCTGCTTTTAAAAGCCTGCTACCCACTCTGTGAACATGGAGCACCCTGTTTCTGTTATGATTATTGTGATATAAGAAGGCTCAATGTAGGGGAAATTACAAGATCTGGAAACTGGGAAACGGACTGAGAAGAGGAAGACGGAATTTGAAAAAATGTGAGATTGTGAATTAAGACATTCGAATAACAGGGCACGTAGCCTTTTCTGTAGGGCTGATAATCTCCATATGAAATTCAAAGCTAAAAATTGAATATGTCACTTCTATTTGGTGTATATTTAACAGTTAGTTTTAAAAGCCCTTTTCTTCATGTTCAGCATGAAATCCAGGCTTTCGAGTTCTCACATCAATGGCATCTTCATTTAGCCTTTCAAGATATGAAGGCTATATGATGACTTCTGTAACTACTCACAGCAACCCAAATTAATTGATCCCTTTTGCTGAGCAGATATCAAACAATGCCTTCAAAGCTGATATAGAAAACATATTTGCCACTGTGTATAGCTGGGTATATTTTATAGGTTCATTTCTTTGTGTTTTTAAAAGAAAGGAACGGCCTTGTTTTGGCAATGAAGTCTCATTCATACAGTTACATATCCACATTTAAAATTCTCCCTTTTCAAAAGCTCTTACATGTGTGGGATGGGGATTGGCGAGAACACTCTTTTTACTATCTTATTTTACAGAAATAAGACAGAAATACAGAAAGCAAGTTACAATTCAATTGAAGAGTATTTGTAATAATTATAATATTTTAAAAAATCAAAATACAAACTCATGCTAAATTATCCCAGAGGGTTTTCCATTCAAATATGAAATGTGTTAGTGAATCTTTTTTCATGTTTCCAGTACCTTATTACCTTTTGTAATAAAGATACCTTGCACATTAGCATACAATGCCAGATTACATTTCCCCATTCCCTTACAGATGGAACTTGCTGTGATGGGGAAACTGCAGTTCCCAAGATTCTTTGAGGGAAGTTATGCTCTTTAAATGAATGGAGTGGATGTGAGCTTTGTTAGCAAGTGCTCATTGGGCATGAAGCTCTTCACCATGTTAGAGCCCTTTGGATTGAAAGACGGCATTCAAAAATAACTGGGGAGGTATCAAAATAGGCTTGGTAAGTGAGAAACAGAAGACTCTTGCACCATTCAAGACTGGGGCCATTTTACCACACAGATACATGCATATCAACAACAACAACATTTATTAGGTTTGTGAGGTCCATGCCTTTACACAAAACACCATACAACACCGTTAAAAAGTAAACAATAAAATTATTAAAATAGGTTTAAGATTTTAAAAGCCTGTGCCGCGCTGTCGCAGCAAAGGGGACAAATCCAGACCAAACAAAAAACAAAGAGGCAAAAAATGAAACCCAACACCCCCCATACAGGAAAAAGGATTCAACAGGTTAGGAGAGCGATGGGAGGGCCTTCACTGCCTCATTCAGGAACCCCACCCTGGTTTTCATAGCCCTCATGCATATCAGAAAGTGGTCATTATGTCTGAAGCTCTGTTGTACACATTTACAGTCACATTCAGTCACTAGCCAGAGTGAGGTGGCTGCCTCAGGCCAGGGCCATTTTAAGCATTTCCGGCACCGTGGTGCAAACCTCCCTCTGCCCCCCCATTTCCCAGAGTTTTTTAGGGAGGATGGCGCTGCCAGCGGGGCTTGAGGAGGCGGGCAGCGGCTGGAGGGCGGCTCCTCTGGTAGGGAAGAGGCGGAGCCTGGTCGCGGCGCCTCCCAGTTCAGCTGGCCGCTTCGTGCCGCAGTGGCCATGGCAGATGGAGGCTCCGAGTATGGTGCTGCTTCGGCACAGCATGGCAGAAGCAGGCAAGGGCGGTGAGCTAGTGCCGGGTCCAGCCTCCACCTCTTCCCTGGCACCCTCCAGAAGTTGGTGCCCTGGTGCCCCATGCCACCAGCCTCTATGGGTAAGACGCCCCTGCCTCAGGCAGCAGATTCTGAGGGGTTGTGAGCCGACAGAGCTGGGTGTGCACTTCCTAAGCTATTCTGCTGCCCTCAAATGCTGTGTAGGCCGCTCCAATGTGTGTTAGAAGAAGTGTAAAGAGAAAGAAGGCATGTTTTATCACGTGCTGGAATTGTAAAGTAATCAAAAGCTATTGGGAAATGATTTACAATGGAATGAAAAAAAAATGTTTAAGATAACTTTTGTTAGAAGACCAGAACCTGTTTTTCTAGGCATTACAGGCCAAGACCTGCCAAAGAGTGGAAGAAACTATTCATGTATGCTACAACAGCGGCTAGGATATTACTATCCCCAAAATGGAAAGACGACAAGATACCAACGAAGAAGAAGAAGAAGAGTTTGGATTTGATATCCCGCTTTTTACTACCTGAAGGAGTCTCAAAGCGGCTAACATTCTCCTTTCCTTTCCTCTCCCACAACAAACACTCTGTGAGGTGAGTGGGGCTGAGAGACTTCAGAGAAGTGTGACTAGCCCAAGGTCACCCAGCAGCTGCATGTGGAGGAGTGCAGACACGAACCCGGTTCCCCAGATTACGAGTCTGCCGCACTTAACCACTACACCAAACTGGCTCTCCGAAAGAAGAATGGCAAGGAAAACTGATGAAATACAGCAGGCTTCCCCAAACTAAGGCTTGCGGGCCTGATACGGCGCGAGGGACTCAAGTTTCCCGGCCCCCGCCACCCCCTGGCGCCCATTCTTACCGGCGCGGCGCAGCTGCCCACTTTCGGGGGCCGCAGAGCGCCGCAAATAGCTTATGCGCATGCACAAGCATCATTTGCGGTGCACTTTCAGGTCGCGGAGCACCGGAAATAGCTGGTGCGCGTGCGCACGGCCTCCGCAGACCCGAAAGTACGCAGGAAATGACATTTGCCCACGTGTGCACAAGCTATTTCTGGCGCTCCGCGACCCAAAAGTGTGCTGGAAATAGCGTGTGCACGTGTGCTCCCTCACCCTCCGGCCCACTGCGTGATTGGTGCTGGAGGGTAAGTTTGGCGACCCCTGGAATACAGTATGCTGAAATGGCGCAGCTCACTGGAAAACTTGGAGACAAAGACAATAGAGATTTTTTAAAAAGATTGGGAATCATTTATGATGTATCTACAGAAACACTGTAAAGAAGTAGACTCACTAGCAGGGTTTGACTAAACACTTACAATTGAAAAAACAAAAGTTAAGTAATATGGAAAATATGAATGATATGAGTGTACAGTGGTACCCCGGGTTACGTACTTAATCTGTTCCGGGTTACAGTACGTAACCTGAAAAGGATGTAACCCGAACAATTCATTCTGTGCATGCGCAGACCGGAAAAACCCGAAAAAACAAAAAACACTCTGCGCATGCGCAAATCGCGCACACATTGGGTTGCACTTCCGGGTTAGCAGAGTTCGTAACCCAAAAAGTACACAACCCAGAGCGTACGTTACCCAGGGTATGACTGTAATAAGATATACTTAAGAGACCACAAATTAAGGTAGAATACAATAAGCAGAAGAAACAATATTTAAAGAACCAGAAGAGGAAGTTGAGGGAAGTCAGAGGTGGGGGGTGGGGTGGGGGTGGGAGATTCGGATCCATAGCTGTCAAGTTTCGGATTTGAAAATAAGGGATGAGCAGCCTCACCTATCCCGGGGACAGTCACATGGCAGTGGTGGGCGGAGCCAGAAGCAAAAGTGGGTGGCACTGGTGTGAACGCGCGCAGTAGGCATTTTGGGAACGCTGCCCGTGGGCTACGATGCCTGTAAGCGCGGGAAATGGCTCCTGCTTGCTTTGAGGCTGAAAGGAGGCGAGGTCTTCCCAGTCCCTGGCCAGCAAGGGGAGGGAAAGGAGCTGCTTCCTTTGAAAAAACGGGAAATTAAAGGGCTATAAAAAATAAGGGATAGCAGCGGGAAACTGCTTGAAATAAGGGAGATTCCCGGGGAAAACGGGATACTTGACAGCACTGTTCGCATCTGCATTTTTTTTCTTTTCTTGTGATAATAATGATTGTGTTGAATAAAAAAATGTAAAACTTAATAAAAATATTTTTTTAAAGAAAACAAATGCTGTGTAGGCCACTGTTCTGTTACCTGTGTCGACTGAAGTAAGATTCAGTTGGCAGGCTGCTAGGGTTTTGTACCTGGAACGGGGGCGGACTATCTTGTCCTTCACTTCAGGCAGCAAAAATTCTTGGGCCAGCCTTGATACGCAGCATAAAGCTCCTCAACCCCTGAACGATTCTGTTTATTTTTCAGCAAAAGCAACAGCTTCCAGCCATGAAAAAATATGGGAATTACTGCAGTGTGTGAAAATTCCACTTTACAGTACTTTCAGTGCTCAAATGATTTCAATTCCTGCCATCTGGGGTGCCTGCTGCTCGCCAGTCTGCAAACTCGGACACTGTTAGCAGCGCTCACCAAAACAACAGCAACAACAACAAAAAAACGTTCCCGTTTAACTATTACTAAAGCTCTGCAGCTGTCTTTCTGTGTGCAAATGGAAGCGATCTCTCCAAAAAGGAACGCGAATGGAAGGATAGCCAATGATTTATTTTTTAGCCAGTGGAGAAGTGGCTTACGTGGAAGAAACTCTGAATTAGTGCCAAGCTCCAGATGGACACAGGTTGCTTGTTCAAGTGAAAAATATAATTGTCCAAATACTGGTCCTAATTGCATTACATGAACTTTATTTACACACTGGTTGTAATTTCCATTCATTTATATCGAGCATTTCCCAAGACAAGGGAAAACATTTCCCATGCCTTCAGTGGAGGATAACCCTTCACCACCAGCCACCCCAGTTTGCAACCCAAATCCAGACACCAAGCACACAGGAATCCTAGTGGTGCAGCGAGAAAACTACTAGCACATTTGCAAAGCTAAGCAGGGTCTGGTATGGTTTCAAGTTGGATGGGGAACTGTGGGTTGAGATTCCTGTAATGCAGGGGTAGGTGTAGGTGACCTTTCCAAGTTTATAGTTCCAGTTACAGGTAGGTAGCCGTGTAGGTCTGCCATAGTCAAAACAAAATAAAATTAAAAATTAAATAAAAATGTTTCTATGATTTCTATGAATCTGTTTGTAGGTAAATATTTGCAAGGCGAAACACAGTGTGAAACAGCCAGAAAGAGCCCAATGTGCCTGCTTTTCTATGTCCCACAGAAGCAAGGATCTTGCATGGATCTAGCTGATTCGGTTTCTGCTATGGTCTGGCTTCTTTCCCCTTTTTACTTTGAAATGCATATCTGTGCCAGAATAGATTTGATATTAATATATGGCTTTTGTTATGCAAATAGCAGTAACAAAAGGATCCTGAGCAACTTCAGGACCTCAGGAGATGAAGAAGAAAAACTTAACCCTTTCTCCCCTTCTACAGCGCCAACAAAAAAACTCACTTCTGTCAGCTGCTTATTTTTTATTAGGAGAGAATGCAAACAGCAGCTTAGGAAGATGATTTTCACTGGGATCACTGCATGCGGATAAAGAAGGGTTAAACTTTCCCTCTCTGCTCCCTGTAGTCCCAGTGCTACTCAGGATCCCCGATGGCTGCTATTTATATAAGAAAAAAACCAACCATGCACATTAACTGCAATCATGCAGTTTGGGCTCTTATTTGGCATTTTAAAAAAATGAATCATGGGATATACAAAGTTGGCAAAACTGACAGCTCTGATAAGAGACACAAATCTAGAATTTTTCAAGGAGGACTGGAAACTTTTTCTGGTCTATTTAAAAAAATAATTGTCCATATGCACAGTCCACAGTGGGGTTTGAAGTTTAAGAAAAATACAGCAGAATATATTGAGAAAAAAACCTGTTAAAGAGGATGAAACTGTATATGATGGAATTGTAAGATGCAATTGTATGTAACTGAGATTATAAACATTGAGGACAGGTGAGCCGCAAGTCATTAGTATTGCAGAATGAGGATTATAACTGCTGAGTGATAACATGTAACTTTGAATCTTGAAATAAAAGAAAAAGAAATCGGGTGGGGTGGGGTGGGGAATAACAGTCTTCCCCCATGGCTTTTAAGTAGCATTGAATTGTCCCCTTGGAGCTTCCGGTTGACTCTGCCATTGGTTGTTCATGCCCCTTTCTTCCATGAAAAGTGTGTGCAGAGCTTCATTTTTGTGCGACGTAATCATGTAAAGCCACAGGACTATTTTGAAGTGAGCAGAAGCGATGCTGCCAAATCCTGATGAGCAAACCTTCACCTTCAACGTTTCTGCTTGCAAGATAGAAGGATGGCACTGGGAAAAAAAACATGTTGTTGCTAATGACTGCTTAGCCTCTGGCTCAGTGAAGTGTGGGTGCCATAAATGCATGTTCCGTTGCTCTCCAGCTGCTATAAAAGCACCTGGATTCCCCCTGTTTTTCAGCTCTGATGGTGCTGAAAGATAAACAGGTGAAAATGGACAGCCAAGTGCTACTTTACATGGGGGGGAGGGATCGAGGTGCTGAAGAAGATCAGTCATAATAAGGCAAGTTGATCTTTATTGATGGTCCCTTGAGTCAGGGAACAGGGGAGGGAGGCAGAGTAAATGAATTTCCTTCACAAACCATAAAAATAAACCACAAAATTAGGGCAGCCATTCACATTATGCTTGCATGTGTGCTGCGTTTGGTAAATTTGTGCTTGCAAACACCTGGGTACTCTAAGGCCTCATCCAGCCTTGCTTTTGTGCTTTGTTTCTAGGTACAGGCCTGCACCTTTCTCTCTCTTTTTGTCCTGGTGTTTTCACTGTGAAAACCCATTCTTTACTTCTTACTGTTTTCCATAGGTGTGTATCAATAAAAATACACAGCAAACTGAGGTTCTGCCTCCCCCAACAAAAGGCCTGCCCCCTCCTAACAAAAATCCTGGCTATACCCATATCTTCTCTCTTTTTTCCCTTGTTTTTCCTCTCTTCTTTTCTTCTCTTTCCCTTTCCTCCTATTTTTATTTTTAATTTTTTTAGATTAATATTGAGTTTTGTATCTCTCTTTATAAACGCTAATAAAATTTATTTTTAAAAAGAAAAGCACAGATCTGTGCCTAAAAAGTGCAGGGCAAAAGGTAAAAGGTAAGTTTGGATGAGCCCTAATGGGCTGTGATTACAGAGGTATGCTTAAAGCCACATGCATTTACGATGATTATTCTTAATAATTAAACTTAAATCCTGCCTTTCCTCCCAAAGGAGCCCAGGGCAGCAAACACACAAGCAATAAAGCAATTGTTGTTGTTGTTGTTGTTGTTTAGTCGTGTCCGACTCTTCATGACCCTATGGACCAGAGCACGCCAGGCACTCCTGTCTTCCACTGCCTCCTGCAGTTTGGTCAGACTCATGTTAGTAGCTTCGAGAACACTGTCCAACCATCTCATCCTCTGTCGTCCCCTTCTCCTTGTGCCCTCCATCTTTCCCAACATCAGGGTCTTTTCCAGGGAGTCTTCTCTTCTCATGAGGTGGCCAAAGTATTGGAGCCTCAGCTTCAGGATCTGTCCTTCCAGTGAGCACTCAGGCTTGATTTCCTTATGAATGGATAGGTTTGATCTTCTTGCAGTCCACGGGACTCTCAAGAGTCTCCTCCAGCACCATAATTCAAAAGCACCAATTCTTTGGCGAACAGCCTTCTTGATGGTCCAGCTCTCACTTCCATACATCACTACTGGGAAAACCATAGCTTTAACTATACAGAACTTTGTCGACAATTAAGGCACCTTAAAAAACAATTCCAACACAGATGCAGACATGCAAGAGGAAGGACTTCAGCAGGTGCCAAAAAGACAACAGAGATAGCACCTGTCTAATATTCAAGGGCAGGGAATTCCAAAGGGTAGGTTCCACCACACTACAAGCCTGATTCTAATATTGTGCAGAATGGAGCTTCTGAGAAGATGGTGTCTGCAAGAGGACCTCGCTTGCAGAGCATTGGCATATAAAGGGTGAAGCAACCTTTCACATTGCTGCAGAATAGGCTGTAGCTTTGATGATGATGATGATGATGATGACGACGATGATGATTTATTTATATGCCATCTGACTGGGTTCCCCCAGCCACTCTGGGCGGCTCCCAACAAATTAAAACACAATACGGCATCAAACATTAAAAACTTCCCTGATGTCAGGCGGCCGAGGATCCAACCCCCACGGCAGGTTTCCAGGAATGGATAAGACAAGGAAGTTCTTGCCAAATGCTTTTTATTCAATATGCACAGAGAGAGGCTTGGAAATGCAGCCTCTTGGAATAATGGCATTGCTCCAAGTAAATCTCCACCTCCCCCCTATCTCTCCTATTTCCTCGTTCGTCAACAGCACTACCCACCTTATGGCTGCTGCCTAGGGCCATCTGTCTCTGAGCCCTTTGCTCCCCTACTTTTAAGGCTCGCCAGGTTCTGGGAGATGGTGGATCTGGAATGCTTTCTAGTGATAATGTGTCAGCCAGCTGCTCCAGCTCTGCCTCTTCCTCCTCTCCCAACATTCCCCTTCATTTGCCTCTGAGCTGTGACCTCCCGCAAACTACTGCTGTCTTCCTCTTCTCTGGAAGTGTCAGGCTGGGGAGGCAGTCTCCACCATTCCTCCTCTGTCTAGTCCCTGACACCTGAACAGGGCTGCCTTCAGATGTCTTCTAAAAGTCAGATAGTTGTTTAATTCTGTGACATCTGATGTGAGGGTGTTCCACAGGGCGGGCGCCACTACCGAGAAGGCCCTCTGCCTGGTTCCCTGTAACCTCACTTCTCGCAGTGAGGGAACCGCCAGAAGGCCCTTGGAGCTGGACCTCAGTGTTAAAAGTATTATTAAAAGTAATACTTAGGATAACAAATGTAAAATTAAGAGATGAGGTTTGAAAATCATTAGACGTGGTTGATGGAAGTCTCGGGCTAAAATAGCCAAAGTGTTGTATAAGATGAGATGGGATGATACGTTCTGTTTGGAAAATATATGTAAAAACTAATAAAAATGAATATTTAAAAAGAAATATTTTGCATCATTGTCTTTGTCGGACACATCCCTGATTGCAGAAGGTGCCTCTGGGAAATGCTGGAATCCAAAGAATATTGTGCTGTACACTGGAGGGGGGGGGAACCCCCACTTGTCTGGCATACCTGCAGTATCTATTTTATGAGCATCCTTTTTGTGGTCCACTGGCTTACTTGTTGATTGTTCCTCTAATGCCTTACAGGAAAGTTAATGAAATTATATCATCAATGGATGTCTCAGGCTAAAGAAGAAGGCCTAATGATTCATGTGCTATTCACTTAAGAGTGTGCAGACTGCACCAAACATCCCCTTAGGTTACCTACTGCCAGGCGTGCATGTTTAAAATAAATGAAAAGTTCTCCTCCCTCCATTGCGGCTTTAAATGAGAAAATATTGCCTGTGTGCAATCCGGTGGGAATTGTTCATTTGGGCAAATTTATTGCTATATGCAGCAAGGTGAGTTTCCAGAAGGAGTCTTGTCAACAAGCTCAGGAAGCATGCATGACAGAGTGGCATGGAGTTACAGGTGGGCAGCAGCTCAGTGTCCAAATTTGCATTCAGATGCTGGGAAGTTCACATTGCAACCTCATAAAAAAACAAATCATGGCATCAGATGGCATACCTTTAGGTCTAAAGAAACACAGCATGCACTTTTAGTGGCAATGTTCAGTTAAATTTGGATGAAATCTGCACTGAGCTGTATCTTCTGGGATTTAAGATGATTATGTAAAATTCCAAAGGGCAAAGAAAGAGATGAGAAAAAGAAGGAAAGAAGAGTTTTCTCTGACTCAGTGCACTGAATTCAAATGGCACTTAATTCGAGAAAATGAAGCAAGCAAGGATTAAAACATTTTTAGAAATCGATTTGTAAATACACCCTCAGAAATACAAAGCACTGTTCTGGGGAGTGTGGTCTTTGTGAAATAAGTATAAGAGTAAGTAGGTGATATGTGCAATATAAGTTATGACTGCAGCCAAAAATGCTCAGTACATTTCCGTTGCTGGCTAAACAAACACAGCCTTGCAGTGAGCACATAATCAATTCTTGTGGTAGCTGAGCAAGTTAACTGGTAGCTGAGCAAATGGCAGCTGTAGGCAGCAACAGGGATAGATGGAACCACCCAATTTTGTTCTACATTCTGTTAGAGAGCTGAATGAAATCATTCGGTTTTGGAAACCCATGAATGGATTGCAGGGGTCAGAATGGCTTTCACAGTTCATTCTGAGCATGTGCAAAACTGTCTAATGTGACTAAGATTCCCTTTTACAGGTAGGTAGCTGTGTTGGTTTGCCATAGTCAAAACAAAATAAAAAATAAATAAATTCCTTCCAGTAGCACCTTAGAGACCAACTAAGTTTGTTCTTGGTATGAGCTTTCGTGTCTGAAGAAGTGTGCATGCACACGAAAGCTCATACCAAGAACAAACTTAGTTGGTCTCTAAGGTGCTACTGGAAGGATTTATTTATTTATTTATTATTTTGTTAAGATTCCCTGTGTATGACTGATGGTCCTCCGACTTAGGGAGGTGCAGCCTTTTATCCACTACTGCATCACAGATCTGCTTTCCTGGTATCCAGAGCACTTTCCACATCAGACGAAAGACCTGAATTGGAGTTAAACCAGTAACTAGTTGCTATACCAAAATACCACTAGGATGCAAGACATAGTGTTTGGGTCATACTAAACCCACAATTTACCCTGAAACTTGGAGCCAAGGGAAGGCAAACACATTCCCTTCCTTCCACCTGAGATCCCCCCCCTAATTTATGGAGCAGGACTAGAACCTAATGGAAAGAAGCTATTCCCACTAGAACCTGTAGATACCGGTGGAGGTGGAAGCATGCCAGGTTCAAGGTGTTGTTGTTGACATTTCTACCCCTAAACAACCTGGGAGTGGTGCCTTGTCCTACATCAACCTGTCTGCTCATTGAGATCTACAGAACAAGCCTACCTGGTTGTTCCATCACCATCACCAGCACACCTTGTGGTAACCGGGGGGGGGCGCTTCTCTGCTGGGGTGCCTTTCAAATTGTGTTCTCCTCAAAACATGGCAAGTGCCAAACTAAATTGTGTTTCAGAGTCTTGTTAAATACTTACATTTTTCATCAAACACCTGCTGATTAATTCCTAGCCTTTCGTAATACGTTTCTTTCTATCTTTCTACTGTGTTTTGTTGCATCTCTGTTGTGAGTTTAATGTCCCATCTGCACTATACATCTAAAGCAGTATGGTACCTCTTTAAACAAAGAATCCTAGGAACTGCAGTTTGTTAAGGATACTGAGAGTTGTTAAAGGTAAAGGTAAAGGGACCCCTGACCATTAGGTCCAGTCGCGGACGACTCTGGCGTTGCGGCGCTCATCTCGCATGAATGGCCAAGGGAGCCGGCATACAGCTTCCGGGTCATGTGGCCAGCATGACTAAGCCACTTCTGGCGAACCAGAGCAGCGCACAGAAACGCCGTTTACCTTCCCGCTGGAGAGGTACCTATTTATCTACTTGCACTTTGACGTGCTTTCGAACTGCTAGGTGGGCAGGAGCTGGGACTGAGCAATGGGAGCTCACCCCGTCGCGGGGATTCGAACCGCCAACCTTCTGATCAGCAATCCCTAGGCTCTGTGGTTTAACCCACAGCGCCACCCGCATCCCTACTGAGAGTTGTTAGGACACTCCTAATCTATAGCCTTTTAAACTGGGGGGTATTGCTTTCATTTATTATTATGGTATGTATTTTAGTGTTTTTATATTGTAAACAGCCTTGTGATCTTTGGGTGAAGGGTGGTACAATAAATAATAATGATTCCCCATACAGAGCTACAATTCCCAAAGTTCCCCGGGATTGACTGTTAAACCAACTCTGCAAAATGAGTTGTTAACTGATGGAGGGAAACAAAATGCAAATTGGGAGAAAATTCTGCTTTCAGACATTTCAGAGCCCCAATTGAACCTGTCCTCAAGCAGGATTGCCATCTCTGGTGGTTCTCCTTCCCCTATGTAACTATGGTTCTAATTTATGCAGATCTATGCCAATTTTAAAAACTTCTTGCCTGTGCTGTGGGAAACACAGCAAAGGCAAGGCAATGCCAAGGTGTTGCAAGGCTGCAGTGAGTGCCAGAAACTGTGTGCCAAATTAGCATTCCCATATCATCATCTCTCAAGCACAACTCCTTCACAGAGTCTCGGGGTATGCATGACATAAAGGGCAGCTGTAATGCATACTGTTAAGGAATTAACATAGCAAGTAGTTCATACATCTGCTTAGCCATTCTGCGTCCACAGTTGTTCATCCAGACATCCAGGCTTAACAGATATGAACTTTGCATGCCTGCCCAGATTCAAGCATGCTGAAAGATGGAAAAAAGAAGTCTCGCAACAACCATACTTGCAAGTCAATTTTTTCACCACCTGCAGATGTGTGCAATTTCTGCACATACCCAAGCCTTATCCAGTATGAAAACCAAACCCAATAGGCACTCATTTAACACACACACAACTCTCTCTCTCTCTCTCTCTCTCTCTCTCTCTCTCTCTCTCTCTCTCTCTCTCTCTCTCTCTCTAACACACACACACACACACACTACAGAAAAGTCTTCTGCCTATAAGGAAGCTAACACGAATAGCCATTCATAAAACCGAGCAGAGATAGTGAAAAACAGCACAAGAATTCAACCTGATCACGGCTTCCCTGATATGATTAAGTGGCAATAAGAACATAAAATAAAGGTACCTTGATGTTAATGGGTCTGACAGTCTCTTCATAGATATTTCTCCAGCACAGAGTCTTGCTTACCTAAACATCGCCATTCAGCTCAAATGAAATGCCTTGATTTGCTGAACTGACAAGCTGGGGCATAGCAATCTCTCTCTCTCTCCCCCTCTCTCTCTGTGTGTGTGTGTTTTTCCCTCCTTAAAAAAATGTAGTTGGATCTAAGCCACTATAGTTACTATTTATTTTAAACACTGAGGGGCCGTTGGGGAAATAACCCATTTCTTCCTCCTCTTATGGCTGAGCCAACATCTACTCTCCCATGACTTTAAGGGGGAAAGAACCAGAAGGAATTTTGTGCTATAAATAAATTAGAGGAATGCATGAAAGTTGTAAATATTGCTAATTTAGTAATGCACTTTATAGGGCTTTTACTGGAGCTCCAGCTGCAGACAAACCCAGTTCTTCTGAGCAGAAAAGAGGCTCTTGCTTGCAGGTTGCAGACCTCCTTGGCCTAGGAAACCTTTTCAGCAGCCCCTTCCTTTATGCTCTGGTTACATTACAGCAGCCACAGGGATTGACCGCCTAGGGCAGAGATGGGGAAGATGTGGCTTCTAGATGTTGGACTACAACTCCCAGGATCTCTGAGTATTGGTTGGAAGCGGATAGTATCTTGAGTCCAACAACATCTGGAGGGCCACAGGTTCTCCATCCTTGGCTAACGGCAACTTTTTAAAAAATGAAAACGTGACCTCCAGGCATGATGTCTAGCAGCACTTAGTGCATGGACTGATAACATGAAATAGTGAACTTCCCTGCCCACCATTCTAGCTATATTTCTACTGGTGATGCTCAGTATCTGGTTTCCTATTCTTCCAAGGAGGTTACATGCATAGTTTCTCAACCTCCCATCCTGGTTTCACCCTCACAAAACCCCTGTGAGCTAGGCCAGCCAGAGAAAGACAGAGAGAGACCCGATATCACCCAGGGACACCACAACACACAAGGTAAGAATTTTCCCTACTCGCAATACAACATCATGAGGCGAGCCATTTGCCCTGAAATTATTACTCACAATTTAAAGTAAGAGCTTTTTCCATTTTTTTTTTTTAAATTTTCCTTTGCACCTGCATGGTCAACACTCAGACCAGGCAGCTGCCATTGTCGGTGCATGCGAAGAAGTTGATTACTTGGTCTCCATGAATTTCTCCCAACTGCAGTAAGTGACTTGATATTCTTGCAAGCAGTATTTTAAGTTACAGAAAATAATGGAGCGCCAGTGTGGTGTAGTGGTTAAGAGCGGTAGTCTCGTAATCTGGGGAACCGGGTTCGCGTCTCCGCTCCTCCACATGCAGCTGCTAGTCACACTTCTTTGAAGTCTCTCAGCCTCACTCACCTCACAGAGTGTTTGTTGTGGGGGAGGAAGGGAAAGGAGAATGTTAGCCGCTTTGAGACTCCTTCGGGCAGTGAAAAGCAGGATATCAAATCCAAACTCTTCTTCTCTTCTTCTTCTCTTCTTACCCACAGCTGTAAGAGCAAATAGTGGCGCTGTGGTCTAAACCACTGAGCCTCTTGGGCTTGCCCATCAGAAGGTTGGCGGTTCGAATCCCCAGGATGGGGTGAGCTCTGTCCCAGCTCCTGCCAACCTAGCAGTTCGAAAGCACACCAGTGCAAGTAGATAAATGTGGCGGGAAGATAAACGGCATTTCTGTGCACTCTGGCTTACGTCGTGGTGTTCTGTTGCACCAGAAGGTGGCCACATGACCCAGACAAACGCCGCCTCCCTTGGCCTGAAAGCGAGATGAGGGCCACAACCCCATAGTCGCCTTTGACTGGACTTAACCATCCAGGGTCCTTTACCTTTAAATAGCAGGGCACATGAATCATGGTAATGTGACCTTGCTAAAAGAAAACACACATTTTTTTGGGGGGGGGGAGCAGATAAAACAACCCCAAACCCAACTATATGGGGTAGGATCCTCATGAGTGACAAACTCTCCAGACAATTTTTGGTGAGGTTTGGGGAACCAGGGGAAAAATGCTTGGGGGCTGGAAAACAGGCCCTTAGAGCTACTCTTGCTCCAAATCTTTAATTGATCTTTGCTTAGATGAATCCAGGTCCTGATGAGGGACGGTGGAAACTGAACACCCAGAGGCTTCTTGGTAAGTTCTCAATCAATTGTCCTTAAGGTATTGTGACGTGGAGGATGCAATTGAAGCTGCCTGACTGCGAGTTTTAAATGAGTGCTTCCCCTCTTGGAGGGAGGATTAGGAATAAAGTGCCGAACTGCAGCAACAAGGGGCCTCCTCAAAAGCAGCAGTCATCACCCATCTGGCAGATGCCTCTGCCTGCTGTCAGGGGGACATGCCAGCTCCACTTTCTCCTTCTCCACATGGGGCTCCATGTTTGTAAATATGGAGCATATGCAAGCAGCCAGGCATGGAGCCTGGTACAGTGGCTCTCAGCATCCACAGAAAGAAAGAAAGAAAGAAAGAAAGAAAGAGAAGATTGCAAGGTTGCCTACCTCTGTAGGCAACAATTCCCAAGTAGCAGGATGAAGACCCATGTGTGCAAAAGCATTACGAGCCAGTTTAGAACTGTCAAAACAATGCACACTCTCCCCCCCACCCCCACCCCAGATTGTTTGATGATGATGCTATTTGGGCAGCAGGGAGTTTGCACATCACTGGTTTCCTTCCCCCCCCCCCAAAAAAAAATCCACCTATTTGATGGCCATCTTGCTAGTATAATTTAATGGGGCTGTTGTCAATCCCAATCATCTTTCAGTGCTCATTCACAGAACTTAAGTGGATTGATTTTTTTTGGATGTTGGTTGTTGTTGTTGTTTTTTAAAGGGCTTGATACAATTTCTAAGCTACAGTACACTTCACATGGGGTGTGCAGGGAGAATGAAAATAGTCTTTGCATTTTTAAGCTTCTCCCTGCTGCCACAAAGATGAGAAAGACGCTCTTTTAAGAATACGAGATGTTAAAGAACCTGGCAGATGCCCTGAATAGGATGTCCCAAATCGCATTCCACTAACGGTGGACCAGCCACATCTATGGCATAAGCAACGGTGCCCGAGATGATCTCCCAGTGCTCCCTAGGACTTTGTAATGAGACCAATCAGCAATCTGCTCACATGGCAAAGGCACAGTTTGGGGCCTTTTGCAGAATTTACATAAAATTTAATGACTTCTAAGAGAGACTAAATGACGCTTGGTTTAATTGCACTTGTCCAAGCTTTTTTTGGCTTTTACTGAACGACAGAGGTTATATTTGTTTCAACGGCAGACTCACTGTCGTTTGTTCTCTCCAGTCCAGTTTTTCAAAGACTGATTTCGTTTGCCAGTTTGTCATCATATGCTTGAATCTGGAACATATGTTTTCTAAATAAAATGGGAGGTGAAACCAAACCAAACCCGCCCCCCCCTCTCTCTCTTGGCATAGACAGCATGGTAGATAATTATATTATCCAACTTGCCCATTATTTTCATTGATTCAGAGTTCTCGAGTGAGCTGTAAATCATACCACTTCTTGTGTTCAGCTATTACTCTGACATCCTAGCTGGTGGGATTCTAAATTATAACATTTCTTGGCCTGTCTTCTGGAAAATGCATTGTTTTACCTTCCCCTGTAGAAAAATCTGCTTGTATGTCCATGACCAAGATGGTTTTCTGACAATAGGTAAGTGAAATCAAATCTTCTTGCTGTGGCCACTGAGCATCTGTGGACATCTAGGCACAGACATAACATGTGAATGGGGCATGGGTGGGGAACATTCCCACCAGCCCAAGGTAGCATGGCTAGTGGTTAGGGATGATGGGAGCTGTAGCCTGGCAACATTTATTACAGAATAACAGACTTGTAAAGTTGGAAGGGTCCATGAGGGTCACCTAGTTCAACCCCCTGCAATGCAGGGCCCTTTCACCCAATGTGGGATTTGAACCCACAACCCTGAGATTAAGTCTTTTAGTTTTTGTTATTGTTGGGAATGTGGGGAGATCCAGGGCAGACAAAAGGTTGCATTTCTTTGGCCTGATTCAGCATGGCTCTTCTGATGTTCTTACTTATGAGAGCATTTGCTGGCACTGGGGGGCAGAGCCTACCCTCCGAGATTGAGAGCCACTAAACCCCCAACAAGTGGAGGCCCAATTTGATGCTTAGCTTGAATTAGGGAACTGGATTGTGTAATTCCTGCTTACAAATATTGGATATTACATGTGTATGCCACATTCCAATGTTAGGCTCGTGTGCAGGTGAAGAAGGCATTCGTACCCCGTCCTTCTGCCAAGAAGGCTCTCTTGAATGGATCACAAAAAAATAAACACTAAGATTGTCCGCGTCTCAGGATCACAAATCTAAAAATGCACGACACACAAGGAAAAAGGAATGGAGTAAAGAAGGGAAATGCAAGCTTAAGCAGAAGTTCTTAAAGTTACAGTTGTTGAAGAAGAAGAAGAAGAGGAGGAGGAGGAGTTTGGATTTGATATCCCGCTTTATCACTACCCGAAGGAGTCTCAAAGCGGCTAACAATCTCCTTTCCCTTCCTCTCCCACAACAAACACTCTGTGAGGTGAGTGGGGCTGAGAGACTTCAGAGAAGTGTGACTATCCCAGGGTCACCCAGCAGCTGCATGTGGAGGAGCGGGGACGCGAACCCGGTCCACCAGATTACGAGTCCACTGCTCTTAGCTACACTACACCACACTGTTATGTCTATGCATATTCATGTGCTCTGCTACTATGGACCTTTCCACGCCTATGTCATTTGAATTTCCTGGCTATTAATTTTGTCTGTGCCAAGTAGCTGGATGGAAAGCAAGTTGTTTTTTTGCATCCCAGTGTACCTTTACTGATTTGTTAATTATTCTTCATAATGGGAAACAGCCCTTTCCCCTTCATTTACTGGAACTCCCTCTCCTCAATTCCAGCCAAACACAATGGTGAATGTATCCAAGTTCTCAGCCATAAAAGAAATTTAGCTGATTCCCACACACTTTCATAACCAGAACCCAATCCAAACATCTGTAGTTCACATAAAGCTAGAACCAGCTTTTTAGAGAAAAGGGAGCACTGGGGACCCATGCTAAGCCAGAACATGTGAAGTGTCCCTGCATTCAACTCCATGTTCACACCTGCACTCCTGCAGTTAATCGGCATCTGTGGTAGCTTGAGGACGGATGGGGAACCTGCATTCTCCAGAGGGAAGTATGGGAAGCATTGGCTCAAAATGTGGAGCTTGGCCCTGCTTCCCAATGTACAACAAAAATTCACAGTATATACCGTGTTTCTCCTAAAATAAGACACCGTCTTATATTTTTTTCCCTTCAACAAAACACAGTATGGCTTATTTTCAGGGGATGTCTTATTTTAACCACGTCGCATTGGTACACTGCATAGCCACGCCTCTCCAGGCTGTTTTAATGGGAGGTGCTGCGTCACTATGGCTTATTTTCGGGGTATGGCTTATTTTTGGGGAACGGCTTATATTTCGCAAATGCATAGAAATCCTGCTATGGCTTATTTTATGGCTATGTCTTATTTTAGGAGAAACACGGTATGTACAGCAATTTAAAATAAACACAGACATGGATGTTATGGTTTATATGACAGCTGGGGAGAATGTTTGCAGGCCTTTTCATTCTCGGCAACGTTTGCGCAGCACTTTTAAAGTGCAAAATAACCTGTGCTCAAGCGGCCTCTCAAAATTGACCACTCTTATTAGTCTCAAAGTGACTAGCATGAGTTTGGCCAAACTGCGGGAGGCAGTGAAAGATAGGCGTGCCTGGCGTTCTCTGGTCCATGGGGTCACGAAGAGTCGGACACGACTGAACGACTGAACATAACATGACATTTGTGGGCAAAGAAACTGGGAGGATCGTTTCACCAAACATTTCCAGGTGGAGGATAAACTCCACAAGTGTTTCTTAAGGGTGAGGTTCACCATCAGCTGTGGCTGTAGCATGGCTTCTTTCTCCCCCCACTCCCAGAATCACAGAATTGTAGAGTTGGAAGGGACCCTGCGGGTCATCTAGTCCAACCCCCTGCAATGCAGGAATGTCAGCTAAAGAATCCCTGACAGATGGCCATCCAACCTCTGCTTAAAAACCTCCAAGGAAGGAGAGTCCACAACCTTCCAAGGGAGACCATTCCACTGTCAAACAGCTCTCAAGGTCAGGAAGTTCTGCCTGATCTTTAGGCAGAATAATAATAATAATAATAATAATAATAATAATAATAATAATAATAATTTATTTATATCCCGCCCTTCTGGCTGGGCTTCCCCAGCCACTCTGGGCGGCTTCCAACAGAATGTTAAAATGCAATAATCAATTAAACATTAAAAGCTTCCCTAAACAGGGCTACTTTCAGGTGTCTTCTAAAAGTCTGGTAGTTGTTTTTCTCTTTGACATCTGGTGGGAGGGCATTCCACAGGGCGGGTGCCACTACCGAGAAGGCGATCTGCATGGTTCCCTGTAACTTGGCTTCTCGCAGCGAGGGAACCGCCAGAAAGCCCTCGGCACTGGACCTCAGTGTCTGGGCAGAACGATGGGGGTGGAGACACTCCTTCAGGTATACTGGACCTGAATCTCATTTCTTGTCACTTGAAGCCATCGGTTCAGGTCCTAGCCTCCATAGAAGGAGAAAACAATCTTGCTCCATCTTCCATGTGTCAGCCCTTTAAATACTTGAAGATTGCTATCATATCACATCTGAGTTTGTGTTCAAGAACAGCATCCAGCCAGGCCATGACTCATAATGGCCACCCAGATGCCTACAGGAAGCCTGAAAACAGGACCCGAGTAAAAAAGCACTCTCGCAACTTCAGATTCCCAGCTACAGAGGTATAGTGTCTCCAACAGTGGAGGTAGAACACAGTCAATAGCAACTGTGCTGGAAGCCTGACCAGCACTTTGCATCCTGCAAAACGCCCAGGACCCAACATGACTCTGGGATATTGCAGATGTTAGTAGAATGGCAGTTGCCACAAGAAATTGGTAGAGAATATTCAGAGAAAAGTATGCAAAGTGTGTGTGTGTGTGTGTGTGTGTGTGTGTGTGTGTGTGTGTAGGGCTGTCTTAAGCATATACGGCACTGGGGTGCAAAGATCTGCCCTCCAGGTTGCCCAGTCCCAGGCGCGCAGGGGGGTGGAGCTGCCCACCCTCTTCAGTGTCTCGCTGGCTCGGTCGCCCCCGAACTTGCGGCGCAGAGCCGCCCGCAGCAGAAGAGCCCACCGCGGCACTCCGACCGATGGGCGGGCTCTTCCCTAGACTCAACTCTTGGGCCCCAGATTCTCAGCATGGCGCCCCTGAGAGCCCAGCACCTGGGTGTCTCACACCCCTAGTGCCTATGGGTAAGATGGCCCTGTGTGTGTGTGTGTGTGTGTGTGTGACAGAAAGAGATCTCAGTGCGGCCACTGTATGTGTCACGAGTTAGGGGGAAGGCATGGCTAGCCTGTAAAGTCCCCAAACACCTATCCAAGCATTCTTTCAATGCGTGTTGAGGATTGTCTAACCCTCCTCCCTCCCAATATGTCAGCCAAATGGTCTCCTGCTAGCATCTGAGCTGCTGCAAATTTGCACCATCACACACGTCTCCAGACACTTCCCAGGAAAGTGACATTACTAATTCCCTAATTCTTGGGGATTCAAACAGTGCGATCGCTTGCCGAATTGGGATGCTGATCAGACAGCCGCAGAAACTGGCGATGCCTGACATCCCCACAGACTGAACTGTTTACTTGTAAGATGATCAATCTTTAAGATGACATGGAGACAATCTTTATCGTCTTCCTGCTATGAGGTGTAGTGCAGGGGATGGGCGGCAGTATTTTAGCTAATGGCCAACGCCATCGAAACCTGAATTATCTTTGTCAGCAACTGCTGCTAAAGATGTTGTGACTACCCACAACCACAGCTGCTTATCATAGCCAGAGTTAATTAAGGGAAATGTGAAATGGGGGTGGCAGTGGTGCAATGATTTTCTTCAAGGCTTTTGTAAACAAATCTTGCCTATGGAACCAAAATCCTCACCCTTAAAATATTTATAACCTTCCCCCCTTCCACATCTCCTTTTCCTTAAACTAAACCAACCCATCTGAAATGTTCTGTGCGCGTGATTTAACACCAGAATGAAATTTTCCAAAGTGTGAGAGGGGGAAAGCGAGCGAGGCATTCTAGAACACAGCACAGAGGGTTCCCCCCCCTCTTTTCCTTAGAAGAAAAATAAAGATCAGTGGTGTTGGTTTTTCATTTCTTGGAAAGCTTCCTGATGTTTATTTGGCTTGTCACAACTCAAGTGACTTGGCACAAACAACCTCAATTTGTCATTTTCTGTTGGTCTTAATGACTGCTGGTGCTCTCAGCAGCTCAGAGCAATGTGTGTCTGCAAGAGAGAAAGAGAGAAAGGGAGGGAGGGAAAGAGAACAGAAAACACCCAGCTGAATTCATAGGAACACAGGGAGCTGGATTCTACCAAGGCAGACCATGGGTCTATCAAGCTCAACATTGCCCGCACCAGGGTTTCTCAGAGTGGTTGCTGTTGACCCAGTTGGGGTCAGTGGACACAGACCTGGGTGTCAAAAAGGAGCTGAAATGTCTTCAGGGTGGAAAATCAATTTATGAGATGAAGTGCAAAAAAGTTTAATTAGGGACTATGAGGCTGAAAAATGAAAGACATGGGCATGTATTATTATTATTATTATTATTATTATTATTATTATTATTCTCCACCTTTTTCCCAGTCCAGGACTCAGTGCAGCGTACAAAGATAAAAAAGCTAACGACACAGAAAAGGCCATCTTTAAAATGTAACAAAACACTATGAGAATTAAAATGATATCTAAAAGGCCCATATAATAAGCCGTATACAGTTGTACCACGGGTTACGTCCACTTTGGGTTACGTTTTTTCGGGTTATGTGCTCCTGTAACCCGGAAGTGTTTTTTGTCACGCGCACGGTCCGCGCATGCACAGAAGCATTCTGCGCGGTCTGCGCATGTGCAGAAGCGGTCTGAGCATGCGCAAAGCTTGAAATCACGCTTTCGCGCATGGACGATATCACCGTTCGGGTTACGTACTTTTCGCGTTATGAACGGCACCCCGGAACCAATTAAGTACGTAACCCGAGGTACCACTGTAATATATCCATATGATATAAAGAAGAACCATATAAACACAGACAATGACACACACACAAAAACCATCCCAGCATCAGCCCTTTCCTCAAAGATGTACAGAGTGTGCCTCCCTTGGCAATGACTCATAGGTCAGCCGGTAATTTGCGGATGAGGTGCTTTGCAAGTCTCTGCTCTTCAGCCCCAGAAAAGCAACAAAGTTAGAAACCTCCAATAAGTCGCCTTACAGGGTCAGCGGTGTGGGAATGTTCAGGGTGGCAGGAGAGGATATATTGTTTATTAATATCCTTCCTAACTTGTGCTAGCAAGTTCCTTTGCTAAGCAGAGTGCATTCCCCCTTTACACAGCAGAAAACTAGTTGCAAACCCATGTGTGAGTTTCTTAAGACAATACGTAATTCAATCTGGCTTGTCCAGAGTGAAATGTGTTCTAATATTTTCCTGGTAAGACCCCTTGAATACCTCCTAAAAGAATAAAGACAACACAGTCTTATTCATAAGTAACAAAAAGGAAGTTTACTCATGATCAGGCAGAGCAGAGTGTGATCCCTGAAGGCAGGCTTCGGGCTTAAAGTTTCAAACATCTACAAACAGAAAGTGAAGACAGGAGTGCCAGGCATCCATGGGGTCACAAAGAGTCGGACACAACTAAACGACTAAACAACAACAAACAGGTATACCCCATAAGGGAGATTTACCTAGTGACTGCAGGCTAGCAGTCCAGCAGTTCACAGGATGAAAGGAAAGAGAGGGGAGAGTGGCAGCATGCCTTGTCCTTTTACCAGGTCTGGAAAGGTCACGCCCACCCACTAGTCACATGCAAGGAAGGATGCTCCAGGCCAGGAGGAACAGGAAGAATAATAATAATAAGAAGAAGAAGAAGAAGAATATGAGTAGGAGGAGGAGGAGGAGGAGGAGGAGGAGGAGGAGTTTGGATTTGATATCCCTCTTTATCACATACCCTAAGGAGTCTCAAAGTGGCTAACATTCTCCTTTCCCTTCCTCCCCCACAACAAACACTCTGTGAGGTGAGTGGGGCTGAGAGACTTCAAAGAAGTGTGACTAGCCCAAGGTCACCCAGCAGCTGCATGTGGAGGAGCGGAGACGCGAACCCGGTTCACCAGATTACGAGACTACCGCTCTTAACCACTACACCACACCAGGAAGTTTCAACTGGCTGGACCAAATATTCCCTTGCATGTCCACTCTAGGAAAACAAGGAATGTTGTATTTGACTGCTCCCAGTGGATTACATCCCACAAGCAGTCCACGCTTAGCTTGTTTGGGTGACGACTTGTGGTGGCCTGATGTGCTGAAGTGGGGTAGGAACCAAAGAGTCCACTTAGTATTAAAAACAGAAATCAGACTAGAACTGGAAGAATCTCATTAGCGACAGAAGAACATATATTTAGAAACTCACAACTTTTGAGCCCAAAAACAGTTTGATGCCAGCAGCTTTGCTGTCTTTTCTGGATCAATAGCATGCCCACTGCTAAAAGGGCCAGGCTCAAACCACTGCTGCCTCTGGTTAATGGTATTAGAAAGGTTGATCTCAGTGCAGGATGAAAAAGGTCAAAATCAAATTACTTCGGATCAATCACAACATCACGGCCTGGGGAAGCACTCCATCGATTGTGTACATTTTCCTTTTATGAGCTTCTGTGTATCTTTTAATACCACGGACTCATCATGTAATGCAACAACAGTAGAAGTCTTCTTCGGCAGTGCTTAGAAATGAAGTTGTTAAGAAAGGTTTGCAGAGGGCAAGCAATATCCCAGAGCTTTGATTTTAAAACAAAACACAACACTGGCTGTGTGTGTGAGAGAGAGAGAACGGAAAAGGGCAGAAAACTGCTTAATACATGTTCAGAAAAGTTAAAGGCATTATAAAGGGATGACTAGATAAGCCTATTTTAATTCTGTGTTGGTTTCACTGATACTTAATTAAATGTATTTTCCATCCTGGTTTCTTTTTTTAGGTATCGAAATTACTGTGCACGCACGTTTTGTACTCATTCCCCTCCCAAAAAAATACACATTTTGTGCATGCATTTCTCTGTAGGCTCCAATCCTAACCCCATTTACCTGACAGTCAAAGTGCAAGTAGATAAATAGGTACCATTCCGACGGGAAGGTAAACAGCATTTCCATGCGCTGCTCTGGTTCGCTAGAAGCGGCTTAGTCATGCTGGCCACATGACCCGGAAGCTGTACGCCGGCTCCCTCGACCAGTAAAGCGAGATGAGCGGCACCCCAGAGTCATCCGCAACTGGACCTAATGGTCAGGGGTCCCTTTACCTTTACCTTTAAGGACCATTTAATTCAGTCGAACTTATTTTTCAGTCGACGGGGTTAGGACTGTGCTGCTAAACGTCCAATTCCGTTTGCATTTCCCTGTGATATACACATTTTTTGTGCAATTTTTGAGTCAAAACTGCATTGCAAAATTTGGATATGTAATATAATCTTACTGCTAGCTGTGTTGCAATCTACATATATGCCAGGTGGTGGCAAATTAAGATAAATTTGCTTTATAATGCAGACTCCTCTTCACCCATAATATTTTACACACACACACACAAACAAACACAACCTGCCCATCTGACTTGGTTGCCCCAGATACTCTGGGTGGCTCCCAACAAAAATACAGGAAAAACAAGGATTAGATGTGGTGTTTATATGGTGGATAGAGAGAAGACCCTTCCCACCTTTCTCATGATGCTAGAATCCAGGGTCATCTAATTAAATTGAAGAGTAGGAGATTCAGTGCTGACAAAAGTACTTTTTCACAAATCACATAGTTTTGAACTGTGAAACTCATTCCACAAGACTTGGCAATAGCTTGCTTAGATAGCTTTAAAAGAGGACTAGCAAATTTATGGAGGATAGGGCTGTCATGGGCTATAGTCAAGGGTAGCAGCATCAAGCAGCAGATGTGTCACATGCCCACATTTGCAGCTTACCGGTGGTACAACAACAACTCCTAATGGGTTTTGAGCAGAGTCTGCTGCAATGGAAAAGCCATCCCTTATATTAGTTTCCTCCTGCCTGGATTGGTGCACAGCCCTGCCTGTCTGTGGTTCCCCAATTATTCCATTAGTACTCAAGTGAATCTAATCACTTTGCCATGAGTCGTTGAGCTAATAGGCTTTATCATCTAGGATGCACCGGGAACAGCTGTTTATTTTAGTGGTATTTGAAGTCATTAAACAGCTACTACTTAATCATTTTGCTTAAAAAATGGTAAAAAGGTATAACCCTTTAGGTGTGGGAAATGTGGTGTGCAGAAATTGCTCGCTTGCTTTCAGGCAGTTTTCTGCCATTAGGAAGAAGTTCTAATTCAATCAGTGAATATGCTTAGTGGCAGGCCAGTCATTTTAGCACATGCAGAGGCCCCGGTAATTTGTGGCCTTCCTGGGTGGATAAGAATTGATCAATGTTTTCCTTCCCTGAACTGCAAAAAAACACCCTTTAGCAATTTTCAGAGGCTTAGTTGGGTTATTCTGTCGCAGCAAAAACAACTCAGAGTCACGCGGCACCTTGAGAGACTAACAAAGTTGTTATTCTCTACTCATGGCAATCTGTTTTAGCGAACAAATTTGCAAGGGGCTTATATATGGTGTATCTGTCAAGCAGCTGGGTTACATTTTGTTGACTTGAACCCATAAAATTCAATGGAGGTCACTGAGATTTTAGCCTGCTGCTCCATGGTTACGCCCACATCTCTGTTTTGGTTTGCTGGATCTCTCTCAACCATGATGGAACCCGGACCCATGCAGAAAAACACAGAGAGAAAGGTAGGCTTCGTGTTGCCTGGATAGCTAATGGGCACATTTTAAAATTCTGAGAGCCCCGGGTTTTAGAGTTGCTGCTTTTTAAATGGTAATCCATAGCCAACACAGCAGCAAAGTTCAATTGGAAAACACAATATCACAAATACTGAGAGCTGAGAAACAAGAATGTAAAAGGGAGCCCAATTAATTACATTTCTCCATGCTCATTACTTGCAAGTCCATATATCAAGGTGTCCTGTCCCCCCGCCATTTTCTCTCTCCCAAGGGCTATAGAAGTTTTTTCACCCTTGACAACAGCAGTTTCAGAAGACAAATATTTTAGTACAACACATTTGGCATCAGCTTTGCTTATGCAAATGGCCTGTACACAAGATCAATTATTTGCAACTACATATGCAAATCTAGTTGCAGCCGTCCAGCCAAATATCTATTTCCAATGTGTCTCTCATTGCTGAACATTCTGCCCACCCTGAAAATAGGCTAATGTACTTTTAATTAAAATGGGCTAATATACCTACAGATGGACATATAATTTAGCGAATGCTTGTTGAGCCCGTGTAGCATAAGACCCAGCACTGGAGACCATCAACATTTTTCTACGTATTTATGTGGTTGCATTCCCAACCATCCTTACCCCTAAGGCTTTCATTACAGACATGCACTGCTCCAATATGGGTCTTATTACAGAGTTCCAACCAACATGGCAATAACACAAATTCATTATCCTTAAAAGCACCCTCACATCCCATTCATTGCTCACAGCTGTGCCTTTCATCAGCACAAACCGCCAAGCAGGCCAACATTCCCAGATGAGATGTCATTATTTTAAAAACTAAAGACTTTAAAATCAAAGACATAAATACCTCCAAGAATTGTTACCCTTTTCTTTCCCCACTTTTTAAAGAGAGCAACCATCTGAGATGACCTCTGAAGACACACACACACACACACACACACACACACACAGCTTCATTTAACAACCCCACATTTTGCCAATAGTCTATAAAACCGAGAGATCAGAAATTAAAAGGTGCTGATGTGATGCTAATCAGATGGCTCCAAGTCTCAAGACTTTTCTACACTCATGTCGAATCCAGCCTGTGGGGGTTACACAGCTATGGCCTACGAATGGTTACGAAAAGCTAGCAGCACCTCTGTTTCCTGCAGTTCACTGACGAAAACCAACACGTGGTTCGAGATATCTATAGGAATGAAAAGCCAAAGTACTAATTTTTAAGAAGTCATAAAATTAGTTCTCTTGTGGCTCAGTTAGGACATCACACCAAACAGTGAGATGTGCAGCAATATTCCCCATCTCTTGTGGTGGGTGAGGGAATTGGGCATGATCCATGGCTTATGAGGAGACCCACATAAGGGGTCTTGCAATGGTGCCAAAAAACTTATGGATGGGCCATTATGACACAGGGGTGGGGGAACATGTAGCCATCCAGATGTTGTTGGACTGCCACTCCAATAATTATTATTATAGTGGTACCTTGGTTCTCAAACTTAATCTGTTCCGGAAGTCTGTTCCAACACCAAAGCATTCCAAAACCAAGGCGCGCTTTACCATAGAAAGTAATGCAAAATGGATTAATCCATTCCAGACTTTTAAAAAACAACCCCTAAAACAGCAATTTAACATGAATTGTACTAACAAGACGACTGATCCATAAAATGAAAGCAATAAACAATGTACTGCAGTCAATCAATCGGTAGCTGAAGTGAGTTCCACACAGTCACAGTCACAAAACAAAAAAGCACCGCAAAAACAAAAATGCAAAATAAACAGCAAAGACAGGCAGACCTCACAGCGTGACACTCAAAATGGAAGTGCGGCACTCAAATTGGAAGCGTAACACTCAAAACGGAGCATGTTCAGCTTCCGAAAAAAGTTCACAAACCAGAACAATTACTGCTGGGTTTGCAGTGTTTAGTTTCCAATTTCTTTGAGTACCAAGGCATTTGAGAACCAAGGTACTACTACTACTACTACTACTACTACTTCTTTATTAAATTTGTATGCCGCCCTTCATTTGCAGATTTCAGGGTGGTCCACAACATAAAAATACAATATTTGAAACACCAGATACTCTATAAAAACAAGAACAAGAAACAAACCAACAACCCTTTGGACACTGACTGTTGGCCACACAAAGCTTCCCACATGCTCAGCCAGGGTCACTGTGAGACCTACCTGCTTGCCAACTCCTCTGGTTATCTCAGCAGGAGGACTGGACACTGATACCGGCCAGCAGGTGGGATGGATACATGCCCTATCCCACATTAAATCAAAGAGATGTTGCTACCAAGAAAGCTGTGGCTCTCTTTAACCCCACACTCTTGTCTCTGGCTCATCATTGCTCCCGGACTCCGAATACCGATGTGCCTGGTTCTCAAAAGAAGTCCTCTCTCTGTTGCTATGTTTGAATGAGAATGAAAAAAGCCTCCTGAAATAATGTATCCTTTGGACACAATGGCTGCCCTGAAGTTTGCTGAAATGTTTCATTGCAATGCAATCTCCCCGAGCCCTCGCTTGACTACTTAAATTATATAATTGCTAAGAAGCTTCGCTTGACTTATTCTCCAGAGTGGCTGATTACAGCAGCCTGCTTGACACTCTGAGGAAGACGCTTCCTTGGGCTATAATGGGCCTTGAAATATCAACACCACTCTTTTTGGCTTTAAGAAAAGATGCGTGGCAAATGTTGCAAATAAGAGGGTTTTAATGGACACCTACAAACTAATAAGAAATATTTTTGTAAGCAAGTTAAATTGGGAAAACTATCACCATAATGAGACCTAATTTTTAAGCAATGACATTTTTATAATATCCCTGTGCCTGCACAGATCTGTAGTTCTTGATTTCAAAACAAGGCTTTTAATTTAAATGCAAATGGCAGTGACTATTTACCTCTCTGACCCACTGGGATTCCTTTCTCTTCCTCAAACAATAAGTTTTACAGGCAGGTTTTATCTTAAACTGCCAAAAAATCTGGGTGCCTATGATTCCCTTCACCCCTGGAATACTAGTGAACTGAAGCCACCAACTGACTCAGCAACAGAGAAACCCCTTTGCATACCAAAAGGTCTCAGGCTCAATGTTGGGCAACTCTGGTGAAAGGGATCAGGTGATGAAGACTGCATTTGGACAAGACCCTGGATAGTCACTGCTAGTTAAGAGTAGAAAATACACAAACAGCCTGAATTGGCAGGAGACAACATTTCTGTGCTTTATAGCTGCTGGCAATCCAAACAAACAAGCAAGAAACCCAGCCACCCAAGATTAATCTTTAAAAAGAACATGGCACAACAATGCCATTTTGCACTTCCTCCTTCCACTCTATCTGGGATGCATCAGGCCTTTAACCACAATTAGTGGAAACTCATGGACTGGAGAGATCCTGCCACAGTATGTCTTGGCCTTCATTGTTTTACTGGATCCTCATGGGACTCACTAGGTTATCTAAATAAACATGAACTGTCATGGCACCAACCTTTAGCATACTGAGAACATTTTTTGCCGCAGGGTCTACTGCATTCAGTTTTGCTTCAGAGGCTGAGTTTTATGTGAGCATCTGTCATGTAAGCAACAGGGTCAGGCGCAGACCTGGTGGGAAGACTCTAGACTAAGGTGACCAGATTTTTTTCAATGAATCCGGGGACACTTTTCAACTTCCTATTAAATAGATGGATTTTGTCAGGGGACTGATTTGTAAATTCAGGGATGGTCCCCAGGAAACAGGGACGTCTGGTAACCTTACTCTAGACCATGGTGCTGGGGGACCTCAGATAACTGGATTCTCAAAAATACAATGAAAACCTCTGTACTCTGATGGCAGGCTATAACTTTTCTCCTTGACAACTACTGTTAGTGAGGGACCAAGGAATCAAGGCCCCAGGGGTTTTTTATATTGAATGTATATACCGCCTAATACCCGGAGATCCCAGGTTCAATCCTGGCATCTCTAGATCAGGTAAGCAAGTGTGAGGAAAGACACTTGTTTGAGATTATTGTGAGCTGCTTCCAGACAATATTGGGCTAGAAGAGCATGTAATCGGACCTGGTACAAGGCAGCTTCCTATGTCCCTAAACAACAATATGGATGAAGTTCACCCATCCCACACACAAAAAAAGATGTGGGAAGAACCATAGGTTAGTGGCAGAGCATGTGTTTGTATTCAGACGAGGCCATGCCCAACCCCAAGAAGCTGGAAAAGTCTTCTGCTAGAAACACAGAAAGCTAATGCAAGTCAGAGTAGTCAGTACTGAGTTAATTGACCAATGGTCTAACCTGGTATGAGGCCAAGATAGCAACTAGGCCAAATAGGACTGGGTCCAGAAACACACAGATAGACAAGTGGGAAATAAACAAAACTGATTTATTAAAGGAAGCATGAGGCTAAGAAGAAAGGTCAAGCAGATGTAAGGTTTATAAACGTGGTGATCAACAAGGCATATTTTTAGATGCAGACAGGTCTCTCCTTGGGCATGTGAGAAAGAAACAGTAACAAATAGCTGAATTAAACGCCATTCCTTCCTGGTGACCTGTGTACTACGCTTAGGGTGAGCTAGTCACATCATAGTTTGTGGCTGGCACACGTAGGAGGCATCGATATATAAAATTAGGTGGCTGCTCCAGGCGAAAATGGTTTTCAAAAAACAACTGGCATGATTTCCTACATACGCCTCTTACACGGGAACTCCTGATGCTCCTGATACGGCGACTCAGTGTCATGCCAAAAGGAAAAGGGGAAAGTGCAAGAAAGAAAATGCAATGTATCATGGGATGGTGCCTGGCTAACATCATACCAGGGTCAGAAGACGCATGAGGGTCGCACCTTGCTGACTCCAGGCAGGTCTGGTCTCAAGAGACAATGGAGTGCACCACCAGGGATGAAGTCAAACAGCACCGAAGTGGGTGCAAGCCTGGGTAGTGTGTATGGAGGTCCTAGGATGGCCAGGCAACAAGACCCACCCCCTTTTGGCCTCACTGATGTGGTCCAAAGGAAAGCAGAGCAATACGTTTGGCACCAGCTTGGCTTCAGAAATTACCAGAAGGAGGCATACAAGGCACCATCCAACCATCTTAGAGACTCCACTCTGGATTTGTGTAGGGTTTACTCCTTAGTCTTTTCTTCTCCTGAAGATGTCTTGCAAGGCAGTGGAGGTTTAGGATCAGAGTTTTCCTTCTCCAGGGTGGGCTTCCCAGATTCCCTTCCCAGATTCACAGGTGGAAGAAGAAGAAGAAGAAGAAGAAGAAGAAGAAGAAGAAGAAGAAGAAGAGTTTGGATTTGATATCCCGCTTTATCACTACCCGAAGGAGTCTCAAAGCGGCTAACATTCTCCTTTTCCCTTCCTCCCCCACAACAAACACCCTGTGAGGTGAGTGGGGCTGAGAGACTTCAGAGAAGTGTGACTAGCCCAAGGTCACCCAGCAGCTGCATGTGGAGGAGTGGAGACGCGAACCCGGTTCCCCAGATAACGAGTCTACCGCTCTTAACCACTACACCACACTGGCTCTCACACAAGGTCCCACCCATGACACCCTTACCGTATCAGTCTAGTTTCCTTTGTTCTATGGGAGTCGCGTCCAATCTCGGGGTGGTGCATCACATTCCCATAGATACATAGCTAAGCCAGGTTGGCTCTCTAAAGAGAGGCCGAGAGTTCCGGCAGCAAGTCATATTTCTCTGCCATTTATCTTTGCTCGCCTTCTAATTCAGCCTGCCAACATCTGTTGCTACCAAGTTCCCTCTTCCCTGTTTCTTGCCTGCTGCATGTTCCCCAGAAAGAGATTATCTAGCCTCTGATTGGTGGGTTTGGTTTCTAGCCAAGACTGTGCCTTTGCCCTTTTCCTGAACTACTCATGACTTCACATTGTCTGCCTTCTTCGAGATCCTGATCCTGCCAATGTGTATTAAGACTGCTCATGACTTGGATGCAGTTCACAGGAGAGGATCTATGTGGTGTGAACAATGTGTTTATCAATGAGTTCATTTTCATCCTTTTTATTAACTTGGGAGCCTACCGGCTGGCTCTCTCATATCTTTTAATGCAAACTAAGAGAGCTGACCTCAGACGAAAGACACCAATCAGAACAAAAACCACGCAGCAGTTTTGAAATTAGGATACAGAGTGAAGATAAAGATAAAAACGTCAGCATCATGCATGTTTTCAGTCAATTTCCATTACAGCAGGGGAGCAGGGTGCTGAACTTTCAGAAGGAAAGCTCTCTCTCAAATGGGTGAACGGGCAGCCATGAAATCAAATAGCACATGAACTGCAGTATAAATACAACAGCAAAGTGATGCTTTGCTGTTATATGCGGATGAGTCAGAGACTGACCAGGAAAGGAACTGAGGTTATAATCATCACCACTGATTTATTTCTCGCCTTCTAAAAAACTGTCTCAAGGCAATTACACATTTCATTTTGCAAACTGCAAATTTGATAGATCCAGCACCTCGGGAGGTGGTGGACTCTCCTTCACTGGAGGTTTTGAAACAGAAGTTGGACGGACACCTGTCAGGGGTTCTTTAGCTGTAATTCCTGCATTGCAGGGGGTTGGACTAGATGACCCCTTGGGTACCTTCCAACTCTACAGTGCTATGATTCTACGAAATGCAAACTGAATCCATTTCCTCCCCCCTCCCTTCAGAGAGGCTTCATGTATAAGGAAAACTGCTTCCATGAATACCTGAAGATCACTATCAGTTCAGGCTGAAGCTTGTTTGACCCTATGACATAAACTTTTATTAGAGAACTTACAGCAGACAACACTCCTCTCCCAGCTGCAGCCAAGGTTGCTTGGAACATATTCTCATGATGACAGGGTGTTGGACGAAAGGAATGTGTATGAGAGATGTCAGTTAAGGGAAGGAGTGTCTAAGATGTTGAGAGAGAGAAAAAAATCACTTATGAAAGCAAAACCCTCCATTGCTCGATGCTGAAAAAGCTGCAGGGGGCAGTGTTGGGTATGTTACTTTTATAGACTAGGAAAGAGTATATCATACAGGCACACATATCATAAGTGCCCTTTCTCAATGCCCCCTCTTTTGCATGATCAGCAACAAAGCCTTCTGTAGAAATAGGTTGTATTTGTTCAGACTGACACACACTTTCCTCCGTGTATGCAATTGTACAGGGCAGCCACATGGAGCAAGGAAACATATTTACGAGCACTTAACCAAACTGAGGTTTCTTTTCCTCCCATGCAAGGGGAGATTTTCAATATTCCATATGCTATTTCTTTTTCTTTTCATGCTCTCAGTGTTGGGATCTATTTCACAGCTTCAGCAATATCCAGATGTAGCCAACAAACCCTCCCACATCTCAAATACAAGAAAGAAATCAGAGTGAGTTAGATGTGTAAAACCAGCATTTAGGCCATATCTATAGGAAAATGAACATAATTGTTTTATTCCAGTTGTGGAACCCCTCCAAAGTACCCAGGAATGCTAAAGCTACTCCTGTTTGGGTTACCCTAGAGATCTGCTGCACTAATAATAATAATAATAATAATAATAATAATAATTTATTATTTATACCCCGCCCATCTGGCCGGGTCTCCCCAGCCACTCTGGGCGGCCTCCAACAAATACCAAAATACATTACAGAGTCACAAATTAAAAACTTCCCTAAACAGGGCTGCCTTTAGGTGTTTTCTGAATGTCAGGTAGTTGTTTATTCCCTTGACTTCTGATGGGAGGGCGTTCCACAGGGCGGGCGCCACTACCGAGAAGGCCCTCTGCCTGGTTCCACATTCACTTAATGAATGTGAGCTTGATTGCACCAAAAACCTCTCCTTGATCACCCCCAAACCTCTCCCTTGCTATTCTCCTACAGATCTCCTGCACCACCACCCACCCTTGCAGGGTTAAGGTTCCCAGGATTTCCTGGAAAAGAGAAACTGATCATTTAGGTCTGCGGTGTAGCTGTGAAACAAAAACAAAGAAGAGACAATTGGAATTATTTCCAGTTCTCAAACTTTGCTGTTAGCTTTTAGTAAGGCACAAAGCTCCCTGGAAGGAGGCAAAGATACAAATGGAATAAACAAAAATAAGTGGTACATGAAAAGAGATGCATTTCAGGTGTGGGCAGGTGCGTTAAGTCTTTAGCGGTGCTGCGACAAATGAAGACATTTACTTCTAGCATGGGCCAAAGCCTTTCATAAATCAGGGAGTGGAACTTAAATGGGACTGGTGGTTACGCAGCTGAAATGCTAGCCATGAAGAAGGATCTAAAAGCAGGTCCTTATACAGATTTTGACTCTAATGGAAAAAGTAAAGTATTTCGCACTGAGGAAGTGGGTGCAAAATCTAAACTCCTGAGGATGGGCTCAGCGACGGAGGAAGCTGCTCGGGCGCCTGGAGCGCCGCACCCAGGGGTGGGGCGAGATGCCCATAGGGGAGGGGCGAGGCACATCGCCCATAGGGGCAGGGCACACCATGGGGCCTCCAGCATCTGCCTGCCTCCTCCTACTCAGCCGCCCTACAGCTGAGGGGGAGGCAGCAGGCGGACCGTTTGGGGCAGTGCAGAGCCTGCGGGCGCCCATGCCACCGCGTCACTCCCAGGAGAGACGCGTGGCTCGGGCGGACTGCAGCCCCCATGGTGAGTGCTGCCTGGCATTTTGTCACACACACACCCCCAGTGGTGACACGCGGGGCAGCCCGCACCTACCACACACCCCTTCCTCTGCCCCCCGGATGGGCTTCCTGCAATTCCCTCTTGCTACCTGTCTTAATAGTGGTTAATTCTGCTCCTTGTGCCTTCATAAAACCTCAGTCCTAATTTCAAAAACACCATTCCACACTACAGTGGTACCTCGGGTTAAGAACTTAATTCGTTCTGGAGGTCCGTTCTTAACCTGAAACTGTTCTTAACCTGAGGTACCGTTTTAGCTAATGGGGCCTCCCGCTGCCACCGTGCCACCGCCGCGCAATTTCTGTTCTCATCCTGAAGCAAAGTTCTTAACACGAGGTACTATTTCTGGGTTAGCGGAGTCTGTAACCTGAAGCGCCTGTAACCCGAGGTACCACTGTACACTGTGATTTCAGAGGCATTCTCAGGGCACCAGTTATATAAACATTTACCTGGAATAGAAGTAAATCCCATCGAACTCATGCATATAGGATCGTAGCACAGGTCTCTCCATTGGGATTCCGTACACTGAAATGTAGCCTTTGAATGGTGGGGGAGGAGTTAAAAATGTATTCGGATTCCTTTCCCTCCCCCCTGGCTTTTTTATGCTCTAGGTAAAACAGTCCTTAAGGTTAAACCAATAATGACACTCGGTGAGCATAAAGTATTGAAATTTACTGCCAAAAATATCAGAACTGTGGTTTTTATCGCTGTAGAGAGACAGGAGTCTCAAGAGATGTGAGGCACTTTCAAGTGGAAAATGACTTCTCCGTCATCCCCCCCTCCCCTTCCTGAGGTCTGCATGTATGGACAGAGAAGTATTTGGCATAAGGTAAATATTCTGGCACCTCTTGAGTGAGGGTTGGGGTGTGTGTGGAAGCAAACAGTCTATTTGTTTGACCTAATCCGCATGACTTTAAAACGCCTTGCGTAATATTGCAAAGGAAAAGTGGCACGACCCAACTTGTCTAGCGGTGCAGACATTTGTGAATGAAAGCCACAGGCATACAGCGAAAAATGGGGAGCAAGGGCAAAACTCAGGCAAGCAAGCTACCGTGTGTGTGTGCGCGCGCAAATAAATAACATACTTGTAGCCATCGCTAATTTCAAATCATAGCGAGCTCCACCCTCTCCACTATTAAACTTTGCCAGAGGCTCTTAACCTCCTGCTGCCTGCTGTATTTATTTACTCAGTGACAGCCATGTGCTCTGCTAGTGTCAAAGCCAAGAGGGTAACAAGATCTTTTAATTAAAGTTATATTGGGGGGATTAAGATTTATCGCAGCAGCTGCAAGTGTGCCAAATGAGAGGCTGTGCAACATGTGATGCTTCTGTGTACATGAACATGCATTTCCTCATTCACATATTCATAGAGAGGCAGGGCATGTCCCCTCACTTATTCACCCTCCTACTTGGGGAGGGACATGAAGAATCACAACGCTAGCAAATTCACACTGACTAAATGTGGGATAGCCTGCCTCATAAAGCCAGCACGCTAAAGTCTAATTAATGCATGAAGGGGTTAATGCCATAGAGTAGGCTGTCCTGCCAAGCTTAGTTCACCTTGATAGAATACCTTGGTGTTTTCACTACCATACTATGTGCATCTTTGTACACGTTACCTAAACTGCATCGCAAAATTCAGAGAAGAGCACATTTCAAGGGATGGTTGTTTCAGTTCGCATCTTGTTCAGAAAGTGTGGACGAGACAGGCATATCTTTCAAAGCAAACAGAATCAAATTCCTCCCACAGCCCAAATCTGGTGCCGTTGTTTGTAAACCAACCAGTTATAGGTACTGCATGCCTTACAAATTCTCCTTCGCTTCTTTCGGACTGGTTCTGTCAGATCAAAGAACAGAGAGAGGGGGCTCCTGTCAGTTTGACGCAACCTCCCTCCATCCCTTCCTATCTCTCTCCTCGAAGGCAGCAGACTTGCCGGCTCTGTGCCAGGTTCTTCTGCCAAGGTCGAAGACAATAGCAAGCTCTGTCCTCCTGTGGAGCAGTCATGCCAAATAGCGAGCAGATGGCAGGGTCCAATACTGTAGTCATTGCACCGCAGTTGGCAAGCTGAAAAGATCGACCTCCCTAGTTAATTTCCTCCCTCCAGTCTCTGCACTTCGGCTGCCAGAACCTGGGCTGAAGGGTCTGTGGCATTTTTCATAATTACCCCTAGAGAGAAGATTTTCAAGAGCAGATTCTCCCCTTGGAGTATGGGCCAGGGAGAAAGCTGCTCCAGTAAGTATGTAGCACTTACAATTACAGATCATGGGAGCAGCAGACATCTGCCTAAAATCAATAGCTACTTCCCTATTCCCAGGGAGTAAATCGTTCCTTTTAAAGGAAGAGTCGCCAGTTTCGCAGGCCCTCTGCGGTTGGTAGGGCTCCAATTACCTTTAAATGCTTCCAGCAAATGTCTCCCATTCTATGCTTTTGGTTTAAAAAGTTGCCCTCACATTTTCGTTTTCAAAGGCGGCAGGTACTACTGAATTGTTAAGACTAGACAGAGACTACAAGGCAATGCAGGGTTGATAGCCGTGGGCCCTAGAGCGCACTAAAGAACATGTTGGACTGTGGCCTAAGTGCTTGTGCTGAGTTCTGAATTTATGTGTTCCTAACAACTTTCCAGATTAATCAGGACAACGACATGGAAATAAGAGAGCATGGTAACCAGTCTTGCTGCACACAAGATCAGTCTTAAATAAAATCACTCTCCATTCCTCCTTTCCCCCTTACAGATGAAATTCCTCAATCAATTTGAACTGCAATGTTTAACTGATAAATTGATCTTTAAAAGCTTTCAATAGAAGAAAAGGTTGCCTGGATTAACTGGGTATGCCAGGCATAGGCAAACTTGGGCCCGACAGATGTTTGGGACTACAATTCCCATCATCCCTGACCCCTGGTCCTGTTAACTAGAGGTAATAGGAATTATAGTCCCAAACATCTGTCGGGCCCAAGTTTGCCTATGCCTGGGGTATGCACTGGCTTGGTCATGGACACAGAATGGAAGATGGCAGGATTCCCAAGGACCTGCTCTACGGGGAGCTGGCTTCAGGCACTGGGCCCATTGGCAGACCAACTCTGTGTTACAAAGATGTCTGCAGATGCAGCATGAAGATTGGCAACATCAACCCTGCCATGTGGGAATCCCTTGCAGATGAGCACAATGCCTGGATGCAGACAGGTCGTGTATCCACAGGAGTGACCAGAGGAGGAGTGACCACTAGGAGAAGCACAGAGAGAAGAAACGCCATGGTGCACCTGGTGCAGCAGAACCAGAAGCCTTCATCTGCCCCAGTTGCAATAAAACATGTCTCCCCCGTATCAGTCTCTACAGCCACAGCAGGCGCTGCAACCTCCCAAAAGTTTGACTTCACCCCAAAGTCGTGCTCCTCCATCATCTCCTGAGTCAGATGGATGCCAGCAACAATGTGTGTATGCATCCATCCCTTTTTAATGCATATATATTATATCTATATAACTTTTAAAAAACGTAAGAAGAGCTACAAGATAGCTTTACCACATCTTTTTCAGTTGATAAGGTCTGGCATGTGCTACTGAAAGCTAAGCATTCTCTGTTTGGGCAGATCCAATTGTGGCATCATTGGGCCCATGCAAAGGTCACTTGAATGTCAACATTACCTGTGGACTAAGCAGCATTTCAAGAGGAAGGGTCATAGTTCAGCGGCAGAGTACATGTTTCGCTTGCAGAAGCTTCTTGCTTCAATCCCTGGGATTTCTATGTATGGCTGGGAAAGACTTTGCCAATTAGTGTTGGCAATACTGAGCTAGATGAACCAGCCACCTGGCTTAGTCTAAGGCACCTCCTATGTTCCTAACTGTCTATGCCATGGGTTGGCAAACTAAGGCCCGAGGGCCAGATCAAGCCCAATTGCCTTCAGGATCCGGCCCGCGTATTGTCCGTGGATCGGCATGGGGATTCTGTTCGTTCAGGCTGGGCTGGGCCATTTCCCCCCCTGCGTCATTCCCCCCCCCACACACACACACCATGATGGCGCCTCCTCCCTCCCTCCTCTTGGCTTCTCCCTGCCCTGCCTAGAGGAGGAAGGGGGCTGGCTGAGCTGGCTGTGGGGTGGGGAGGAGGACTACTTGACCCCCTCGCCTCTTTTTCCAGCTCCCCCTCCCCAGTGCTGCTTCTCCAGCCTGCCACAAGGTCTGAGGGACAGTGGACCGGCCCGTGGCTTTAAAAAAATTGCCGACCCCCGGTCTATGCAACCTCAGGGCTGTGCAATGTTTGCCTGTCAGCACTGCCACCACAAGAATATGCTGTGTTCTTGAAAATAAGCTTGCATACTCTGCAAGAAGCATTTTTAGCCATTGCAGTTTTCAAGAAATCCTAAGGACACGAGGTCTTTCTCACTGCCTGCTTGTGAGGCAATGCATAGTTCATCCTTAGACCTCACCTACATGAGATAATGTGAAGACTGAACGTTAATCCTAGGAAAGAGTTGGGAAAGCCACTTCAGCCCTCGAGCTGGAGGTGGGGTTGCGGGCATCACGACCTGATCACGCACACAGGGGCTGAGAGCCCAGCCCCTGTGCAATTGGCGGGATTCTCTCGCTGACCGACCAACCCGGTCAGCCTGTGAGGGCGTGTCCTGGTCCCTTTAACCAGGAGATGGGCGGGAATTCGCCCTCTCTTCACCCCGCTCCCAGCAGCATCATCTGCCCCTCAGTTGAAGGGTATTCCGTAAAGGCTTCTAGGGGCGTGGCCCTGTCCGAAGCCTAAGGAGGTTAGGGCCTAAGGCACGTTCCAATTGTGGTCACAGGGGGAGTTCTAGTAGATGTACATCGCTGGGGCTCCACTCTGGTGATAACCCTTCCTGGACCTCCAACACATGGGTTGGGGTCAGATATAGTCTGGTGGGGTCCAATGCCTAAGCCAATACCGCTCAACATCTGTAACCAATAAAGTTGTGGCCTTTTCGCCCACTTAAACTTATATGATGTGTCACGTGTCATTATTTTTCACAGGGAGGGGAGGGACATTGCCACGCAATCCAGAATCTGGCTGGTGAAGAGAAGACCATTCCTTGTTGTCCATAGCTGAGGTTTGGTCTTTAGTGTTTTCTGAAAATAGGTCTGTTGGATTCCGGCTGTACCATTGGTGAGGAACCTCCAGATGATGGGCTGGATGCAGCTTCCCATCTAGTTCACTGGCATTTCTACAGGTTCCATGTCTTCTCCTTGGCCCCCTTTGCAATCTATGATCAGACGAGCTATGTGTATGGGGTGGGGTGAGCAGATTGCAGGGAAGGTTAATGACGGCTGAAATATCCCAGTTTAGGATTTCAAGACTGTAAGCAACATACAGGGAAAACCAGCTGATTTGCATGCCTTTGCTCAGCAGGTAGCTGGAGATTAGCAGCTCCATGCAGTGAAGGGAGCCCAGGCACAGCATCACAGATCCATTCCTTGTTGTTGTTGTTGTTTAAAAAAGGGAAAGACGGAGGAAAGAAAACAGTGTGCTTGCCTATCAATGAATGACCAAGAGCACTCCTGCTAGCACCAGCTGCCTATTCCATAATATAATACAAAAAATTGATGACAATGACGATGACAGTGACAATGACAATGACAAGTTTTCCTCTCCCAACTCATCCTATAGCAAAAAAAAGTTTCCATTTATTTCACTAGGAGATAGGGATTGACAAATCTGTGGATTTAAATCAGGCATCCCCAACATGTGGCCCTCCAGATGTTTTTGCCTACAACCCCCATGATCCCTAGCTAACAGGACCAGTGGTCAGGGATGATGGGAATTGTAGTCCAAAACATCTGGAGGGGCCAAAGGTTGGGAATGCCTGATTTAAATTGTCTCAGTTTCTCATTTTTTCCGTCTTAAATTTGGGTCTCCACCTTTCATCAGCAAATTGAATAATAATAATAATAATAATAATAAACCACATGAAAAAAATTCTGCTTTTTAGTACAAATTTCTCCTCTTTGACTAATGCACACATTTTTGGAAGCATTTTCCAGAACATAATGCATTTTTAATGACATTAAATTTACGAATCTATTCGTTTTATGCACATTTTCCCCTACCGTATGCATTTCTGTAAATATTGGTAAAATTTGGAGAATTCTGAAAGATTGCTGTGTTTTGGCTTTTGCATTGTTTCGCAGTTTGGTTGTCATTGTTGTTCAGTCGTTCAGTCATGTCTGACTCTTCGTGACCCCATGGACCAGAGCACGCCAGGCAATCCTGTCTTCCACTGCCTCCCACAGTTTGGTCAGACTCATGTTGGTAGCTTTGAGAACACTGTCCAACCATCTCATCCTCTGTCGTCCCATTCTCCTTGTGCCCTCCATCTCTCCCAACATCAGGGTCTTTTCCAGGGAGTCTTCTCTTCTCATGAGGTGGCCAGTTTCCAACTGTGCATCAGGAAAAACTTTCTGACGGTAAGAGCCATTTGACAGTGGAACAGTCTCCCTCAGGAGTTTGTAGACCCTCCTCCTTGAAGGTTTCCAAACAGAGGGTGGGTGGCCATCTGTCATGGATGCTTTAGCTGAGATTCCTGCATTGTAGGGGGTTGGACTAGATGAACCTTGAGGTCTCTTCCAACTCTAAGATTCTATGATTCTAGGGTATCCTGCAAAATAGCATGGCTGGTTAGCTGGAACCCTGACCAGGAACAATGATGATGGTGATGATGATACAAATTCATAAGGGATGGAAAGAGAAATGAAATTAATTTTCCATTTAAAAGTGAACCTACCTAGTTCACACTTTTGAAAGCAATGTGCCAATTGAAACACAGCTATCCTTTGAAATTCTCACTTCTCCAAACTTTGCAGTACAGATCTCCAGCCAAGCAGAGGTTTGATGGCCATATGTAATGGATGCTTTAGTTGAGATTCCTGGATTGCAGTGGGTTGGACTAGATGTCCCTTGGGTTCCCTTCCAACTCTATAATTCTATGATTCTATGATTCATGCTTATCTATCTCCCAAGTTAATGCAGAAGGAAGAAACAGAATTATGAATGGACATATATGAAAGTGACATGGCTTAGAAATAGAGCCACCAGCCTGGAAGTCACAGATTTCCTTGAACTTCTGGAGGAAGAACAGCAAAAAGAATGATAACTCATGACACAAGGACCTGGTGGCATACTTATGGTCATTTCGGATAATGGGAAATTGAGACCGTAATACAACGAAATGTCCTATGGCCACGCAATAAGAACCTCCCTGCTCACCGTATGAGACATCACAGGCAAAATTAGTTCAACTGAAGTAACACCAATGCCCTTGAGGTTTCCTGCTCCTGACAACTAATGAAGAGGCACTGCTGACTGTCAGGGAGTGGTGTGGGAGGCATTCATCTTTGTGGCAGAATCAATTAAATCCACCAGGTTCTCTGAGCACGATGCGCATGGAAGGAGTTAAAGCCTCAGCCTTTGTTGTCCTGCAAAAGTTGGCGACATGTGAGGATAAGCATCTACGATATGCCCAAAATGCACAAGCATCCCTTGATAGTTCCTTGAAAGAATGGAGCAGGAGGGACCCACATATTTGTATAATGATACTGTTGATGGTTGGCATCCATCTGTCTCGAGATTGCATCTCCAGGGGTGAAGTCAAACTGCTGTATTAGGACCACCAAAGGGAACTCCCCAGGTACATTAATGTGCAGTGATCAGAAGTTGCTTTCTTGGTGGGGCAGAGCTCCCACACAAGCTTTGCAGCAGTCACGACTAACTTAAATGCATTGATTTCAATAGGTCTACTCTGAGTAAGACTTAGATGCCACTCAATATATTGTGAATGCATATATATCACATTACATGCAGGATGTGGGTGGTGCTGTGGTCTAAACCACTGAGCCTCTTGGGCTTGCTGATCAGAAGGTTGGTGGTTCGATTCCCCGTGACAGAGTGAGCTCCCTTTGCTCTGTCCCAGCTCCTGCAAACCTAGCAGTTAAAAAGCACGCGAGTGAGCATACAAATCAATATGGCTGACCTGATCCAAAACACCCACCCACCCCACTCACACAGAAAACCAAAGATCAACACAGCCAACCACAAAGGAACAAGCACACCCTACGCCAATCGCGACCTCTCACCGCCAAAGAAACACAAGCGAGCAACAGAGAACCAACACAACCGACGCTGACACCAAATCCTACATACACTAAGGAAAATAGAAACATCGCCTCCCCACCCCACCCTCCCCCCATCCCACCCACCTCCTTCCCCCTTCTCTGCCTAATGTCTCAACAACCAAAATTGATCTGTAAAAATGTTACATGGAAAAATGCGAGAGACACTTTGTAAACCAAGAAAATCTTTAATAATAATTTTAAAAAAGCACGCAAGTGCCAAGTAGATAAATAGGTACCGCTGAGGCGGGAAGGTAAGCAGCGTTTCCATGCGCTCTGGCACTTGTCAGTGTTCCATTGCGCCAGAAGTGGTTTAGTCTTGGTGGCCACATGACCCGGAAAGCTGTCTGTGGACAAACGCCGGCTCCCTCGGCCTGAAAGTGAGATGAGTGCTGCAACCCCATAATCCATAAACCCAGCCAGATGGGCGGGGTATAAATAATAAATTATTATTAAATTATTATTATTATAATCGCCTTTGACTGGACTTAGCTGTCCAGGGGTCTTTTACCATTACCTATATATCACATGCTGCTATGTTAAAGGTGGGTTGTTTCTGAACAGTAGGGGAAAATGTTGGCTTTATGAAATAAGATCTCCATCATAAGCCCAAAGAAAACCATCTTGCTTTGCTTGGATATGTTGAAACTCTCTGAGGAGGGTTTTAGTTTAAAAACTAACAGACCATCACATCTGACATGGTAATTACTCATTAAACCCTTTGTGCCAAAAACCGCCCCATTCCCCCCTTTCTCGCATTTTGAGCTCAGCAGAAATGAAGAGAGTTTGTGTCTTGAGAAATGATGTCTGGAAAGCCTCTCAAAAATAATTCAGCACATCGTACCCATACTCCGCAGGCCAGATTGCAGCATTTTGCATATCCTGCAATTAGCTATCATTTTAGAAACATATGTCTTCTCAATCACATAACCTTCTGCTCTGATACTATCCTGGCATCCAGTTCCTAAACACATTGGATGCAACCCAGACAAAGTTAGGCTTACTTAAGTCTCCCTGAAATGATACGAATGGATCTTGCAGTAAAGTCTCAGGCATGTCTCCTCCGGGGGGGGGGGGGGAGGCCCAATAACTTCAGTGGGGCAAACTCCAAAGTATGTGCATATATAGGACTGAAAACTTAAATTGCAAACTGGGCTTTTTAACATCCCACTGGTTCAAATGGGACCTAAGTATTCATCACCTTCACTGGACTGAGTTAATTACGAAGCAGGGGTGGGGAAACTGCAGCCTTCCAGATGTTGCCACAACTGTTGGCCATGCCGACTGGGGCTTCATTGTGGGTGAGGAACCTGTGACCCTCCAGATGTTGTTGGACTCCATCAGGCCCAGAGAGCACAGCCACTGGTCAGGGATGATAGTTGTTGTTGTCCATCAACATCTGGGATGGCCACAGTTTACCCTCACCTGTCACAGGTTGCCATGCAGAAGACATTGAGATATCTCCAGTTCGTGAAACGAAGCCTGCATTAATTTGTTAAGGCTCCTTGGCTTAACATTTTAACTAAACCATCAAGGTGCTGTCATGATACCAACAGCAAAGTGTTTCTGCTTCATGTTACAACTGTGCTGCAACTAGAAAAGGCCCCAGGTGTTCACCATTTTACAGATTACTCAGAGAATATACAGAAGCGAAAACATCCCGCCGGTTTCCTTTCCCCTCCACCCCCCCTCCCCAGATTAGAGCCTCAAAAAGCTCGTCGATTCTTCCCAGTGAAATTGAAATTTCAAAAGTGAATGCAGCGTCCTGGGAGAGAGAGGTTGCTAGGATGAGGAAATGAAAACACGCCGCACCAGTGGGAACAACACAATTTGATATCAGTCTGTGACTACAAGAGCCAGAGCAGTAGGAAGATTAAGAAGAAAAACACTATCTAAAGCCCACCTGGCAATCGCTCGTGAGAGCTCTCGGGAGCCGGTTGGTGTCAAATGTTTTTTTAAAGTGTGCTCCCCCCCACCCTTCTATCCATCCTGCCTAATGAAAAAAGCATTTTGATAGATCTCACAATGCTTTGAATTGCTCGTTTTTACAGCGGAGGTGATTTAGCAGCAGGCTGTGGAGGTTGGAAGCAAGCCATGGAGGGACCATTTTTATTCCTTCACTATGGAACTTTCCAAGTAGCCCAGGGAAAGTAATGAATACTGATCTGATGATAAGCGAGTTCTCTTCTTTAGGAGAAAAGTGACTCCACGCAGCAAGACCTACCAAGCCTGAAACAGCTAAGGGTGCAGCTACTGGGGGAAGGGCTGTGGCTCAGTGCTAGAGCATCTTCTTTTCTTGCAGAAGGTCCCAGAATAAATCCCATTGCCTATGGCTGGTTTTCCAGCTGCAGCCCCTTTACTTGTCCATAGTACCTCATGTTCTGCTAACTTCCAGCTTGGATTACTGCAGGGTGCTCTACATGGGGCTTCCCTTGAAGATGGTCTCAACTGGTCCAAAATGCAGCAGGGTTTCCATTCGAAATGCACAGAACTCCCGTCCTAAAACACTGGCTTGCTGTTCATTCCCAGGCCCTATTCAAGGTGCTCACATTAGTGTTTAAAGTCTTAAGCAACTTAGGCCCCAAACATATGCAAGACCACCTCCTTCCCTGCAGACCATCCTGGGTGTTAAGATCAGCAGAGCAGGCCCTCAGAAGACGTTCTTCTCTGTGGAAGTTGTGGAATTCCCTCCCCAGGGAGGTGTATCTGGCTTCTTCACTATACAGTGAAGGTACCTTGGTTCTCAAACTTAATCTGTTCCGGGAGTCCATTCGACTCCCGAAACCGTTCAGTGGGGGAGGTGCAGCTGCAGGAGCTTCCTACACTCAAGCGGAAGCCACATCAGATGTTCGGCTTCTGAGAAATGTTCGCAAACTGGAATACTTTGCGACATTCAGGAACCGATTTGTTCGGGAGCTAAGCCATTCGAGTACAGCACTGTACAGCTTTTGGCAAATGTTGAAGATGCATCTCTTTATCCTGGCCTTTGACACCTTAGATGTGTACACTCTGGTTTAACTGTTTTTAAAATTTCCATTTTAATTTGTCATAACCTGCCCTAGGACCTGCTGGGGAAGGGTGGGCAATTTTTTTTAATCATCATCATCTTCCCTAGCATTTCCCTAAAAGCTGGGAAAGGCTTCTGCCTGAAGCCCCAGACAGCCACTGGCAGTCAGTGTAGACAATACTGAACTGCATAGACTAGTGGTCTGACTCAGTATAAGGCAGCTCCCTGTGTTTCTACTTCAAGCACTCCTTGCTTTCATGTGAATTGGCCCACCAGCTGCTGCATTCACCTTGTCTATGTCATGGCCTTCTAGGTGAAAACTGGTGGTGACATGCAAAACAGCATGTGTTGGTCCCTGCACCAAGAGATTAGGTTACTCTCCTCTTTGTGTGTGCACTGCTAGCAACTGAAGACGCTCCCTTTAAAACAAGCTTTCGATTCTGCTTCAACTTAACGTTATTGATTGCTAGTGCTGCTTTGCCTTCTTGGTTCTTTTTTGCAGCTTTTCTTAGTTTGATCATTTCTGTTTTAATGGCTGGATTATTTTCGTCTCTGTGTTTGCTTTCATATTTGTAAGCTGCTTTGACAAACTCCTTTCTGGAGGGAGTTTCTCCCTCCAGAATTTTGTTACAATAATGAAAAAGTAACAGATATGTAAAACCTGAAACACTAATACACCATCACATTGATGTAGTACAGGTGGCATATTGGACCAGAAGCTGCACAGCATTCAAAGATAGAGAAGATGTTTGGGTCTCCTGCTGGGGCAGCAAGGCTGGTCAGGACCACGGAGAGCTCCAAGTCAACAGCATGTTCCTATGCACTCTCTGTTTCCTAGAGCTATGGCAGGTTGGTGTGTCAACTTCTGTCTGCCAGCCTTAGGTTCAGTGGATTGCTGATGTCCAGAAGTAGGTTCAGAGTCCTGAACCTGATCCAGCTCCTTAGCTGGAGTCTCTGCAGCCTCCAACTCTGTGTCATGATTACTGCTGGCCTCTAGCATTATATCAGGGATTGAATCTCTCACTCAATCATAACGCCTGGCATTATGCGGGCTTCTCTTGGCATCCCCTCATCCCCCCCCCCTTACCCAACCAGTCAGGAAACAGGGCCATGTTTTCTAAGAAACAGTGGTGCTTCTGGGATTATCCTCATGCCTACTTGGGTTGCCTTAGCAAATCTTCGTGCAATTTGTTAATATGCCTTCACACCCTAGATAACACAGGGTGGCATCCAGTTGAACAATTCCACTAGTGCAAGGACTTACTGCTGTGCCATGGAGCTTGCCAACCCTCTTCTCTCCCCAAGCAGTTCCTATCATTCCCTTCCTCCTTATTTTTCTTAGTTTCCAAAAGTGTTCTCCCCAATTTCTACATATTTCCAGGACACCTGGAAAGAGCAATGTTTTATTTCAATAAATATAAGCTGATTTCTAAAGTACCTTCGCCTGGTTGTAAGGCTTGGGTGATAGTGTAGGTGTGGGGAGTTTTAACAGCTATCTGAAAAAGAAACTGGTGGACTTCTGTTATGTGTTTGTGAACATGTATAGCATACTAAAGTCTGAAAGTAACTACTTTCACTTGCTTTTCGGAAGAGTTTGGTCTATTGTAGGTTTTTTTAAAAAAAATATATATCATAACCTTATTTGAGAATAATTCCATCAAACATAGTGTGGCTTACTTTCACAATAGGCCTTTATAAGATCAGGAGCTCTCATTCAGGGTTAAAACTGAAGCAGGACAGTATTTTGCCTTTGCTGTACCCATCACCAGTTCTGGCTCCATACACTATTGACATGAGGCCCCCAACAGATTACCCTTGAGGGAATGTGGCCCTCAACAGAAAAAGGTCTGCCTGCCTCGAGAAGCAGGTGATGAGGAAGAGCTCTCCCTGAACTCCTAAAGAAGAAGAAGAGTTTGGACATGATATCCTGCCTTTCACTCCCTTTAGGAGTCTCAAAGCGGCTAACAATCTCCTTTCTCTTCCTCCCCCACAACAAACACTCTGTGAGGTGAGTGAGGCTGACAGACTTCAGAGAACTGTGACTAGCCCAACGTTACCCAGCAGCTGCATGTGGAGGAGTGGGGAAGCAAACCCGGTTCCCCAGATCACGTGTCCACCACTCTTAAACACTACACCACACTGGCTCTCAGAGCAGTTGCCATTAAATAGTCTGATCTAGTATAAGGGAACTTCCTATGTACAATCCAAGACACACTTTCCCAAGACTCCCACTGAATTTGACAGCACAGAATTTGAGTAGAAATTTTATTAATGTATTTATGAGATTTCTCACCATAAGGTCCCAGAGAAGGTTACAGTAATAAAAATATGCAGTTATAAAACCAATTAAACTGTTGCAATGCATAGTATTGCACAGTAATCAGGCAATCCTGTGCAAACCTAAACTGCATTCCTGCATTAAGCCGCATTGAACATAGTGCAACATGAATAGGATTGCACTGTCAAATTGAAACGTCATACTTTTTTTTTTTACAATACGCTACTGATAAATCAAGAAGTCAGTTTTTGAAAGTGTTTTGAATATGTTGAAATCCAAATAAATTTGTATTATGTAAACCACATAGAAAGTTAATATATTTTATTAGATGAGGTGGGGAAGGGAACCTACACAGGCTTTTCTTTTTTAATCTAACTGGCTATTCAAAAATGTACACACATAGTTAATTGCACAGAATGGCCATCAACGTATATCTCTCTCTTTTGTATCCCCAGACAGAGAATTCAAATATCACGCAACAATCCTACTCCCCCTCGCATTCTCAGAATAATTTACATGCATTGCCAACAAAGAAGCAAGAATGAGGGGGAAATGTTTTTGAAGCTGCCTACAGATTTAACATACAGATACCAGATTGTCCCCAGTTGCCTTTGGAATGTTAAGGGAAACCTCAACCTTTGTTGTATGCACAGTGAGGAATTATCAAGCTAAGAAAAACAAGTTTCGGTGCTCTGTCGCTGCAATAAAATACACCCAGTTTGAGTTCTGCGTTTTTGTAAAATAAAACAAAGCAACAGTACGATTAAAATTCAGTCCTGCATGGGTACTAACAACCAACACCCCCCACCACTGCAGCTAGGATTTTGGATTTCCGCCTCTCATTTTGAGCTGGAGAGACCCATGCCATATTACAAATCACTTCTGAATGTGCCCCCCTCCCCACTTCCATAAGTGGTGTAACAAGGGTGGTCTCCCCCACAACTGGTGCAATGTGTCAGCAAGGCAGACACGGAGATCCCTGAGAAATGGTGATTTCCTCCGGATTCCTCACATCAGGAATTGCTGCTTTAGCAGAAGCAGCAGCAGCAACAACAACAAATGGAAGGGTGAGGGAGAAATTCCTCCCTCCCTTGTGGTGTCATGGCCACCAGGAAAGTAAGTGGTTGCCTGGGGTGGGTGGAAGGAGCATAGAAGGCATGGAGAGAAGAGTCCAGTCCTTCTCTAGCTTAAGTATAATTTGTCTTGACTCGAGGGTTGTTGTTGTTGTTTAAGAGAAAAGGGCACCATGGCATTCAGCATCACATTGACCCAGCAAGCCAAAAATGGGGAGACCCTTGAAAAGACAGCATGAAAAAGCAAAACACCATTTGGTGTGGGGTGGGGGCAGTACCCCGCCAAACTCAGTCTGCCCACACTTGCTTGCCTTCTTACAGTGTGGTTTAGTGGTTAAGAGCGCTAGACTCGTAATCTGGGGAACCGGGTTCGTGTCTCCGCTCCTCCACATACAGCTGCTGGGTGACCTTGGGCTATTCACACTTCTCTGAAGTCTCTCAGCCCCACTCACCTCACAGAGTGTTTGTTGTGGGGGAGGAAGGGAAAGGAGAATGTTAGCTGCTTTGAGACTCCTTCGGGTAGTGTTAAAGCGGGATATCAAATCCAAACTCTTCTTCTTCTACTTTTAACCAATCCCTGGCTGTCAGCTACCTCCTCTTCCTTAATCCCAGTGTCATAGAACTCATCAAGGGGTGGCGGCAAAAGTAGAATTAATTGCCTCTGCCTCTCATTGACTCTGGCTCCACCTAATGGTTAGTTCCTTGTCTTCTGCCCTTCTAGCTCCAATGGGCACCAGCCACCTCTGAACACCTACACTGCCACCATTCAAGAGGCTTGCGAGTTAGAAATGAAGCTAGCTGCCTCAAGGATCAATGGGTGTCTTTGTATACATAGAATAAAGCCACAGATCATAAAATTGAAAGGGACTTCAAAGATCATCTGATCCTGTCCTGCCTGACGCAGGGAAATCTGTTGTACAGAACATTTGTTGTAGATTTTCTTATTGGTGAAAAAGAAAGCCAATGGAATAAGATGAGCAATGTTATTGTTGGAAGGATAACATTGTGAGATGTCCATCCAGATTCGAGTACAAAAATCTGGGAAGCAATAATCTTCTGCTACTTCCCAGTGCTGCTGTTAGCAACAAATTTGCTGGCCTGGATAGGTCACGGAGAAATATTCTCTTGTTACTACACCATTGGGATCAATAGGGGGCTTGAAAACAATATACCATACACAGGGGTAGTGAGAGGATGTCCATCTTTGCATTAATTTGATTTGTGCTTCCGTCAGTGGCTCCAGAAGTGGGCAGGGATGCTATGAATCAGTGATTTTCTGTGGCGCCAGATGTAAGTATCCCCAAGCAAGCAGCAAGCAGAGGGCAACTGGATGCACAAACTTGTTTGACAATATAGCCAACTGCACATGTGGCAGAACTGCATTGTGAAAATCATGGTCGCTTTTGCCGATAAGTGTTCTGAACTTCTCAGAGCACAGAAAGATGGAAATAGTAGAGATACATTCTGTGTATGGCTAAAAAAAGGGAGGGTATTCCTGAATCAGACCGTGGTACTTTTTGAATATTTGGCTATCTATTTCCAAACCTCTAAACGCAGACTTACTCTGAAATGTTTTCATCTACATTTTCCGAGCAAAGAGTAGTTGGGCAATTATGCCTGCTTTCAGAGATTTAGGAAGATTGGCCCATTTGCTTTCCTGTCAAATTGGCAGTAAAAGAAAAAAGCAAGTAAATCTGGAGAGAGGTTTGGGACGTTATGTCAGTGTTTTTCAACCTTTTTTGGGCAAAGGCACACTTGTTTCATGAAAAAAAATCACAAGGCACACCACCATTAGAAAATGTTAAAAAATTTACCTCTGTGCCTATATTGACTATGTATAAAGTAATTTTTCCCACGGCACACCAGGCAACATCTCGTGGCACACTAGTGTGCCGCGGAACAGTGGTTGAAAAACACTGCGTTATGTGATGCATGTTGTTTTCTGCGTCAGCTGTTCCTGCATACAAAATGCCGCCGATACTCAGAACTGTATGAGAAGCCATGCTAGGCAAAACCCGAGCATTCGGGCTAGCCGTGCGAGTACTTTATATTTGTCAACAGTACCTGAAATCAGCTAAGCTGCTGTAGCTACACGAAACAAAAACTCAGATTTATTTATGGCCTAGAGGCCCGAGGGGTTTTGCACAAACAGAAATGGGTTGATACTGATTGATGCACCAACCTGAGACTGCAAAACGAAGTGTGCGAGAGAAATGGTACAGCGACTGAAAGTGCATTTCTAATTCTGGGCAAAAGGATTGGAGCCTCTGTGAGATGGAAGCTTAACAAAGGCAGCATTCCACAGGCAGTTCTTTCTAATCAAGAAAGGTATGGAAATTATTGCTCTTAAGTGTGAAGATTAGATTCTCTCTAAGTGGATCTCAAGCCTTATTCAAACATTTGCGCTACTCTTAAGATAGAGAAATCGGGTCCTCCCTCAATGAGGGCACGTGTTGCGGTGCGACCTGGCAACCAGAGCCTGTATTGCGGGTGGGGTCGTTTGGATAGCCACAACACCCTATTGGTGGGTCCCTCAATGCTGAGAGCAATCTGACCAATGGGACGCAGGTAAAGGACATTGAGGGACCAATTTAAGCCCATGTACGTGATCCTGAGCTTCCCCTTCGGGCTAGTGCATCAGAACACCCGCCCACCTCTCCCTCTATTTAGGTCTTGCGCTTGACCTTGCTATGCCGTCATGTGTCACCTGTCGTTGGGACAGGGGCATGGCAGGAATTTTCCCACTTGGCTGATTGGCTGTTGCCACTTGGGTTTCGCCTGCCGCGTAGCAAATCGTAACAACTTGTAAGGTTGCGGATAGGCTCTGGTTCAAGTGATAGGGGTGGCAGAAGGGTCTCACCATCCCTATGTGAAGGGTATTCCGGTAAAGGAATCCAGGGACTCAATGGCTTGGTCAACCCTGAGAGGGGTTGTGCCCGTGCCGGAGTCCAGGGGGATATCCGGGTGGTGGACTGGCGGTGTTCCCGCCTTCCGTTGTCCTTGGTGTTCACCCTAGGCTGACCTATGATAGAGCTCTGGGTCAGCGCTGCCTGCAAGGGTGCAGGGAGCTAGTCGAACCAGAGCCTATGCAACCACTCACTTGATTGTAATCAATAAAGTTGTGGCCTAAATTCTGCCAAAAACCAAACCAAAATTTGAGTCCTGACTGAATTTATTTCTAGGGCTGGTTAAAAGGTCTAAACATGCAAAGGGTTATATGGTGAGCTCTTTGGGCTGAATCGAAGAACCAGTGCAGCAACTGAGTCAGTACAGAAGGTTTGCAAGACCCAGGGGTGCCGTAAACCCAACTTCTATCAAGTTTTATTCAGAGCTCTGTACAAATGGCCTCTTGGTGTTCCCTACACTGTTTATGGGTAGAGAAACCAGGAGGACAATTTCCCTGCCTTTCTCCAGTCGCTGTTTTGCTGTTTTGCTGCAACTGCGATGGCAACCTGGCTATCCTTTCTGTATTCCACCACAGTTTCCCAGACGTCATGCCAGCACATTTTGGGAAGGAAATGGTGGCCATCTGGAGGAGAATATTTTGGGGGGGGGGTGTGTGCAAAGTGGCATTTATATATTTATTTTAGGGGAGTGCGGAAAAAAGGAAAATCACAGAAAAATATGTGAGAAATTTCAACTCAGTCTAAAAACAACAACATTTAAAACAGTTATCAAACACTGTACTGGGGTTGCCAGAAAATAAAATAAAATGCTAATAGAATAAAATCCCAAACATGTTTCAACCAATGTTGCGTTACGTTATTCTTTTTTAATATCTTTTATGGATTGGACTGAAAGTTCAGGAACACGCAATGCACTTTTAACCCTGAGGACACAACCCAGTTGGATCATCCATTTTCCAGATGGGCTTAAGGCTTACTCACAGTAGACCCATTCGAATGAATAAACATGACTAAGTTAGGTCAATTGGTTTCAATGGGTTGTCTTGGAGTAAAACTTACTTGAACAGCAACACCCATGATAACAGAATCCACAACTAAACTGGGACATACTAGGCCTTAGAATATACTGGTCTTCTACAGCAAAAAGTGAAAAGGAAAATGATACACATCAACTCTCAGTTAAATACCAATGACCTATATATATCAGCATTCAAGCCACAAAGATCCTGCCCCTATTGCTGGTTCAAAGCAGCCTAATCTGGAACATAGTTCCCACATAGAAACTTCTGTAATCATATGCCAAAATAGATGAGGGTGGAGGAAGCTGAATAAGGAAAACTGGATATGGTTTAGCTCCCCACCCCCACCCCCACCCCATATTTTCTCCAGGGAAATAATAATCAAATGCATCTGACCAACCTCTCTGCCCTTCAGCTGAATCAATTAACATTTAGCCATGGATTCCACTCTTGGCCAGCCTACATTTGCCTGTATTGTTTTGCAGAAATATTTTCAAGCCTGGAATTTCATGCCTTTTAAACTGAGGAGGATGTATGCATGTCTTCAACGGGTTTTTAAAATTTAAAGAAAAAACAAAATTACAATAGCAACTTTACGCGAAAACAATTCAACAGCCAGATAAGTGATGGTGGGACAGTATAAGTGCCATAGATGTCGGAATTTTCTCCCACTAGCTGTTTCTTCATGTCATTTATATCCTACCAGTCCTGAAGGAACCGAGGCAGCAATGCTGTGAAGAGACTATTAATTCATAGAATATTCTTCGTGCGCTCTCTCTCTCTCTCTCAGCCCTCATTCAGGAAGACCCCTGAACAAAGTGATGGTGTGATGAAGATCCTGAACTAATCCACATCTTTAGCACCATCCTCCAGCAATATTCTTAGCAGGAATCCAATCTATTTTTCCTATCTTCGATATTCCTGGCCACAGCCAATGCTGCCATTGGACAAATGGAACATCTGTCCATTATGCTAAGCATGCGGGGAATGCTAGAGAAAGCCAACTGCTGGTCACCAGCCCAACACAGCTTCCCTCATTGTGTCATTGGCTCCAAACTGTAGTCCATTAGAACTTTGGTTTCCCATGAAACTATAAGACACACATTGACTTCTGCATCAGATAAGGTAGGGGAGGGGTGTACCAAAATGAGGAAGCATGCACAAAAAATAATTATCTGTCCAGGATGACCTATTACAGTATTTCATTCCAAAGTCTTCAGAATGAACAGGAAATATTTCCTCCACCAGGCACTGCTCATTTACTTATTTAAAATCATTTCCAAAACTCTTAATATTTTTAAACTCTTCAAGCGGTAGAAACTATGTGCAATATAAAAACCAACATCAATTAAGACAGCCTAAAATTAATAAAATGGTATAAAAGCAAATAAAACAGAGATTCTGGGGATTCACACACATAAATCAGGGACCAATCATATGGGTCAGGTTTCTTAGCATCCATCTGTCTCAAGAGGCAAGGGAGTGAGCCTCCGGGGGGGGGGGGGTTTAGCAGCAATAAAGTGACTGCCTGGGGGTGCAAGCCTGGGTAGTGTATACGGCAGTCTTGGACTGACCAGATGACAAGAACCCCCCACTTGGCTTCACTGATGTGGTCCAAAGGAAAGCAGAGCTATATGTTTTGCATCAGATTGGCTGCAGGAGTTGCTGGAAGGAAGCGTACAAGACACCATCCAACTGTCTTAGGGACTCCACTCTAGATTTGTAGGGACGTGGGTGGCGCTGTGGTCTAAACCACTGAGACTCTTGGGTCTGCCGATCAGAAGGTCAGCAGTTCGAATTCCTGTGACGGAATGAGCTCCCGTTGCTCTGTCCCATCTCCTGCCAACCTAGCAGTTTGAAAGCATACCAGTGCAAGTAGATAAATAGGTACTGCTGTGGCGGGAAGGTAAATGGCATTTCTGTGCACTCTGGTTTCCGTCACAGTGTCCTGTTGCACCAGAAAGCCGTTTAGTCATGCTGGCCTCATGACCCAGAAAGCTGCCTGTGGACAAACGCCGGCTCCCTCGGCCTGAAAGCGAGATGAGCGCTGCAACCCCATAGTCGCCTTTGACTGGACTTAACCATCCAGGGGTCCTTTACCTTTTTACTCTAGATTTGTCTAGGGTGTACTCCTTAGCCTTTTCTTCTCCCAAAAATATCCCACAAGGCAGCAGAGATTTAAGATCAGAGTTTTCCTTCTCCTAGATCTGCTGTTATGGAGTGCTCACTTTAACTAATTATTACCTAATGTTAACAGATCAAATCCTTTAAGGCAGGCGTCAGCAAGGTTATCCAGCCATGGGCTGGATCAAGCCCACGGAGAGTATTCGTGGGCCGGACATGCGCAGCGCGATGCCGGAAATCTCGTCTGCACATGTCTGTGGCACCGGAAATCGCTTCCGCGCATGTCCGTGACACTGAAAATCGCACCTGCGCAGAAGCGATTTTTTCAGCGTCTGGACATGCACAGATGCAATTTCCAGTGCCGATTGGCAAGTCCCCGCGCTGCGCCAGTTTAGCAAAGTGTGCGGGGGGCTTGCCAAGCAGGTGGCTCGGTTGGCGGGTGGCTCATGGGCTGGTAAAACAGCCTTCGTGGGCCGCATTCGGCCCACGGGCCAGAGGTTGCCAACCTCTGCTTTAAGGGTTCCATTTCTTTCAAAGCCAAGGAAGTCTAGAAACTTAAAGCAACCTCTAATGTGCCAGATGCACATGAACTATAATCTTCTTTATATAAAACAAAGAAAATAGGAAAAACTGTAAATAAACTTTACCACTAACACATATACATATGCGTATATGTATATATATATATATATGAGATCCTCCCATTTCTCCTTAAATTGAATCATTAATCATCTCTAGCATCTGTTAAGGCTGAATAAAGTTGGTCATTAGTCAGTCAGTACAACATAACAACAGATTTATAGTGAATAAAATATCCTACCTGGAATCACTTCAAAGAGGAACTTCCCTGGACTTTCATCATTGCAAGGATGCTCAGTCACCCGATTTCCAGGCAAGAATATGGTACCCTTAAAAAATAAAATTTTGAAAAAGAAGAGGAGATGAGCCCTTGAGATCAAGGGAATAATATTAAAACTCAAGATTAAAGCCCATAAATCATGCTGAATATCACATCTGGCTACCCAAACCATCCCAAATGACTCGTCCTGGAAGATGTTCTGGTTTGGATGGCTCTGCAGGTAAAGAGGGGCTTCACATTTATAAAGCATCTCTGCATCTCAGATGCGCTTGGCACACTCAGTAGAGCATTCATGGCCACTCTCAAACCAGATGAAAGCATCGTGCATGATTGTACACTGTGCTAACCATGGCCTACTGATTGAACCCTGATTTTCGAACACCCCAAGGGCACAGTGAAACCAAGTGCTGATCTAAAGCCAGCTGCCAGAGTGTGAATAAAGGGAGACTTTGGTGAGGCCTGTGTGCTGTCTTGCAAGCAAGGATGTGCAAAAATCACATTTGTTCAGGGCAGAACTATAATCATGGTCTTTGTATAGTATAGTATCTAACTATCATTAAGAAATCAAAAATATGATTAAAGCATTACATCTGCACTTAAGCTCCACTGCAGTGGAACACAGTGGGAGAGACTCTTCAGGCTGAAGTTTCCAACTTTATAGGTCAACACACAGTTATAGTAAAGCTATACAGTAGTTATGCTTCTCTGTAAACTCAGCTGAGATGGAAGCTGACAATCCATCTTGTCCCCAGCAGATTGATTTGAAGCTTCTATTTTCTCTGCCACATGCAGAATACAGAATCTTATTTTGACATCATTAATAGCTTCGCCGTTCCATTGAACACTGAGCAATCTGACAGCCTCTAACATTTCCAATTTCAGAAGATGCATATAAAGGGCTGGAACGAAATAGTTAGTTCTCTGTTCTGGGTATCTCAAACTCTTAATTGCTCAAATCTAGTTCTATCGTTCTTCCAGAATTTCTTTCACAGCACACACACACAATCTACACACACAGGGAAACACACACACACACAGAGAGAGAGAGAGAGAGAGAGAGAGAGAGAGAGAGAGAGAGAGAGAGAGAGACTGTTGAATGTTACCTTTTTGGTGTAGGTTGCTTCTTTTAAAGTTTTGTTTTATTATCACATTTTTGTATTGCATTAGATGGGGGACTTGAACCACCTCTAACCAGTTTCAAGCCAGTCACACATCCTCTTATGTATAAGATGGACATTTTATGCTTCTGCAGCTTGTAAACCGCCTTGAGTATTGTAAGACAGAAAGACGGTATACAAATGAAAAATGATGATGATGATGACTTTCCCACAGTTTGTTCCACTGAGCCTCAGAAAGGTGAGTAAAGGGGGCGAGGACCTCATATTTATCCACATAGAGGCAGTAACTGAAATTAACTTAACACACTGGGCAGTCAGCCTCTGGTTGATTAAAGCCAGCCTCCTGTACAGCCCACAGCAATACTGCAAATATATTCTCCATCAACATCATTATTTAATTGTGCTTAAATGGTACCGTTTCCACAAGCCTTTCCAAAGCCCATGATCCCTTATTGCCATGTCATATCACATTACTTTATCCTCCCCTGTAATCAGAAGTTGCTTTCATTTTCAGATTTTGCGAGGTTCTACTCTACAATTCCATGGACTGCAAGAAGATCAAACCTATCCATTCTCAAAGAAATCAGCCCTGAGTGCTCACTAGAAGGACAGGTCCTGAAGTTGAGGCTCCAGTACTTTGGCCACCTCATGAGAAGAGAAGACTCCCTAGAAAAGACCCTGACGTTGGGAAAGATGGAGGGCACAAGGAGAAGGGGACGACAGAGGATGAGATGGTTGGACAGTGTTCTCGAAGCTACCAAGATGAGGCTGACCAAACTGCGGGAGGCAGTGAAGGATAGGCGTGACTGGCGTGCTCTGGTCCATGGGGTCACGAAGAGTCGGACACGACTGAACGACTGAACAACAACAAACAACTCTACAATTTCGCTTTCTTCCTACCTTTAAAGCACATCTTAATGAGCAGCTTCTTAAAACAGGTCAGCTAGCCCTCTAGAGCTGTTCTGGAAGCTGGATGAGCAGTAGAAGCTGAATGAGAGGAGGCTTCCCAAATAAGGTATTCCTGCCTTTGGGGAGTAGCCTGGGAAATTCTTTCCAACATGGCCACAGCTGAGCCAGAAACCAGGCACGTCCACGGGGGGTGGGGGGTGGGGTGGGAGAGGAGGTTACATTTCCTTCAGGTAGCAAAGTTAGAAGGTGGCAAAATGTGTGCATTGGCAGTTTGAACAACTCTTTTTCAAAGAGAGAATACCAGTGGGTGCAGTAAGTTCATTTCCTTTTCACGATGCTTCCCTGTTAAATTTCCACATTATATTTACACTTTCGCATGGTGCAAATGCCACTTCTGGAACTATAGCTGAATATAGCATAGGTTTGGCGCTCATTTCCATATTACTTGTAAGGGTTTGGTTTTTCCCTCTGGAACTCTCTTGCGCTATAGTTCCAGCAGTGGCTTTTACACCACATGGAAGCACAACTATAATGCGGAACATAACATATTGGGGAAAACTCACGGAAACGGAATAAGCAGCCATAAACAGGCTGCGTACACATTATGCCATTGAATCACATTCTTTCCCTCAAAGACTTCTGGGCACTGTAGTTTACCCTTCACAGAGTTACGGTTCCCGGCAGCCCTTCACAAACTACAGTGCCCAGAATTCTTTGAGGAGGAAAATGTGTTTCAAGTATACTTTAAGGTACAGAGCTTAGGCAGCCTCAGTTAACATTGTGCTATGGCATGGCCCTCTTTCCCTGCTCCAGGACATGAGTGGTGAAACTCTGGCCTGTAGATAATATCCTTGTTACTATTATTATTAGTCACACTCTTTCTCTTTAGAGAAAGTAACTCAAAGCAACAATAAATGTGTAACAAGTACATTATGTGTATTGAAGGCTACTAGCCGTGATGGCTGCATTCCGCCTACACAGTTGGAGTGAGCCATTATGCTGAATAACAGTAGCTGGAAACAGCAGAAGCGGAAAGGGCTCTTGTGCCCTAGATCCAGCTTGTAGGTTTCGCCCAGGTATCTGACTGGCCACTGTGAGAACAGGATTCTGGACTTGATGGGCCATTGGCCTGATCCAGCAGACTCTTCTGTTCTTATTAAAACCAGCATAAATTATTAGGCTGACCACGGTTCCCCAATCTGCTTTGGCTTTGGTGATCTTGCTTTGGCCAATCACCAGACATCATAGAGGATGTTAGGTGTGAGCAGGGGGAATGGAGGCTTGGGCCAAAGGAGGCTTCTGAAACACTGCTGATCCACTTCCTGAAGACTGCAAAGTCAAAAGCTGGGGCTGTCGTGCTGCAGCAGATTAACAGAATGCTTCCTGCTTTACACAGTTTTGCAGTTGGAGTTTCGACATAACCTCCGCCTTCCATTTCTGTTAGGCTTCAGATTGACAAGGCATTAAATTTAATAATCCCCTATTATCACTTCAGGAAGCTCTTGCATGCTACATAAACCGCAACAAACAAACAGCCTCTCATACCCAAACTAGAATTACCTGCAAAAGGTCAATGCATCTGGGAGGGTTTGGATCAAGCATGTCTCTGTGTTTGTGCGCATGCGCGTGCTTCTTTCTTCAGAATAACTCCTTCTAGAAAGAAACTGGTAGCACAGCCAGCCCAAGGCATTTTGCTGCCTGGGGTGAAGGCCAAGATGGCGCCTCATCCAACCTCCCCGTTCCAAGTACAGAAGCTGGCTGGACGTCAATACTGATGGCAGGACAGCATCCTCCACACAAGTAAGGGCAGAAGGCTAGCTTGAGTTTGGATAGGACGGGCTGTGTGGGACACCTCACCAGCAATCTGTGCTAACCCCAAGCATCTGCCTCACTCCCCCCTGCTCCCTAAGCCATGTTACCTCTTCAGCTTCCAACACCTCCTCCTCCCAATCTTCTCCCTCTGACCACACATGGTCGTCCCACCACCAGTCCCCTGGCTCTGAGCCTTCTTCCCTTGGTGGTTCCTGAGCTGGTTCTTCCCAGCATTCCTCTGCACCCAGCCAGTTCATGACAGGCTGTGCCCCCTTTTGCCCTAACAGACCAGGAGTAACCCCATTGAACTCAGTGGGGTACTTCTGAATTAATATGTTTAGGGTTGCGCTGCAACAGAAATGACAGCTGTTGTATTAAACCTCTCACTCCATGACAAAAAGCCTCTCCCTCTTCATTCTCTTCATATTTAAGATAATGCCGTTGATGTATTTCACGCATAGTTAGCATCTGAAATAGTCTAGCTTCGTGGGAAAGATTATTGTAAGTTATGATGGTGGGGGAAACAAGTATTTGGCTTTTGGAAGCAGGGATTTGAGACAATAATCAATTGCAGGGTAAATTAACTTACTTATTAAATACAGACCGTGCCAACTATGGAGGAAATCACTTGAAAAGCTCTACTGAAAGAAAAGACTTGGCTAGAGACACAACTAACTTGATAGCAGGCTGCTCCATATGCAGATTATTTATAATTTATCTGGATTTATAACTAGACCAATTCCCAAGGGCTCGGGCTGAGAGAAACTGCATCAATTAAACAAGATTAAAGGGATTATATAAAACATGCACTGTTGTTTTGAATCCTTGTTCGGTTCCAGCCACAGAGAGCCAATCTACATCTTGAAAAAGGACATGTGGTAGAGTCCTCTCAGAACTAAACCACTTGCGAAAATAGGTGAGGAAATTGCGTATTTATTTTGTATTCTGCAAATTTACAAACTTACTCACAACCTGAGGTCATCAAGGCAGTGTACAGCGTAAAAAAATAAAACAAAATGCAAAAAATGTAAATGTTAAAAACCATTACAACTATTTTGATAAGCTCTAAAACAAAATTATGGAAATGCAATTACTATTTTACAAATGGCTGGGTCATACCTAAGGGAAAGCCTTCTTAACCAAACATTTTTAGCAGGCACCTAAACATCATTATGCTGGATGCCACCCTAACTTTGTCTGCCAATTGATTCCAGAGGGCTGGAGCTACAACACTAAAAACTCAGCTTTTAGTACAGCCTAAGCCCACCTCTGAGTCATATGATATTCCACATGCCAATTACAGTTTGAGTTTGGTGAACGGGCTTAGGGATGGACAAATCAGTCTGTTTCCTGTCTTTGCCACTGTTGTATGTGCTTATCTGCAAATCCATCCCATCCTGTTTCGATTCGTATTTTGAGCTGAGAACTGTCATAAGATTTGAGAAGTGTGAAAACAGGTGATGGATAACAAAATTGTGACCTGCATGTTAATCTGGAAGGTGTGGGTGAGATCAGTTCATCACAGAATTCCCAAAGACAGAATTTGCTGAACTTTCCCAAATGGGGTAAGTATGCAATAGAACATGAATGGTTGCTATCAGAGATAGAATATGTGAAACGAAGTGATCTTTTCTCTATATCTATACAGCTTTCTTCTACATTGGAATCAGCACCTTGTGTTTGCCTCCCTGGGCTCCTTTAGGAGGAAGGATAGGATATAAATCAAGAAGAAGAAGAGGAAGAGGAAGAGGAAGAGGAAGAAGAAGAAGAAGAAGAAGAAGAAGAAGAAGAAGAGGCAAGGCAACGGCTATTTAATATAACAAGTGAAAGACACAGAAAAACCCACAGACACTCTCTTTATTTTCTTATCTAAGATTTTGGTCCACCATTGGGATGGGCCTTTGCATTGTTCTAACTGGCAATCCAAGACTGTTTTCTTAAGGCGATAATTCTTCTGACACTTTTGGTTGAGATTATTGTGATACCATTTGTGTATTGCCGTTTCTTCTAAAAAACAAAAAAACAGAAGCCTACCCTGTTGGAGAGAAGATGAAACCAGAACTTGAAACTCAGAGTTTAGACACAGGTCTACCACCTCCGTAAAAACTACTCCTCTAGAAACCCTCAATCAGAACTGATGGTTAGAACTCTTATTTCTCCCTCAGATCATGCTTGACAATACAAAACCAAAATGTCTCTAAACCAGCTTTCCTCCAATCTGGTGTCCTTTAGAATTTTGCTGGACTACAAGGAGATGTAGTCCTAGATACCTTGGGGTGGGGGACCAGGCTGGAAAATACTTTGCAGAGCAGGCACACTAAGGAGAAAGAGTAATTTTGGAGTAAGAACAACATGTCAAGTGGGAAGGACATGGGAATTATTTTTGCACCTGCCTAATATTCAGATGGATTTTTCAATTCTGTACACAATTAAAAAGCAATGATGTAACTTCTCTGAAATGAAAAACATCAGTGGAGCAGCTTGGTAGAGGCTGCTCTGTGTAATTCACACAGTGTTCCAGATTAAGCCACTGAATTGAAAGATAGATGCCAGCACAGTGTGTATTTTTCTGAGCAACAGCATACTCTGGTGATCTTCTAGCACACACAAAGAAAACTAAAAAGACAAATAAACTGGAGATGGTTTTTTAAAAAATGAATTAGGATGCCAGCTACAGCCAGCCAGCTTACTTGTTCAGTAGCAATGAAGGAAGGCACAGCTGCTGAAATCCGCCTTGCTAATATCTCCAGAAACTCCTAACATTTCCATTACAAGGAATACAGTTGTGTCTTCAATCCACCGTCACCTAACATTTTGCTGCCCACTGCCAAAGAAAATATTCAAGCAGGCCAAATCCAGTAAAGGAATCAATGCAACTAAGTCAGGAAAGCTTCTCATGCAGTAGCTCAAAAGGAAAAGAGACCCTGAACTTGTTGTGACAGTGTACTTTCCTCTACTTGCATTATGGAAACGGACGGAGGGTCGCATCTGGATTTGAGTTTTTGCATTAACAGGCTGGCCACACATTTGTGTCTCGCAATAATCTCATATCACTCCTCAGTTTTACATGCTTCTGATTCACATGGGATGGGCTCCCTGGAGGTGTATACATGCACTTTTTTTTTTAATTACACTTGCATCCTATCCTTTATTCTAGGAGGTAAGTGTGGTGTCCAGAAAGGCTGTCCCATTTCTTCCATATGATAGGTACATCCATATGCCACCCTGAAACCACCTCTGCCACAGGTTCCACATCCCTGCAATAAAGGCACTAAAATTTCTTTTTTCCACCTGGCCTCTGGCTCCCTTGACCTGGAAGGACAATAAATGCTTCCGTTTCACCCTGGGAATTTGTGTGGGCAACAATAAATCTACCTCACATGACTCCTGACTTATTTGCTCTGTGTCTGCCTAAGACCTAGCAATCACAACAAGCCTGCAGAGAAAGGTTAGGCTGAGAGATAATGACTAGCCCATCAATAGGTCTCCAGTCATGGTAACCCTATGGAGACTCCAGATTTAGAGGCATTTTGTCTTTGAATACAAGTTGCTATGGTGCTGCAGTGAGGGTAAAAGGTTGGCCATTTCGGGAAATCAGATGCTGGAACTAGATGCACCTTTAGCCTCATCCAGTGGCACTCTGATTAGGGACAGGATCCACCAAGAGAACTTGGAAGCATTGGAACCCAAGGCTACCTGATCCATTTCAAGCAGGAGACTCTGGAATCCTGATGGATTACAGATGTGACCTCTGAACTTGTTAGTATCTCAACATAGCTCTCATGAGGACATTCTAGTATGTAGGTGAAAATCCCCTGTGTGCACCATGAGAAGTCCACCGTGTAAAGTAAAGGTGGATGGTTAAGTCCAGTCAAAGGTGACCATGGCGTGCGGCATTCATCTTGCTTTTCAGGCTGATGGAGCCGCCGTTTGTCCACAGACAGCTTTCCGGGTCATGTGGCCAGCATGACTAAATGGCTTTCTGGAGCAATGGAACACCGTGACGGAAACAAGAGTGCACAGAAACGCCGTTTACCTTCCCCGTCGCAGTGGTACCTAGTTATCTGTTTGCACTGGCATGCTTTCGAACTGCTAGGTTGGCAGGAGCTGGGACAGAGCAACGGGAGCTCACCCCATCGCAGGGATTGAAACCTCTGACCTTCTGATCTGCAAGCCTATTGAGGCTCAGTGGTTTAGACCACAGTGCCACCTGCACCCTTTGTAACTACTGGGCTGGCTGCATCACAGCACCCCCTCCCCTAATTCTTATAACCAGGTCAGAGTTGCCTCACTGAGCAAGTTTAGAGTAAAATGATTTCTTATATACTTCTGATTTTAAAAAACAAAAACAAAAAAGTCTGCAGCAAAGGCAAATGACAGCATTAATTTGACTAGAATCCCCCCACACCCC